>NC_091485.1:10884758-11538758 GCF_947461875.1 Haliaeetus albicilla | reverse complement strand
TCTACTCCGCTCTCATGAGACCCCACCTGGAGTACTGCATTCAGCTCTGGGGCCCCCAACAGAAGAAGGACACGGACCCATTGGAGTGGGTCCAGAGAAGGGCCACGAAGATGATCAGAGGGCTGGAGCACCTCCCCTATGAAGACAGGCTGAGGGAGTTGGGGTTGTTCAGCCTGGAGAAGAGAAGGCTCCGGGGAGACCTTCTAGCAGCCTTCCAGTACTTAAATGGAGACTTAGAAGAAAGGGGGAGAGAGAGACTTTTTACCAGGGCCTGTAGTGACAGGACAAAGGGTAACGGTTTTCAACTAAAAGAGGATAGATGTAAATCAGATATAAGGAAGAAATCCTTCACTGTGAGGGTGGTGAGACACTGTAAACAGGTTGCCCAGAGAGGTTGTGGATGTCCCATCCCTGGCAGTGCTCAAGGCCAGGTTGGATGGGGCTTTGAGCAACCTGATGTAGTGAAAGACATCGCTGCCCATGCTCAGGGAGGGTTGGACTAGATGATCTTTAAAGGTCCCTTCCAACTCGAACCTTTCTATGATTCAATATTATTCAATATTTTACTTTTGGGGGATTTTCATCCAGAAATAAAAGATCACTAAATAATAATTATTTAAATTGTTTTGCTGTTTATAAATTTAAATAATCATCTAAATTTATCTATCCTTAAGTGCGTATTTTGTGTACTTAACTTGTTTTCCATCCTGTGTTGCCGGAAGCTAAGACATTATGGTGCCATTGCTGGATGTTTCTGAAATTGCCATGCTTTCCTTGTTTTCGGAGAGGAAATGGGTTCATATCATCACACTGTTATATGTAGCTTTAGTCTGCCTGTTTTCCTACGAGAAGAGGTGATGTGCAGTCCCTTCTTTCCTACTTGTAGCCTGCAGGCTTTTAACTTGAAATCTTTTTCCCTAGTTCTGATCTTTCACTCACTCAGTCACTCAGGGTCTCTCTCCCTCTTTACCTTTCCTCAGCTCACTCTCACACTCTTTTTTTGTTTGCATAATCTGGAAGGGGGGGGGGGCGGTTCATCCACTGGAATGTTTGTGCCTGAAAGATTTTCCTGTAGCTGACATTGTGTTTGGGCAGTTGAATTTTTTGTTTCTTCTAAATTCTCATGTTTAACTTGATTATATTATGCTGCAAGCATCTTGGAGCATATTAGAGATGTACTAAATAAATAGACGTGTATATTCTTGATGTATTTTATACATATAGGTGATATTTTTTATCTATCTATTTATTTAAACTCATTGAAGACACATTAAAGATTATTAAATAAGCATTCAGGGATGGCTGAAGTACCATAGTAGTTTCTGAAGTGGTGCAAGAAGCACAGGCATACTCAAAGTAGTTAACAAACACTCAAGGCCAATACCTTGTAATGATCAAGCTCTGCCCTTAGCTGGGTTTCAAAAACAACTGGGGATAAATAAATTACATAAATGTATTCAGGAGCACAAATCCTCTAGAATAAATGTCAAAGCAATTGTAAACCACAGCATCTTTGAAATTAACAGCTAGTACAAAAAAGCATGTGTCTGATGCTTGGAAGACCAGTTGATTGCTTTTCAGACATAGATCTGAGGGGAGGAAAGTGAATCTTTAAATGTCACTTGGGGAGGGGCGGAATGGGAAGGAGGAACTGAGAAAAGTCACACATGAAGCAGAAAAGATCTTCAGTGTATTTTGAGATCTTGACAGATGTACTTATGATTAAGCTTGGCTGTGAAAAATATAGATGTCATTGCTGTTTTACTAGTATGAGACAATAAAATGTCATTAACTCACAAGTAACTGCATTTCTTATCAGACAGCCAAGAGGATAACATAATCTTGCCTAGTTCCACTAGTAATTATATATGTAAAGGCAGCAGTTTTAACTTGCTCCCATGGAATTCAATAAAAAATAAATCCTAAATTTAATCCTGTAAAGTTACTGACATTAAGTGCCAGCTCACAAAACATTTATGAGGAATTAAGTGTGTGTTTAAACAGTTTGTTGCACAGTGACAGAGCTATATTGAAATATACCTAGCGCATGCCTACACTATAAATTGCAAAGCTCTAGAATAACATCAGAATGAGTTTCAAATGAGATAGTCCTACAAAACGGAGGCAGCATAGCCATATGGGCTGTTTACATGGCTTGGCCAAGGCTCAGGATGACACTGTGCTATGTAGGCATATAATTGTTTTAGCTAAGCTGGGAATCTAAAATAATGCTTTATTGTTTAGTACAGATATGAACCACTGTTTTTTATTGTTAACAGTGAGCACTGGACTCTCTATTAGTAATAGATATTTCCATTAATTCAGTAAGGCTAAACAGAAGAGTAGGGACCTAGTAATAGGTGTTTGCAAGCCCAACACTTCCTGAAAATGGGAAAGATATTTCTGTAGCAGTATGTATTACCTATTAGTTTGAACATGCAAATAGGTTTAAAGATTTAGAGTATATGAATAGCAATAAAGGGGTACTATTGTGCAGAGATAAATTGGAATCTGTCAACCTCCTGCCTTCCTATAAAATAGTTATATAAGATGGATTTGAAGAGGATCTTGTCCACAGAGATAAATGTTGCCTTTATGTTGCCTTTATGATAGCAGAGGGGGCAGAAAATGTATTGAGTTTATCAGCTTGCCTGACATCCATGGTAATGAAAACCTAGAAAATACAAGAAAGAAGAAAAATATATGCTGTCAGTTCTTTCATATTTCACAGCTAGGGAAAAAACCCTACTTTTTAGAAATGCAAGTGCTTAGATTTTGGCTATTGATTAAATAAAGCAAAAGATCTAGGCAATGATCAATTTTATATGTGAAGAATCTGAGATTTTAAGAACTAACATTTAATTCAATTCTGGACTGTAGAGTTTTTCCCTGTGGTGTCCTGTGGAAAGCAGCCTGAATTAGTAGCAACTGTGGGAGCTGGGGAGAAGCTTACAAAATTTCCTGAGTCCTACTTGACCATCCATAAGCTTTTTAATTAGCTAGAGCAATTGTCAAACTGTTGCCTGCCAGAACAGTTGAAAGAGTTCCTTCGTAGTATCTTGATAGGTACCAATGCACTGGTTTTGGAGAAGTGTTTGCCTCTGTGGGTTGGCCCAACAAACAAATGCCCCAGCAGGACCACCAACTAACGTTAGGTTGGAAGACTGACTGTTCTTCGTGAGACCAAAAGGCAACTTTAACCTAGTATCCCATTTTTGACAGTGGCCAAAAGTGAATGCTTAATAAATAATATAAGAATCAGGACAGGTTATGTGGTAATTCCTTCTGATAGTCTTGTATCATTGCCCTATTTTCAGCTCAGGGATGGGAGAGCTGGATGGGGTTTCCGTGTACTTTGTAATGCACAATTATTTTTTCTTCAGTGTATTTGTCTAAACTGCAAAGGCTACTGAGTCTTCAATCCAGTCTTTGGCCCTCTGAAGATCCCTAAATTGCAGATTACCAGAAACCAGGACAGTAAAACAGGGATGCAGGGGGCTCTTTTTCTCCAAAACACTAGGGAAAGTGCAAACCTCAATATGCGCTGTAGCAGTGGAGACCTAATAAAGTTCAAGAGGTGCTCAAAAGCTGCAGGGGTGGTCCTCTGTCATGGAGCTGTGTACTGCTGCGGGCTTTCTTCAACTAATACGGTGCATGACTGCAGATGACAAATAAAGCAGAAAGCCCTTGGTTTACTTTATTTTAAAGAGGCAATCCCAGAAGCTGCTGTCAGTAAGCCCTGAGCTGAGGAGTGTCGACGGGAAGAAGCTGTCCTGTTCTTGTAATTTCAGAGGTCTGGGGAATGGGAGCTGCTTGAAAAGACAGTGACCTTTGCTGAAAAACACCTTACAGAAAAGGTTGTTTATGGTCCCCAGCATCTTCCTCTGTGTCCCTGCCTTTTCTGTACGCTCCTGAATCACAACAAATGTTGCTGTTATGTAAAACCCCCGATGTGTCAGCTTGCTGATCTTTCTAGCCTTGAAATTCCCCGAGCCCCCCTCCTTTTCTGAGTCATTTGCCCTGCTTCTTCTGACCACTGCTCTGTGCTTGCAAATAACTCTTCTTTTCTGTATTTTCTGTCCACTCCACCCCATCACTAAAGTCACAGGGAGGTTTTTAACAGTTTTCTGCTAAAAGATTGGCTCAAGTGCAGTTCCAGCTGAAGTAAGAGAAAGTACATTTGTTAATTGTTCAGTTTCCATGGCACCAAAGACTTCAGGCTTTTTCTCTCTTGTTTTGACAAGCCGTCTTTGTACTGAGAGACCGTAGAGATCGCAAGTGGGTTTTATGCTGAATCCTTTTGTGATATCAGCTCCTTTGTAATCAGGAAATGGCAAATATACAGCTAGTAGGATGGCCAGACGTAAGGGTCTAGTAGTCTGTCACTCTTCTTCGTACCACAGAAGGGGGCTAAGAGAAATTTTGACTGTATGAATGACAGGAAGATGCAGAGCTGAAGATAGGTTGGTAATTTCTCTGCAGGAGGTTTTTTCCCATTGAACAAGCTGCCTGTCTGTGTGATCTGGAAGCAAGTACCTGGTTAAGAATGATAATAGAAGTGCTGTAAAGTAATCACTTATTTTATTCATTAGAAAGAGTCTCCCTGAAGCTTTGCTGAGTACATAGGTGCCTGTGCCAGATGGACCAAGACGGCTCTATTAGATATGAATTATTTTACATCTCCTGCCAAGGTACAGAAAAAGCTATGGTGTGTTTTGCATAGATTGCATAGGTCTTGGGACTAGCACTGCCCCCTCTCTCTCCCACCTTACTGTCTATCTGCACTGTCATGTGTATCCAAAATATTCTATTGACTGCTGAAAAGTGAAGTTTTTGATAGGAAAAAAATTGCTAGATGGAATTCTTTGTAGTAATTTTTTTGCATTAAATTATTAAATGCTACAGAATATACTTTCAGTCATGAATCTACTTCACAGAGTTACGTAGTATATGATTAGTACAATAAAAACTTGTTCAGACTCCAAGACAGATAATTTACATGATGTGTATTACCACAACAGTGAGGTTTTATTTGAGTCTGGTGCATGGAAAAGTAATGGAAGTTACTTATTTTGAAGAGCTGGTGGCCTAACTAGATTGCCTTGGTGAGTGATCATGAAGAAGCTGGAAGTAGGAATAAAAGAAGAAACCCTTCTGGTAAGTGATAAATCCATCAGCTGTTAGTCTGTCAAACTTTGCATACATTCATCCTCAGTATAAGAGGATGGGGTCATCACTTTGGGGCAGCCATGAGACAACCAGATAGTAGCTGTCTGGAGACAAAGACATGATTTTTCACAGTAAGAGTGAGGCAGCCTCCCTTTTCCCAACCCCTTTGTACCGCTGCTGTCGAGAGGATCCTGGATAGGATCCTCACATCTGACCAACACAGGAGCACTGAGTGGGCAGTGAAAACAGAGAGATGTGTACTGCTGTATGTAGTGGTGGTTACAGTAAAATCAAAAGCATTCCAAATCAAAGCCTTCTCAGCCATGTCCATACCACAGGTTGTCAGGTGCACATCAATCTCTATCTTTTACCTTTGGGAACAGTCTGTTTGTCTGATGTGTCTGTCTCTGTCTGTTTGGGAAATTTCACTGTGGAGAAAGTCAGATTTATCAGCATTTGTTTTTCACCCAGAGACAGGAGCATTTTTCAGGATCTATTTAAAAGCAGTATTTCAAAGGATGGGTGACCACAGTTTTACTTCTGCTTCTTTTTCTAATCAGATTTTGAAAAGGAAAACACAGCTATCAATTTAATGGAATGCTTGCTTTTCTGAAACTGATCTTTGCCACAGCAAATGACCAAAGGATACTATTACCTTGGGTATTTATGGATGTATTTCCTCAGCTGTAAATATATTTCCTTATAAATTAGACAATAAGGTATTTTATCAGGGAAACAGACTTCTTGTCTGTTTCTAAATGGCTGTACATTCTGACATTGCATTTTATTTCTTAGGCTGGTTATATAAAGCCTGAAAAGAAAGAAGTGACTAGTTTGCTTCACCCAGGGTGTTACTGGCTTTGGGGTGGTTTTTTTTGTTGTTGTTGTTTTTTTTCCTTTGGGGCTGTTGTCTGGTCTTGCAGTTGATTTTTAATAGGAAGATGCAAAATTAAAACAGGGAAAATTGTAAGACACTTCTGTTTGGCATCTCCCTAACCAGAAGATTATTTGAAGCTTTGAAAGTCTTGTCAGTGAATTCCAGAACTACTTTTGTGGTAGTTTCCTTTTTTTTTCCTTTTTCTCTTCTCTTCCTCTTCTCTTCTCTTCTCTTCTCTTCTCTTCTCTTCTCTTCTCTTTTCTCTTATCTTATCTTCTTTTCTCTTTTCTAAATGTTAATTATAGTAAAGTTTACCCCTTTTCCAGTGCTAGAATACTTTTTACCAGTTTATTTCTGTCTTTTAGTATTATAGGACCTTATCCAATGTTTAGGGCTGCACACGTACTCTTCCATTTGGGTAAGAACCAGGTAAAAATAAACGATAAAATTATAATGATAATATTATGATAATTATGATACTTTGCCATAGTGAATCAGTGGAGAGAAGCTATGAGGCTGTTATCAAAGAGCTTGCAGCAATATGTTATAGTTGTTGCTTCCTTATGTTGTCCCTGAGACAGCACATTTCTACCTCACCAGAAATACTGGGTTTTGCTTATATTGGCACAATTAATTTCTGATTCCTACATTTTTGTATAAAAAGCTATTTTTTTGCATGATATCACAATTTATTCTGAAATAGCTGGTAAAGGATTGTTTCAGTCACTTCTTACAGACATGAACTGGAAGTCTCAAAGGAAGAAAGGGAACAAGGAGAGATGAAGAAAAAGGGTGGGGGAAAGGAAGTTGCTTCGATTACTTTCAATGGGAATAATTTGTTACATTTCCAGCTCAGCATGCTCATCAATACTGGTGGACAAAGTGCAGTACATGTTAAACAGTTCCTTTCTGCTCTGTAGAACTAGGCATGATTCCCTACAGTGCAAAAGTAAAACAATTCCACTATCAATAATCTACAGAAACGCTTCTACTAGACACCTCTGGTTTTAGGAAAAATTCCATCTAACACTTCTGACTTAGTAGGAGTTGATACATCTTTTTTATTGGTTTCTTTTTCAGAAATTGATCAAGACCAATCTCAGTTATAAACCTCTAGATATTTTTTAGGTTTCGTCCAGGTAATTTCTTCCTCACCTTTCCTAGAAATATTATCTATATAACTTTCATCATCTATATTTTTATATCTAAATAATAACTGTAACTACCTATATACTTGATTTATCTTTATATTGATACAGCAATGTCTAATCTATATGACTGAACACTGGGATATACTTTCTGGTAACAATAAGAAGCACAAACTTTGGGATTCACATTCTTTCATTAAAACTTTCTTCCTTCTTTATTCCTACATATTTCAACATTTGGCTTAGAAAGCCCTTTCTTGCTCCAGCAGTAATGTAAAAACACCTCATGAATCAAAGACACATGTAGCTATGCAGAAAGAATTTCAATCCCTTTTCTTCTAGTCATACAAGTAGATGATACAAGCCAGTATGAAGGAAGACAGGGTATACTGCACCCTAAGACTGGTGAAAATAGTATCCTTTGGAAACTCATGAAGCTCGAGATAGTGAATTAAACTACATTTTGAAATAGTAACAAAAAATACTACTGGCATAGTAGGGTATCATCGCATGACAGAAAGTAGAAACTTCAGATCTAGAGCTCAGAGACATGATTTGCTCTTTCTTGACTTTTCGAGAACCATCTCCCTCCCTAGTGAACAGTACCGTGCTCTGGCAGATGCTTAACTTTTGCAGTGGAACACCAGAGGACCCCCAAAGATACTGAAACCATGTTGTGACAGGCAGAAAACACTCTGACTAGGAGACTTTCTCTGCCAAGGACTGTGTACCCTAAACATACTTAACATTCAAGCTAAACTGATTTCAAATACCTGTTTTAGATATACTCAGGCTTCCTCAGAAGACTAATCTGCATGGTTTATTTACCAACAGAAAATGGTTTGGGTCCATCACTTATTTTTAAAAATCATGGCAAGACTGAAGCATTCTTCCTTACCTCTCTTTCTAGACCATGGATGGTTTTGGGGGGAAAAAATATGAAATCCAGACAGGTGGCTTTGCTGAAGATGAATAACTGTGGCTCTCTTCAGAGACTGTCAAAATGGCAGGTATCTATCATCAGAAGTGATACAAATGGCCCCTTTACTCCTGAGTAAGGTAAGGTATGAGAATATTCGAGGCAATTTCCTCTTCTCCATTAACGCCGTCGTCATAGTCAGTAAGCATTCAGCCTCCATTAAAGTTATTTAGTCAGCCTCTTTGGGAGCAAGTTCGTTAGGTAGTCACCCGTTCTTCAGTGCTCCTCAAAGAGTGTGCATGGCATCTGTTTAAAACTGCAGGGCTTATGAAAGCCCTACTGTGCACAATTGTCTTGCAGCAAGTGCCACATTTCAACACACAGTTCTCCAGTTCAATGTCTAGGCAACAGCATCACCCAAGTGAGAAAATACTTAATGAATATCTTGATGCCTTTTCTGTTGATCCTGGATGACTAGCATGTTAAGTTTACCTAATTTTTCCTCTCAGAGTGAAAGATACTGTTCATCAAACTAAGGATTTCTTAAAAATCTTTTAGCTTTGCCATTTGCTTCTCATCTGAGCTGCATCACTAGAAAAGAAGAAAACTATTTTTATCACTAAGAGCATTTTACTGTCTGGGATGCATGATGTTCCCTTTTTTCTACTGTACATTTAAAGTAAGCCTAGAGGGAGCAAGGTTGCTGACCCTCACCCTGAAAAAGGAACAGAAGCAAGATCATGCCCCTACACATTGAATTCAAGTCTGTGGATTTTCAGACCTCAGATTAAGCACCGTCCCTATAGTCTCCTACTTATTTATTGGTATATTTCTCTTCAGAAGGAGAATGCATTTGATGTGAATAATCTGTTCTATCTGTAAGTACCGATCTCTTTTGGTATATTCACTCAAAAGGCTTGAATTTGATATCACCTGTAACTATTTATTGGAGATTTATTGTATTTTGCAATAGTACAAAATATATCTCCAGTTAGTTTGATTTGTTGTACTGCTTAGATAGCATGGGACCTTAAGATAACTTGATTTTGGTGACTGGAAGGCCATTTCTAAAACCTAGCAAGAAAAAATGCATATAGATTTTTCAGGCATGAAATTTCAATAAAGTGACCTTTGCAATATTATTTGAATGACAAGAACACAAGAACCTCATTGGAAACATGACATTTACTTTCAAATATTTCCGTTTATCCAACCAGTGTGGTTTTTATCGGATTATGCTTTAAAGTTTGGTTTTCTATTAAGTTGCCTTTATATTTCTATTTAAACTTGTGCATCTGAGTTTGCTGTAGGTAGGCAAAAGGAGTTTCTAATGAAAGCTAGCGCATAAGACTGGTATGCCTGCACAAGCTGGAAAACTGAGCTTGTAACATTTTGTTTTTCTTCACAGCCAAGCTGACACATTTCTTTTTACTTTACTCAATATCTTAACTTCTACCATCTCTGGAAGCAAATAAAAAAACCAAACAAATCAACACTTGCAAACTACTCATATTGTTAAAGGAACGATATGAACTGTATCTTATGTTTTTTCCTAACCCTAGAGACCTTGAAGTTTCCCTCTATGTGTCTGACTACATGGGCTTTATCAAACTGTTTCTTTATCTTAGTAAGTATTGGTGAAAGGTTTTTTTCTTCTCCTGTCTGTGCAATGACTGGTGTAAACACTGACATTTTGAACTTGGATAGTTTTTATGCTGGTATTTTTGATTTAGCTCACATGTTAAGTTTTAAACAATATTGAATTGGTAATTCACAAAGTTGTACAATTTCAGTTAAATCAGTATAACTCCGTGGAAAGCTCATTCGCCAGAGCAGCTCAGGTCTTTTGACCCTAGTTGATGACTCCCAAGGCAAACGTGCAGCAAGCATTTCGTGTCTCTGGGTGGGAATGGACACCAGAGGGTCGGTCCTGGGGATCTAACAAACTCTATCCTAGGAACAGTGTTTGGGAAATCCTTAATGCACCTGATTAATAGTGACGTTGCAGCATTTAATGGCTATGTGATAGATGATGGGTATCCTTGAAAAATTGGGTCAGGATGCTATAAAATGTGCTGACAGTGTATCCCCTTGATTATTAGTTGCTGTTGCTAAGCTGACCTGATCTCCATATGTAAACTAGTCGTGTGAGTTATTAGTTGTATCAGTCAGGATTTTACTGATCTTTCTTTTTTTTGTCAGTTTCTGATATGCAAAACAACAAGTGTTGCTGGAGCTAGACAAGATGTGAGAATTTTAACAGAAACCTCAGTTGTAACACTACCATTACTGAAGGCCTGAACTGCTTTTGTATTAGGCAACTAGTTAAATAACACCTTTACAGATGAAGTCAGGAAGGCTTCACTCTATAAAAGACATGTCTTAACTAACTTCTGATAGTGCAATGGGTTAACTAATAAGTTATATTTAACGTTCTACATTTGATTGTTGCATTTTCTGAAAAGTCTTGGAAATGTACCTTAGATAATGTTATAAAGAAAATTAATAGTCAAACTGTAAATTCAAAGTTCTGACAAGTATTGAAAATATTAGCAAATAGGAAAAAAAAAAGTGAAAAGGGAGTCTGCTTTCTTAAAAATAAAAGAAAAATGCTAACAGCAATTTTGAAGTGACAAGTAAGGCCAAACTTGTTAAATAGAAATATTGATTATTTGAACATTGAGTGGATAGTTCATTATATATTTTTTGCAATCCCAATTGTTTTAAATTAATTAGAAAACTGGGCAAATTCTCTGTGGGTTATTCTTTAACACATTGTACTTTTGACTTTATTAGAATTTTCTTCTGTGCTAACTCATTAAAAGTTATTTTCCACCTCAAAATCACAACAGAGCAGTATGCTTTCCTTGAAGTTGGGTAGTTTGCACTTTTCAAAACCGGGTCAGTATTTAGAAACATAAAAAATCATTAAAAAACTTACTTTAGACTGTTGACTTTATAAGAGGGAAAAAAATGGACCTTTATTTCTTCATCTCATTCAAATAATGTTATTTCCCCAAAACCGTTTACTAGCAACATGTTAGATTTCTAACAGAGGAATGACTCAGCAAACAGCACTTTTTATTTTGAACTGCAAACATTATTTTATTGAGATCTAGGGTTTCTTGGAGATCTCTTTAGTTATTCCTTTGCTTGATATCACTTTTTGCAAATAAGAATAATTTAAATTCAGTCTAATTTAAGACATAACTTGTTTCTGTACCTGTGCTTAGGTAATGGACAAGAAACTAGGTTGTTCTTGGCTGAAAAATAGACTTTTATTGTGAAGGTGAATGACTTTTTCCCTTGTTACATGAAAATGCTTTTTGCATTCTTTGTCTTAGTCAAGAAATGCAAGTTATCTAGGGCTGGAGCTGTCTCTCCCTCTGTGTATATATAGTGACTATTATAATAAAGTTCTGTTTTCATTTGAAGCCTTTACGCCCCACAATAGTATTAAACTGGCTGTGAACCAGCAGATAGCAGAAGGTAAAAGTAAATAATACAAAAGATTATGCAGATTACCAGTGTTACTCTTCTTATAAACAAAATTCCCAAGGATTTCATGTTTC
Source organism: Haliaeetus albicilla (assembly GCF_947461875.1). Classification (NCBI taxonomy): domain Eukaryota; kingdom Metazoa; phylum Chordata; class Aves; order Accipitriformes; family Accipitridae; genus Haliaeetus; species Haliaeetus albicilla. The sequence continues at coordinate 11,527,073 of NC_091485.1, read as the reverse complement.
AAAAACAGGATTGTGAGTTTCTAGAAAGAATCTTCAGAACACTAAATGAGGTAATCGACTGCAGGGAAAATACCATATTTGAAATGTATGACATTGCCCTGCTGGAAACAATGGTATATGACTTGATACTTAAAAACTGCAACAAAGGTAAAGCAGTATCAGTATAATTAGAGATCCCTGTATGCTGTTATGAATTTTGAACACTGGAATGCACTGAATTATATCCTAGCTTAGATGAACATTATTACAAGTACCAGTACCTGGAGCACTAGTGGCTAACTTAAATTCTATTTTGTAAGTGCATAACTTTTGCAGCCATCAATATAAATAGGTTTTTAAATCTGTAAAACGTTGTTCTAACTAACTACTTAGCCAACCTTATTCTTAACTAAATTGAACTGTTGGCACAATTAAAATACACTGGTGTTCTGATTTTGATGAACAATGTTGAAAGTTGGATTACTGGAATTACTTATTACAAAGATGTTATCCTCTGTACTGAAAAAAAGGACATTCTTGTCGGCAAGCACAGAGCTTTCATGTATACTGTAATATAGATCAAAGATCTCCTATAATTATCCTCTGACATATGCCAGTATTTGAAAATTTAAATTTCACAGTATTAGAAGTCCAAGTTATTAATAAGATGTATTACCCGTATTGTACAATGTGAATATCCTATTGGCCAATATATGTTCCCTCACCCAGTATTTTAAGAAACCAATTTGAATGGAAGCTTTTCAATATAAAAATGCATTAAAACATTTTATTCTATTACCTTATTATCCTATCCCACTTTATCTATTATTCTGTTTCAGTCTCTTGTCTTCACATTAGTTCGTTTTTTCAGCTTTTGTTAAAATTTAATTAAATATCATTTTCTATTCACTTTTCCACCTTATTTCCTACTTTGGTTCAATGTGCTTAGTGGAAAACCAAAAATCTTTCAAACCACTGAGATGATAGCATTGTTCTTCACATCTTCTTTTTAAAGCATTAGATAGAATCATGCTTCATCTCTGCTTCTTTTTAAAGCACTATATCCTTTTATGGGTTCCCAAATGCAAGAATCTGTGTGAAAGAAGAAACTAGAATTCATTAACTACTCTTTTGCTCCCACTTACTTAAGATTTATAGTAGTCATTCATGAAACTGGAAGCAGAATCTGGCCACAAGTACCTACTGCAATTGTAAAAAACATTTCCACCATCAAAGAAGTATTATTTGATTTAACTTTCAATCAAAGTATTTATGAGATTTTATAAAACTTCAAAGAATTACATATTTATATTAACAATTTTTAATAGACACTTTGTAGAGAAAAATATTAAGCTCATTTAAATTTTCAAGATTTCAAGATTTAGGCAAATTCTTATTGAATGACTTCATTATCTTTCATTTGAATGGTCAGATGATCATAAGTGACATTTTATTCAAAGCTATCTCCAAAATCACATCAAGTGGAAATAAGTTTGCCTTGGTGTGATTAATCTCTTCCACACAGCAAAACATATATCTAGCACCTCAAGGACTTTCTTAGAATATGAAATACACCACTATACCTCTGATCTACTCCAGACTTTGATAGGTTAGCACTTGACAGACCAAATTCCTTATTATTTTATCCATAGTGTCCTGAGGACTAGCGCTGGCAGATCTCTTTTCAACCGAACGTTCTAAGTATGTTTTCCTTAACATAATCACCTTTTAAATTTAAAAAGTTATAGCTGTAGACAAATTCTTCTTAGCTGAAGTCTTCATTAGTCATAAGACAGTGTCCATATGACATATAAAGCAGCAGTACAAAATTTATTAATTGCTATCCCCTCTATATAATTTCATTATATAGTGAAATTTCAAGCCATTGATGGAATTTTATTCAACTGGAACTAAGATTTTGTCCCAGATATTTTGTCTTTCATTGGACATGAGGAAAAATATTGCAAGCTAGAGACAAGAAGAATCTAGCCCAAATCTCTTTTGTTTTTTATGCCCAAGAACTAAAAGTTTTAATGTCACTGGTGTTAAAAATGTTAAATATTAATTGAATGAATGAGATTAATATCTTCAAACATGAAAAAATGAAAAATTATTTTCAGAATAATGGGTGTAGTTAAGAAAGAGATTACTCAGATTTATGGTTTTATTTCACAAAAAAATGTTCACACTAACTGGGACAGTTTATTAATTTTAATTTTGTTTAGTTGATGGCTTTTCAAGGCAATGCTATAAAGTATTTACTAAAAATAATTTTTTCAGGCTGAAAAAGTCAATTAGTTTTTTCTGAAAAACAATTTAAATTGTGGCTTAAATTTTCCTTCCCCCAAATTACACAGAAACCTAGAGTAATTGCAAGTACTAGTCCCATGTAAATATATTCTGCTCTCTTTGCTATAATTGCCATATGACCACCATTCATATTTTTCCCTAGTCAATTAGAGTGACAAACAGTGGCAGACTCTCCCAGGATTTTCTAAGAAATTTTGTATTTCTTTCTTAGCTCACCATGATTCATTTTAATAGACTTAGAAGAAATTTAATAGTCCATGATAGGAACACATGTTTGAAGAAAGGCACAACTACTTAAATATTTGCAAAATGTAAGGAATTTATATATTTCAGATGTCATCTTATCATTACAGCACAAACTGCTATAAATAGTTCTGCTTTAAATATTTTGCTGAAGCTGTATGTTTTGACAAATTGACTGATACAATATAACCTGAGGAAAAATCCTCGCTCATACTTGCTTATAATATTGGCATTGTACTGCTGTTGTATCTTTTATACCTTATTTGACTATTTAGTAAAAGAATGTCTCACATTCAATCACAGATTTTTTTATCAGTTTTAAATATCCGACACAGTAATTTTCTTAAATAAACTATTTTATGCACAGATTAAAATCTCAAACCTGAAGACCAGAGGCTATATTGGTGATTTTGAATTCATTGGCTTCAAAGGGAGTTTTCTTTTGAATACAAATGGAATAATCTTTCCCACTGCAATGTTACTTCTGCTCGAATAGGAACAAAATAAAATCCATGTAAAAGCCTGATGACTTTATCTACGCTGCCTTATATGTAGTCTAAATTTTTGTAAAACGACCATGATTTTGATGCCTCCATTTTTATATGCTCAAGCTGAGACATTCCAATGAAGCATTGCACTCAATACCACAACTCAGTGTTTCCTAAGGGTGTGTCACTAAAATATTTTTGCACCTTTGTGCGCATATAAGGGAGTATTTGGAGTACTTTTACATCAACAAAGTTAATTTGGGGAGTAACTGAGTGACAACGTGATAAATAGAATTATTTGTGCAAAATTACTATGAAAATACCTGTTGCTACCTTTTTGGAATGATAAGTTTAATTTTACTACTGTAAATATCAAAGACCACAACAGAGATAAATTGATGCCCCAGGATTACCTAAGTAGTTGGCTTCCCAAATCATGTTTATCTTCCACATTATTGGAAGTATGCTCATTGTTTTGTGCACTTTGTACTACTGCATTGAATTCTACCAGGGTCAGTAACGATATGCCAGCAAAGTCCTGGACTCTGTCTGGGAGAGCATACTAAAGTAGTCTAGTGAAACCTCCTTTCTCTGTTTCCAGAAATAAGGCTATGAAACTGACTATTCATCTAATTAATGACTACATTAGATTTATTAGATTAATTATTCAATTAAAATTCACCACAAAGTTTAAAAATACCTGAAAAGCAAGATTAAACTTAAGATTTTAAGGTGATGGTTTTCTTCACGAGTCACATGAAAACTGATGAGGTTGCCAGCTGACAATTTGGTTACCATTTACCAACAAAAGGGCATAAAAGACAAAGTGCACATGAGTTTTACAGGTATGATAAACAAAGTGAAGTTAATTATCGTGCAAAAAGATGTAGCAAGACTTAGTACAGGATTTAATGTAATTTACGGTGGTTCCTGCCTGAGGAGGTATAAACGGCTGGTAAAACAGCACCAGCAGATTTTACATTTGTTTCGGGATAGTATTTTAAAAGCAGGCTTAGACACATTGTGATTAGTTTACCACAATTTGTCCTTCACTTTGTCTTGTCTTCTAAATTTTTGTGTGGTATCTCTTTTGGCATCACATTTTTTAAGACATATCCAACGGAAGGAAATAAAAATTACTTAAAATGAAGTCTGACTATAATATATATTCTATTCTTATTGAACCAATTATGAAAAGGTCTTTCTACTGAAACCTTTTCGCTCTATCACTTAGCTAAATATGGGGAAATTCTAAACTTCTCCTATAGCTACTGAAAACATGTTCCAGATTATTAGCCTTGCTGAATACTTCCTTCATTAGTTCATTATGAATTTTCCCCTGAAAAGGTCTTTTAAAAAGTAGCATTACAAGTTTCCATTCATTGACATTTAAGCTCTCTGGTCAGTGATTTATAAAAATGGATTCATGAAATTTGTTTCTCCTTTCCAAGTTCAGCAAATGACCAGTAACGATTCTAATAATGTTGTCTGGATCTGACAGACGAAGAAATATTTCTTTTTACAGTACAGTGTGACCTGAGTATAGATAACAGCAGAAGCAGAATCTCTAAAAAACCTTTGGGTTTGATTATTAGCTTGAATCCTTCTCTCTTTGAAATCAGTTAATCTATTGGACTGCACATGGAGAAAGACCTGGCCTTCTAATGCTTGGCGATACAGTCTATCTTATGAATTGTGCATATGGAAAACTTCTTGAATAAATGCAAATTTTCTTGACCTAAAAGGTAGTATTGATAAATGGAGTATGATAAGGGACTAAATGTCTTAGATCTAGAACATGTCTGTAATGGGTTTGAGTTCAAGAGCAAACATAAGGCTACCAATACTGAGGGAAGCCCTATGCCGATTTAACTGTTCCTAGTCTCACTCTTACTGCAGAGTATGCTACAGGCCAGTCTCTTATACATGAAAATCCCATTTTGCTGAGATCTGACAAAAACTGAATAAGCCAATACTGCTACAGAGGCAAGATAAAATGAGTTAAATAACGTGTCTAGGATGACCTGTGTTTTAAGGATTAAATATGAAGTAGTATTAAGTATAACATATGAAGAATATTTAGTCCATTAAGGGATATTTGACATACATGGAATCTTTTAAAAGACTTTAAGAAAAAGTAAGGCTAAATCATGTAGATAATATTTTCTACGATTAGTTCATATTAGAGAAAAGACAGATAATACTGAATATTTTTACTATTTTTTTTAAAAATGGAAGAACTCGTGAGCCTGAGAAGTATATAATTTATAATCTCCGGGAACTGGTGAGAAGAAAAGAGAGAGATTACCTGTGATATGTGGAACCAGTAGTTTGTTTGTCTCCCCCAGGTTCCTTTAAAATGTTCTTGTTGACAGTTTATACATTTAGCCTCTGTTGAACGTTATTAGGATAAAGAGGAAATTATATTTCTGAAATAGTTAGTAGTATTTAAATATACTCTTCAGGCTACTGGTTAAAAAGATCACAGAAAGGAAAAGTGGGATGTGAGAAAATGAAGAAGAAAACAGGTTCTTGATCTGTATTTATTCTTTCTGGCTCTGAATAATTTGGCTTTGATCCTGCTTAATTTAGAGTGGCTCAGTTTTTCACTGGAGAAGTTGACTACAAGTTAATTATAATGCCCAGTCTGAAAGCCAAAGGTTTAATTAATTCCTTTGTCTTCAACTAAGATGCCCAGGGAAGTGGATGGCTCTTCAGTAAAGGCTTTTCTTTTAAAGTTAATTGCCTCCTTTGTATTGAATGCTGATAGAGGCCACATAAGTTTGCCTGTGGTTCAGGTTATGTGAGGACTAATTTTACCCCACTTTGAGGCAGAATGGCATTACCAGCGGCAATAAACTTCAGCTTTTAGGCTGTGTAACCTGGAGAAATGCAAGGGAAGAAGAACTAAAAATATTTGTTTATTTTCCAACATGCTTCTAATGGGAGTAGAGACAATTCCTGGCCATGGATATATGTTTAGGACTTGAGGTCTTCTGTGCAGGATGAATCAACATGACTTTGCTTTAGGAAGGCATTAGGTGGCTGTCCCTGCTTGCTTTCTTGAACAAACTCCTAGGAATGCATTGTGCCTTCAAATAGGACAACCAAAGCAATGCTCACAGGTGCCAGAATTAAAGATTAACTTTGCTAACAAAAACAAGAATTGTCATCAAATTTGATTTGCTGACATTGTACAAACTCAAGTGGTTTTCTTCCTAGCCTTTCTGAAATTTCTCTACTTCTTCATGTTGATGGCTATAAACCCTTAAAACCTTGTTGTCACTCTTTCACACTTTTTTCTTCTTTTGGCTATTTTTTCTTGAGGTAAGACTCAGTCGAAAAAGTGAAAGCTGTCCTGAAAAAAAACCCAAAGGACTTTTGTCTGAAATGTCTCAGGAACTGATCTTTGTTGTGGTTTAACCCCAGCCAGTAACTAAGCACCATGTAGCTGCTCACTCACTCCCCCCCCCCCCCCCCACCCCCCGCAGTGGGATGGGGGAAAGAATCTGGAAAAAAAAAGGTAAAACTCATGGGTTAAGGTAAGAACACTTTAGTAGAACAGAAAGGACGAAACTAATAATGATAGTAACAACAATAATAAAATGACAATAATAATAATAATAAAAGGATTGGAATATACAAAACAAGTGATGCATAATGCAATTGCTCACCACCCTCTGACTGACACCCAGTTAGTCCCTGAGCAGCGATCTGCCTCCACCCCGCCAGGCCAACTCGCCCCAGTTTATATACTGGGCATGACGTCACACAGTATGGAATACCCCTTTGGCCAGTTTGGGTCAGCTGCCCTGGCTGTGTCCCCTCCCAACTGTTTGTGCCCCTCCAGCCTTCTCGCTGGCTGGGCATGAGAAGCTGAATAATCCTTGACTTAGTCTAAACACTACTTAGCAACAACTGAAAACATCAGTGTGTTATCAACATTCTTCTTGTACTGAACCCAAAACATAGCACTATACCAGCTACTAGGAAGAAAATTAACTCTATCCCAGCTGAAACCAGGACACTTTACAACTTATCTTTTTGCTCCTTGTCACAGAACTATATTGATGAGATTTAATTTCACAGCTTCTATCTTTAGAGAAAAGGCACAAAGCAAACTCTGACGTGGCACTTGCAAGACTTTAATATTCCCTAGTTCATCCAGAAAGAACCTCCTTGCATGTGGGGTTCAATACAGTTAATTTTTTTATGGCCTTTTTCAGTCTATCCAACCAATTCTCTTCATACTTTCTGTTCTGTCCTGGTACTGTATTAGAATTTTGTTTTTCACATTCAAGCTATGACATGTGGTATAAATGTAGTTTTAAAAGCACTGCATAAGATTTGAGGCAACTAAACTTCAGCCAAAGAGTAAGAAGAAATATATTGCAATATGCACTTTTGAATCACCCATGATGCTCCTTCCAGTTATATACTGGAAAATTCTCTGTGAACTATTTCTTAAATACTCATAAATACCCAAGCTTCTTAGCTGCTGTTGCAAACAAATAATGTGTCTGACCTAAAGTATATTAACATTTAGAAAGACAATATTGAAGGTGAGGCAGATCATAGAAATCTGTGTAAATGGAGGTAGGAGATAAAGAGAAAAAAGAAGGGATCCACATTGACTCTCGAATTTTTTGTCCACTGAATAGGTACCTGATTGTATTGGAGCCTCGAATGTGAAGGGAACTGTTTCTAAATGGTATTTACAGTACTAGTTTTCTTTAACGCCAGACATATTCATGCAAAAATGCCACACAGTACACAGCAGTAAGGTATTGGAAGGCTTTATTAGATTCAGAGCTCTCACTGTGCCTTCCTGGACAACTGTATGTAATTTATTTGTGTTAATAGAATTAGACTGCAAATGTTAGATTAATGTGTACCGGAAAGCTCTTGCCTTTTCTTACAGAGCAGTCAATGTATACAGCCAAAAATAATTCAGCTGATGTTCTTTTCAACATACAGAATATTCATCATTTTTGCAGGCAAATACAGGACATACAGTAAATTAAACATACTTGCCACAACACAAAAATAAATTTTAAAAGGTTCATCATCCAATCCTATGCCCATTCAAATGAAATTGACCACTTAAAGAAGGGTAGATTAGGACTTCTTGTCAGACCAACTCATTGCATACTTACTTAGAAATTAGAAATGAGAAAGGCATAATCTAGTTTAGCCCCCAAGCAGGTAGTTACATTATATAAGAGTGATTATATACCAGCTTTGAGCATGGAAAATTGCCATAGTGTCTCTGACCATGGCTGGAGCCACAGGCAAAGAAGTATTCAAACTTGCCAATAATGGAATGTCAAAACAGATCAGCATTTGTCTGTCATAGTATCGGAGACAACAAAATGATCACTTTTCAATTATTAGTGTCCACTGGTAAATTACTGACAAATGACTGTATCAGATCCAGCCATCGGTACTGTACATTACTATGATGATTTTTATTGACTAAATTTGAAAAGAGGACACAGCTAAAGATTCGTTAAGATATTTTGGATTGTTCAATATTTTCTAACCATATACACAAATATGCATGTACTTATATATGCAAAGATGATGAGCTATAATAAAAGTGTAAGAGAATGTAATTTCCTTTTTTTCTTGTATGTTTATTGTGCTGTACAAAGCCAAACTTGAAACTGTTCTGAGAGTAAATAATTAATTTAGGAAACATACATAGTAAGCAAGTAGCTATGAAGAAAGTGATTTATTTCATAGTAGGTTATGAGAGAAAGTGTGACTGCAAAATAATTCATTTGCAAACTACAAAGGTATTTTGATGTGTAAATGTGTTCTCCATTTCTTCTGTTCAATGCTGTATAATACTCTCAGTGAAAGAATCTATTCTCAGCCACCTTGTCTTGTTATAAATATCAGGAAAAGGCACAGAAAGCATCCAGGAATTAAGGATTGCTTAACAAAGCAGAAACACAATCTTTTCTACAGAATTTGGAAATAACTTTTCAGATAACCTATTTATAGTTGGAGTGGTTTTTGGCATAAAAAGTAGCACATAAACAGTCAATAACAAATCGGTTCCATGACTGCAAAGCCATCTAAAATATCAAGATCCCTTGTAATTGTTATTCTATATACTCACAGTAATTCCAAGTTGCAATCTACTTATAGTGTGTCCCAGACCAACGGAAAAATAATTTCAAGCTTGTATAAAGGCAAGAACATCTTTTTTTTTACTTCATGTAATGCTCATATCTGTCAAAAAAGTGAAACTTGTACATTTGTGGAACCCAAAGAAAAGAAGTGGGAGGGTTTTGGCTGTTCAGAAGCCTGTCCCTTGAAGAGGCAAACCCATCAAGCAGTGTCCAGCAAAATATGTTATTCCTCTGATATGACTATAGGAAATGCTATCTCCCTGAGAGAATCACAACTCAGGACCCAACTATTTGAAATAAGGCAATAGAAGGCCTTAAACAAACATTACAAAAATTATTTCAAAGCTATAAATATGTATGGAAAGAAAAAGAGGAAAATGGCATTAAATCTTTTAAAAAAGGTGAAATATTATAGAACTGATAATCCAAGAATCAAATACCCTTATCCTGAAAGCTTGCAGCTTTCAGAAGCATAGGACATAAAGTTTGTATCTTTATCAAATGAGAGAGAGTATGGCAAAAATACTCAGATAGCTTTAGAACCAGAAGGTGTGTTGTCCTGGCAGTGCCACCACCTTGCACTGTCTGTGCAAGAACACTTGTTTGCTGACCGATGCTAAGTCAATGCTAGTTTGTAGGTAAGACCCTTGGGTTTTTACTACTGTAATGATATCCATTTTTCTTCTGATGGATTAAGATGTTAATGGACTAAACAAACAATGTGGTATTAATGATTAATGCTGATGTTCTAATTGTTTGGTTTTCATGAAATATATGTTGGACATGTCAATGTGGTAATTTTTGCAATTAAGTCATTGTTTGTCCATCTGTCCTAGAAGCAGCACTTTGCAAACTTTACTAGATTGAGGCATAACAAACATTTGCTTAAATAGTTAATCATTGGACGTGTACAGAGCTCATAGTGATGGAAGAAGTCAGGTGCTTACGGCATAATATTATGAAGAGGGAAAGGGAAATCTTTAAAAAAAAATGTTGTTTTAAGAAAAATAGCTAATTGTGTTATGTTTAGATTGAGATATAAACTCAATCTCATGTCATGACTTTAAATGAAATAGGAGTCTGCACACCACTACTTCATTTACTTTATATAGATAAAACTAAACCAAGTCATCTCATTTTTGAAATTTCTGCACTTTGGGAAGAAAGAACAAGTTTTGAACTTATACTCTTACCTGAATTCTGTTCATGCAAGTGTGAATTTCCAATTTCAGAAGTGTTGCTACTTAATTTTACAACAAACTAAAGTTCTGAATCTCAACACTCCTAAACTTCAAGATATAAGGTCAGTACTGGCATGTCGAGTTTATTTTTAAGCTTTTTACAGAGTCAGTATTTGTTAGCTACTGAAATAAACCAAAGGAAACAGCGTTCCTTCCACAGGGTTCAGTCCAATCAACTTAGCAGTGAAATGTTCCAAATCACTTAAAATGGGGAGGATAATTTAATTTAACGTCAGATTCACTCCTTGTAAAAACATGCATAGGTCAAAGGAGTACTTCTTGCTAATACTTTGTGCGATCCACTGTATTAAATACCAGCATGTTAAAAAAAAAAAAGACCCAATATAGCAAAGTGTGAAACTATGAGAGGGGTTAAACCCCACTTTTCACTACAATCATTTCCCTTATGAGTATAAGCAAACACAAAAACATTTCAAAATTTAAAAAAAACAAAAACCAACACACCCCAAATACTCTCTCTCCTGCTGCTGTGTTTCAGAGTTTTCCATAAAAAGCAATATGTATCTTAGGATTTTATGAGCTTTCAGTTATTTGGGAACACATCTGAATAAATCAAGTGGTAAGTTTTCTGGCTTACCTTTCATGAGAGTTCACGCTGATGTTTCTAAGCCCAGTGTTACTGCTGAGAAGCTTTCTGGGCATGCTGAGAATAGTTCCTTTAAAATATAATGGCAATGTTTTAAGATGCTGTCATATCACGGTGACCCTTCAAAAGCCGAAAATAATGAAGAGTTATGTTTAAATGTGGCTTTTCTTTATGCCTGAGCTGCTTGTTAAGGCCAGGAGGGAAGCAGGGCTCCTGATCTAAGAGCAAGAGTTGCTTCACTTTGACTAACCCTCTCCTAGGTCCGAATGTCGTCAGTGATCTCATTTTCACCTACGTGTTGCAACCCGCAAGAGAGGCACGCCGTAAGGCATGGACAACCTATTACATGAGCACGATGACCTCCACCACCTCAACTGACCATCCCATGGAGGACTCAACGTGTTCCTCTGCAAGGCCCGGCCACCCAAGGACCAAGTCTGGTGAAATGCCACGGAGGAGACTGGTGCACCCCTTGCTTCGCCAGCGGCATGACCCTCCAGGCACGGTGGTACCAGCCTGACCACGATGCCCGGTGGTACCAGCCTGACCACGATGCCTGGTGCAGGTGAGGGCAGGAGAAGTGGTGGGAACCTGCATTGCCCCCATGCTGGCTTCTGGGGGGGGGGGCAGGACAGGGTGCTAGCACCCTCCGAGGTGGGCGTTGAGGCCACAAGGCATCTGGGGGCAGGGGGAGCGTGCCACGCTGGCAGGGGCTGCGACGGCGGCTCTTTCCCCTTCTCATCCCCACAGCAGTCTTTCACTTGTGTTGTGGATGTTCACCTCTGTTGCCCGCTACAGTTAATTCCCACAGCATTCAAGCCCTTAAAAACAGGTCAGAAAACAAATCAGCTCTGGAAACAGAGGAATAAAACGCATCATCATAGTTTACACATATTTAATTATAGTGAAATGGCAGGCGCCCCTGCCTTTCTCGTTTCTCAGCTGGCTCCATGAGCTCCAGTCCAGGCTTGAAGGAGGCAGGCATAGATACTCTACCAGAAATCGCCCTGCTAGGCCACCCTTGTAAAAAGAAATAACCGACTGGGACAGGGATATTAAAGCAGGTAGAGGTTTTTGCAAGAAGAAACAATGTCACCAGGATCCATTTTTATAATGTATCACCGTACTGTTTATAGGTACAGGGAGTGATGGAGGGCCCAGAGCAGAAAATCCAAGCTATTAGCAATTAGCCAGGCAGAGCTTCAAGTGTTTATGTATCTCACAGTGTAATTTTATCTTGAGCAGAATCTTTCATGTAAAACTCATTCTTACCCTTTTTTATGTTGGAGAGCTCCTTACAAAAATTAAATTTCAAGTATTTCTTACATAAGTGCAGTCGAAACAAAAGTTCAGCCCGTGCAGTATCCTGTCCCATATAGTTGCCAAAAGCAGATGGCTGGGGAAAAGTATATGTTATAGCCTTAATATTCACCTGGCATTGAGCCATATTTGGCCCAGGGTTCACGAGCTGATTGTGTAGTCCATGAATATGCAGGTTCCTTTTGATCCAGTGTTAGCTCTTAGTTTCCATACCATCCATCGATAAGAAAGTACAAAGCCCCATAGCTGCAAACTCACGCAACTTGGTAGCTGACAGAGAGCATAGGGATGTTGAATTTTCAAAGAAATGGCTCAAAAAAGGTGTCAGAACCTAAACACCCACACCATGCACTGCGCAGCGTTTTCCTGCTTCATACAGTTTTCCACCATGTTGCTAAATTTTTGTAGTATATTAGCTCTGTTACAATATCTACAGGATTGTTTATGCAGCTGTTTTCTGATGCACTGAAGTGTGTTTCATGAATTAAAGTGCAACTCTTCTATAAAGCTGGTTTCAGACAGCTCTTGAATAATGGGTCACAACAAAATCCTGGACTTAAAAGCATCCTAACATAGTCCTAACTCGGCTAAACATCCAGATTTGATTGTCGTGTTCTGGACAATCCTAGAGATAGCGAAGATTTAGCTCTATACTTTATATTAACACTACAGTGTTACCAGAACTTTTTCTGCTTGGCTCAATGTCTGTTGGGGACAAGCTCTCATATAAAGCTTGCAACTTTCCAATGAATTCCCCATGTTATTTTAATGCCTTAGGTTTACAGGCTACACTGGTAGCTTAAGAAGTCAGTCCCGAACTACAGTTAATAGAATACAACTATTGCTTAAATTTCAACTGAAATTTAATGCAGTCCTAAATAAAGTGTTATAATTATAAGTGTGCAAATCTCTTCATACAGTTGTTTAATCAGCTGGCTACTGGCATTTTTAATCAACTAATGAACTGAAAATGCAAACTCTGTGGTGAGTCAATGAAATCAGTTTAAAAAAAAGAAAGTAGGTAATTGGACAAAATTAAAACAAAGGCCAGGTTGGATGGGGCTTTGAGCAACCTGGTCTAGTGGAAGGTGTCCCTGCCCATGGCAGGGGGGTTGGAATTAGATGATCTTTAAGGTCCCTTCCAACCTAAACCATTCTATTATTCTATGAAATACATAATCATATTTAAAAACCCTTTCTTGTTCAGATAATGGGGCTTGTCTCACAGATTCTGTAATGTCTTAGCATAAAAATGGTCAAGCATTTAAAATTGCAATGTAATATTGTAAAAAGCAAATTCTCGGTCTCTGAAAATTGTTATCATATTAAGCTCCTAAGCAATGGTGAGACTGTACATTAGCTGTATCTGAATTTAGGAGAAAAGTGTGTGTTTCAGAAATTAAGAAATCTATTTCTATTTTTTCTAATCATTCTGTATATATTATGCACTTTTAAAAGTTATTGTCATTAGTATGGTGTTAATAATATGAAGAAATGTCTGAAAATTTCCTGTCTGGGTTTGGAAAAAAAAAAAAAAAAGACTTTGCGATCAGATTTAAATAAAGTATCTTATAAATGAGATAAAGAGATATCCACTGACAAGCACAGTTCAAAAAAATCTCAAGAGAGTCAAAAACAACTCAGGATTTTATTTTAGATACTTGATATAAAGCATTTCTAGAACTTTTTGTAAAGGCAAAAAATTAAGATTCATATTAAAAAAAGAAAATATTTTCTTTCATGAGAGGTAACTTATTTCTGATTATTCAAAGTCATATTATGCCTGAGAAGTGTGATCTGTCATTTCAGACAATGACAATATATTATATTCCTGCCCATTCAGAGGGTAGTTTTTAATTATATTTTGTTTTGTCTTTTTAAAAATAAATATTGTAGGTACTAGGGCCATATCAGGTGTTATAACACATTACAGAATTTTTTTTGCTTCTACACAATATGAATTGATTTCTTTTCAGCAAGTTGTTTGTTTTTATGGGGTTACATATGTCTGAAAAGTACAGCTATTCTTTTATTTTTTCAATTTGAAATAAGTGAAAATCTTAGACCTTAGGCAACACTTGTTCTAATGAAAAGACAGGATTTTATTTTTTAATACATTGAAGTGAAAAGTTACAAACAATTCGCATCTGTTTTTTACATGCAATCTGATGTAGATTATTAAGGGTTCCATTTCTGAACACAGTTCAGTTATTTCAGCTGTGTATTCTGCCTGCAGTTCAGACACTTAGACATTTAAACACCCACATAAAATTGTCTTTAGAGTTTTGCGGGTGGAAAATGTAAACCTAGCTGAGTGCACAACCTCTTTTGTCCCTTTTTGTGTTTATAGGCCATTTTGTCTCATTTTGTCAGTTTACATAATGCAACAGACATTTGCAAATATTTGTAATTTTTTTTTAACAAGTAGCTATTGTACACTGCATGAGATTATGCCTGTTGGTAAGATAATATTGGCCCTAAATGTAGAAGACATTGTGCTCTGATTAAATTTCCATTGATCTGGCTTGGGATTCTATTTGAGAATAATGTAATTAGGATCAGCACATTCCCATCTTTTGCCAGAGGTATCCAAGTGCTTTATTTCAGGCACTGTAGCTATGCCAGTCTCATATACTTTGTATGTTTGATAGCTTTGGTGAGCATTTTCTCCTTTTATATCAAACTTAGTAACTTGATTAAGCCAAAGAAGAACGCTGCTGAGAATGCCTTCAGGATTCAAATGCTGTTATCAAGTGAGATTTACTACAATTGCTGAATGCAGAAGGTCTACACCTTGCAATCTGGACTTGTAACTGCTATACTTTGTAAAAACTTGTTGTAGCCTTGGCAACCAATGGTGTGGAAGAAAAATGCTAGCATCCCCTGAGTAACCATGGAAACCAAAACAATGTTTATGGGTAATTGGATAATCTGACCTACCTACATGACATAAGAGATACTTTATATTAAATACCTGGAGATACTATCTTGATGTTAGTCATTCAGAATAAGTGATGTCTTATCACTATAAAGCATGAAGCAAAAAGCTACATAGAAAGCATACAACAAAGAAAAATGAAATGACTCTTCTGTGTAATAAATTTAATAGACTTTTTATTAGCATTTACTTTTAGTTTCAAAGAATCTAAAAGGACTTTTTGAATACATTGCAGAAACAGCTATGGATTTATGGACTTTTTTCCCTTCTGTAGCTTTTGTATCATTACAGGTAGATGGAAACACTTATTTCTAAAGCTGGCAGTCACTCTCCCCTGTAAGACTTGGTGATTTTGGCGGACTTTGAACATTTGAGCTGCTCTTCTCTGAGCTGTTTCAGAGCTAAATTACTTTGTAAAAAATATTTAAAAATGGGCCAACTCTTCCTAAGACCCTCTGGTCTTCTCTTGTTTTAAATGAAATTTGGAAGACCAATCTAACTAACCTCTGCCTTTAGCTGCTCCAATTAAACCCTCCCAAATACTGTTAGTTGTAAACCTTTGGAAAAAAATTTAATGACTTAGTGTTTAGCAGCCTCCTTCTCTGGTGAGTTAATTCTGTGTACTTTCATGGACATTTTTACTGTCTTTCCAGTGGCATCTCTGAACTGCAGCAGGGCAATCCCTGATTCCACATCAAATACCTTATTTGAGAATGATTTTGCTTTATTTGTGTCCCATGGTTTCATTCTGGAGTAGGGCACTGACCAATTCAAGATAGAGAACAAAGAGACTGTGAAAAAGACTAGGAAACCTGGAGTAAATGAATATTGGACATAACTACTGGACATTCCTGTACCTGTATGATACCTATGTAGAGGGCTTCTGAATCCATCTGTTTGCAATGAGATTGTAAAAATTGGTTAGAAAGGTGTATAGGAGTAAGATAGCTGTGGTTTGCTGTGTTTGTGTCATCATAATTATGATTAATCAAGCAGAATACTCTGAAACACTGGTGAAAATATCTGCAATGCTAAAACCAAGTGGGTTTAATATGGATATCAATGGGGTTGGAAGAATGTTATTCACTATTTCTTCACTGAAAGTAATTCATTATTCCACTGTTCTGTTAAATCATCAAAGAAGAAAATATTGGGTGTTGTATTTGACAAAGACCCTCCCTTCTCACGATTGGGTATCAACAGATAATGGAAACAAATAATTTGAAAACAGTGGATGGAATGCATTAATTTGCCTAAATGGTTACAGTTCTAGGTACAAGCTAATAATTTATTTGAAAATCACAATCAGATCAGGATCAGACATGAGGAAAATAGCATAGTTAAATCAGTAACCTGCATCCATCAGTCATCAGTAGCAAATGTTTTGGGGAAACAAAACAGGGGTGGGAAGCACTCCTTCCCTGCAACTTCCCAGCTTATGGTAATAAACTTAATAATCTTTTCAGAAAAGTCCTGAAAACTGAACATGAACTATTGTAGAGGAGAAACAGTTAGATAATAAATAAATCTGGTTGTGATTGAGACATCTCACTGCATTTACACATTTAAAGCAGAGAACAGGTATATTTTTTTTCCTTTTTTTCCCAGAAATGTCCTCAATTAGCCACAGACTTCTCATCAGCCTGAGCATTCTTTGTCAATCGCACTTCAA
Organism: Haliaeetus albicilla; assembly: GCF_947461875.1. Lineage (NCBI taxonomy): Eukaryota > Metazoa > Chordata > Aves > Accipitriformes > Accipitridae > Haliaeetus > Haliaeetus albicilla. The sequence continues at coordinate 11,510,135 of NC_091485.1, read as the reverse complement.
CAGAGCTGCTGAGGACAAGAAGCTGTTTAGCAAGGTGAGAGAAATGCTAAAGTAAAAGTAGCAAATATCCTGTACCTAATGAATACAGGGTGAAAAGAACAGAAAATAATGATCTTTTGCATAGAACTGCACATCACTATTTGTATTTTTAATCATTAGGTTCTACAATTTTAAGTAGTACAGCCAGGGAAATATTCTGAAAACCGGTGAAGGTATAACGAATGTACACAAACACATATTCCACATAAGGGCACTTGCGCTTGCATTCAGAGCATGCAGAAGATAATGAAAAATCTCCTTCTGTAAATCTGGCCCGGGATGACTTCAATATGAATTATTCATGCAGTGGCTTTGCATTTTTTGCTACTTTTAAATAGACAAAGAGTTCCAAAAAGAAAAAGAAGATCTGCTGTCTAAAATCCTCTATTTTTTTCTTTTTCTATAAGCAAAGGTTGAAATTTGCATATACCATTGCCTGAAAATTTTACTCTTAGGTCCTCACTTGTCAAGAACCTGAAGAAGAAACAGAATATATTGTTTTATTTGACATATGCTAAACAATATAGTAAACTAGATCTTTTTAAAACCAAACTGAAAATGAAATTTCTCTACTGTAATATTTCTTAACTCCCTAGACACAAACTGTTAAACCTTCATTCTGACATGTTAGAAATTTGCTAAAGAATGTGCTTTTTCTTCTAGCAAGTACGTAAGAGTAATGACCACTCCCAAAATGCTGAAGGAAACAGTGCAGAGTTCAACACAATTTCTACCATATGAAATTTCAGCGAAAGAAAATTAAGTTTATGTATTTATTTTAACCAGGTACCATGAAAAGCTCTGCCTTGCAGAGTATGTGTGTGTGTGATTAGAAACTGTATCATACACTTCTAATATAGACCAAAGATGGAAATATTGATACTTTCTCAGAGAGGTAGACCTAATCCTAAATATGTTAGACTGAACTATATTTCTCCCAGAACTGGCAAATCTTGTTCTTTTTCTCCCGTTGGGCTGCATATTGGGGGGGGGGAAGGCTCACTGCTGTTTTGTGGATGAAGAAAACATTCTGCAGGTTAGCAAAGCTGTAAGATCATCTAACTATTGGTTTAGAAGATTATTAGTAATCTATGTGATAAACTATTGCATGCTATAGGGTGATAATAACACAGTACCCTGTTTAATGGTTTATCTGGGAGGCAAATGACCCCATATTGTTTGCACGGAATAGTTCTCCCCCAGCCACCTCTCGCAGCACGCATGGGCCATCTGAAGTGGCTTTTCACTGCTGAGAAAGTTCTCTGAACTCCTCAGTCGTTTCTCAGCATCACGACGTCTGGCAGAGTTTTCCTTTATCTAGCATCTGAGCCCCAGCTGCCGCACAATCTCTTTTCTCTCTCAGGGAGCTCCAGCTGCCTTCATTGCAGAGACGCATGAGGCACAGCTTACATAGCTCCCATTACCGCTTCTAGATGTACTGACTCCACAAAATGTCCTTTTTGAGAAGGTATTAGGGGTAATTTTCCAGTGATGAATTCTTGTTCCTGGAAGGCGGTCAGTGTGGGGTTTTTTCAAAAAGCAGTTGAAAAAATTATGTTAAATGAAATATGCCTGTCATTTCCATTGCCAAAATTATTCTTTACCCTTTATTGCTGGAGATGCTGTAAAAGGCAGGAAGCTGGATGACCAGTAGGCTGTAATTTATAAAATGTTTGCAGTATTTCAGTATGAAATGCTCTATAAAAATGCGAGATATTAATAACGAACTTGATAGTTCTAGGATGCTCATATGTAAAGACAAGTTCCCATTAGAGGCAAAAATGAAATTCAGATCTACTCTATTTTTCAGGCCAACGTAATTCAAATAACTGATCTTTAAACAAAATTATGCTCTATCCATTGTCGTGGGCAAAACAGACTCAACTTGGGGAATTTAACTTAATTCCTTGCCAATAAATTTAATTACTGATTTGGGTATTGAGAAACAAAGAAGACAAATACTTAAGTACTTGGGGAAGTGATCCTCAGAGACACCCCCAGCTCCCCTCAGCTGTCTGTTGGAGCTGGCTAAACCGGCTGGTACCGGCTGGAACCAGCTGGAACCGGCTGGAACTGGCTTGGGGCGGCCCCGGCCTCTCCTCACAGAGGCTGCCCTGCAGGTCTCCGCTGCCAGCACCTGGGCACCTGCACCCAGTACATCTATTTTGTCTATTTTCCTGATTTTCATACGCAGAATTAATTTTTGCATTGTGTATGTAGGCCAGCCCTAATTTTTTTCTGAGCATTTGTGATTTCCCAGCTTAACTGCCAGGCTGGTGGGCTGCACGCCTCAGACCTCTGAAGATCCCCTCTGAAGCACTCGTTTCCATGTGCAGGACTCCACCTGAGGTCAAAACCGAGTGGCATATTAAATGGGATGAAAGTTTTACCCAAAACAAAATGAACCAGATATTTTTTTGCCGATGGTTTATTTAAGTCCTTAAGCTATTTGTTTGGAGAGAGCTTTGCAAAATTAAGGGGTCTTACCCTGGTTTTGCTCTCTGGTGCTTTTGCAATTCTTGCAGTGCAACTGCAAAGCCCATTTGCTCCAGGAAGTCTCCAGCTATCCTATTTTCCATTACCTACAGAAGATCTAAAATTTGTTTGCTATGACATTTCTTTTGATAGGATATGTCAGAAATGTAGCCTGTACTAGTCACATGAGGTGAATCTATGTAAATTATAATCACAGAATCATAGAACATCCCGGGTTGGAATGGGCCTCAGAAGATCGGCTGGTCCAACCTTCTATGGGAAAGGGACCCCAGAGGAGATTATCTAGCAGCCTGTCTAATTGCATCTTGAAAACCTCCAGCAATGGGCACTCTACCATGTCCCTGGAGAGGTTGTTCAAGTGATTGACTGCTCTCACTGTAAAAAAATTTCTTCCTTATGTCAAGATGAAATCTCTCCAGGTGCAACTTGTACCTGTATGAAGAGATGTCAAATGTCAAATCTGCTGCCTTGTCCTGTGGATGGGAAAGAAAATGCTTCAGTTTACATTTCTCACATTCTCTTAAGAGACTTGTTTTCTATGTGATTTCATTCTCCACCTGACAAAGGAATAATAGAGACAGATGACATTTCAAAAGCAGATGATACATTTGCTGTGCATGGATCCTGAACAGCTTATATATAATATGGGTTTGTTCCAACAGTACCGCACTTAATCTCTGTTGTTCTTCTTGTGGCACAGTATTCCAGGTGGGGTGTTTTTCTCCTCCATCTTTAAAACAACGCTTTAAAATTCTCTTGGCAATCATAACATTTGTGTTGCATGCAGAAAAGAGGATTTTCAGAAGGCTTCTGTCAACTCACTGGTTTATGGAATATTGAATGACATTTTCCTTAGCAGAGAGCTATTTCTCAGATTTAATTTTTCTGACTCTTTCCTTCAAGATATTTGAGCACTTCAATAATTACTATAATTTTTTATAAAATTTTACTAAAGTGCCTGAAATGACTGTGTTAAGACTTGCCAGAGATCTTTTCTGAGCACAGATACTAAGGTTGCTGTCCCATACTGCTGTCTTCAAAGGCTAAGAGATGAAGCACACGAAAACTCTGAACTTGATAATGAAAACACTTAAGCAACATTAAATGCTGTAGGCAGAGCTAAGCATCTGATTTTAACAGTTTGTATAAAATCTTTAAAAGCTATATCTTTTTAGCTTTTAAAAATCCTCAGTAGTACTTACATTTGTGTGGATCTGTATGTGTAACCCCATTGACATCTGGTCTCAGACATCTCTTTCAACACAATCAGTGTCTTTGGGTCCAATTGTAGAGTTTCCTACACTTAATTTTAAAGATCCTTAGGTAAAATTTAAAGAATTAGTATAAAGAAGATTTTGCTTCAAATTCAACCTATCTCAAACTTAAGATACAAGAGTGTCAGAGTGGGGTTCTTTTCAAAGGATGCATATTACTGCTTAGCAAGCATCTTATATTGTTCTTTATGCCTTGCAGGAAGTGTAAGCCAAGCTCTTTGCTGTTGAATCTAATTCATTAGCTCAGATCATAGAGGATTTTGTTATAGCAGGTTCTGAGTCAAACATTGGGCATATGCTAATTTTGCATCTAAGTTTTTCCTTCCTAACAATATGATTGAGCCCATTTTGTCTGGACATGCTCTTTGGTCTGGAATCATGAGTAACGTTCATTCAGCAAGAGAAAATTGTTGAACTCTTTCAGTGAAATACAATAGAAAATTGTTTCTTGCAGAACTGTCTAAGTGACAGTCATTTATATCAGAATCAGTAGAGTATAACTTTTTATCATCGTAGCAGCAAAAACATAATAATTTTAATTCATAAATGGGGGTTAAATAGAGACAGGTCATGTTTTACTTATAACATGTCAAGTCACTAGTTTATTCAGTGACAAAAAAAATATTAGGTGGTGTTTTTTTTCTTTCCCTTTGGAATTGGCTGGTATTGGTAGTGGTGTCACATCCATGGAAAGGGGAGCTAGACAGATTTCCAGCAGGATTTTGCTCTTCTCTCACCCAGTGCATACCAGCCTTACCCCATAGATACTTCAGAGTGTAAAGTACTTTTCTTTACTCTGTAAAAGGTATTCTAAAATAAGGTATATTAATCTAGATAAAAGGAATTCAGTATTCATATTTTTTCCTTCCCTTCCCCCTCTTTTTTTTTATCCCTTTAACCATTTCTATACTCTTTTACCTCATTGTGAAATTCAGTCTTAGCTTTCAACACTTAGTTCATTGCTTTTTTTTTTTTTTCCAGATGTGTAGTATGGGGAAATCTTACAATCTGCATAAACAGAGAATTTCAGAACTTTTAGTCATGAATTTTTAAACAGAGTGAAACCAATCTATTTAAATCTATGTATACAAATTAAATCTTTTCAGTGGCCTTAAGTAGTAAAAAAGAATGATGAACTTCCAGCTCACAAAATGAACTTGATGAGGATGCATGTTCTACCATTGCAAATTAGAAAATTTCTATTTCTCCCTCTCTCACATTCTTCTTATAAAATATTTGGGAAGTATCCTATTACATTTAACCATATATACCATGTGACATGTTGTAAGTGCCAGAATAGTACTGTAATCATTTACATAGCTAGTGGTGGTGTGTATAAATGCAGACAATAGACTGAAGATTTTTTTTATTTTAATTGTTTGTTCACATTTATTGAATTTTTTTTTAAATAAGCAATTAGATTATAAACATAATGATTTCTTTTCCTTATAGTTGAAAAAGAAAGAACTAGGAAGAAGAAAATTCATTTCCATGCCAGTCCTTGGTTTTGGAGACAGTTACTGTTTGCTGCCCATGGATTTTTTCCTATGATGTTTTAAAACTGACATGTCTTTTACTATTCTCTATGTTATAGTAAATGAAGAATAAATTGACTTCTTCTAAAGCAAAGATATTGATTATGCACAGAAGTAATGTTCCCTACCAAGTCATAACTTTTAGTGGGAGAATGTTGTGCTGAATGCAAGGTGACAATTGTAATTTCCTTGTTAAATCTTGTAAGAATGTAAATTGTTAGAAAGAAATCATTATACTTTCTGCTTTCTGGCGTTGTGCATTCTACATCAGTTTCTTTTCTTGCACATTCATTGTTAGGTGTATGAAACTGTAAATGAGCAACTGTGTTTACGAGAACTATGATATGTATGCTGTGGACCATGAACAAATGTATGGATTTTAATCAGAATTTTTATGGGCATACAAAAAAACCCCAAACTAGCAATTTACTAGAAAATTCAATCTACATTAACTCCTTTCAATAATGCTATTCAAATTGAAGAAAAAAAAATTTATGGAGAATATTAACAAAAGATTATCAGATCTGACACTGATGAACTATGAATTGATGCCAAATAAGCAAGGATCCTCTTTTATCACTTCAAGGAGATATTTGTGTATCTGTCATGCTTTCATAAGTATTTCCTACTTCCCTGCAACATCCCTTGTGCCTGGGGTGTTTTATGTTTGCCAGCAGGCAAACCCTTACTGGTGCTTCCAAAAGTGCTGAAGTAGGTTTTCTGTTTAATAGAAGCAGTGCAATCTATTAAAGCAGTTGAGAAAACTCCGCTGTAAATCTTCAAGGATTAAAAAGAATAATAAATCTGGCCGTATAAGGCCATTTATTATCTAATAAAATATTGCCTAAAACAGATGAGACGTACAAACATTTCCCGATATTGCTGCCTTTTAACAGAGAGCTGTCATGTATCTAAACTAGCCTGTAATCTCAGTTTGTAGTCTATTCTGCATGAAGTTGTATAGCAGAATGGAACGGCTGATACGCTGCCATAGCTGACCTCAATGGGGAGGTGCTTGGCAGAGGCTCTTTCAAGACTTGGGAGAGGACATAGCCATAGTGTCAATAAAGCCTCAGAATTTCCCTGTGACCATGACGACATCATATGATGCAAAGTCCCCTCCCCATGCTGAGTCTCTTGGAGGCATACTCCCATGAGGTCAGTGGAAACGGCCATGCTTTTGACTGTTTGCATAACGAGATTAAGGACGTCACCAGCGTGGCTGCTGTGCAGATAAACACACTGCCTAGCTTTAATCCTGCTTGACAGAGACTGTAAACTCTAATGGGTCACCAATCACAGCATGCTACCAGAAATAAAAAGAGAAAAAGAAAACCCCAGCACTGATTAGAAGCATGGAGTTTAAATTTCCCTGGATGTTAATTTCTCCAGGAAGCAAGATGGCAACTGGAAGAAGTTTAAGTTGCTCTTTATGCTGCCTCTGAAACCAAAGAGTGCCAACAAAAAAAGGAAGATGGGGTTACTGTATTCACTTGATTTCTGTTAATTTGAGTGGATGAGGCTTACTATGAAGCACTGCTCCACAGACTGAAGGACACATAAAGCATATGAAAAGCAGTAACTAAAGGAGGCCAAGATAAACTTAATTCATATCAGTCTTCTCTAAATCGTTCTATTACACTTCATTGTTTCTGTCTTGCCCCATTCTGACATCAGTAAAAATGTATGCACTGAGACACAGTATTTGACTCATGACACTTTTTATTCTCACAGAGAGTTAAAATGAATAATGGAACAAAATTAGATTTCAATTCAGCAACATAGCTGTATGCATTTTTAAACCTAATAGCTAATTAAGCCTTTTTGATTTTTTAAACAAAATCTGTTATGCTAAACTGGGGTCATAATTTTCTTTGAAGTTGATTTTCACAATGGCATGTACAATATAATATGTTAATAAATTGCTATTATGTCAATCATTATTATTTTCCCCAAAAGTGATACACCAGAGAAGCATAAAGAAAACAAATGTTAGAAGTAGAAATGAGCAAAGTCTGTAATATTAAAGAATTCATTTATACAATATATCATAATTAGCGGTTTTGTAAAATGAGCATTCATAGGCAACAGAGTAGCCGACAACTTGTGGCAGTAAAAATTATAACATCTAATTTTATCACCTATTATGTATTTTTACCATGAAGAAGAGTTCCCTGTAACATAAACAAGCCTCATAAGGACAACAATTGGTTTGATTTCAGTCAACAGATTGTAAAGACTGTGAGGACAATTTAGCCTGTTTCTGAATAGCTACTTGATTTTACAAAAGGGGTAATCTTAAATATTGTTTGAAGTTATAGTAGTAAGCAATTGAAGGATAAGAAATTTGTATATGTCTTTGAGTAACTCAGGTATAAATAAAGCAGGAAGAAATCTGTCGAAGGTACAGTACTGCATGATATCAAGCATAGTATACACCTATCCATCTTTTCACAACAGTTGCAATTCTTCTAATACGAAGATATCTGAGAATTGTTCTGTAATGGTAATTATAGGATCTATTTATCTTTTTTTTTGACCTGCAGTAACTGGCCTTTCTTATTTGTGTGATTCTGCTGGAGTTTGATAGGAAGGCAAGGTCTAGCTAAGTCTTCACTTTGTACTGAAGTCACTATAATCAAAAAGAAAGGGGTATCACCTGGAAATAAGATGAAAATTTCTATATCAGTTATGAACAATATTATCTTTGTCCCAAGTTTCAGTCTTGAGGGTAATGGTTTGACTGTTCCAGTAGGATGTAGCTATCAGGGGAAGAGAAAACAGTTCATAGAAGTAATGTGAGAAAATTCTGTGAAGATATTGAAGATGAAGAGTGAAACTTTGCATGTAATTCAGAAATATTGGGGGAATTAGTAAAGATAGTGAAATACAGACCTGGGATTTCTGATCAGATGAGCTATATCCATCCCTCATCAATTCTGAATTCTTTAGGAACATAAAGACGAATCTTCAGTTTATCAGGCAGGCTATTTATTGGACTTTAAAGTATATATATTTGGTCATGCCTTATTAGAATAAAGTAGACTGATAATTTTTAACACTAACAGCGTTAACTGATCATCTACTTCTGAAACTGAATCGAATGGAGTCATGAAACAGATACCAATCAACTCCAAGCTGGCCTTATAACATGCAATGTAGTGTGTTTTCATACAAGTTAATATGCAACATAAGTGATACTACTTTGATGTTACCAAGGACATACAGGATTCAGCTTATACTTTTCAGACTACCATTTCATCACTGACTTTATTTAGCTAACTCAATTGAAATGCAGGAAAAGGTGATTATGCTTTAAGTATTTTATTATTCTGAGTAGCATTTATTAAAATAAGAAGGAGTAGCCAGTTAAATCCTGCCAAAGAAATCACAGAACAACTGATGTCTTAAAAGTGTGTGGATTTATTTAATGTAATTTTATATACAGCCACATATGAGATCTTTAATGAATTTTTATTTTCTCCATATTCAGACAAATACCCATTGATCTAATGCTTTTTTCTTCACAATGCATTACAAACAGGAGCAATAATAATGAACTATAAATCAGCTATAGACCATTATCAATGTCACATTTTAAAGTTGCAATCTTGATTTCATAACTGCAGTTCATCAGTCTCCAGTAATCAGTCTCCATTACAGACTCTGATTTACAGACTCCATTAGTCCTATCAAGGCAGAAAGGAAGGTGTGGAACACAAATTTAAGAATCAGGAGCACTGAAAAGCTTAGCAATTTGGAACTAAAGAAAACTAGAAAGCTAGTGAAACTTCTAAACTCTAAGGACAAGAAGAAAAGAACAGGAGAGCTGGATATTCTGTTAAGGTAGTTTAATGTGGCTCTACATGGAACAGACACACACTATATGTGTTAATATGTATATATATGTGTATCAATACACACAGATACACACAGTGGATTGTTCTGATGAATGGGATAGGTTTGCTGATAAACTATCTTCAGAATATTTGTACAACTGTATTACATAATTCTTTACTATGTAATTCTGACAATAAAACTTCTTACAGCATTTACAATTCTCCCTGCTGTTAATTTTCTCAAAGGCTGCACACGAGGAAATAGTTTTGTCACAATTTAATAGAAGCTCTGTGAAGAAAAGGTCCAAATCCCTTTCTTTGTGTGTATTTGCATCTACCAATTTGATTCTCCCCATTGCCATTCTGTTTAAAACCTGTGTAGAGTGGGAAGAATCTGGGTGGTTGCTTGCTTCCAGATAATATTTTGAGACTTCTGTCCTAGTCAAAACCAAGAAGTGAGGGATGGGAAAAAAAAAACAATGAACCGCTAATAATCTTATGGAAAATTAAGAAAAAGGACTTAAGATTGGGATGGAGGCTTTTGCTACTGATTGTTTATCTGAACTGATTTTGCTGTGACTATTCCTATTTCTTTAAGGTTTTTCAATTTGCAAGGTTACATTAGGCAATTCATAGATGTAAGGAAAAAATGTGTCACTCTGTAGACTTTGCAGTCTCATTTTTGCATAGAGACAGTGTTCATTACTTGTCAAAGATTGAATGTTGAGATGTTGATTGGCTAATAGCTGCCCAGTCTGGATAGGCAACTGCTTGCGATATTCACTTAATTGTTCCTTTCACCGTTTTGTTAGAAGGGTTTGGGCCAGCTGAGATGTTATGTTTGCATGGGTGGGTGTTTATGCAAAGATCAGCCATTCAGGTAAAATGTTATTAGGCTTAGCGATTGCCTTGTGCTTTTCATTAGGTTTGTTGGCACATAGTATTCTCATCACAGATTTCAGAGCAGATGTTTCTTATATCAGTTGTATTCTTCAGTTTGAAAATATTGCATTGTCACATGCCAGTTTTATTATTTTCTAGAACAAAATATAATGAAGATGAAACAAGGAAGTTGGTTATGAGGGAGATGTTATGAGCGAGAGTTCAGATCAAAGCATTCCAAAGCTCAGCTATATTAAATTAGGGCTTGGACTGAAGTCTGTTTTTTGCTCTAACTTCTCTCTCCTCATGAACTAATGAAGTTTTGCATTCTCACCTAAGCAGTTTGCTGGAGAGAAACAGAGACAGAGCCTGTTTCTTCAAGCACCATTTTCTGCAATTGCTTCCCTGGCAGGTGAAAAGAATAATCACCTGTATTCAGCACACTTGATCTACACAAGTGTAGTAGTATCTCCCTCATTTCCCAGAAACCAAAGAAGATCCTGGCCCAAGAGTATATGTCTCCAAAGCAACCCATCCCACCTGAAGTCCTGCTGATACTTGAGGGAAAGGTGCAGGCCACAGGCTGGTTGAGTCACTCTGGTAAGCTACAAACAGTTCAAACTTGATTATTTGCTTCTATAGACAGCAAAGATTTGTATCAATGGTAGTTTTGAATTAGCACATGACTGTAAGATTGGGCTCTGGATCCCCTTTGTGGCCTAAAAGGACCCCTTTAAGGATCTCTTCTTTCTTGGAATCCTAAATAATTTTTAAATAATTAAATAATCCTAAATAATCCCTATTTTAAGGGATGTTTTTAACTAAGTGCAGTCTATAGCTCTGATCAAGGTACTGTTAATAATTTCTGAATCACTTACCCAACAGCCCCTCAATGTACTCTCTCTGATGATGCAAACACACTCTTTCCCACTAGTGGCTTCAGGCCATTCATCACTATAATTAATGTACAGACAAACATTAAAAAAAATGTGTAATCTAACATAATGCCTGATTGCCAAAAACACTGAGCCATGTCTCACAACCTTACTTAACAAGGGCCAGTTTAGACAAAAGAAGTATGTGCTGCAGTTCTAAACATCATGACACAGAAATTTTAGGTATGGCTAAAGGAGGTCAGAAAATAAGGGTCTTTCCATGACCTAATTCTAAAAAACCCTGAAGGAACAGAAGATTCCTGCATGTCTATAGCCATCAGTAATTTTCTGTTTGGTGGGATGTTGTCTCCAGGCTGCTCTTCTCTCTGGCTCAGCCCTCTTGCAGGCTGAGCTCCTACGCCAAAATTTGTTCAGAGCTGGCTGCTTGCAGGGACCACGTTTTGATGTGATTTGGACACAACGATTTAGTATTGTCTAGTACTTCATTATAAGCTTTAACAGACTGTAGTTGGCAAGGTTTCTACAGTCAAAGAAATCTGCACGAGTTTAGGCATAAGCAGAGTAATCTGATTTATGGTGTTTTTAAAATAGTTATCTTATGTTCCCTGACGTGAAAATAATTATTTGTTGACCTTTTATTTTCTTTACTTCGATTTCTTGCTCTTTTAGCTAGATTACAAAAGACAGGCCTAGGTGGTAAGGCTAGTTAGAAAGCAGTTGTTCCTAAGCAGTGCTAGAACATCGTGTTCTATCTCTATCCAAACTGTGGTGAAAGCAGTTTACTTATATTTTTCACAAGGCTTTCAGTAGCTTAGCTGTATTGCAATGATTCAGTTAGCCTATTGGTTCTTACTTAAAACTGTCTACTACATGTTATTTTGGGCTATCAACTCTTTAGTTTCTCTTCTATTTTTTTGTCAGTCACTAGTTTCAAATTGTCATATGCTAGTACTCTGGGAAAAATGAAATTATATGTTTTACTAAAACTCTCTAAACACTTTAATGTAAAATAAGAATATACCATTACATCTTGGGCATTTCCTTCAGCATCTTCTATTTTGGGTCCATAATATCTTTCCAAACTTATTTCTCAGTTCAGTACTAGATATTAATTGGTTGAAACAATACCTGTTTCGCATATATACCTTGAAAGACAAATTAAATAAAGAAGCAAAAAGAGGCTAGTAGTAGTATTGTTATTTGAGACTTTTTTTTTTCATATGATAGTCTCTATCAAAATGTGTTAAAAGCTTAAAGCCATAAATCCCTGTAGCATTTATACACAGGAGGCAAAAAAAAAATCAAGGTCTTGTGCAAGCCTTTGTAATCTTATCCCTGTGCAAATCAGTGGGGTTGTTCTGAATCTAAACTGAACTTGAATGTGAAGGAAAAACATAGGAAATCAACATACAGAGCTGACAATAGAGAGAACAACTGCCAAAGGAAAATCCTGAGAGCCTAGAACAAGTGCTACCCTATCATTTTCAGAACTATAATTATTTCTGAGAGATTGATGGTGCCTACAAAAAAGAATGTTTCATCATTTATGATACGATACTTTGTATTATTGGATCATCTTTATGCAGAAACAGAGTTTGAGCATAAATAACATCATAACATTCTTTTTCATTAATACATTACAAACATGGTGCAATCTGACTGCTTTCCAATAAAAGTTTTGCAGTAAGACTCTCTGCTAACACTGATGCAACTCTTTCCTAGGTCTGCATGGGTATTTTGATGGCAGAACTCAATGAAATAGAATAAAATCTCGTGGAGGGTCACTGCTGACTGTAATTACAGTCCTGGAGTGTAAGCCTTAAAATCCTGAAAAGCTAAATGTTACAGGAAATTCAGTGGGCTTTTTGTAACTTTTTATTATTGCTATTTGCTTTCATTTACCTTGTTATGTGTTTAAACTACCTGTAATTATAATTTTTGGGAAAAGTCCCAGTGAGACACCTTGAAGATAAAGGGATACTGAGACACTGAGATCTTATCTATCTGAACTGACAGCAGTAATTATTAGACAGTAATTGAGGGGGGTTATCCTTCATTCTTCCATCCAGGCATCTGATTTTTTTTTTGGCTTAGCTGAAATCTGATCTGGAGAACCTCAGTGCAGCAGAAACTGCTGTACGAGGTGGTGACCTCCTCCTTTCTTGGTCCTCCGGAGTACAGGACTTCCTACGCCCTGCCTATGGGAGGCGTGGGGATAACCCCGTCCCTCACCATTTGCACCTGGTTGTAACCCTTTTTTCCCCCTCTGGCACCCAGAAAGAAGGAGTCCTGCTTTCAGAGAAGGGAGGTATCATGCCTCATTTTCAACCCATCTTGTCGGTCTGGAGAATAGCAGCTCTACGGGTAGTGTTAGTAGTAGACCCTGCTTTGGGAAGGGAGAGGTGGGGAGGCAGAAGCAGGGCTGGTGCAATGCAGCAGTAGGGCTCGTGTTGCCCTTACGGTGAGGCACTGGTAACATGAGCGTCCCACCGTTTTGGTACCGTCTACATTGAAAAGTCTAATCCTGCCATAGGTCTATTGCTCATATTTACTGGGATAATATATAAACAGTACGAGGGGCTGCAATATGTCTGCAGAGACTTTTGCAGAGTAATGATTTTTGTCACATGTAATACCGAATTTTCCTGCAATGGATATAATGAGCAAAATTAAATCAAAACATCAAAGAAAGGTCTATGATTTATACAATTACTCATGAACATTTCTATTTGAGTCTTGTTATATGGGTTCCAAAAAATATCACAGTGCCATTAAGTATTGCAATAATGGTGACATTTTAGGCAAGTCACGAGTGACGTTTTAGAGAGCACTTTGAGGAGGCAGGGAAGAAGCTACTTGTATGTATTATTATCTGCTATTAATAATATACCACTTTTGAAAGAGGAATATTCATTGCCATAGCAATAAGTGGATGACAATTTTCAGAAACACCCCACTAGCAAAGAAGGTCACAGAGAACTGGCCAGCTATCACCCATGTGCCTTTAAAAATACACTTCTCCAAGTTAAATTAATATAATGAAGCACATAGCAACCATGTGTGTAGCTTTTCAGTTTTGAATGTACCTTGTCAGCATGACTTTATTTTGCTTTTATCACAGCTGCTCATGAGACAGGAAACAAGGAGGAGAAAATTATATCAAGGGTGGGCAGTTGAAACCTACCCAGACATGAAGTTTGAGAGAGAGGAAAATGAAGAGGAGGTTGCTTGCCTCAGAGAAAGAAGGAAGGACCCAAATATAAAGGCAGCTGTGGATAAAAGGGGAAGAATGGGGCAGGGTGGTGATAAGTGTGCACGCCTTTGAAAGCAAAGCTGAGATGACGCAATGAAAAGCCAAAACAGTAGCAGTGCAGACGACAATTATAAATTAGATGGCGGGTTGAGGGGGAAGTATTTCTACAGAAGTGGTTTTGTTCCTCATCTTGACAATCTGTACAATCTGCTCTGATGCCGAATTTGCACTTATACTTCATGCGTGAGAAGGTCTCAGACACTTCAAGTATACTGTAAGCAGAACCATATTTTAAATGAAAGGCAATTCCTAACAGCAGAAAGGAAGCAGCTTCTCTGGCAGTAACTAACAACAGGGGTGCTGTTATACCCCTTCACGCAGAATGCAGCTGATGATAAACCGCTTGTGGATGTGGCTTAACCGTCACCTCGCACATTCCTCCAAGACTGTTGGCCTAAAAAAAAAAAATCAATGTATTTTATTGGTATCTGTGAGGATCATTATTAAAAGGTAGTCATAGAGCTTTTCCCCTTACCTGGATTGTTAGTACCACTTAAAGCAAAAAGAAAAAAGAAGAAAAAAGTTCATACTGGATTTCCCTATTGCTCTAGTCCAAGCTGTGATCTGAAGGAGGCGATTTGACTCCACACTGAAAATGTCAGGAAGCCCTTATAGTCTGAATAGTATCATCCAGACACATACCCAAGGTAGAGGGGGAAGTAACACATTTTACAAAATGAGATCTTTCTGACTTTTAACTCCCAGCTCCTTGTTAGTGAAATTAAAAGTTTTTTCCTGATTTTTTTTTTTTTTGGGGGGGGGGGGGGGGGGGGGGGTGTGTGTGTGCTGATTCTGTGACTACTTTGAATACTGGAGCAAAGCTCAGTATCTTTCACGTGAGTGCTACCAGCACTGAATCAGCAATAGTTGAACCAGGGAAACAGAACATATTTGCTGAATGTAGCTGCTTTTGTTCCCCTTTCCTTCAGGTTCACCACATAAAATGGTTTTTCTTTTTCATCTGATGTAATTTCTCTTATATGTGTGAAGGGAGTGCAAAGTGCAATCTAGTTTAGCAATCTATAGTTACATTAAATATATATAATATAACGATTGATATATTTCATATATGATGAGATACACATATCATAGCTTATTTGCCCAAACCAGCTATAAATTAAACCAGAAAAAAACAGTGCAACAGCCTGTCACCAAGAATATCTTCAGTGAAGATTCTTAAATTATGCCACAGTATTTCCTCTTGTGGATTTCCAATAACATTTAAAAAAAAGAAAAAGTTTCTCTGTTTTTTTTCTGGAAATTCATGTTGGATTTCCAGTGACATTAAGGTCCAAGCAAACCTATTCCTATTTCAGGCACAGAACTGTTTCTCAAGACACAAACTGTCACGTTGTCCTCAGTCAGGTTTCTCATGAGGCAGGTCTTTTATGAACCAGCCGTAACAGTCCTACTGGATATTACACTTTTTTCACTCCATCACTTCACCAAGGTGAAAAATATGCTTTTTATCTGATTTTTTTTTTATTAGAGCAGAAAGTTCAAGTATAGATTGTCAACATTGGGATTGTAACTACTCATAATGTTGGGCATATCATGAAGGAACATACTTAGTTTGACTAGAAGCAAATCTGTAGTCATGTAGTGTGCTGGGACATGATCGTTATGTCTGATTATTGACTAAATTTTACAGTGTTAGAGCAAAACCATTCAAAAAGGTTTCACCATATTTATACACAGTGTCATATATATTATACACAAATATTTTTTGTTCTGAAAGTCTGTATCAAAATATCTACATTAAACACACATAGTAAGCAAGAAAGCAAATCCAGTTCTGAAACTTTGTTGTACTAGAAATTATTTTGTATTGTTATCTCCCAGAACTTCAGTTAAATTTAGAAGTTTCCAAGTATAGGCTGATTAGCACTGCGGTTTGGATGCTGAACAAGACTATTAAGCCATTAAAGTAAGAAGTTAGTGTAGGACAAACTTAGAAGTTCACATGAATAAAGATTATGAGAGACAATTTTATTTTCACTAATATTCCATAATAACTCTGTGCTGTGAAATTACAAAATTTACTGTCTTTGCAGGCAAAAATACTTCAAAATAGATTCCAAAATATTAAACTTCTACAAATAGGAAAAGTTAAATACCTTTTCTGTGAAATTTGAGTGCTCTTAACACTTATTTCATGTTCGGTCTCTTCTATTTCTCATGGCGATCTCTGCCCTTTGTCTTTTTTTTTTTTTTTAATGTATTCTTTGTATTTTTATGTGGATTTTTTTTACTTACCTTCCATTTTACAGCCATCTGTATTTGTCTTACCACTTAGCCAATGCATTATTACTTTTCCTCATACTAATGGAGTAAGAGTGAAGTAAAATCTCACACCAACAGTGCATTTTTAGTGGAAATTGATAAGAATTCTATAACCTTCTCAGTGTGGTCTGCCACCACCTGCTGCTTTACTGCTGCTAGTCATTGCATGCTGTTTGTGACAAGGGCTCAGACACCTGTTTCTGAACAGTGCCTTCAGTTACATTTTTGTATTAGATGGAGTAAAACAATATCAGATGAAAGATCCTCAGGAATAAAGAAGTGTATTCCAGAGAGGATGAGAAAGAATGAAGACGTGTCTCTGATTCTGCAATTAGTCTATTTTTCCTCATAAACAACTGTTTCTTTATATGTTTTAATTAGACACATGTATTCTATTTTTAATGATCGGTTAAAAAAAGGGGGGAAAAAAAAACCCCCAAACAAATCCATCCAGAGTGTGTCCTCACCTATCAGCAAGCTTGAGTTGCTGCTTGCAGCAAAACTGACTATGGAAGCATGTGCTGCACTGAAACTCCAGGTTAACAATTAGATGTGTTTTAAATGTACAGGTGTAATTCTCCAACCTCGCTGCTTGGAGTTTGTACTGAAGTGCACGTTTAGGCTGTTAAATGGTAAGCATGCTGAATAAACTACAATTCTTTCTGCAGATATTCCATACCTTTGAAAATGTGTAGGTATACAGCCAGTGGTCAGTCCTGGTGACTAGCTTTAGATGCCCACATTTTCTGGTATTTGGGGTTCCATAAACTTTCTGGTCTTAAGTGGATCCATGCCCTTCAACATCCATGCTCTGGCATTCCCACCCTATAATATCTACAGAGCACTGAACCTTAGTCCTCTGACGGCCTCAGAAAGATACCCATGAAATTATTGCCACTCCTGCTATTTCCCCAGTAGCACTGACAGTCTTCTGATATTTTTGTGAAGGCTTTCCTGTGAATTATATCACATTTTCCACAGCGATCTTCAATCCAGGATATGCTCAGAATGTTCTTTGGCCTGCTCTAGCCCTCTGGGTACGTTCAGCAACATTTTGCAGCATCTGGGTCCACGGACAGAGTTTTGTCCCTGAGAGCCTTTGCTTTATCCTCTAACAGGTTGCTATGGGAACAGTGAAGCACATATCACAACTCCTTACAGCATCAACCAATAGTTTTTAGGTCTACTAACTTGAAAAATGTTTCAAAGGGTTGTTTGGGTTTTGGAGTGGGATTTGGGGTGGTTTTTTGGTTGAAAAATAAAAAACATATGTAATCAAGTACCAGCCACAGTTCTTTAGAACAAAGTATGTAACCAGATGGTAACTTACGTATACCTGTCAACATAACCCGTGTGAGAGACTTTAGCACAGGAGAACTTAATAAAACATTTATCTGTACACTTCATTCAGACAGATTGTGCTCTGGGTTTCTGTGCACAGATCTGACATGTCAGGAAGGATGCACTTCAAACAGAAAGTTTGGCTTCATGGGAACTGACCAGCAGCAGCACTGTGAACAACCAGTTCAGTCACACCTTGGCAGACAGGGCTCTAATGTGGTGTAAGGAAGGCAGGTCTTGTAGCCTCAAGAAAATTCATGTGCGTGCAAGATAAAGGGGTTTTCAGGCACCTCAGTTGGGTTTTTCTTGGGGGAAGGGAGCAGAGATATCTAATGTGGAACATACTCTGTAGCTAGATTAGATGATTTTCTTCTCAGTGAGGCTTTTGGCTGTGTTGATGTAACTGGATAGAGCTCACACACTGAAAACCACACTTGTTTAATATGATACAATCTGTGCATGATATGGGGTATCATAGATGGTATGTTGGTATCTCTAAAGGAAACCTTTTTATTTGTCTTGATTTTCTATAGTTTTAGTAGTATAAAAATATTTTTGTATTCAAAAGACACACAGAAACTGTGAATTCTCTTACAGTGCATCCCACTCCAACCTACTCTGAGAACAGAAACAGTATTGAACATTGAGAACTTAAAGAGTTTCTGTTCCAATAAATAAATAAAGTGTATCAAAAAAACTAAGAAAAATACAGTTAAAACCAGCTCCCATATGGCAACAAACTAAGATTAGCTAGTTGAAGATGTTATCTGTAATACTATTACTGTGGGTACAGGTCACATCCTTGTAGTTAATTCGCATTAGTTTGGAGTTTTGTTGTTGTTGTTGGGACATAAAATTAGCCATTCAAATTTGCTCTGGACTGAAACGTGGCTTACAGGACACCATTTAGTGCCAATTGTATTTTTTTCCCTGTGTCTATAATGAGAGCTTCTTTTTCTCCTGGGTATTTTGTTGTGTGATTGGGGCATATGTAGGAGACAATTGTTTAATTTGCAGCTGAGGCTGAAAGAACCAACCATTCCAGAATTTTAAATTAGAGTGTAATAGTGAAATAGAAAACAAACGTGCCAGGATCGCATGCAACAACCCCTTGAAAAGTGATTCTACACAGCCAGAGTCATAACCGTTAATGCTAATGACAAAAAATAAATATTTGATGTGTTTGCTCCACATAACTCTTCATTATAAGCATAGGTAAAGACACTTCTGTAAGTGAGCAAGAAAGAGTCAGAGTAAGGACTAGGTGCTTTATCCCACCCTTGTAGGTAGAGGCAGTGACCAGATGAATATAGAAGCAGCAGCCCATATTTCAGCGTGGGTTAACATCAAGTGTGCAGCTGGATCCTCAGAAGATTTGTATTCTGTGCTGAATTCTCATCCATCTGGGTCTTCTTCGCATGGCTACCCAGGCTTGTCAGAGGAGAGCTGGTGATGGGATGGATAATATGCCCACATCTGCAGTAATCATATGCAAACTGGATTCAACTAACAGCCAAGGCTCCAATACAACTGCGACTGGAAGGTCCCCAATTACAGAGGCCAGCCAGCAGTGCCCAGAGGAGGTGAAGTGCCTGGCAGCGCGGCATGATGAAGGCAATGTTCTACAGGACCTCACTGCCGTGCCCCATGGGAACCCAGCAGGCAAGGCTACTGTAGGATTGGGGCTTGCTTATGTGAAGCCAAAAGAAGATGCGGTAAAATCCCTTTCTGCAGAAGGCAAATATTTTTAAGATTATATTTTCTGTGGACAGTTGTGAAGATTCATAGTGAATGATGATAGCACAATGATAGAAAAGCAGACGGAGCTGTTTGTTATTGCTTTCTAAGGCCTGAAACAGGGCCTTCCTTCTGGATTTTTGACTGTGCTGGTTTTGGCTGGGATAGAGTTAATTTTCTTCCTAGTGGCTGGTATGGGGCTGTGTTTCGGATTTGTGCTGAGAACAGTGCTGATAACACAGGGATGTGTTCGCTGTTGCTGAGCAGGGCTTACCCAGAGCCAAGGGCTGTTCTGCTTCTCAGCCCACCCCACCAGCGAGGAGGCTGGGGGGGCACAAGGAGCTGGGAGGGGACACAGCCGGGACAGCTGACCCCAACTGACCCAAGGGATATCCCAGACCACAGGACGTCAGGCTCAATGTGTAAAGCTGGGGGAAGAAGAAGGAAGGGGAGATGTTCAGAGTGATGGCATTTGTCTTCCTGAGTCACCATTAGGCGTGACGGAGCCCTGCTGTCCTGGAGATGGCTGAACACCTGCCTGCCCATGGGAAGTGGGGAAGGAATTCCTCGTTTTGTTTTGCTTATGTGCGCAGCTTTTGCTTTACCTACTGTCTTTATCTCAGTCCATGAGTTTTCTCACTTGTACTTTCCAATTCTCTCCCCCATCCCACTGTGAGGGGAGAGAGCAAGCAGCTCTGTGGTGCGTAGTTGCTGGCTGGGGTTAAACCATGACAGTGACCAATACTATTCTTCCTCAGCCTTTTATTCACAAAGTTGGAAATGGTCTGTATATAGGATTAGTTTGTGCATGGGAAAACTGGAATATCTTGGGCGTGTCAGCTAGTAACCAGGAAAATGTATCACCTTCACTATGTGTCTGTGTTTCTACACGTCACCACACCATGATTTAAAGCCTTTCGGCTTTGTTTGAATTGG
This sequence comes from Haliaeetus albicilla, assembly GCF_947461875.1. NCBI lineage: Eukaryota > Metazoa > Chordata > Aves > Accipitriformes > Accipitridae > Haliaeetus > Haliaeetus albicilla. The sequence continues at coordinate 11,489,564 of NC_091485.1, read as the reverse complement.
ATTTGAAGCTTGCTATATTGCAAAACATGAGAAACAGAGGCGCACTGTAAACTAGACCTGAACCTAACATGCAAACATTTTGAAATATTGATATACCTAAAAGCTTCAGGAGCCCACCCCAAACAGTGGAGACCACAAACCTTTCCACAGTCAGGTGCTCCCATAAATCTTAGAGAAATGGCTTAATTTTCACAACATGTTTTCAGGGATGCTTTGCTCCATGTTAAATTTGTGTCACTGACAAGCCTCTCAATCAAGTTCTCTTCCCATCCTTTGAAATCATTATTTTTCAAGTCTGATATATAATTTAATCCTAAATTTGGGCAAGAAAAAGTCAGCATTGCCATCTGAGTGTACACCAGACTAGGTTTTTTTTTCTCAGTGACAGTTCATTAAGAATCCTTGGTATTCCCTATGCCAGCCTTTCCTCTTGGCCGTTATTGTTACTCATTGGTTTTCCTTATTAGTCTCCCTCAGCTTAACACTTGTAAGGCAAGATTAATATCACAGGTAAGCAGAGGTCCATATCATACAAAATAATGTGTAATACCTAATTTTCCACAAAAATTAGAAAAACTTTCTCTACCAGCAGATTGTTCCACATTTACCTACCACTGACTCTTTTTAACATTTTTCTCCAAAGCATCTGTTACTGGCCTCAGGATATTGTACTAGACAGTCCATTATTCTGATTTGATATGGCAATTTCTGTGTCCCTAATTGTGCAGACAACAGCACCCCTGAGTTGAAGAGAGACTATAGATTTGTGAATTCCTCCCTGGGTGTAGACCCAGCAGGGTGGCCGCAAACATGGTGTCCAACTTGGGGCGAATGCTGGGAAGAGGCTGGAGTACAGCCCAGTCCTGCTGGTTTCCAGTTATTCTTCATCAGGGAAATATTCAGAAAGGGGATATTGCAAATGAACATAACTTAGAACAGACTAAGGTTCCCCTGGTTCCTCCAATAACAGCCAGGGCTGGAGCTATGATGCAGGAGGCACACAGCTAACAGAAGATCAGTTTTGCCCCTTCCCTAGTCTGATGATGAACGAAGTTCAGAGGCAAGGAGGCTATAGCACAAATTGCTGAATAACCATCAGACATAGCTCTTCAGGTGCCTACTTCCAGATTGTTTTCTATGCAATTGCCGTGTCATTTCCCACGTGTACCGACTGCTCCATGCAATCAACGCTGAGTTGAATTAAAAGCCTTTTTCTGAAACTGTAAGTTATCTTCCTGCCAGCCTCAGTCTTTAGGAGATACTCTAGGTTAAATCAGGATATTTATCAGAGTGCTGCTGAAACTGCAGAGGTAAATCCAACTAGTTCTGCTTCTGTTACAAAATCATCTGCTCATTTCTAGTAATTCTAGCCCATCTGGAGGTTTCTTTTTCTCCTGTAAATGCCTGTGAGGAAGTTCAAAGTCCTGTTGAGTCAAGAGCAAAGAAACAAGTAAGTTAAGCCAGCCGTAACTACTGTGGTAACTTATTTCCCCAGCTCTTAATAAATACATATTTATGCTATGCTTTATTTTATGGAGAAATCGTACGCAGCAAAGTGGCAAAAGCCCAGGCTCATTAAACAAGACTCTTCTCCAGAGTTAGCCTTATAGCTTTCTCTCTGGAGAAAGGCTGGTGCCATCTACATTTAATAATACATTGCAATTAAATAGAGAGCCTGGTAAATCAGCTTTCAGCAAGCTTTTTCTTTAATAATTTTGTTAATGGCAGCTTTCACACTACTAACACAAAAAAATGCTTGAAAAAATACTATGAATTCTTCAACAAAGCTCCTTAGAAGAAATAATTTGATGAACGGATTTGCTTCTGTTCATAGGCTTTACAAATTGGGAGGGATACTGGACATCACTCAGTATAAAGGCTTGTACAAAAAAGAGAGACCATGACAAACCAGACCCTAACAGTGGTGCAATATAATTTTATGTCATCTACTGTTTATCTTACCATCTATAATCAATACGTGGAATTCACACAGGTTTTTGTGAAAAAGTGAAATCATTCAACTACATGCCAATCAACAGATTCATCCTGTATAGATAGGGTGTCAGGACAGCAACATACATTTTCTTGCACAGTTAAAGAGCTGTTTCAAAGGTAAGCAACATATTCACAGTGATAGGATGATGGAGACATCAGTAAGCGGTTTGTAAGCCTGAGGATAATTTTTGAAATTACTTGGCGAAAAAAAGAAAGGATGCCACGGGACAGGATCTGGCAATGCTGTGGTCTTGTGGAGCGACTGGGCAGCTGACCGAGGCAGGACTGGAGTGGGGCTCAGTGTTCACCTGGCTGCTTCTATGTGTGCCTCTGCGGCGATGCCACCCTCCTGTGGTTGTGTCCCTCTTGGGTGTCTTAGGAGCTTCTCAGAGCCTTTCCTTTGGGGGAAAAAAACCCCAAACAACCAAGGGAGCAAAAACAAAAAAGCAGTACTTTTTCTGAGGATCCTTGAACCAGTCTTGTCAGATTGCTTACTCATCCCAGTACCCACTGGGAAAGCCATCTCTTGTCTCAGACTCAATACCTGTTTGATGCTTGTCCAGATTTCTCTATGCCTTCAGATTTTCTTTTCATGAAATCGCTTCTGCAGATTGTAATAGATTGTCTTTAGCAAGTGTATATAAAGTACATAGGTTTGGTGCGTGCTGTGCCTTGCTGTGGGACCGATGTCTACTCTTTAGTTTCAAAATCTCTCTTCAGGCTATTTTAGTTTTGACATAGGTTGGGATCTGACCACCTTATTAGGTAAATAACAGGTCAGAAATTATTTTGGCAGGTGCCAATTTGCTGATAATGTTACCACCATGAAGACTTAAGCATTTCCAAGACTAAGCAGTGTGCCTGTGGATCTTTTAAAGGATATGGCAGCATTTGACTTGTTCACTGCAATATGTGGGAGCTGTAATAAAGAGCCTGAATTCATCTTCCAGGTTTATGCTAAGTACACAAATCTCTGGTCTTTTGAGGATTTTCATTACAGAATCATAGAATCATTTTCATTTTAATAGCTAGCAGACATTTCAACGGGATAAGATAGTGCTTTTGAATTGATTTGAGGCAGTGGAGGAATGAAAGCAAGGACTGTACTTTTCTGCATGTACCAGAGTCTAGAGATCTGGGTTTTTTGGAAGTCACAGAACAGGGATTTGTACAAATGAAAAAATCAGAAGTGTTGATATGGGAAAAGATTTTATCACAGTGAAATCTAGACAGTGATAGGCACAATAATATGGAGACTAACAGGTAAGTTCACAAGAGAGGAAATGTGGGAAATGAAAGAAAACTATAAACTCCGAATGAAGTATAAGAAGGAAGTAAAATGCTATTATTCATAGAAATTATTGACATTGTATAAAGGATAGCAGCAGCTTTAATGAAGTATATGCAGGTATTGCATCTGATCTGTGAAAACTGGATACAATTCTTAGAATTTCAGGTGCTATATTTTTTATATACTCATAATCTGCACTGATAATATCTTAGGGCTAAATGGAAACATTCAGAAACTTCGAAAGTGGAAGAGGAAAATGTTTTTGTTGGATGCTACTAGTTAGAGTCAAATGAATAGAGACCACTATTTATCCAAAGTTAAAAAATTTGAGTTGTCCAAATAAATGGACATGTATTCCCTTGGTACTCATTAAAAAAAAAAAAAAAGAAAGAAAAGAAAAAAAAAGAGAGAGATAATTTAATCAGAGAAAGTCTGTATCCCTTCATGTTAATTTGAAATTGTTTTTCCTGGCAAAATTCCTCACATAGTGAGACTTCTCTCCAGCAAGAATAAACCGATGTCTTTAAAGTCAGTATTACTAAAACCCCTAGTGCCTCTAATGCTGTTCATTGCTCACTCATTTAATGGTTATCAAAATCCTGCTAAAAAAAAAGAATTATTTTCATTTTTTAGATGATGGATTGTAGTGTTCTGGACACATGCATCTGAAAGTCATGATGCTCAAATTACTTCTTGGACAAAATGACATACAGCTGGGAAGCAGGATAAACTTTGGGATTCAAATCACGTATTCTGGCAAGAGACAATCTGCCTGAGATCAGTAGGGCACCATGTAGCATCACCAGGCTATACTCCCACTACTGGATTGCTCCCTGCTTTTTAACCTTGTTTCATAGAAAATTGATAACATCTTCTCAGAAAGCTCTTTCACGGAAAACCCCAAAATTCATCATTACTATATTTTTTCTTTGTATATGAGACAAAGTTTGCCATTCCTGTACTTTGTAACTATGTAACTCAAGGTACCTCTCTCTATCATCTTTTCCCCGACTTGATTTATTATTCTCTTTTGTTTACAGAAAGTCCACAACTGCAAATACCTGTAGTATGTTTGAACTGCGAAGGATGATTAAAAACATTGATGATTGTCACACCAACTGAGCTATAGCTCATGGTACTTCAGCATCTATAGAAGGAAAGCAAGAACTAGGTGTGCCTCTTTGGAATGCAGGGGAACATTTGCAGCTTGCCAGCGAGTTTACTCACTGTAGGATAAGGTATTGGCAGTCCCTAAATCTAGCCTAACTTCATGGTAGCCTGTTATATCGGGAGGGCTTTCAACAGGTGCCAAAATATTCTCAGAATGTTGCTGCTTGTTACTCCCTCTGTGAGGGGATTTATCAAATTGGTTGTATTAGGTTATTTCATATAGTCAAGAGCAAAATACATGCAGTGTCATGACATAAAATTGCATAATTGTCAAGTCATTATGTCCATCTTGTACAACCCATTATAAATTGAAAATGAGCTGATAAGGTTTCAACAGGAGCAGTAAATTGTATAATCTTTTGTTGAAAATTATTTTTTACTCATTATATTCCAAGGTTGTTATCTCATTCTGCAACTAATCCTTATTTTATATATCTGTCAAAGCCAACAGTTAGAACCTTTAAATGTCGAATGTATTCTGTCTACTGTGAAATAGATTTTGTCTTGAAAGTAAAGGATAATAATAATATGCATAAAAAGCATGATCAATAACCTTTTTTAGGAGTATTCCTTAATTATGGGCTTTTCAAAGAAATGTGTGAGCTCAGTCAATTCACCAGAACTTTTTTGCTAGACAATGTCCATGATGTCATTGTGAATGACATTTGATTGGGCTACAGAGACATATATAATGGGATACATATATTCTATTAAGTATTCAAGTGAATATTCAAACAGAAATTAAGAATTTATTTCTTTTGTGCTGCTAGATGAACACTAGCCACCTTCTTGACAGTATATTCTTATTTATTAAATAGCACTCTATATCTCTGTGGAACTATGAGACACTTTCTGTCAAAGTCAAAAAACCTTTGAATTAATTTGGAGTGGTAATACAAAACACCATAAGGATTAGATACTGACTGGGACAATAAGGGAATATTAATCCAACTGGGGACACCTGCTGTGGTATTCACCATGTTAAGTTCAGAAATTAGAACACATACTTCTTCATTTGAATTAGGTGTGCTGGGCTCCCTTCATACCCAGAGGAGGAAAAATGGGCTATTCTACAGCATTCAGCTGATTAATTCTAAACATTAACCTTAAGATTAGATAAATTATGTCGTAATGTTCCTTCTTCTGTCCTCTCCTATAGAAGGAGCATAAAGTAGGTATTTTAGAAGTAGGTGATCATACCTCTAGATAATGACAGCTGGTCAGATAAATAAAACCCCTTTTTTCCTGATTGTGAACAATACCTGCCACTGAAAAATATCAAGATAGATCCATTTTTATGGGGGAAAAAAAAAAAAAAAAAGGTTAAAAAAAAAGTAAAAAAAAAAATATTCTGCTGGGACAGGGGAAAATATGTCTATGGTTATGTAAAATGTTATTAGAGCAGTACCATTATAGAATGTTAGCTTTAATTATTTGTAAATGTTTACAAATGTAAAATGAATGTAAATCAGATTTTCTGTCCTTTCCTTTCTACTAACTGATTAAGCAGGTCAGATAAACTGAATATCATCACTAGAAAGGAAAGGCAAATGGTCATCCTTTCATATAAGAGATTTGATGAGCAGAAACAATTGCAATATATCTGTATTAGTCCATTGATATATTTTACTTCAAGATTGTTATGCACATAAAATCTTTCTTGCTCATTGCAGGTGATTTATTATTAAAACAAAATTTTTTTTGCATAGCAGCTGATAAAGTGAATGCAATCAAATCTTCTATGCATAAATAACACAACCTCCTTTTTCTTGAAAGACTTCAAAAGAAATTGCTCAATAGTCTTTTCACTGTAAAACTATTTTTCTACTGTGATCCACTTCATGGGCTAAGTGGTGCTCATGGAGTAGAATAGATCCTCATGAAACAAATAGTTTCATTATTGGTTTTTTCTTGAAGAAGTGTCCATATCTGTCTATTTACCTGTCTCACTTATTCAAGAAATGAGCTCCATTCTTAGAAAAGTATCTTGGGCATCAAGGGTGGACTTGGACAAAACTGGGGCTTTCAGCTTCATTTCAAGAAAATGTAAATGTCTATGTGTGTATGTGTCTGTAGTCTGTATTCTTTCCGTCTGTTTCGTCTTTATGTTCAGATCCCAAGAAAGTCAAAGTGCTACTTCCCTTGAATAATAAAACCATTACTTGAGTTAGAAGAGTTACAAGAGAAACACTTAAAATTAGTTAACTCTATGCATTTTGCATTATTTTCTGTGGTTAAGAAAACTTAGATTAGAAAAAACAGTAATATGCATATCAACCTAAATATTTAAATGTTTTCCCATGCACATATAAATGCACTGTGGGTATACAATATGAGATCATTAACACTGGAGGGTGACTTTCAACGCTATTTGTTCCTAAACTAGCAGGTACTCTCTAAACTACTACAATGGGAAACCAGCATGAGGAAATTCTGTCTAGAATTGCACATGCAACACCATCAGTCTCTCTTGAGGACCAGATTCAGTACAACTAAAATCCTGTCATTATTTTCCTGCACAGTGATATTAAATTCCCCACAGAAGGCATCACTGCTGCTGGTTATAACAAGCATATAGCAAGCACCGCGGTGGGAACATTTTTCAGGGACAAGTTCCTACCTCTGCGCAGTCAGGTGTAACTGTGTCCTGGAGTTCTAAAATTAAAAAGAGAGTATATGGGCTACTTTCAGCACTGAGTCAGCTTGACAAATTAGCAGTCTGGTTCTACTTCCATTTTGCTTCTCACTCTTTGGAAAAGTGAAAAATTTCCTTTATTCTCTAGGGAGCTAGATCTGGTGCCTCCCAGGACTCTTAGAATTGCCTCAGTAATGTGACATTATATGAACTGGCAGAAATAAAACAGTAAGAGGAAAGAGTTTCTGCTACTTTCCACTGAGGAAAATAATCTTTTTCCAGCTGCACTGTAGGAGAAAAGTTATGAAGCAGAGAAAAGAAAATTCCATGGTAACTGCTGTCAGAGCTGAAAGGGCTGAGAAAAAGTGATAAATAGTCTCAAGAATGAATCTCCTTTGCCTCCATTAGCCTGTCTGAAGGCCTGGACTTGGTTTCCCAAGAAGGAGCTACTCGGGTACCACTGATAGTGATGAGGGAGGCAATAACAGCTTTCAGCCTCTTAGGCTCGTTTCTCTTCACCTTCCTCATCCTCCCACCTTACCATCATAAGCCAATTGGCCAACTGTATGGTCCATATTTGTTCTGATTTTATTGAATGAGATCTCCACGTCAGAGCTTCATGACTCTGTCTCCAGATGTGTTTACTCTTGACTATCCACCCAAATGTTGAAAGACTGGGCTTTGCCTGCTGAATAAGCCAGTATCTCTCTGGATATGAATATATATGGACACAAAAAATCCCTTGTTTCCTTTGCCTTATTCTTTCAGGAAACTGGCAGGCTACAGGTTAATAATATCTCTTTCCTTGAATGGCTTCACAAACCTGTAAATATTTTTCAGCAATGAAGGATCTGTTTTATCATGGTTTAATTATTATTATTTTATGGACAGTCATACTTTTTGTTGTTCTTATGACCACAGCATGGTTCACTTGCTGTTACAGGACTAGCCTTTGGGTGGCTGTAAGCAGTTCAGATTTCTCTTAATTCAATGTTTTCATTTGTCCTGTTTCCAATTACATTTGGGACTATTTTATTGACTAAAGTGTAATTCCTTTAAAGTGTTTTCTTCTAATTAATATAAATAGACAGTAAGTAATTCAATAAGTAATTCAATTTTTTAGGGGTTTCTTATTTTCACTTGTGGCTGTAAACTGAGTGTTGATGGTAACAGATTCTAATTTTGAAAATAAAGGAAAACACCCCCCCATTCAGATTTTACTTTTAATCTAACTAGAAACATAGCTATTACAAAATCTCAGTTCATTAAAGGAAATAGTCTATTTTTGTATTTATTTATTTATTTATTTATTCATTTATTCATTTATTTATTAAGTAAGATTGACTCAATTAACTGTGACCCTGTCTGGTGGTTTGTACCTTCTTTATGGGCAGCCTAAACTCATTCTAGGGTAACTTACTGATTGAAATGGAGTTATGACAGAGATAAATGTAGTCCAGTACCTCTCACATGAAATTATCTTTTTAGTGCTGACAGATCTTCAATAAGCTCTTGAATATCAGAGTTTCTTGCCTTTAAAAAAATCCTCAACTTGCCTTCTGATGCTATGCAGCCTGTTTTTATTTCTTAGGCAGTGGGAGCAAACCTGATTGATGGATATCATCAGCTGCATTGAAGAGTGGTCCCGCTGGCCCACTCCTAACTGTATTCCTTCAGGCACTAAAAGATGTGGGAAGAGTCACTTTTTCTTACAGTGTGGTAATTTGTTTTTGTGACCTTAAGCATGTCAAGTGTTTCTTTCCTTCTCTAGTCAACCATGCACACACAATAATTCCTGCAATCTTTTGAGGTCCAGATTTCCATAAGTGTTTCTGATATTTAAGTATACCAATCACATAATAGGTGCTTTTTAAAGTCTCTAAACAGGTTACATTCAGTGGGATTTAGGCAGCAGATTTTGCCCTCAATGGGATTTAGGGTCCTAACTTTCTGAGAAGAATTTACAAATCCAGAAGGATACATAGTTTTATTTTGAACCAAAAGCCTTTGGGTATTTGATCTTTAATGTCTATGTGCCTTTTTCTAATGTTTATCCCCTTTCTTCAAGGCTTCATCCTGCTGATTGAAGTCTTGCAGCTGCTACTGTCACAACAAGTCAGCCTTTAGATTTTACCTTTTATCTTTGTTGCACTTGAAAACAGCAGTGGTGTTTCTGTGTGAGTCTAATTTGAAAAAAATATTCATTCTAAAAAACCCAGTTTTTTGCCAAACTCAGACTTGAGTCAGTTGACTAATCAGGACCATAACAGATTCATCATTCCAAAGTGCTCATTACTGAAAAAGTACCGTGACCAATGGGATGGCTACAAATTACTTCCTATATCCTTTAGTCGGACTAAATAATTCTGCCATGTATTTTCCTTGAAAATATTGCATTTCATTTCCCCATCAAAGTATATATATACTTTTATATAAATGTGTATATATGTATAAATAAAATTATTGTGTTAAAAGAAGACATAAGCATGAGCTCTGGTCAAGTCAAGAACCAAAGTTCACTTCTAGTAGTTAGTCACTCCTAGTTAGGAACAGCTAATGACCAGCTTGGTAGTCAGAATCAAGCGGAGGTCTCCTAATATCTAATACAGATACGATGTGTTTCATAAGCATTTTGATCCTCAGAGCCTGAAAAGAAAAGGCCATATTTAACAGGAGAAACACATGAGGAAATGTTGAAATATATCATATACTCAAACTAGTCAGAGGTATGAAGGGAGGTATGGGTGGCTATGCAAAAAAAAAATCTCCTCCTGTCTCTGGATTCACATTCCTTCTACAAACAAGTAAAAATTACAAGCTGGATAGACTAATGGATCTGTTGACATCTCATATCTTACAGTTATTAATGCTTTCGTCTACGGTAGTGATTTTAAAATTTAGACAGAAATGTAAGTAGAATGGATTTTGAAACTTAGCCAAAAGTCCTCTCTTATACAGCAAAGCTGAGAAGTTTTTCTTTTTTCTTTCCAGAGTAATACATAAATCTGCTGAATCTTAAGCTATCTGTTTCTACATGAAGTGGAAAGCTGAGGAATTATTGTTGTCTCATTAGAACATTTTGAAACTGTAGATTTTTTACAATTTAAATTCATAGTAGAACATAAGCCTCTCAGATGTTTGTATCATTATTCAACAAGGGATACTAAATGCAAACATTATATTTAAATAGGCTTACTTTCAAGATTAAATAATTTTCTTCAGTATTTATTTTTCCCCACAGTATTTTTTTTTATTTTATTTTATATGCAAAGTCTTAATGAGTGAGGTTGAAATGGTAGGATATCACCAGGAAAGGAGATTCACAAACTCTTGCAAACTTTATTGTCAATATTCTAATCTTTTCAGAATCCCATTTTTCAAACCTTCTTTCAGAACTCCATGTCAGTAAATGAAAAATTATTTTTAAAGTTTGAAAGTAATTTTAAAAATACAATAAAGTAGATCCTTTTATGATTGAGATGTGTTTACCTCCTTAGAAAATTAAAAGTGTACTGTGATCTATTATTCTCCCTGTCCAAACAGAGTGGCTTTACATGAAGTAGTAAATAATAACGGCATAAATATTTAATAATGCCATAATTATATTATATGTACCAGTAAATAGCTATTAAAAATAGGCTAATTATTATGTTATTTCCAGAGAAGTTATCAGGCAATCTCAGGTAACAGGGATAAGTAATGGGGGAAAATAGTTCATTTGATCAGTAGAAGTTAAGCAGTTCTACTGCAAGGGAAAACTAACATAATTTATAAAAAGCATTTTAGAGAAGTGAAATATGAATGAAGAGTACTGTAGCTCACTACTATAGAAATCTCTTCACTAAGCACAACTCATGATTTATTAGATTCAAACCAACCATGTTTTTTAAAAAAGGTTAGTTTTTAACTCAAATAATTGCATGTTCATGCATGACCTCAATAATTTGTATACTGTGATATAACTACAATGATAACTATATTCTATAAACACAAATGAACGCCATAAGAGAGCAACTTTAAAACTGTGGCTGCACCTAATCCTGTGTGTAGTTGCCCAGTTGCTCGGTGACAGCTCAGGGGTACGCTCCGGCTCTTTTGGTGGGGAAACTCAAATACAGAGAAATGGCTGCTGAGAACTTGTATTCTGCCATCTCATAGATGCTCATCTACACCAGCCTTTCTCATAATCCTCTGAAGGTATTCCATCAATTCTATACTTTAACAGCTTCCCCTGAAACCAAAACCCAAGCAATCCCTGCTTTGCCATCCCCTATCTAAAAGGCATCAAAGTAGCCCACCCATTATTTGTATAAATACTCTACAGCTCTGTGTGCTTGTGGTCCAGCTGGGCCTTTGCTAAGGAAATCTTAACAGTATATTTAAAGGGTAGTTTAGGGGTAATTTTTTTGGTAATGCATGGTTATCTCACCAGAGGTGGATGGAGGGTGGCTTCACTGATCTTGGAAAGAAGTTCAAGTTATAGTTGAAAAACTTGATGGTGGCCCACTAGAATTGGTACATGCTTTGCTAATGTAAAGATTGCAGTGAGACTCGTAGAGGCTGTCACGTACGTTCTGGTAATTGGTGGTAGTTTCTTGTTAGAATTAGTAGTCTGTCCTCACCCTTTGATACTGTTGTGTCAAGCCTCATCATCCACAGCCTCAGCCAGGGCAAGCTGAGGAAATAAGGGAAGGACTTTTCTTGTAGGTCACGCCACTGGTAACATGAAAGGCCCACCCTGTGCTGTTGTTCAGCTGCCAGCATCTCAGGATCCATTGGAGGGACTTTTTATGTCTCCTCAAACACCAGCCACTGCAGGAGCAGAAATCTGTTGGGAACCTGGGAGTCAAGGTTTAGGGGTTGGGAGCACACGAGCTCTGCTTGAGGGGCACATGGGGAAGGGTAGGGGTACGTGGGAAGTCCTAGACACACTCTCTTTCCCTCTGCCTGCTCTGTCCCTCTCCTGGAGAGACGGGAATCTCATCCTGGTCACAAACATGGTCAGATGTGCTGTGTAGGCACAGCAACAGCCAGATATGTCAGCCTAGAAACTCAGCAGGACAGCAAAGCATATCCCAGTCTGGGCCAGTGCAGCCTGAGCCCAGCACGTGGGACCTCCTCACTGTGCAGCCAGCTGTTGAGCTGGCTATGACAAAATAAGAGCTGCATTTGAGAATGAATAGAAGAGGGACTGACCTGGGTCTGAGATCAAAAGCTGACCAGTAAAGTATGACTAGGAATGAGATAAATCCTTATTTCTCTGGGACTTTCTGAAGCATAAGGGAAATCTTTGCATTTATACAGGAGGTGGGGGGGGTTTGTTTGTTTGTGGTGGGTTTTTTTAAATTTTGGCTGCATGTAAATTCTTCCTATATCTTTGGCAAAAAAATCTGGCTGTTTAATTACAGATTATATAGAAATAAATATCATTGTGACAGGCCATTCTACTCAATTATAAATATCCAGCCTTCCAGACAAGCTAGCTAAAATGACTTGTATTACGGGACTGCAGTAGGGATCAAGGAAACACACAGTCTAGTTGGCCTAATCATCTCATGGAGGAAGTAGGTAGATCTTGGGCATCTCACTAATTGTAGTCATCACCTCTGAACGTATGTCATAGCTAAAGCTGAGAAACCTGTGACAAATAGATGTTGAGCAGCTTGGTCGCTTAAAGAAGAGGGCGGCAAAAAGTCAGTCCTAGGAAGGAGGCTGTTGAACAAGGCTCCTGGGCAGCTGGATGTGTGGGACAGTTAAGACAGTGGTCAACCCAAACCATCCACCCAGGCCCTAGGTGCTGCTGTCTGGAGACAGGAGTGTGTGTTCTTGGCTGGGGCGTCAAGAGCATACCTCAGTGCTGCGGCCGTAGACGCTGGGGGTGTCACTGCACTTTCGCAGGAATACGTGATGCCTTTTTGATATCATCAGATATAGCCTAACTTCTCTGTCTCTTTTTCCTCTTTTCCTTCGTTGGTCATTCTTGTGCTCACGTAAAGAAGATTCCAGTCTCTGCTTAAAGCAACGATAATAAGAATTATGTAAAATATCATTAGAAAAAGAGCATGGCTAAGCTGGTCATATCTTCAAAGGCAATTCATGCTCAGCCAATGCAGGCAACTTCCTGTCAACTTGATCTTCAGCAACAGGACGATCATTAATTATGCTTATAATGAAAGTTAACGTATGACGGACTTTGATATTAGGACATTGTCTTCAACATAAAAATTGAAGAGTATGAATAATTTGCAAGATTTTTAAGGTCAGAGTTGTAATTACAGTGCATTAATTTAATTACTCAGATTTAATCTTTTAGACCTGCTTCTTATCATGTTTTAGTCTGTGTGACTCATGAACCATGAGCATGCTAGAACACTGAAAAAACTATGCCATACACTGTAAGCAGAGGCAAATTAGATTTTTGGGAATTATTTGAAAGTAAATGATGTGTGGGCATAGAAAAGTAACTCATTCCTCTGATAACCAGTTATGCAGTAGAATTTACTGCATTTATCCTTATCACATAGAAAATGTTTTACAGTTATGGAAAAGTAAAACAATTTATTTCAGGTTATACATAAAAAAACAACCTTTGTATTGTGTTGCATGCTTCATCTAGTTGGGATATTATTTTTGCCCCTTTGATTTTTTTTTCCCCTCTACTTTCCAAATTCACTCTTAGTTACCACTTCTTAACTATTTTTGCTCTATTTGGTTTTTCCTTTAATTTGCTAGTGCAAATTACATATCTTCTATTCTGAGATCGGAAAAGATTCTAAACAATGAACATGATTCAAAGGTAGACTTTCCATATAAAGTCCTGGTCCCCATAAAGGGAGAGTAAAATTCCCATGAAAGAGGGTGCGGTTTCACAATCAGCTGTTACTGAAAAGGGCAAACCCCATCCTTCTGTCATAGACTCTGATCTTTTTTTCTTCGTCCCTTTCAATCCTTGAGAAGCCAGTAACTGAAAACTAACTGAGCAGACTGGCTGCACCCCCTGCTCAAAACAGATACAACTTCACTGAGCCAGGTCTCAGCAAGCTGATCTGACCTAGCACTCGTGTAAAGGACTTCACAGAACAACTGAGAAAGAAAAGGAGTCCGAGCAGATCTCGATGTTGGCTGAGCTCATCATGAAACGACAGCTGCATTAAGTTCACAAACGTGCAGGCAGCTTTTGGATTATATGGTTCTGTGAGCAATTGTGCTGGTTTTGGCTGGGATAGAGTTAATTTTCTTCCTAGTGGCTGGTATGGGGCTGTGTTTTGGATTTGTGCTGAGAACAGTGCTGATAACACAGGGATGTGTTCGCTGTTGCTGAGCAGGGCTTACCCAGAGCCAAGGGCTGTTCTGCTTCTCAGCCCACCCCACCAGCGAGGAGGCTGGGGGGGCACAAGTAGTTGGGAGGGGACACAGCCGGGACAGCTGACCCCAACTGACCATATATATGACATTCCATGCCATACAACTCCATGCTCAGTGTATAAATCTGGGGGAAGAAGGGGGAAGGGGGGACATTTGGAGTGATGGCATTTGTCTTCCCAAGTCCCTGTTAGGTGTGATGGAGCCCTGCTTTCCCGGAGATGGCTGAAGACCTGCCTGCCCATGGGAAGTGGGGAAGGAATTCCTTGTTTTGCTTTGCTTGTGCACGCAGCTTTTGCTTTACCTATTTGCTTTTACCTATTAGGTGAGCCTACCAGGGCAGGAGCCTTGCTAGACCTACTGTTTACAAACAGGGAAGGACTGGTGGGAGGTGTGATGGTTGGAGGCTGTCTCAGGCTTAGCGACCATGAAATGATAGAATTCTCAATTTTTGGTGAGGCAAGGAAGGTGGTCAGCAAAACGACCACTATGGATTTCCAGAGGGCAAACTTTGGCCTTTTCAGGACACTGGTTGAGAGAGTCCCTTGAGAGACAGTCCTGAAGGGCAAAGGGGTCCAGGAAGGCTGGACATTCTTCAAGAAGAAAATCTTAAAGGCTCAGGACCAGGCTATTCCCATGCGCCGCAAGACGAACCGCCAAGGAAGACGACCAGCCTGGCTGAATAGGGAGCTTTTGCTAGGACTCAAGAAAAAAAAGGAGAGTTTACCATCTTTGGAAGAAAGGGCAGGCAGCTCAGGAAGAGTACAGGGATTTTGTTAGGTCATGCAGAGAGGAAATTAGAAAGGCAAAAGCTCAGCTAGAACTCAATCTGGCCACTATTGTAAGAGACAGCAAAAAATGTTTTTACAAATATGTTAACAATAAAAAGATAGCCAAGGAGAATATCTGTCCTTTATTGGATACAGAGGGGAACATTGCCACCAGAGATGAGGAAAAGGCTGAGGTACTTAATGCCTTCTTTGCCTCAGTCTTTAATAGTGAGACCAGTTATCCGCAGGGTACTCTGCCCCCTGAGCTGGAAGGCAAGGACAGAGAGCAGAATATACCCCCATAATCCAGGAGGAAATTGTTAATGACCTGCTACACCCTCTGGACACTCACAAGTCTATGGGACCAGATGGGATCCATCCGAGAGTACTGAGGGAGCTGGCAGAGGACCTTGCCAAGCCACTCTCCATCATTTATCAGCAATCCTGGTCAACAGGGGAGGTCCCAGATGATGGGAGGCTTGCCAATGTGACGCCCATTTACAAGAAGGGTCAGAGGGAGGATCCGGGGAACTACAGGCCTGTCAGCCTGACCTCGGTACTGGGGAAGATTACGGAACAGTTCATCCTGAGTGCGCTCACACGGCATGTGCTGGACAAACAGGGGATCAGGCCCAGCCAGCAAGGGTTCATGAAAGGCAGGTCCTGCTTGACCAACCTGATCTCCTCCTATGACCAGGTGACCTGCCTAGTGGATGAGGGAAAAACTGTGGATGTTGTCTACCTGGACTTCAGCAAGGCCTTTGACACTGTCTTTAGTGGCATACTCCTTGAGAAGCTGGCGGCTCATGGCTTAGACAAATGTACTCTTCGCTGGGTAAAAAACTGACTGGATGGACAAGCACAGAAGGTTGTGGTGAATAGAGTTAAATCCAGTTGGTGGCAGGTCACAAGTGGTGTTCCCCAGGGCTCAGTATTGGGGCCAATTCTGTTTAATATCTTTGTCAGTGATCTGGACAAGGGGATTGAGTGCACCCTCAGTAAGTTTGTTGACGGCACCAAGTTGGGAGGGAGGGTTGATCTGCCCGAGGGTAGGATCTTATGAGCTAATATTCCCAGAAGCAAATTAAAGTCTTTTATTCTGACATATGTCTCCCTCTGGAACTACCACTGTGTATCTTTTTTTTTCAGACATTATAGCCTTTTTTAGAGGGACATTTTATAAAAGTCAGGCAATTAGTTATGGAAAAATGTTGACTTGGTCTTCCTTGACAACAGTCTAGACTGAATCCAGGTATGTCCAATGATATTCCTCAGTGCCTCAGGAGATTTCATATCATTATTCTGTTACTTGCTCTGAAGAGATCTTAACAATGTAACATAAGGAGACTCCGGAGATACTATAAATCCACAATGCATTATCTCTAATTTATTAAAGTTAATCCACTATGGAGATACTCTGCTGAATCTCTCGGTGATTTTCATCAAGGAGATCATTAAAGTTTCTAGGTCTGTAAGTATGCCAGTAATCATTTGCATGTATGACTATTCAGCCCTTCTTATCCCAGACTAATAGGCTCCTCATTTCAGTGGAAGAGAGCATATGGGTAATGTCAGAAGTTCCAGAATCCTATCAAACAAAATGCATCTCTCTTCTTCTGGTCCTTCAGTGGCTGTCACTCTGTGGAAGGAAGTCACTACTGGTTTCATGCAGAGCAATTACGTCTTTTAAAGGCCCTCAGCACTTGTTTGGGTTTGACCTATTTTTTTTCACAAAATAACATTTGATCACTTTGGCTGTAATTATGGGAAAATAAATGAACATAAATTTTAAAGATATTGGAATAATAGATGACATGTAGAAAGATCTAACTGTTGCCTGTTGTGCATCTTCCAAGCCAGCCTGATCAATCATGTTAGAAGATGTTTGAAAATGCTTTTATAAGGGCTAAAATGTAATAAGCTTTCATATTACTTAAGAAGGGAAAATTGTTTTTGTTTCTTTAGATAAGATTCACTGGATTTACTTTCTTACCAGTTACAAAACTTACTTAGAAAATCACATCCAAAAGCATTGTTTCAAAGCTTTGTGGGCAACGATTTTTTAGGCACCATGGCAATTATTATTTGGAACGTTTAACATGTTTTATACCCAAAGAAGACAGATCAACTAATTTTCCCTTCAGTGCTGATTGTTATCAAGGATTTGAATTTTTCCCGTAGTTTCTTCAGGCTATTTCTATTAATGTGTGCTTATTGTGTAGTAATATCCCAATCAGATTTATCTTGCATTGAATGAGCAAAGCACCCTGCTAATCTTTTTCTTACAGGCAATAGGCAATATTTATTTTCCTTATGATAATTCATCATGCACCTAAAAAATTATATTTTTAAAATATTCTATTTATACAGCTGTTGTAGCCTTCAGTAAGTCTTCCTTGAATCTTTCTTTGAGAATATGGTCTAACGTGACACCCCTTGACAAAACTCTAGGTAACTACCCAACTTCAGTAGCCCTTGCTTTTCTAAAATTGTAGCTCAGTGTATATAAAAGAAGGACTAGATGGTTAATGCTATTAAAGAAGAAATACCCATACCTTTTACACAGAGAAAGCCAATCCTAGCAAGTTAGAGATGGGTAATAAAGGACTATCCATATCATAGTGAATTGGGGATTCATTCTTTTTCCATTTCCCAATGAAAAGCCTTAGATATCCTGAACTTTAACATGAAATGTAATAATATTTATGTAGCTATAGGTGTCAGACTTAGATGATACAACAATCCTTAGTTCTGGTGTTGAATTTCTGTTCCAAAATTGAAGTCAAAAGTCACTTAAGTAAGGAAGCATGACATAACAATGTATATATGTGTAACAACTCTTCTATATATATAGTTTGTAGCACAAAAAATTGCATACCTATAAAGGGCATGGTTGCTTGTAAGCTAGATTCTTGGGTTTTGAAACTAGAAAAACTCATACCCAGTCCTGCACAGGGGTCTGCATGGCATATCCTTGTTCTCCTAAGGACTTAGAGGTCTGCCTAGAGAAGAATTCATTGAGGAATGGGGGCCTTAATGACATGGATTAGTTAACAAATTGATACGTAGGGGTTTACAGTTGAAGTTACATCTTTCTAAGGGTTACAGTTTCTTTAGTAATCTGAGAGTAAGCACTCCAGGAAGGTGACACAGTAAGAGATCTAATGCATCTTGATAATTTGAAGGCATGCAGCAACAAGGAAGTCTTAGAAGTAAGACCATCTTTATTTTAACATTGTATATTCCCAAATTCTTCATGCCAGAGTGAAATTTTTTCAGGGCATTTTCTCTGTTGTTTCTGCTCTTCCATGCACAAGTTTGCTAGAACTCGCTTAAGTGAGTTCCTCCCTTGTCATCTTGGAAAAGGCAGAGCTGACAAACATTTGAGCACAAGATGTGAACATAGCACATTCTACTCTGTAGCTGACACAGAACTCACAAGAGGCACTGCATAACATAAATGAGAACAGTGAGGTTTAGGGCAGCCTTACAAATCAGGTGCCAAATCTAAGATGAGAAGTTGAGCCAATATTCATTGACAGGACGACTTATTTGAGTTTAGTGATAAGGTAATAATTACAACGTTTACAAAATTCCATATTGCTGATCCTTAGCATCTTCCAAGAACTACTGAACCTTAAGAAGAATATTCATTGGCAAGGTCAGACCTTTGACATGAAGTTGTTAAGTACTAAAACAACGCAATATCAAGCTGTGTATTTTGACTGTGCTATTTAAAAATAACTCCTGCTGTAAAAATGTGAAGTTGTCCCAAACTGAGTTAGAGTGCTTTTTCTAACGTGAAAGATCATCAGCATTCTCTGATGTGTAGGGGGATGGCATATTATCAGTGAGTTTATCATTCTAAGCTATTCCTACATCTTTCCTTAAAAAGAAGAAAAAGAACAAAAGCCTAGTTCCCCTGTATATATATACAGTAAATTTCCATTATTGTTGTTGCAGTTTCAGCTGTTACTATATAAAGGAAAAAAAGTTATTTGATTAGAGAAAACCTGTATATAAAAAATGAATATTCTTTCCAGGGAGTTGTTGATTTATAGTGAGTGACAAGCCATGCCCACAAATCATTTTAATTCAGCTAAAAATGTTTCAAATTTATTGTGAATGAGAGCTAGTACTGAGTAATATCTTCCTGGCACAACTGCAATCATGTGTGCATTTAGAGATTTCCCAAACTTACCAACTGTTATGATTTTCTATCTTATTATTGACTTACCTAATAACAGCTATATAAATAATGGCATTGATTAATTCTTTTTTTATTATTCAGGAAGTATGTTGCTTCAGGGGATTATTGCTTTTCTGGATTTGTGATTCATGAAAAATTTTTATGATTAATTTTTATGCCAGAGTACTTACATACTGAGGTGATTATTAAAAATTGATTCTAAAGTGATACCTTAATACTGTTTATATTTGCTGTAAGAGGAAATTATGTCTTTAAATGTTTACCACTCAAAGTTTCTTGAATATATCTCATGAGAAAATAGCAATTTGAACTGAAGATTGCTGTATGAAGTATTTTGGTCCTGAAACAAACTTTTGCTTCTGTAAGATGACATTGAAAGCAAACTGGAAATACTGGCTGTAACATCCTCTGTGATTTGGCTAAGCCAGTCAACAGGAACTAATGAATATTTTGGGCGTCAGAGGGCAAGTGTTTGCATACCATTAGACTTCATGTACTGAAACTTTTCGCACCTCCATGTTCACTTGCTTCTGGAATAATGATGCAATAGGAGGAAAAAATTTTTTGGGGTGGTGTTTTTGTGCTTTTCTTTGGTGGTATTTTAGAAATTTAAGTGGCTTGTAGGTTTTTTTTTTTAATTATTCAGAAAATAAAATTAAAATAGTTCTTTGGCTGCTTGCCATGTACTTCTCTGCTAGCAAAATTGTTTAAGTGCTGTTTTGTTAAATGATGTAAAAAACACTGGTCATGGTCTTAATTTAAACTACTCTTCAATCATTAAATGTAATTTTGTGTCTGCAAAGTGAAATACATAGTTTTTAGGTGAATAGCAAAACTGACCTGATGCATCACCTGTATTAGCACACATATGTCCATGAGGGAAACCATTTGAGAATTAGCAATACGCTATGTATGTTTTCTCAGGTGCAAACAAAATATTTGAAATATTTATTCTGATGACACTGATATGAGAAAGGCTTCCAAATTTTTTCACCTTCATCAGCTTCTCACTGTAATTAATGCATTCTCCAAATCCCATGATTTTTCATAACTGGTGCTCAGTGAAGTTATCAAAGGCTAGAGATACCTTTTAGTAACAAATACTGTAGCTTAATTTCATGTCCTTAATTGTTTAGCTACACTTGCAGGCTGTATCAGCACAGATAGGATAAATGGTATCTCCATTTCCTGCAAGAAGTGTTAGAAAAGTTTCCCTTATACTTAAAAGCTTATACTCACAGAAGCTGATCGTAGTGGATTGAAGCCACGAGTCATCATTAGGAAGACTGATTTTTGATCATGCATTATATTCATTAAAATTGATGGGAAATAAGTGAGTGTAACAGAGAACATAGTTTGCCCTAAGTAGAAGTACTCTGCAGTAACAGCATTTACTGACAACTTAAAAACTCACCAAGATTACAAAGGCCAGCTATGAGAAATAAGACTATTGAGGAATTACAAAGTCTTTTTAACCATCAGACAGTAATTCAATAGGTAATTTACATGGTACTTTAAATTTTAAGATATTAAGCTGTTAAAGTAACAATTAAATAGCCACAGTTGTACAATAGTTTACAAGACTTGCTAGCATTTCGGTGTTTTCATAGTAGAAAAATATTCCCTATATAAGGATAAAGACTTTGTCAGAAAATTCAGGTGAAATGCTTTTCATTTGCTTGATGACTCACAGGACAATAGCACATTTAAAATAGAAATTATTTTATTGTTGCTTGAATTCACCTTTTCATTTCAGGGCAAAAAGCTTCTAGTTTCTCTTGCTGGGGTTAAAATCTTTTGGTTTGTGTCTTGGTATTACATTTTCAATTTTCAATGTATAGTAAACATTTCCAGTGTAAACAAACTTCTCCATAGGCTTTCTTCAGCCTTTCATCAGATGTCTAGTGACACCTTACTCATGGACATCTTATCCCATAGTGTCAAAACTCCCAAAATCTTGCCTAGGTAGCCTATGGAGCGGCCATCATTGGAAATTTTTAAGAACAGCATGTACCTTCTCTGCCAGGGACAGTTCAGATACAGTGATCTTGCTTTGGGGGCATGGGCTGAAAATCTTGTGTCTGTTCAAGCCCTAATTTCTCTGGTTTCTTTTGTTAAAAAAAGGAACTGCAAAATGCTTGAGTAGAGGTAAGCAGATGTGATCTAATAACGACCCAGTTAAGAAGACCTCAAGTTTCTCAATATTTAGTATTTGCATGTGGTAGAGTTGTACAGACCCATCCTGACCTTGTTCTAGTTTCCTGTTATGACAGTTGGGTCTTGTACCTCCAAACGGCTTTTTGTTCCTATTTTCATCTTCAGCTCCTAGTCTACCATCTGAAACTGTCCAACCCTGCCAATCCTGCTGAAAGTCAGTCTCGTAACCCAGTTGGTCTCTGTTTTCCCTTGGGGCTACTTGTCTTTTCTGTCTGCTTCCAGCTCTTTTTCTCTTCTAGTTGAAAAATCTTAATCTTGCAATCAGAACCTAAACTTATAATGGATTGTGCTGGGAACTTTAACTAGGAGAGAAACCTGAGCTATACTTGTAAGAAATTAGACAAAACAGTGGAATTTTTATTGCTCTGCCTGATAATTCCATGGGAAAATAATTATTTTCTTCTGTGATTTACCAGGGCTCCTATTCTGTAAGTAATTTAATGACTGAAGTAGCTTATTGTCCAGTTGCAACGCTTTCACTACCCTTGATGATAAGTGATTGTTGGGAAGGGGACAACACTGTCCTAGTCTTGGAGGAAGAACACTAGGCAAAAAAATAATTGAAACCTTTTTTCATTACCTGTCCCCCCTGTATGTAGTGTCCATCAGTAAAAAGCTGAGATCAAGTACTAGGGGTGTCAAGTTAGAATAGAGTCAACACAGATGTTGTTCTTCAGAAGTACTGTGATCTTACCTCCTGTGCTTCAGCTCAACAGACGACACATGAAGCTTAGTCTTACAGTATGTTAATTCACTCCTATTATAATATTGACTTTATTTAAAACAAACAATAGTCTTTCAAGCAACAAGATACTGCAGTTCTCCCCAAAAGCCTTACTTCTAGTTGCAACTCTGTTGTTTCGGGTTTCACTAACGAAGAAGCCAGTTACACTTTCACCAGGTCACTCTCACCAGGGAGCTAGAGTGTGGCTGCTGTCACTTTTCCAACTTGCCACAGTCGATCATTAGATCTTCTATAATGTGTAGAGGCATAGGTGGGGTATGCAGTAACTTTATGGGTCTATCCATGAGAATTTCATAGGGATAGTCTATGGTTTTTATTCACAGTACTCTTGATAAATATTAGTACTAATAGTAAAGTGTCAGGCTATTTAAGGGCATTTTTTTTCAAAAATTTTGGCTAGTTGAGTGTTTAAATCAGAATTCTTCCTTCCAACAGCTCTGTTGGACTGTGGATGGTATGCATAGTGTAAATGCTGTTGGATTGTCTTGGAACAGGACAACAAAAACTAAAGCCCTGTGAAATAAGGCCATTCTACTTCTACGGAAAAGTATGCAGATGATGCTTTAATGCATGTCAGCTTTGCACATCTAATTGATTTGCTGTTTATAAGTTTGAGTTCTAAATGCAGTGCTCTGTACATTTAATAAACCATTGTTTTATATGTGATAATTCTCACCTGATTTCACCTTGTCCAAACTGCTTGAAAATCAACTCTGTCTTTTTCAGATGTAAGAGAGCGTGGGAGTGAAGAAGGTGCAAAAATGGTCACTTTACTTTTATACTAAGGATTTGTTAAATACTTTTAAATATTTCTGTAAAAAGCTTTACTGCAATTAAAAGACAAATCTACAGCTTTAATGTGTTTCCCATACTGTCATACTGTATTAACAGCCTTAACACTAGATGAACTCATTATTGGCTTACAGCTTGAATGGAGCTATATCCCCTTACATGAAAGATTCTTTCGAACTTAATTCTGGGAGGACTAATAGGAGATGCAATTCCTCAAGGAGTATTTGTCTTCTGCTCAAAACTGCAGAAACTTCACTTTGTGTTAAAACATGAGGCAATCTCATCTTCTTGTTTGGGATGGCTTTCTTCAGACCAGCTTCCTAGGATTTTTTTTGTATTTTGCACTGTTTTTTTTCCCTTAGAGAAAAATTTTCCTTTGCTAGGGCTTAGTCCAGAAAGCCATTCCCGTGGGTGTTCTTGGTTTTGGCAAGAAAGTTTATTTATCGCTCACAGCATCTGATCTGTCTTACAGGCATGTTTCATTTTTATAAAATTATGACTCTTTTTTGTATGAAATAAATACTTAGAAAACACAGTGTACTCATAACTCGAAATGCCACAGGCTAGCATAAATATAGATAATAGCATATATCAGTATCATTATTTCACTGTATCTTAGAGTTATGAATTCCATGATCTTTCATAGATGTTTATGATCTTTCTGCCTTTCATATATGCTCCTTCATTTGTGCTTAACTTTAAGTCACTGAGCAGGCAAATTAATTGATGAATTCAGTAATAGTACATTGGTGGGCAGAGGTATTTGCATGAATCCAGAAAAAAGATTATTTTTCATGAATGATATTAAAAAGCGTGATGAGAGCATGTGAAGTCTGAACTTTATTTATATTCACTGGGAGTTTGAGCTGGTACAGACTACATCAATTTAATTTTATCATTAACTTCAATGGGAAGAAAATTGAACCCTAGCAGAAAAGAGAAAATAAGGAAAGGGGAAAAAAAGGCAATTAAAGAAAATAATTCTAAAGCAATAAAGTATTAATTCAACTCATTTTTAGGCCTTGATTGGCAACAGCAAGGGCCAGGTTCAAATTTTAGGAACCCCCTATAAAACACTTGTTCAGCCAGCAACCCGGGGAACATTATCCGATCCTGCCAACTTGCAGGAACGTTGGTTAGATATGCAAGGAGGGAAAAGATAAACCAGCAGGGTAGATAAACAGGCAGTACGATACCTGTGCACCTGTGACACAGATCTCGGCTTGGGTGCCCTTGGGAGGCGAGATCTGAACCAGGTTTTCACTTCCCTCAGCCCTGCTCCCAGTTTGGGGTTAACCCACCACGGATATTTATACGCATCTCCAGCTGGCTCTTCGTATTGGAGGTGTTAGAATACTACTATTTTCAGATGTTCATGGTGCGTAATAATACCTCTCGTTTCACAAAGTACAGTATCTTGCGTGCAAAGGGTCGGACGTGTCTGCTGAGAAAATGCTTCCACAGTCATCTTGTTTTCCAGAAGATGCCACGGGGTCTTCCAGCATGAGTGCTTCATTTCACTGAGGACAAAAATGAAATTGGTGTAAACCCATTTTATAGAAGGTGAAAAAAGGACAGCCTGTTTCTTGCTGAAAATTGAAGAGGTTTTGCTTTAATTTGTTCAATGCAATGGATTACTTCATACGTGCTGTAGAAGACTATGGTAATACAGGAAAATAAGGACTATTAAAAAGGCCATAGTGGATCTCACAGAAGGTCTAGCCTAATGGTCTCTCACTGATACTGAAAAAATCAAGAGCCTAGTGAAGAAAACTCTTTAAAAAAAAAAATGGAAAAGCAGTGTTTTAAAAAATAGTTGCTTGAATGCTGTTCCAGCCTTCACCACTCTGTGGCTAGAGAGGCTTTTCCTTAGACAAAAGTGTCTGTTTAAGGACATAAAGTGAAAAGCTGTTACTAAGGGGGAAAAACCCACTTTGGGTTTTGCAGCCCTTCAAATGGTAAACAAACAAAAAGATGCAGAGTTTAGTTCTGGATTAAGTTTTGCTTCAATATTATATTCCTCTTTGAGTCTGAACTGGGCCTAATGGTTTTGTTCAGATTTGTGCTGCTGTAATATCCAGGCAGATATTTCTGGATTACGTGCTCAGGTGGTAGTGCTTGACAAAGATTAGCTGAGGTTTTGAGATCCTGTCACATTGATTGGAAAAAAAAATCTCATAAAAGTTAAGCTGTTCTCTTAAGACTTCTGCTCTTCCAATGCACACTTTGTCAACACTGGGAAAGACATACATCTCTCAATATTTTTTTTAAGTCCATAATGCTCTTCTCTCAAAAAAATGAGGTGGAGAAGACAGTATTTCTCATTCAGAACTATCTATCTAGTTATATCTAGGTTTAATTATAAAGGAAAATTTGTGTCTCTGATTTATATGGATTCTTTCACCTCTATAGTGATTCTTTTCCAAGAAGTGATGTTTTAAATTCCTCATATTTAAAAACTATTTCTGTGGTTTACTTTATCATGAAAATTAAAAGAGCATATACACATAGTCAGAAGCAAGTAATTAATGTTATTTTGAAAATGCCAAGTAGCACTACCTGTATAGCTTATTTTTTTCTATAATCACGTGCCAAAAGATCTATTAGAAAAGAATGTAATTAATTTCTAAGAAAGATCAGTATCAGTGGTGATGTGGAATGTAATGTTTCTCAGCATTCTATCTGCCAAAAAAAGATTTTGATCTTTTTTTCTTCTCATTTTGTGGATAGCTGTTTCAAGCAACGTTAGTCTTAAAACCACTGGTAGGGAAACATGGCTTTTTCAATGTTTTTTTCATGCAAATCCAATTTAAAAGGCACATATTCAATTTTAAAATGCTTTAAAAAAGCATTTCTTGTTTGATTTAATTCTGTAAAACCTAACAGGACAATCTAAAATCAGAAGTTTTTCCAACATTGAGAACTTCAGGAAAAAATGCACTAAGATCGCCAGGGAAAAGATTAATTACTTCTTGAAACACTTCTTTATGTATTGCATGTTGTACAAAGAGTAGAAACATATAGTTTGGGGAATTGATACCTACCTACTATATAATTTGGAGGGCAGAGAATACTCCAAATATTATCTTTAAAAGCTGGATTTCCATTTTAATTGTGAATATTGCTGTAGGATATTTCATAACAAGTTAATAACCTCTAAATACCATTGTGGTGAAGTAAAACTGCTTATGAGTCTGCCTGATTGGATAAACATTAGCTTCTTCATGTATTCAGTGTTCTGAAATGCCTGAAAAAAATAATTACTGGTAATTATGTTAGCATAATTAGCATTAACAAAATTTTAAATAACATAAAGGATTTGCAGGGGATGACTCCAGAGCAAGGACCTTAAGATTTTAAAATTGTGAATAGCAACTGACACAATGTTAAAAATGTACAAATATTCTTTTTTTTTTAAGTGCTTTTTTTCTGCCCTGAAATTAGAAAGAACAGAGGAACTGTTTATTCTTGCAAAGAAAAGGGACTACAAATAGCTCCAATGAGCTAATGCTTACTTGAAAAATGAAGAGACAATCAGAGTTCCAAGAGAAAAATGGCACTGCAGTCTGTGAAAGGAAATGCTAGAGGCACGCTAGAGCGAGGCATGATGGATTCATGATGTAACAGTATCTGAAATACATTGACTTTTGGTTTTCCTTAAAAAAAAGTCAAAACCCCTCCAACAAACCAACGTTGTGACATCCCTAGAAAGCCCTTCAACCTCCACTTCTTCCTCAAAGCCCTGAAATATTAAATGTTACAGACAAAACTTCCTGCGACAAAATGTTTAATTTGCAAATGATCAAAATCATTGTTATGTTAATTATTTGTGCATTTGCAGGGACTATGTGACCTTACCTGTATCTGCATTTTTCTTTGATAGTTTTTCAAATTTTAGCCCAGTCTATTTTGTTGTTTTACTGTGTATCACTCTCAATTTATTTTGTGCAGCAACCAGGTTCTATCTCATGGGATATGTGCTCTGATTGGAAATAGATACAAACCAGAATCAGAACATAAAAAAGATGGAATATATTTTAGGAAACATATCTGCAATATGTTCTGTTGGTAAATACAGTTCCCACCTGATTTATCTTTGCAAGATCTTGCTAGTGGTTATTGTCAGTGGGAAAAACAGTCCAAAAAAATGTTATAGATAAATATGTAAACATCCCTATTTCAATGTGTCATAAGCAATGTTCACAGTACCAGGATAAAGAGATGCTAGTAAGTAATGTTCTTATTTTTATTTTTTGAAGACAGATCTGATATTTAAAACTCTGTGCAGTTCCGTTAGGGCACCTTTGATGTTGCTGAGAAATGGAAATTTTCATAGCAGGTCATTCATTCCATTACTCAACTCTGTCAAAGTTTCGGACTGCATAAGGCAATATGGCTCATTTCACTTGTTCTGTTTCCTTTTCATCTGAGTATTAAACTTCTTGTAATTCTCTCAGTAACTCATCTTACCACTTGAGAATAATAGGTTCATAGAAAACTGGGTTTATATTCTGAAGCATTATTTATTCAGGAACATCAATTTCAGCCAGTGTCCATATGTCTTGCCTCTTCACTGAGAAACCAAGGGTTTTCAAAAGCAACAACCTGCAGGATTAGTATACGTGTGTTCTGAATCACTTGCTTTAAAATAATGTAAGTTGGAATTGCTTCCCTGTTTCTCATCACCATGCTGTGCCAGCATACCATAACCCAGTGACTTACGGAGTCAGAACTCTAGTAGACTTGTAGTTTACCTTCTCAATGAGTATTTGCTAAGGTTTAGTTGTTCCCCAATTAATATTGCAGTTTACTTTCTGATATTTTGTCTAAGACTCTTTATCTGGTAGTTGTTTCTGTATTTACTGGGAAATGATGAAATACTATATTTATTTTTTTTAAGAAAGAAGTATGTGATCTTCATAGTTACTTATTTTATTCTATCAGTGCCGTGTTTCTCGCATGTTCAATTAAAGGAAACTTTCAACTGTCTACTGAAATTCTTAATTTTGGTTCTGAAAATGAGATGAGTTTTAAAAAAACAGCTCTGCCAAGCGTTTTCTACTTGAAGAACCCCAAGAATGAAGAACAAAGTTTGTTTCTCTTTTCCTAAGAGAATGTTGGCTTCAAATGCATAAATTTTGCTCAGCGTGGAAATGTATATCTTATTAATCCAATGAAGTAAGGAACCAAAGAAATATAAATGGTAGTGCAAATTAAGTAAATGGTTGATTTAAAGCACTTATATGTACATTATTGCTCTTAAAAATAATATAAAAATTGGCTGAGGTTTTTGCCATAGAGATTAGCACTAATATAGTTTGAAAGAGTGTGAAAATTTATTAAGCTGGTTAAAAAATTAAGATAATAATAGCTTTCCTGTATCATTATTACTATTAAATCACATAATTGAATTTAAGAGAATCCATGTCTAAATACATCTGGAGGAGAGCCATTGGCTTGCTGGAGCAGACTCATATTTATCCTGTGATTCAGCCTTAGCATATCTGTGTTTACTTTCTAATGCAGTATAAATATTAAAAAAAAATACTGAAATCTAGCTAGTTCAGGCTAAAAATCATGAAATTCATGTTCATAGTTTATGAAGAATGGTATGGTCTGCTGGTTTTGGCTGGGGTAGAGTTAATTTTCTTCCTAGTGGCCGGTATGGGGCTGTGTTTCGGATTTGTGCTGAGAACAGTGCTGATAACACAGGGATGTGTTCGCTGTTGCTGAGCAGGGCTTACCCAGAGCCAAGGGCTGTTCTGCTTCTCAGCCCACCCCACCAGCGAGGAGGCTGGGGGGGCACAAGGAGCTGGGAGGGGACACAGCCGGGACAGCTGACCCCGACTGACCATATATATGACATTCCATGTCATACAACATCATGCTCAGCATATAAATCTGGGGGAAGAAGAAGGAAGGGGGGATGTTCAGAGTGATGGCGTTTGTCTCCCCAAGTCCCCGTTAGGCGTGCTGGAGCCCTGCTGTCCTGGAGGTGGCTGAACACCTGCCTGCCCGTGGGGAGTGGGGAAGGAATTCCTCGTTTTGCTTGTGTGCATGGCTTTTGCTTTACCTATTAAACTGTCTCTATCTCAGCCCATGAGTTTTCTCACTTTTACTCTTCCGAATCTCTCCCCCATCCCACTGTGAGGGGAGTGAGCGAGTGGCTGTGTGGTGCCTAGTTGCTGGCTGGGGTTAAACCATGACATATGGTATTGATGAAGGTAATAAATTAAGAGTGAAGGCCTTGTGGGATTTTGAAATGAGTTTATCTCAAAAACCTGAAAGTTACCATACTCCATAATAAAGTTCTTAATTAGCAGAGTCGCTCACTTCCTCTGTGGCACACACAGAAGTTTTGTGAAAAAGGCTTGCCTGTGAGTGGTATCCTAAAAAATCACTGAGCAGAAGCAGCTGGAGTGCAGTGGTGACAGGCACATAAAGGGACATTTCTGTGTGCAGACTCCCACGTATCTCACGCCTTGCTCAACTGTTTCTGATTGCTCCTGGGTCCACATTTTGGAAGAATCAGAGTAAGAGCAAAGATACAAAAAATCCAACTGTCAGTGTAATTGCCTGGTATAATAAGATTCACAAACTTACTGATATTCTTTTCAACAGTAAGGAGGAAATGTGTTTCTCCTCCTACTGGGAACTGTTTTAGGACCTCACTGCGTGATGATTGGAAAGTGTTTTCTAATCTCTAGCCTAAATTCAGTCACAGCCAGTTTCTGCTCATTGTTCTACTGCTAGCATCATCTTTTAGTTTAAACATCCCTTCTCTAGCTCTTTGCAAAATATCATGATAAAAAAGCAGCAAAATAAAAACCAAAACTTCCCTCTGGTTTTGGGAGGGCATCATGAAAATCAACATTGGTGAACTTTAATCTCTACTGAAATCTCCTGAAAACCCTGTTATGGAACTGCAGTTTAGAAGGCAAATGAATACTGGAGTGACTGGACACTAAGGTGCTTTACTATCTCACTTCACTGGGATAGAAGTTTGCTGGATCTGGTTAATTCTTCCTTTGGAATAAGCTTCTCAGTTGCTGTAAATCTGTCCTGCCTAACTACAGTTGTAGGCAGAGGTCTTCTGACCAAATATTGTGCTGTACCTGAGATCAGCATAGTGCAAATTTAGAAGCAGAAAAGACTTTTTTGCTTTTAATGTGCTACCTTAAAAAAACGTAAACATTTTTCTCTCCGTAGAGAATTCAGTTAAATACAGGAAACATTAAGTCCTACTGGTAAGACTCAAAAGCTGGTTAAGAGGTTTGGCATCAGCCAGCAAAAAATGCTTATGAGGTTATGGAGAGCCTCAAATTAGCCAGTGTTAATTAGGTGAAACATGGGTGTGGGAGGAGGCTACCATCCTCTGGGAACAGTCGCCTCTACGAGTGCACCTGCATCAAGAGTTCAGTGCACAGATAAGTTCCTTTCAGCTCTGCAGTCGTCTTGTGTCTGTATTTGATGTGCTGTGCAGCCCATGTCTTTGCACCACCGATGCTCAGATAAGGGTTTTCATGATTTCTTATTAGAGCAAATGCTGGTCAGTATGCGCGGACCAATTGGTAGAGAGAGATAATGTTTCTAGAAGGTTATAAAGAGCTTGGTTCAAACAAACCTGAGTTAACGAGGTCCTTCTGTACAAATTCTCCAAACAAGGCAATTAGACTGAAAAATTTCTTAACTAAAACTCATTAGCCTGCCCAGTCTGCGTTGGTCAAGCAGCTGAGCCATGTACCTGCTGCTCCAAAACTATGTATAGCTGGAGTGGGGGGAAGGAGGGCTTGGGAAGGAACTCTTTGTCTTTTGTTTCAAAATTGCCTCATGAGTGTTTAACCAATTACACCGTATTATCTGCAATTTTAGGCTTTGTAGCCTAAATTGGTTTCACATTGTAGAAGGAAAACAGGCTCACAAAAAATAATCTGCCTACTTTTTTTTTCTAAATTATTAAAAATATCCACCTTCTTTATATATATATATATATATATGTCAAAGTAGAGGATTTGAAGTTAAAAATAAATCGTATTATTATAGCGTAGCATTAAGTTATACTCAAATCATTTCAGGTCCTTCTAACTTGTTATTAGAAACTGCTTGACCTCACAGTCTATGCAGTCAGCACTGCTGTTAAAAAGTCTCAATATTATAAAACTTTTTTTTAGTGTCTAATCTAAGTATCCCTTTTCCAAATTTAAGTCCATCACTTCTTCCTTTTTCACTTTGGACATTGGGGAGATTTTTGTAACAGACATGGAGTGTCCTTCAGTTTTACAGCTCTAAACTTGAGTCTCAGTTGTGTTTCAGCCTTCTTCTGTGGAGCCTTCTTATGGACCGCTAATTATTCTTTTGCTGTCACTTTGAAATCTCTTCACTACCAGTTACTTGGAATCCGGTACTCACAGCTGGATATAATACACTGTTGTCTTGGTGCTGTCTGCTTTAGAGCAGAAGGGGTCCATTGGATGGCCTAAAGCTCTACCGCTTCTTCCACTTGGCAGTATGATCATGGAGGCGCATGATGGTGTTGACGCTTGTTCGGCTTGCAAGATACTAGAATCTCCAACCCCTCTTCCACAACACAATTGTTCCCCACTCTGTCTTTGTGCAGACGATTGTTCCTGCTTAAATGCAGAAGCCTGTACATGTCCTAACTCAAAGATAATTCCTTCCGTTCGTAAAAATCCGCTTGATCCTGTTCATCATTGGAATTGCAGCACCTCCCAGTTCAGAGTTTTGCACCCACTCTATGTTCCTACCTTTTTGATATCTAAAAGCTGCTTATGAGACACTGTCAGAGAAGACCTGATTAAATGTTAAAAGCCTGATTCAGAGTTTGACTATGCGTAGCTACAGCTTCTAATCTATCCTCAGGCCTTTTATCTTGTCACAGGAGGAGATATGATTGATTCAATGTTATTAGGAGAGTTTTTTGTCAAGTACATTCATTTTGATTCTACTCTTCATTTTTTCTTCCATATCTTTACAAATAGTTCATTGGATTATTTTTGCAGATATTGTAGCATAATTTATAGCATCTTCCAGATCTTTCTTACTCCCTTTTAAAGATAGCCACTATTTTCACCTCTGCAACCTTATGCTTCACAAGTTCTCTGAGATCACTTCAACCAATTCTTTAAGCTTACTAGCGTCAACTTTATCAACTCTATTCTTTACCTTCTTACTGTTTTTCCCTTTCTCTAACAAATTTTGGTGGTTTTAATTCTGCTGACTCTCTGTTTATTACTTTTAGTGAAGAACGAAATGAAATAAGTGCTGCAGTTTTCACAGTCATTTCTCATGACCTGTCACTTCTTGGGTCATTTTGCAGTAGATTTTCTCTCACAAAATCAGACGAGTCAGACTTTCCTGGGTTCTTTCCCTATCATAACACGCAGAGAGAACAAATTTTGCCTCCTCAAGTCTGTTGAAGAAGAACAGGCCACGAATCAGTAGTTCTTGGACAATTAGAGATCTTCTCAGAGTGAAAATTTTGTTATCTACATGACATGAATTTCATTGCTGTCTCATCAAGAAACATTGCTATGTAACAATGCTAACCAACAATGTTGCAAAGAAAAAAGCTTTCTTCTGTGCCATTTTTTATAAGAAGAATTAAAATTCCATCATGTGAAAGTTAAACAAATAAATTCTCAAAATGAGAAAGACTACAATCACTACTGAAGTGATTGATTGCTATTCTGCATGGTGGAACTGATGGAACCTACTATTCATTTAAAAGAATAGAGGAAAAACAGATGGCTAATAGTTCTAACCAATAACACACATTCAAGAAAAACAAGCTAAACAAATTCATAAGCAAAAAAACCCCAAACCCACAAAGTTGCAGTAGAGTGTGAGTGCAATTCACAATGAAGCTTATGCAGTAAAACCATCCTGAATTACAAAAATATCATGTGGGGTGTAAAAGCAGCATGACAGTATGTAGTTGCTAAGAACTGTCTTGGGCCACAGACAAGTCTTCACTCACTGAGCTCTTAATGTAGTGCCTGTTCATGGGAACCTGTGAGCTTTACAACATGATCTCACATAATCACTATAACCAGTAAGCTACTGTTGCGGGAAACCCATTCTGCATGGCAATGATCAAATATGATGCAGAATGAGCAAATAGTAGCTTTTTATATGATGTAATAGTACGTAGGAGCCAAGCACTTCTAATGCTTTCCTTCCTTTTTTGTTTACTCAGCTGTTTTGTGGAAGACAAATTTCGCTATGACAAAATTTTCTTGTTGCCTCACAGTTACACTTTTTTCTTGGAAGTTCTGCATGGTTTTGTTATTATTATTAGATTTAGGTGGAAAATGAAACCAAAATCTCACTTCCAAACAGATGGGAATTTATGGAAAAGTCGCGTTCATGCTTCACAACTCAGACCCATCTGTAAATTCATAAGCAATAGCATATTTCCTTCATTTCTCATCTTTCCTGCTTTCTGGATGATATTAGTGTTCATCTTGTCTCCTCTCTTCAACGTTATCTTCTGTTAAGACTGCTCTAATGCATCCTAAGACTGGTTCCATAACTAGAGCTGAAGGAAGAATCTAAATCCTTTTCTGAATTTTTCATATTGCAGGACCACACATTAATTTTATTTTATCTGCTACAGAACTTAGACCTATCAGAATATTATTAAGCAAACTCCACAAGGAGTATTGGAAAATAAGATCAATGTTTTTATAACATCTCTTACTAATTCTTTATGTTGGCTTCTATGAATCATTATAAATAAATTTACACACAAAACAACATAATGGGATTGGGTTGTCAGTGAACCTATGTATATTCAGATTTCAAATACAGCCCTCAGATACATAAAGGTTTTGAGCTGCAGTGAAATTTATACCTACATTTTTTAAGAACAATGAAGGCTTATTTATTAATGTGTGTCGTGGTTTAACCCCAGCCAGCAACTAAGCACCACGCAGCCGCTCACTCACTTCCCCCCCATCCAGTGGGATGGGGGAGAAAATCAGGAAAAGAAGTAAAACTCCTGCATTGAGATAAGAACGGTTTAATAGAACAGAAAAGAAGAAACTAATAATGATAATGATAACACTAATAAAATGACAACAGTAGTAATAAAAGGATTGGAATGTACAAATGATGCGCAGGGCAATTGCTCACCACCCGCCGACCGACACCCAGCCAGTCCCCGAGCAGCAAATCCCCACCCCTCCACTTCCCAGTTCCTAAACTAGATGGGACGTCCCATGGTATGGAATACACTGTTGGCCAGTTTGGGTCAGGTGCCCTGGCTGGGCATGAGAAGCTGAAAAATCCTTGACTGTAGTCTAAACACTACTGAGCAACAACTGAAAGCATCAGTGTTATCAACATTCTTCACATACTGAACTCAAAACACAGCACTGTACCAGCTACTAGGAAGACAGTTAACTACATCCCAGCTGAAACCAGGACATGTGCTATATAATACATATACATTTATGATGTATATGTTAAAAATAATATAAATATGCTGAAATTATGATGTGTTGTATATTTTTATTTATGTTTATTTATTAATGCTTTTACAAAATTTCTTCCCACCACAGAATAGTTCCTATACTTATACAGTGCAACAGTTTCTTACAGTATTTTTGTTGCTGCCAGTGCAGATTCAGGATAGAATACAGTGAATATAAGATCTACATGGGGTTTTTTTGTGTAACAGTGAATAAATGAAAATTAGCTTAGCTATGACTTTAAAGAAAGAGGGCTCTATCTTCAAACCACAACATTTTTTTTCTGAATGGATTATTGTCTCCTTTTATTAATTCTTATGATAATTAGCTCATAATGTTGTTGTGCATGAACATTTTTAAATTCTTTTTTAGGATGTGAGATGGTTTTTGTGAGTAGCTTTTTTCCTCTGTTGTGACTTCCCTGAGCCAACCAAAGGGAGCTGGTTTTAATTGTTGCATTCTCAAAAGCTATAGAAATACCACCCCTTTTATGTTTTAACACAACTGCACTGTTGAAATAAACAGCTCCATTACTGACAGCTGTTTTTCAAATATCACTCAGGGACTTAGTGAAACATTTGCACAGCGCTGTGTTACATAGAGGGCATTTTGTGAAAACAGCACGGGACTGTAGTGTTTCTTGGTCTCATAAGAAATATAGCTGCACTTGGTAGAATACAATCCAAACTCTATGCCATGTTTTCAACCGTAGAGTTACACTTGGGTTCTCCTCCTGTTTGCTGTTTCAGACTGGGCACTTAAAATCCATGCCAGAAGATGACAGTGACGTGAGTCTGATGGTGTGACCAGTCAGATATATTTCAGGCCTTCACTGTGAACAACACTGTGTGCAGTTACAGCACCATTAAAAAAAAAAACAAACAGAGAATTAGCAGTAAAAATTATTTTTAAGCAAGGATTGGATTTTTAAGCCTAGGTGCGGTGGGAGTTCTTTTATGTTCTAAAGCAATAAAAGGCATATGGCCAGCAACTCACAGATTTGTCTTGTTTATCCCTGTTTCTTATGTTGAAGCCAACTGCATGATTTGAATCATCCTGTATTAACAAAAAATTGCTTTGTAGCACAGGAGGATTAGGCATTCCTTGATGAATGCATGCAAGTCTTCTCTCAGCCTGGTTTCTTTCAATTCTACTAAAATTCTATGGCTGATTTGCAGTTTGTGTAGAAATACATCAAAAGACATGCGGGAAGAATATGGAACTTATCTAATGCTTTACAGTATTTTGTAGACCATCGTGGGGGGAATCCTAATGCAGACTTTCAAAAGAGTTTCACACCAATTCAAAAAATACTGCACTCTGTGTGATATCGGGGTAATTTATTTGCCTTCATATACAATCATGATATAAATTTGGGGAATGTTAGGAGAAGTGGTTACTTGATTTCAGGAATCTCTTTCTCAGCAGTAGAAGAATAAAATGCAAAACTTTCTATTAAAAAGTAATAGTGCCTATGCAAAGTTGGTTTGCATAATGAGATACATTTACCATAGCTTAAATAAATGCAATTTAAAGAAAGAGAGAAAAAAATATATGCCCTGAAATACATGAAACTGAAGTACTTTGTGTTGGGTGGCTGACTGTTCTCATGACTCCTTTACATCAGGCATAGTTGTCATTCTTCAAAAATTATTTTGCCAGCTGTATTGTATGTCTTAATTAGTTATTATAATCACAGTACTAACTACCTTTTCTGTAACATTATCTGAATATCCCCTTTTAAATGCAGGGATAGGTTAGGCAATTTTTAAAATATATATTCTACTTGTGATAACTTTCCCTATTAATTATTAAATTTAATCAAATAAGTTTTTATTTGAAAATCAAATGTCCACATTTTTCTGCTTATTAAAAAACTGCAACAAAATAATCTCAGAGCAATGTTTTGAACCTAATTATAGAGGATGTGAAACGAGCAATGCAATAGTGCTGCTATTCACTATAGTGTTATACATGTGCTCTGCTTGCAAAGATATTTAGCATCTCAGAATTTTAATTTTGTGTGTTTATGTCTTCACTGTCAAAACATAGATTGCAATATATGGAAAAAACCTGGTAAAGTAAAAATTGTATTCATATTCAAGTATAAACCAGTCTTTGCTTTTAAAACATGAACTCCTGAAGGAAACCACCAGCCTTACTGCTTGTCCATATATTAAAATTATCCACTGCTAAACAGTCTAGACAAAAAAATAGTATAAGGAAAGAAGGCTGTTTTTCCAAATGTAGGAAAAACTTTGGAAAAAACAATGCTAAGAAGCTGCAAACTACATGGCAAATTACAGAAATGTAAAAGGAAGAAGGTAGGATTTAGAACTATATGGAAAAAGAAGACTAGCAAAGACAAGAGCTAAATACTACACGTTCGAAAATAATCTGACAAGTACTTCCAAGATCTGCAGAGGGAGAATGCAACTTGATTTGTAAATACTTTCCCTGGCTAGAGGAAGTTGTTCAAGCATACAAATCTCTCAGATAATTTTTGATTCCTACAAAGCTTTCCTGCAGCCAAGATCTTCCCTTTTGTGCTTATTTTATTGAATTTATTATCTTATTGAATTTTTCAGATGCATTTTTGTAGAAATACTGTCTGCTTGATCATTCCCCAATTTATACTTGTGCTACTTATTTCTACTTATTTGTGGAAATCATGCTAGTTCCTGTTCAGTTGAAATGATATTCATATGGTTCCAAGCCTAATCTTATCCTCAAAAATACAAATCTGTCACTTTTTTGTGACATCTGTAGGTTTATAAGCATGCCTTTTATCATCCAGTTTTGCCACAGAGAAAGTACTAGGGGAGAAAGAATATAGTACAATTGAGGAAAGAAAAAAAAACCACAACAACCTTTATCCTAGTCTGCCTTGCTAAGAGAATGTCAAACTTTAATTTTTTTTTTTTTTTTTTTTTTTTTTTAATGAAGAAGAAGATCTATTTTTTTACTGAGGGAAACAAATAACTTGTTTGAAAAACCTAGCAAGTTGTAGACCTGAATAACTCAGGCTGGGCCCAGATTTATGCATAGATACACAAATCCTACTAATCTCAGTTCCTTTAAAGACTGAATCCTGGGTGCCAGAATGCCTCAGATAAGCACTACACCTGCAGTAATACAGTTTCTTTAAATCTCTGCCATATCCAGACTTCCTTTGCTGTGTCTTTGGAATAGAATAACAGAATCTTTAGGTGTCTCTCAGCTTCACAAGAGCATACTTAATACAGAGGACTCCTCAGCTTTATTATTCTGTAGGAGTTTCAGGCAGTGAAGGATGAGAAACATCTATTTATGTAGTCGTATATTTTATTTTTCCAATGGTGTAACAGAAAAGTGTCCACTAAGCCTTCTGGCTTAGAAGATAAAATGTTAAAAACCATGGCCTTTTTTGATCAAAGTAAAATACGGTTTTATAGAAGGTTTCTTTCTAAAAAATTCATACAGGGAAAAGATGATAGAGCTGTCTCTCTCTGTTGTCTTCCATTAATTCCATGTCATCTGAATTCACTTAGATTTTGTATCAATGTTTTATATCGATAAATTTTAAATCCTCTCTTTTTGATTATCAGTGTTAAAGCTTTGGAAACTCAATTATTCTCTCAGTTAAACACAGGAATATACAAATATATGTGCAGTGTCACTCAGCCTTAAGGAAAATAAGGAACCTATTTTCTTTATTACAGTCAGCAGTGGGTGACTACACAGAGAGGCAAGTCACATGAAAAAGACAGCATTTTTACACAATTATTGAAGTCAAATTCCTCTTTAGAGGACCAGTCCAAAGCTCATTGTAGTCCTTATTCACTTTACAATGTTTCAGATCTGGCCTAAGATCCCAAAGGAGAATTTCTCTTCACTTTTTTTTTTTTAATTAAAACTGTATCTTACCTTTTTTTATACAATGTATTATGTGAATTAATTTTTCTCAACTACATTACTTAACAGTAAGTAACATTTCTTCTTGCAGTAAGATTCAACAGTAAGACTTCTATTAATAAAGGACTTGGCAATTTTTATGATACAGGTTTTCATAATCTGATACACTCCATGGTATTGTATCTTTTGAAATTTTTAAAATATACCAAAAATCTGAGGTGTTTCATCAATTTTTGAACCCTCTGTGCTTTTATAATCGATACGTTTTATGACACACAGCAAAAAGGACTCTAGAGTTTCAGAGCTTAGTTAAGCAAATTTCTCTTAAAATTGGAAAGAGAAAAAGTTGTTAAAATGAACATACCCATCAGTTTCTTGCTCTTCAAAAACTCTACTTTTAGGAGTAAGCCATGCATTAGAGAGATAACAGGAAATTTCTTTGGTATCTTTATTCCTAAAAAATTGGTCATTATATTTAGTAACATAACAGACATAAATACTGCTAAAGGATACTGAAAAGCAAAAGATTTTATGCTGCAGTGTTTTGTATGATACGGAGAAAGACTCATTGGTTTTGAAGGGATTAGGATCTGGGCCCAAACAAAAATCAAAATGCCAGTGGACCTCAAAGGGAGGGAATAAGAGGCTCTCAGATTAGAAACATGATGAAAATGCTGTTATCACACCTGCTTCATTTCTGGCTATTGCACGGCATATTTTTGTATCACTTTTTGAAGATTGAACATACCACAAAAGGAAGGCTGGTGCCCCAAAGTGTTTGCAGTTGCAAGGTCCAGTAGGCGTGGGATTTCAAAAGATTCATTTTGTACAGCGTACCCAGACCTTTTGGTTGAATAACCCTCCATTGCTGGTGGATTGAAGTTGGTAAGCTTTGCAGAAGCATGTCAGCTCCCCAAAGAAAGAAGTGTTCAAAAGAAAACAAGCTTTTTATATCCACAAAGAACCAGTAGTGACTTCTTTGTCTCTACTTCCAGCAAACCTTCCCATATGAAATTAGCTCTGTGACAGCGTCTGATAGTTATATACAATCTTACGATTGAGTTTTCACCCAGGACTGAAAAAAGCACCTGCGATGTCGTTTTAAGAGCCTCACAAAAGTAAGACAGACATGGATGTGGTTTTGGGGCAGCGTTCTTCCAAGTCATTAACGCTAAGCATGTCCTGTCCCACCTGTGGCTGCAGATAGTCGTTTCCTGACTGAGAGATGGACTTTTTTTGGTCCTTGTACAACACTGAGCATATGGTCGGGCAACCACATTCTCTTAAGTGCATAAAAAATTTCTTTGATGTTAAAACTAAGCTGGGTTTGCTGCTATTAGGTGATGTATGGAACAAATGGACAACTCATATTATCTTTTGAGGGAAAAAGATGAAACATTTCAGTTCCCTTAAGGGAAGAAGCTGAAATGGTTTTGCAGTAAAGAAAAACTTCTACTTATCAGGGACAATCAAATTACTAGGTACTTAGAAGCAAAAAATTGAAGTAAACTTCAGTATTTAGTATTGAGTCTCTTATTACGATCATATCCTTTTTTTCTCTCTGTGGCACTGGCATATAGTTTATTATTCTGACAAAATCTGTTGTGAAGAGATTTCATTGCTAAAAATGATGGAAATGCCAGGGAAAATGTTTTTCATTTTATGTCAGTAAGGTTGTGCTCTTGCTCTTTCTGAAACTATCAGAGAACACTGAGAGTGATGCATCACTAACAACACTCAGAAGAAGTCAGTGGAAACACAGGGGGAAAGGCTGAATCCCGCTATTCATTTTCACCTACATGAATTCCTATAAGCCTTGTCTATGGCTCTGTGCAAGTCATGAGACAACACGTTGTTTGAAGCAATACATGACCTTGATATCCTGCAAGGGAGACTGTAAAGACTATGCAAGAATACCTTTCCATGCTGGTACAAGGCAAAAACATAGGGAAAAATACATTTTAACCAAGAACTTTTTAATATATATCATAAAAGGGATAGGTCTGAGAGAGGAATGAGAAACTTCCATTTTTTTCTGCTAAACACACTCTAAGATAAATGTATATTCATTAGGTGCAATGGTAAGACACTGAATTTACATTAAGTGGTTTTGAGGGTCCTAGCTCTTAGTAGTTACTTTCTAGTGGATAATTATGGGGACCAAAGTTAAGCATGAAAGACTGCAAATCTAAAGCAACAAAATTTGGCAAAGACAATGTGTCACATCTTTGATGGACTTGTGAATGTCAACAGGAAAAAAATGCATCTTCTAATATGTAACCGTGCTGGAATGACACCAAGACGACTATGAGGGAATATAAACATTTAAGGTTAATAATACGGAGCCAATACTAGTCCTCTGCCTTAGTTACATTGCTGATTGAAGAAAGAAAAAGCCTTGACTTAGTGGAGCTCTGCTTGGAGTCAGAGCCTGCCATGAACCCTGCTTGGGACTTGCCAGGAGACCCTGTGACTTCCAGAAGACGGCAGAAGGCAAGCTCAGGCCACAGGGACCTCTCAGCATTTTTTGTGCTGTGAGCCCTGAACTGTGCAACCTCTCTCTTTCCAAAGAGAGGTCAAACTGAGGCCTGTTTTCTGTTGCCTGAGGCTGTTTTTCCTTGGTATTTGGTATTATTAAAAACATTCCGACTGCGTGGGCTCCTCCTGTGGTTTTCATTTCCTTTTGTTTTCTTCTGTTCCTAAACCCGGTACTTTGAAGTGGTTGTTTTACTCTCACTTATCTGAAACTCACTTTTGGATGAAATAGAGCATATTTTAGATTTAGGGTTAAATTAGAAAATATACTTTCAGATGAACATTTCTATGTTAATCACGTACTGATTTCACTGCCTAAGTCCTTGTCAGCGCAGCTTACAAGGACAGCTATCTCCCTCTCGTGTTAACTTCTGTTTGGTTTGATTTGGGTAGAGACTTCTCTCCTGCCAGGACAGTAGTGAAGACCAGATCCCTGGCAACGCAGCGCCTGCCCAGCCAAAAGCATGCTGCAGAGAGGAGAACCAGGCACCCTGAAATGGAGCTTGATCAGTAGCGTACGCAAGCAAAGAAACCTGACACTTAAAGGCTGTAGTAGTTACTGGTTAAAATTTAAAATAAGGCTGGTGTGACTTCTTCTGTTCGATTTAAAAGAAATGTAGAAATTTGGACCACCGATGCACCTCTGCTTACCAGTTCTGTCACTTAATCATTCACATTTATTTTAAATAAATAAATAAATCCATGTTTTGGATTGTAACAGCTAGCAATGTCTTATCGTAGAAATAATGTGGTTGTGTTCATGCTATAATTAATGGGAGTGGAGCAGCCTCAGTCAAATTTGCTATGTAGAAAGCAAGAAAACTCTCATACACCCAACTTAAATCTAAAGTGCATGTTAGAATATACTAGAAGTTCCTTGAAAATATGTATTATCATCTCCTTCAGAATGTTATTTCTCAATACCTTTCTTATGCTTTTACTTTCTTTCTTCTTTTTTTTCTCCTTCAGTTCAAAGTATTTCAGAGCATCAGAGGATTGTCTGGTATCTCACTAGCTGAAACTTTTATAGCAGGCTGTGCACTGCACGTGTTGGGACTAGAGGGTACCTGGGGGTGCCCGGAGGTGCACAGGCTGCTAGTGTAGTAGTGGAGGGTGGAGTCGCATCCACCATGCTCTAGGTAAGAGCTTGCTGCACCAAACTGTATCCCCAAAACTGCTTCCAGGCTTTTCTAGAGAGAAAGTTTGCAGGAACATTACAAAGCAGAGCCAGGGAGCAAGTGGCATGAATAACCAGGATTTAGTCCTCACGTTTTTTCCTTGGCCCTCTCTAATAAGTGTAGCATACCCAGTAAGACGTACTATATATAGCAAGTTCAGTGATAGTGTGACAACTCCAAGACTAAAAACCACCTTCAAACTTGATTCAGCATAATGTCTATGAGTCTGGGTGCGTGCACGCGCGCGCGCGTGTGTACGCACAATCTGACCTGAAGCCAAAAGAAAACATTAACATTTTGGAAGAGGCTCATAAAACACCTGGAAAAAGAATCATTTATTCTACCTCTGCTCTTCTCTGTACATGGGAGAACATTAGAAAAATTAGTGATTGAGCTTACAGGGTGAATTCAAGGTATAGCATCTCAATTCTTCCATTTATCTAGTTGTGTTTGTCTCATAACGGACCAGTGGGGACTTTCAGTTACAAGAAGTGAATCTGTACTTTCTCTCGTTCAGCCTGTTTTGTGGCAATGTTACAGAAGCGCCTACTGATGTTTTGGGATTGCTGTCGGGTCTTGAAAGCTTCCATATTGCACACCAGTCGGCACAAAGCCTTGGTGGGTTTTTTTCATTATGCTACCCCTCAAATGCTGGTTTATCACAAAGGTGAATTATCCCATCTCCGACTTTTGTATAATAGGTAAAGTAAATAGCTGTAAAGGAACCCTGGGCTGGTATACATAAGCAGACGAGCGGGTACAGGTCGGTGCAAGCAGTGCAGTGCAGTGCAGAGACAACCATGGGACTACGCGTCCAAACCTCTCGTTTCCTGTGCGTGGGCAGAATCAGAGCATTCAGAGCCCTGCAGGTTTGGCATCTGCATCAGAAAAGTTATGAGAAACACATTTGTTGCATCCCAAAATGTACTTTGTGGTATGAGAACTTCCTCCCGTGCATTTTCTTCCTCTGTCACAAGATTACGTGAGATGTGTCCGTGTAATGAATCAGCTGGGAGGACAAAAACTGTTCAAGGCTTTGTCAGGTGTTTCCTGGGCTCCTTTTTCTCTGGATGTAATAAGTGGCCCTGCTGTGGAACACTGGGAAAGGAATAAAAGAAAAACAAAGAAAAACACCCCCATTTTTTAGACTACTGGAGAGGTATTTGTACTATGGCAACAAGAGGCATAGCTCTAGTCAACATCTGGAAATTAAAACAAAAAATCACCTTGAGAAAACAACATAAATTTTACTACTCTTGACATTATATATGTAATTTATTTTTCACTTATTGAGTCATTTTGTTGATCCTCAGATTTCTCTTCATCTTCCAATAGTCAATGCTTTAAAGTGGTGTTTCTCAAGGAGCTGATTGAGTCAGCTTACTTAACTTGTTGCCTTGTACAAAATTCCACTGATGTTACATTTCGTGGTTGCATTTGACATAAAAATAATATTCTTAACTACTTTTGCTTCTATTTATTTGGTGACAGTCAGAAAAAATATACTAATTTGTATATTTTCCTATATTTCTTTGTTTCAGATCAATAGGATGTATAT
The DNA here is from genome assembly GCF_947461875.1 of Haliaeetus albicilla. Taxonomy (NCBI): domain Eukaryota; kingdom Metazoa; phylum Chordata; class Aves; order Accipitriformes; family Accipitridae; genus Haliaeetus; species Haliaeetus albicilla. Next base: position 11,445,720 of record NC_091485.1, on the reverse strand, counting down.
AAAGGCATTAAGAATGAAAGGGGAACTTTGGGAAATTCAAGTTGCATAATTTGAGAATTTGAGAATTCCAAATTATTTAGGTTTTATGTTTGCTTGTTTATAACCTTCTAACTACCTAAGAGAGAAAAAGTCTATTATTAAATTGATTTCTTTTGTTTCAAAACAAATCTGCTTTTCTGCTTTATAATAGTTAGCTGATTAAGTTCTCCATTAATCAAGATAATAACCATTAATGATAGCAGGAAAAAAAATAGACCTATTTCTTTGAAATAACTTTTTATTACTGTTATTAAATCAAATATCATCAAAACACTGTTTCTGTTACAGTATAAAGACTTTTAAACTTTCCATTCACATAATCAAGTTTAGCAAGTTTTTGCTAAATCTTCTAAGGAAAAAATATTCCAAAAAGTAACCAAATTAAAAAGCAAATGGTGACAGCATTTGAGAAATACAAGACATACAGACAGGCAAGCAAATCTCAGTTATCACTGTATGGGAATTTGGAAAAAAATCCTAACAAGTTTACATTTGCTGCTGTTGTTGTCCAGGTTAGTTACACATGATAGTTCTTTGAGGCCTTGTGAATTTCTAGGTATGTTACAGTGTCTGCCAAGAAAAAGAAATAATAGATCTTCCTTAAGAAGACATTCCATGCTAACAGCAACATACTGTAAATGTGAAAAATAGTCAGTAAACATCAAAAAATCACAGTAACTGTCAAATTAAATTGCCATTCATTTCAGGGAGGTGGATTTCACTGACTTTTCAGAAAAAATGTTTTTATATTCACAAGTGGCAATGATGTCTTTTATTCTGACCATGTAGTTCTAAGAAAAATGTTTACTTGCTTTCATTAGAGTACCATAAATATTCTGAAATCAAGACAGAGCTGTGAGGAGAAATAATATCTTCCATTAGACCAACAAATAGAGCTGGAAAAATCAAAGATCTTCAGAGCATGCAAAACAGTGATCAAACTTAAATCTCAGAAACACTGCAATTTAAAAGATTTTTTGCTTGGAAAAGGTATCTGCATGTCAATCAAGGCAAATCCTCTTTGTTCAGAAACAGGCAGAAGACTAAATGTTGACTACGCAATTTTTACTTACCAGCTGAAATCCAGCTTTTTCTTCCCCTTATTCTATAGTGGTTATGTGCTGGAGTGATCTGTGGTTCACATACAGCCTGAATGCTCAGGTTTCCATACCAGGGAAAGCAAATAGCAAGACAGCTGCTGGGTGACTGAATCTTTCTCCAAGATATTGATGGGACTGGGGCACACATCCCAGGTCTTTTTTTCCCCCCCTAAATACAATGATGAGAATATAACAAGGAGTTCTGCCTGAATCTGTAAAGTCAGAAGCACTCCCACATTCATCAGTGTAACTGTGCAGTATTTGAGAAATCCTACTTGAATCAACAGCCCTCTGACTCCTTCACATAATATTTCCCTGTAATTTTTCACTAGAGAAAGGTGATGCTGTACAACCACCTCTGGTCCTGGTGTTGCCTGCCTGGGCTTCACTTCAGATGTTTTCTGGTTGTTCCTATCATCAAAGAGAGAACTGAGATTGTTCTCCTACCTTACAGAAGCAGGCCTAACTCCTGTTGGCTTAAATAACCATTACATTCACTGATGGATGTTAAAATACAGTATAATGAATTTAAAACCTATTTACAAGATTAGAACCTCAGAGTCAATATATACACATTATATGCCATTAAATAAGAAAAAAATATAAAAAAGGAACTATTTTAATTTCCTTAGTTGTTTGTTGAACAATTTTTCATCACTCTAGAACAAGGTGCCTTCAGTTTTAAATCACAGCAGCATGGTTTAAACAATGTCCATCTGACAGCTTAAACGAACTGCTAAATGTGCAGATAACCTGAAAGAAAGAAAGAGACAGACAGACAGAAAACAAGTAAACAAGTAAGCAAGAAATAAATGCTTGAAAGCACAATAGACACTTAAATTTATTTTGCCACATGAAAGATTAAAATCCCATTGGAAAGAAATAAGATAAACTACTCAGATATTTATGAGTTTTCAGCTAGCTATATCCATTAGCAAAAACAAATATGGCATTTACTTTTGACAGCTCAATTAAAAAAAAAAAAAAAAAAGAATTAAGCAAACAGACCTATTTCTTTAAGAAAAGAATGAAAGAAGCACCAAAAGTGTTGGAGTGACATATAGATCAAGCCCTTAATTCTCACTGCCTGCTTCCAGAAAGCTGTCATAAAATTACTAGAGATGTAGGAAAGGCAAATTACTAAATATCATCACCCTGGCTCAGTTTTGAGAGAACAAAGATCTGAGATGGAAATGTCATTAGGCCAGTGCAGAGAAGATAAACACATTCACACACCAGAGCCCTCCTTTGCAGGACAGTCTTTAGAGGGTTTGTCTCAACTTAAAGTGACTTAGGAAGAGGTTATGGAGCAATTTAACAAATTCAGTGGTAACAAATTGCCTGGGCCAAGCTGATCTTACCTGTGAGTCTGAGGACAACTCAAGGATGAAGCACCTGAAAAGCTAATGCAGGCGGTTTATCTCTTGCTTAGAGCCGCCTCAGTACCTGCAGCCTGCGAGGCGGCCTGTGTACCCTTGTACATTGCCAAAACAGCTTCCAGTCCTCCTCTAAGGAATTACAATCCCACAAGGCTGACATCTGTGCTGGGAAAATCTGGAGAAACTGTAGTGAAAAATAAGATTAACAGATACCTGATAAACACAGTCCCCCAGAAGAGGCAACATGGTTTTTTGGTTGTGTGTGTGTGTGTGGTGGTTTGTTTTGGGGTTTTTTTGGTAAGATGTTCTGTAAGTCTATTGGCTATATTTGAAATTCAGGGTAAAGAAGCATGTGGGTAAGAGTGAGTTTGGTTGAGATAGGTTTGCAAAAAAGTTCTGGGCAAAGAGATTTAGACTGGACATTAGGAAACATTTCTTTACCAAGAGGGTGGTCAAACACTGCTTCCTAGAGAGGTGGTCGATGCCCCAAGCCTGACACTGTTTAAGAAGCATTGGACAATGCCCTTAATAACATGTTTTAACATTTGGTCAGGCAGTTGGACTAGATGATCGTTGTAGGTCCCTACCAACTGAAATACTCTCTTCTCTTCTCTTCTCTTCTCTTCTCTTCTCTTCTCTTCTCTTCTCTTCTCTTCTACTGGCCACAACAGCTTTAAGGAAAATGAGTATCCATAGTAGAAAAGGGAGAGCTCTTACATGGGTAAATAGTTGGGTAAAAAACAAGAAACAGAGAGTGAGAGGAAGGGGATGGCACTCCCAACAGCTTTACAGTGAATTGTCACAGACATCAGTCCTGAGATACCTGCTGGTTAACAGCGCTGTGAACGACCTGGCAACGGGATGAGAAGTGAAGTAAAAAAGTTTTATTATGATGCACAGTTATCCAGGATCATAAGGGCAATGAAGAGTTTGAGATGGACTTTAGAAGACTAAATCACAGGGCAATAAAGTGGCTTAAAGTTCATTGTGGATAAATGTGAAGTACATGAGAAAGAAAAACCAACAATCCCCACTCCATTATTCAGTACCACATTAAATGGATGAGGAATATGAACTTTCAGACCTCATGGAATAAGTCAATCACTAATTAAGGAGGCTTGAAAAAAGTTGAACAATTGACTGTTGGCTGTGTTTTGAAGGCTGTATATTTCTTCTGATTTCTATTTTTTGTCACATTTTTAGATAAACTCTTATTGGTTTTGTCTGGGATACTGGACTAGGTGCAAGTTCTGTGTGGTAGAATTTGGTGAACAATCATTAAGTAGAGTAATATTTTTCAAATTTTGGAGAAGGTCATTATCTTATTTTTCCACTTTAGGAAGCCTTTCACTGAATCCAATCTTGCTCAGGTTTACAGATTCTTATCAAGGCATTTATTGAGTAGGAATTAAGTTGTTTGAAATTTTTTTTTCTGAAAATTTGCTTTCCTTTTTCTTGTAAAATTATTAACCCACTTAGGAAAAATATTAATCAGACATTTTACTTATGAGTTAAATTTATAAGAGTTAAAACTTTCCAATATTAATTACTTGCATAAACAAGTAATTGGAAAATATCCTGTTTGCTGATCAATGTGCTATTATTTCAAACAATAATAATCTCTGGGTAGTACGGATGAACAAATCACAGCAAAATGTATAACAGTAGAAATAACACATACTTAGGCATCCAATGAATTCTTGGTACTATACAAGCTAATCAACTAAAATGTATCCTTAAATCTTCTTAGTGCTCTAAGCCATTATATTTTTCAACAGGAAATCCAGAAGTGGCCCTAGAAGGCAAAAATCCCACAGCCTGCCCATTGTATGTAATTGGGGACCACAGTGTTTGGCCCCCTGGGTTTACAAAAGAAATATGGGGGTTTTTTTTACTTAATCCAGATGACTCATTATCACTTCATGCCCAGTTCTGAATGACTGCTCCCCTATATATACATATATATATATATATACACACACACATATATATACATAAGGATGCTACTACTACTCTGTATGCTTGTCTATGGTCAATGATAGGTAAAATCTCACAGCCTATACTGTCCGACCCATATATTTTTTCTGTTCGAGAACAGATTGGATCCAACGATTTCCTTGACACATATAATGGATTTCTTTTTCATTATGGAAGATACTGTAGAGAGGCAAGAACCATAGCAGTTTCCATTGGGTTTTGTTCTCTGGTGTCTATAGTGTTTGTTTCTAGTCCAGTTCGTAACTCCTGCCTGGATTACACAGTTGAAGAAAAGTATATTGTGTATTACAGTTTATGATAGAACACTACCATGCATGCCAGAGTCTTTTTCTCTATTTTTGTAGGGATCTTCTCTGCATCCCGATGGGTGTTAAGGGTATGGGACTGATCTATAAGATTTCATAAATCCCAGAGGGGATTCCAGGATTTATGGACCTCATAGATCATGCTATTAGATTCAAGCCAAAGTGCGACAAATATTAAGCTAGTAAACCTAATGTTAGTAGAGGGGAAAAGGACCGTAGATAACACATCAGTCCATCTTAGGACTGACAGTTTTGTCATTAAGCTAAAGTAAGCAGACACAGGTAATGGACGCTCCAGTGACCCTGTCCAGGCCTTTTGCCCAGATGCGTCTCACTAATTTTAGCTGTCTAAAAATGAGGTGTCTGATCTAAGCTAGCTGTCTAAGCTTCCTTAGTATTCAGCAGAGAGAAAGGCACTTGTTGAGGGTGATTCATCTGACTTATTTTACAGAAGTGTTTATTACATGCATATGTCGGTTTAGCTCAATAACCGACCTGCTAGGGTTTAGTAAACATGGCAGGGGTCATACAAATTCTCTGTGCTTTTCATGGGCAATTCACAATGTTGAAAGCAATTGCGATCTAGTCAAGTAGGAGAAGTAATTTTTGAACAAACTACGTAGTTTTCGTGCATGACTACGGGAAACAAGGAAGCCTGGTTTCCCACAGATCTGTCTGACGGTGCACAAGCGCTGGCTGCCACGCTGCTCATGGCTGTGGCAAGTGTAATGCCATATCGATCTTCTAGGGAAGGAAATTATGATGGCAGTCACCCCTACAATTAGCTTTTCTGCTGGATCTTGGCTGTTGATTTTTTGTGGATTTTTTGGCAATTTGGGGGTATCTTAGCCCCAGCAAACTGAGGGGAAACCAAACTATAGGTTCAAATATTAGTGAGGATATGAAGGAAGGAAAGCTAGCTGCACACGCACACAAATAAATGCTCATCATGATCACATAAACCTCCTTTTCATAAGAGCCCATGCTAAAAAAGCAGACAATACTTTTCCAAGAAAAATGAGATGTGCTAAAACCACAGCCTAGTGTTTAATCTTTTTGCCCCACCATGCTAATTAAAAATGCTTTGGCTGGCCTACTTTCAGCTTCAAGTAAGGCTGATGTTAAATAGCAGCTATCATAATCTCATCCACAAGACCACCAACATTATTCAAATAGAAAAATTCGTACGCTGTTATCAAAAGCTGTGCTATATGCCGAGAATGATAGAAAATGAAGCAAAAAAACCCATAAAACAGAAACATTAAGGTCAGTACAAAGAAACTTCTGATGATTAAGAAAAAAAATAATGGACTAGTAGCATTGGCCTGTCGTTAGGTAAGTATTGTGGAGATCTCAATAATAACTCAGAGAGGCTCAGATTTTTCAGTGAAGTTTATGTTCTGCATTTGGGAAAAAGCAAACAAACTGTTCCTGTTGAAGAAGACTGATGACTAAACACGTGCTAACTAAACTGTCATTCAGAACAGGGTGGTCAATAACGATAGAGTTTTCTAAACCAGCAGCTCCAGAGGGCTTCATCCAGCAGCTGGGCAAGAAGCTCCCTGAGCTGGCAGAAGACTAGCATTGCATGGCTAGTCAACAAAATTTAGTAAGATAATGTAAAAGGTGATTAATCCATCAGCCATGGCATTGATCCTGGGCAAAGTGATAGAATGGCTGCTGCAGGAGTCAGGAAAGATGGGGCTGAGAGGACTGAGGAGCAGAAACTTCACAAGCTAACTTTGCTGGCCAAGAAAACGTGATAAAAGAACAGCCTCTATGTGCTTTCACGGTTTGAAAGACATTTTTTTCTCTGCTGCTATTGGAGTCACTTCTTGATGAGATTGCAAGTTGGGTTGATAAAGATAGTATTTTTGATGTAGCAGACTTGTTCCTGTAAGGCATTTGACTTAGTGTTGCATGACATCTTGATCAATTATCTAGGGTGGTGCAGTATCAACATGGCACTAATGAATTTAGGACAGATTAAATGACAAGTCCCAGTAGTAATTATAAATAAGGAATCATTACTGAGTGATTGTGTTTCTCGTGGTACCCTGTAGAGATCAATTCTTCGGCCTCTGTTGCTTAATGATTTTATCCGTGTTCTGAAAGAAAGTCGAGTATCAGTGATGAAGCTTGCAGTTAAGCTGGAAAATTAAGTGCTGAATTAGAGGGGTTTGGCTTATGAAGGAAACTTGTATTCACAACAGCTTTCTGTTTCTGCAAGTGCTGTGGAATGCAGTCTATCAACAGCTAAAATCAGATAGAACAGTGGGTTGCTCTCTGCAGATCTGCAGAGGATGGTTTAAAATTAGATTTCTGGGATGGCTGAGATGAAACTGTGGGTATTGCTTGAAGCTCTGAAGCTCATTTCAATTCTTTTTCCATCTCTAAGTACTGCAAATCTAGCTACAAAGAATAATGAATTGTTTTCTGCTTGGTTAATGATCTGAAATGGCTCACTGCAGGCTGATGAGTGCTGGAGCCAGCATGAAGAGGGCAGGGGGAAAGCATGGCAGAGGAAAGGGGTGCTGGGGAGGGCAGGACCACGGTGACAAAAAACCACAGCAGCTCCTGTGAAACTGTCTCGTCCCAGAAGGTTCCTCAAAACCATATCCACAATATAAACCGTATAACCTCATAATTCTCTTTTATTTACTTGTGGGAACAAATGCATGCAGAACTAACCTAGCTCTCACTTTGAAAGTAAAGTGAAGAGCATGGATTCCATCTGGAGTGCAAGTACAAATATGACAGAGTGTCCTTCGACACGGTCTGGTAGAGGATGCTAGCAAGGTTTCAGGAGGTGTCTTCAGTGCCTAGAAATGTCAGCAGCATCACTGCACTTGATCCCCCGTTTGCAGCTGTGTAGCTCTGCTGGCTGGCGGAGGCAAAGGGCAGAGACCTGTCACGTTGAACCACAGACGTGCAAGGTCACAACCTGCTTACGTGGCGGTCCTCAGGGGGCCCGGTTTTTTGCCTCGTACAGGGCTACAGCTGAGCATATAGCCTGAGATAATTAAGCTAAAGGAGCTTGATCATGATCCCATTTAGAAGCTAACCTCACTTGATTATTTTAAATTCTTCCGTTTTCACACCAGTTCAACTCTGTTGGCTTCATTGGAGCTGTTCCCTGAGAAAAGAGACTGTGTGAAAGGTGGTTCTAGGTTGTTCTGTCCCTCAATGATAAGGTAATATGACCTATTAGTTAGAGCTACATGGCATGCTTTCTTTTGCAGAAAAGTCATTTTTAGGGATACCTAATTTTCCTGTTGTACCTGCTCCTATACTGTCTTTTGCTGTCCCTCATTTGCACCCATTCAACTGTTTTTTGCAGTAAAGATTGGTGCAAAGACCAAGTGAAAGTAACAGTTTTCCTTTTAAGGACTGATTATTTTAATGGAGATCTTCACAATGACAAAGTTTCCCACAAAAGGTTGTAGCAGCATGTCTGACAAAGAAAGAGCTTCTGAAGGAATCGGGAAAGATGGGGCTGAGAGGACTGAGCAGCAGAAACTTCACAAGCTGACTTTGCCAGCAAAGGATACGTGATAAAAGGACAGTCTCTATGTGCTTTGCAGTTGTAAAGGTATTTTGTCCATTATTTTCCTGACATCTCTGCTTGGTAATAGTATAATGGCTTTTGTGTGTTAAAATTAATATTTTAGCTGTTATAAATTATCTGCATCCTTATCATATCCTTCTGCTTTAAAGTAGAACTGTTACCCACTTCAAAGCAGGAACATTACCCTGCTCTCTCCTAGATAAATCACTTGCAAGGTACTTTCAATACGGAATTAATTTCAGACTCGATCAGTACCTTCTTTGTGACTTTCAGTCTGAGAATACACAATTAATTTAGCTCACAGAGACTTCAAATTAAGCCCCCTCACAGTGATATTTTAATTATACCAATTAGTGAAGTAAAACTTTAATGTATCAGGATGTCAACATTTCTAAGTGATAAGTAAGATTGCTATGATCTAACTGGCAAATATTTCTCTGTATTGGAAAGAGCATCTAATGTTAGGTGGTTTCACAAAGAGGTACGGAAATTTTCCTGACTGCTTATAAAATGGCAAAATATTTACACTTTCCAAATGAGACAGACTGTAGATAAATGGTATGTATCTTCTTCAAAGATAAATAACTTCTACTAATAAAGTTGAACCTATCTCAGTAACTAATAGAAGATAATTGTTTCCTTTTTTTATTCTTGCCACGTATCCTATGGACTTGCCTTAGTAACTCTGTAGTGACTGGGGAGATAAAGCAGAATTGTTAGAATCAATATTTAGTATGTTCAGAAAGTACAAAGTTTCACAGCAGAGCAATGACTTACCTCAGAACAATTTTCAGTATCACAGTACCTAAGTTTTCTCTGCTTCCTTATATATATATATACATTTTATTCACAAAGAAACAACAATATGGTTATTCCATCATCTAGATTTTAAAACAATATTAGAAAGATCATGCTTACAGACTCTTAAAGGTACTTAAAACATCCTGGATAGGTAAAAACAAGTACAAACATTTTTGTAACTAAAGTGTAAACAGAAATGACGATATTTTTGTATCATCATATTTTTACTGAATTACAGGCATGCAGGTGGAAGCCTGAGCTTAGGAATCATTATGTATTCCTAGGGCAAGATTCTCACAGTATTGGACATTTTGAGATATTTACTTCTGTTTATTTTGCTCTCATTTTGTACTTCAGCTGTGCCAAATGCATTGCCAAATGAAAATATTTCTTTACTCAGAACTGAACCTAAAGGGTGTAGGACAGCCCTTTTAAAGGTAGGAAATATTAACCAGAAGGCTCATAGGCTCTAGTCCTGCACTGCGCAGCCACATCTCAACCGTGAGATGGGCTGGTCTAAGCTTCCAGCTGGCTTCTTCTGAAAGAGGTGATCCTCTCCTCTCTCCTCTCCTCTCCTCTCCTCTTCTCTCCCCTCCTCTCCTCTCTTCTCCCCTCCTCTCCTCTCCTCCTCCTCTCCCTCCTTTCTCCCAAATATGTGGTCCCATCCCTCCCTAGAAGGTGCCTGGTGGGCAGGGAGCAGATCCCACTTGCTTACATTTTGTGTTTGAGATGTAGACAGAGCAAGATGGAAAGTGTTCAGCCATGCTTTACAATGCTTTTTTATCTGGTGTGAATAATCCTCTGATGCTTAATGAGCTGATTTGAAAGAAAGTAATAAGACAATGGAGAAGTACTTATTCTCAGAGGACTATTTGCAGAAGTCTGTGACTGTAAATCTGTACCAGATACAGTCTGTAATCTCTGATATTAAAAATGAAAGCAAAGAACTGAAAGCAAGAACATGACAGTTATACAAGCAGTAAACATGCCCCGCTGGGATTATAAGTGCCTAGTATAGCCAGCTTGCTCTTTTGCAGTGACAAAGAGGGAACTAAAGCTTTAGAACATGATTTCGAATAACAATACTTTGTGAGGACTAATATGTCACTATAACAGAAGCAATTAAACAGTATTTCCAAGCCCAAGCATGTATAAATTACTTTATTATTAATGTAAAAAATGAGTGAGAAATCTTGTTAATTTTTCTAGAAAATGTTAATGAGCATTATTATAGACAAATTACTCAAAGTATGAATCTATGATTTTTTTCTTTTTGTCACTAGTTCTCAATGGTAGAAGTTCTCAATGGTAACCTGGTATTTGTTTATTCCATACTAACTTAACTCCTAACGTAACTTGTTACATCCATGCCTCCTTCTCCTACAATTATGCTTAAGCAAACAAAGATACAATAGAAAGCTGTTTTAATTCAAGAACTAGCTACGCATTAGCCCTGAAAGAGGAAATGCTGAACTTGATCTTGCATTGCTTGCTTCTTTACCCGCGTGTGTGCTTACACAAATTATAGCTAGATGTCCTCAGAACTATTAAAATGGCTACACAGAAGGCAGGACTCTCCTGACTCTGTACCCCATGGCTTTGGAGAGACATAAATTCAGGGGTAATCTTCCATGATGCTATTTACCAGCTTTGTTTTTCAGTCTGGCACATAATTGCAAGAATGGTTGATTTCCAAATGTTCCACAAATAGCTATCAGAATGATACTGTAATCCTTCACAGGTAAATAAATGTACAATTACCTACTCTTCCTATAAGCTCACCACACCAATGCTTATGGACGTTGCTCTGTCAGAGATGTCTTTTTTTTTTTTTCCTAACGTAATTTCTGAAGTTCTTAAACTGTGCAAATAAAAAATATCAGCAGGGATACACTTACCAAAATTGACATAAAATAAACATACTGCTGTTTTTCCCACCCATCAATAGTCACATATCTGCTGTCCCACTAGTTGCTGTTTCTGACAATAACAGACCATGCTGGAGAAATCAACGTGTATAATACACAACTGAAATATATCGTAGCTCTGTGATAACTACATACTTACAATGTGTTTGTATGAATCAAGTGGACTTTCAGACTTGGCCCAAAACCTGCCTGTGTCTAACCAAGTGGTAACGGGGTGTCTGGTCATTTGAACTGCAGCCAAAGACAACCGGAGTTTCTCTCGAGTTGTTATCTACAAAAGCACCCTTTAATGCCGTCGAAACAATAACTGGCATTGGCTCGAAAAAAGATGGTTTCCGCAACAAGGGAGAATGGCAAATTTGAAACTCACTCCTGGACTTTGCTGCTAACAACTTATTCAGATTACAGGCAGGACAATAACATGTTGTGCCATCGCAGCTCTCCTAATGCTTTCGCATTTCACATTTTGAATGCTGTTCTCTTAGGAGTTTGACCCATGAAGAAAAATCCCATACCAGGAATCAAAATAAAAAGGTTAGAGAGCAAATTAAATAGTCCTAGCCTCTACACATCTTTAAACGAAATTATAGAGAATATGGCCAAGGGAAAGGCAAGGTCTGTTACCCCGGCCCAGGGATTAGCCGGCGGGGAAGCAGAAAGAAAAGGCTGCACTCAGGCTGCCCCGTTAATGAGAGCTGGGGCAATACAAGAGAATAAGACCAGCTGCTGATTCTGTTCACATCTATTGGCAGAGACACACAAAATGACGTGGATGGGGCCAGCTCAGTTCTTAACGTCACTCGTACGCTCCCCCAGGGATCAGAAGAAACTCTGGTGAAGTCAGCCAGGAGTCCTGCTGCAACACTCACGGCTCACACGACTGCGCTGAAACCTTCTCTGCTTGCCCTCAAATCCTTTCCCCAATAACACCGGTCACGTCTTGCAAGTGTTCATCAGTAAGCAACCACCTGCCATGTCCACCACAGACTTTATCAGGAGCAGCCTTTTCTCCATTCTTCCTGATCTCCTTTAGGACAGCATGCAGAGGAGTCCCTTTCCCAAATCTTTTTGACCTCTTTGAAGGCAGCATCCAGAGGGGTTCGATGGGTCTGAGGACAGATATGCACAGAGGTTTTAGCTGTTGGTCCTCTGGTTCACAGAAAATATGTGGTGACCCTTTCCGGAAGGCTATTTGTTTCTCAGCTGGAGTGGGTGGGAATGAACAACACACTTGTCAGGAACAGTCTGGGGGAGAATTACTGGCATTACAGCAGCAGTAACACAGTTTGCCCTCCAAAGATCTGTCAAATTATGTTCTTATGAAAGACATTTGTCCTGACGTGTGGCGCAGGCACTGCAGCTGAATGATTGACCCATGGGACCAATTTGTTCTTTATTTTCAGCTTGGTTGTACATTTTCTCCATATATTATTGTGATATTCCTGAGCACAGATTCTTCTAACAACTGCCTTCGATTTCCAGTTTCGGCAGTCTTCTGCCACGTTTTCCAGGATAATTTGCACTGCAAAATCAGAACCACGTGAGACCTGAATTTCAATTCACAGTCTGTTAAATACTCCTAAATTATTTTAGGGTAAACCTAAGGTGATTTCACTGATGAAATCCAGGATGGAAGGAATTTGAGGGGTGGAAGAAATGAAAAGGCAGTTTTGCATGGCAAGAAGAAAAGGAATGAAATCTGATGCAGAAAACTGCTGGGAGGAAGAGCAAATCTGTAAAAGTGAAGTGTTTGAACTAAACACCAGACTTTGAGTCTGGTAAAATAAACTTTTTTACATAGTTTAAATGGTAGCTGCAGTTGAAAAACCTTCAGATAGTAACCCTTTTACTAAACAAATCAGAACTGGAGGTAGCAGTCTAGTTCCACTACCCCTTCCAGCCAGTCTAAGGACAAGGTACCACCAAAAGAGGGGAAGGAGATGCTGCTGTCCTCACCCACACGTTGGTCCTGTGTTCCCTCACTTACCCTTCTATCAATTAAAGAACTCGACATAGCTGTGCAATGACTGGAAGCAAACTTTGTATACCAAAAAAAACGATTTGTGATCAGTCACCTTAATAACCTGGTTAAACTCATGAGATGATGCCATCATATGGGAATATACAGCCATGGCCAGGGGAAGCATGAGATCTTCAGCAGCAGCATGGGTTTAGACTGGCTTGGATTGGCTGAAAAACGTCTCTCATGCTAATACTCTGAATGTGATACACAAAGGACATAGAAAGAAACTTAAATTTCACTATCAGGGTCATTTTCATCTGAAAAGGAGTATTACAAGATTGTTTTCCACAGCACTTGAGTAATCTGCAGCAGAGCAATGTCTCTGCTGGGTCACTGACCATTAGTGCATCCTTCTTCTGAACTGCAGCCTGGGAGAGTTGCTTTCATCGCCGAGCCTGGGAAGAAGAGCCTCCCAGTCCAGCACCTCACTCGGTACAACAGAACAAGTGAAACTGGTTGGGAGTGAAAACTGGGGAAAGGGACTGGGTTTTTTTGCTGGGGCAGGCAACCAGCAAATCTTTATTTCCATGGGATAATAGGAACAGATAGCAGTGTAAGATGAAAGTCTCTAGCATATAAATTCACTGAATCTATTTATTTATTCAAAATTTTGTGCAAATAGCTGTTCCTTATTTGTCTCTGTGACTGTCTTCAGAATGAACAAATCTGGGTCCCTGGGATAATAGAAGAATGAGGGTAGATTTCTTGTCTCCTCTGTGCATTTTAAAACTGGTAGTACGAATATTAAATTCAGCAATTACTTATATGGAATCTTATTGTCCTTTTTATATTCACCATAGAATTGGAATAGTAAAAGCAACTTCAACAATGTGACAGGGTAACAATCCCTGTTCCCAGACGTGTGTCTCCAAATTTATCAAAAATAAATGACAAGCTGGAACAGAAAGGACTGAATATGGGGAAAGCACCAATCCAATGGCTTTATTTTGATTAAAACAAATGCTTTGTGAAAATTAACTCACTCTGACTTATGCATCTCATTGATTAATTTTATGACTAGTTTTTTATTTCATTCTTGTTGGTCATTATTATTAGTTTTGGATGTGTTTTGAGCTTGGATATGCTCTAACTCTGTTTGTTTCTGTTTCATTTAGGCAGAGACTGAAGTCTCTACAAATTAGTTTTCCTCCTTGTTCCTTTTCTTGATTTGTTATTCAATTTTAAGTCACCTTTTAGAGCTCTTTATCCTTTTACATATTTTTTACTTGCACAGAAATATTTTCCTAGAGCTAGTAGGACCTTATGTGAACTTTCATTGAGTTTTGGGCTCCTTTTTGCAATAACTATACATAGACTTGGTATTCAAGGCCTATGAGGAGAAAGAATCTGTCCAGGAAAGCCCAGGCAAGGAGGAGCATTGTGCTGATACACAGAGTAAAGGAAAGGGAGGGATAAAAGGAGTGCTGTACTCTGTGCTTTTTCATATAGGATGGTATTTACATTGAAAGGTAGTGAGTGTACTATAGAGGGAAGGAAGTGCAGAGTTAAGATAGTGTGGGGAAGTCCAGGTAGACAGAGGTGAACGTTTGAAGCGAATGGTCACCTTAACCTAAGGCAAGAGCTTGCAACCTTGCACAAGTCAGGAGCGTAGGAGAAGAAAAGGACAAGAGAATTTGTTTAAAATGTTTCATTTAGGCAGCAAGGAGTTTGCATGGTTCTCTATACTGCAGTCTCTTTCTCAATAGTAGAAATCACTAGCAGAAAAGGAGTAACAGGACAGGAGCAGCTATCCACATGTGAGCTAGCAGAGCCAGCTGGGCAACATTTTTTTGTTAAAAACTAGTTTTTAGGAGTAGATGGTGGTAGTTCACTCTTCTGTGGCAGATGAAGGTCTTCAGGAGGCTGATCTCATTGCTTGGTGCCTGACTTCAGACATCTAAATCAGCATTTTCAAACTTAATTTTAGAAATTTATAGAAAGCACTAGAATTTCAGAAGCACTGAGAAAGAGGAGGGATTTTCAGAAGAGTTGGATCCTACCACTACTAGTTATTTTTTAAGTTTTGAATGTTGAAAAGAATCAGGCCTTTAGATATTCCTTGTTTGTCTCCCCAAAAAAAGGACACCTTCCTTCTGTCAGTTTGTGTTAGGTTTACCCCCCACCTCCAATCTGTGCATGTTATTACTGTGTTTGAATTTGAGTAAAATAACCTGAGGAAGCATAAAGTCTCCAGAGGCCTGGGGTTTAGAATAAACCGAGGAGATTGTTTTAATCCCAAACTCAGCAGCAGCTGCATTTGGGTTGCTATCATTCACAAAACTGGGAAAGAAACCTGGCTTCTGCTTCCGTCATTGTCAGGTTGTTTCTGCTGGAAGACTCAAAGGTTTGAAATTATGAACAGAGTTCGAGAAAATGAGCTGGAAATAGCTGAAGACTGTGTAACTGCTTATAAATACCATACCTAACACCTGTGGCAATTATATGAGATGTGAGTTTCTTGGCTCAGGTAACCTACTGACAGCAGCTTGGTAAAATGGACACATCTGTGTTTCGAGCCAACCCTGGATTATCTGTCATTTTAGGAGACATACTGGAACTGGAATTTTATGGCTTACCTTCATCATCAACTGGCTGAGAAAGATCCAAGTTTGATGTCTGTGACAATTCATAGTCACCCCTTGCTTTCATTTGCTTCAAAAATCATGAATGCCAAGCAACCTGACGGGGCTTAATCTTGTTGACGTCCTCTACAAAAAGAGGTCCAGGAAAGGCAAACAAGCGCTGTATGTAGCCCCTGTGTTCCTTACTGCACCCCGCAAGAAAAGAGCCTGGGAGAATCAGCAGCAGCAGCCACCACGAGAACTAGGTCAAGTTTCGCTGGAGTGTCGCAGTGTGTTGCAAACAGCGGAGAACCATGAAGGCATTTTGAGATTGCAGTCCCGTGTCAGCTGTATCCAGCTAGCAGAAGTGCTCTTACCGGAGTTAGTCATTGTAAGGCACTTGGCAACCAACTACACATGAAATTATTATGGAAGAGAAAGCTTTATTTGCTAAAGTGGCGAGCATCAAAAGGCAAGGTTAGCCCGCCAAGGATATTTCCCTGTGATGCTGCTGCAGCTGCCAATGCAAAGACGCGAAGGTGCAGCAGCAGCAGCAGCATCGTTGCCCTGCCAGCCCCATACGACGTCCTTCCCAGGGAATACTCAACACCAGCAGGATCACTGGTAATCTGAAGAGCACGGCTGGATGAATGAGAACCTGCTGCTGGCACTGTGGAGCCTGCTGCTGTCACCATGACAAGCAATCGCATGTTTTTGCATACGTGTGTTAGAGCTATAGTTCATTTTTCTTTCCTCTTGCACCAGCACATTTATTCGCAGCTACTAAAACACAAGACTATGTTTGAAAATCACGTTCCCACATTGGCCGCTGCTACACTGATGATGTGGTCCCAGAGTAATCACATTAGTGATCTGCACGTTACTATTTCCCAAGAAATGCTTGACACACTGCATGCTGAGGGGTAAAATGATGGTCTTTTTTCCTTAACACGTTATATTGACTTTAGGCTGCTTAGGGGCTGTAAATTCCTGCTGAGGGTGATACCTATTTGGGAGTTTTCAAAGCTCTCAGGCGTTGCCATATGTCAGACATGCCTGTGTCTCTCGGATAGCCAGCTGGACTTGCTTCTGCTCTTATGGTGCTTCCTCCTACCCTGATTACCTCTACAGTCAAATTCAGTCATTAGTCCTAACTAAGGGTGCTATTTTGTCCCTATATTCACCTGCAGCTTGACTAAAATATTTGTTACTAAGCATGCACTAACAAAGCGAATTATCCACATCATGGGCAATATAAAAATTTATGAAGTGGTGCTTTGCTTATGCCTAAATTCTTTATATCATCAGTAATATCCAGAACAAGAATCTTAATTTGTGATATAGTGGGCACACTAAATAGGGTCAGTTCTCCTCCTATTTTACATTTTGGTGTTTTTTTCTTTCCATAACTACAACTAATTCATTGAATCCTACTGCTTGTTTTAGCAATGAAAATTATGAAAATGAGAAGATTATTTGGCTTGTTCATTGTGTTCCTGGACATTTTTACCCCTGGATGACAGCAACTAACCACTGACTGTTCCAGTTATATGGTTATTTCATAGCAGCACCTGCTACAGAAAATGAGCATAAACTTAAATGCCACATTTTGTTGCTATATCAGCTGATCAAGCAAATGTAGGCTGTTTATCAGATAGCTGGAGAATGACAGAGATAAAGCTAATCAGCCACAAGTAAGGATCCTGAATATAGCCTATCATGCTGCTCAAGGGCTATAAAATGTCTGTAAATTTTCCCCTGTTATCAATTATATGTATATATACATTATAATTTATAAACTATCTCCTTCAGTGTCTATAAAAGTACTCCAAAGTTAATTTCCTGGAACCAGGAAAGAAAAACCTGGATGAGGTCCTGACTTATCCTGGATCTTCGGTGTTTGGCTCTATAAAGGTAAACTGTGTCAAAGTGCTCTCTGATTTTGCATTCCCATCCATGGTGCTATCCAGTCCCACAGGTTTAGACCTGCATTCAGACCCTTCAGAAGTTACTTTCTGTGGTAGCAAAGACCCAGTTATGTGTTAACAAGAGAGAGCTACAGCTAAAATAATTTTGTTTCCCCTCCCCTCATGGCTTACAAACTCTCTGCTGTGGCTTGTTACGTCTGCGATGCTGCGTCACACCCTGACGTGCCGCATCATACCCAAAGAGACCATCTGTGCATTGTGATTGATTTAACAACACACCAGCCAAACAACGGGAAGACATTAAGGGCTTGCACTAGGGTTGTTTTCACATACAGGGTGTGTTTATTTGAATTTGTTGTCATCGTGGTTGTTTCCTCCCCTCTCCAAATGGAGCTCAATTTGCATTCATTTCTGTCAAGGCAGGTATTCCATTTCCCTTTTTTATACAGCTCCAACATTTCAACCAATGCCCAAAGGGACACCTGGCGCTCTTAGATGGCAGCATTCTTGTCTCACCTTTCCAATGATGAAATCTTTCCATTCCATCTTTCCTTAACAATATTATGCCTGCAATCATTTATTCAGCTAGCCCTACTTACCAATGGCATTTAAACAGCAGTAATACAGGCATGGTATGCTTGTCATTTGAAATATTAGATACTAACACTCTTTAATAAATATATATTAAACTCTCTATCTTCTGCATAGCAATTCTGATGTTACACAACAGATTTAAAGTTACCCATTTTACCTTTCAAAATGAGCAACTAATGTCTACATGGAATGGCAAATTATGAAGGTCCTCTTCAGAAGATTGCTGATGACTCATTACTAAAGTGACTTTCTAATATACATTTATTTTTCCAAAATAATCTGCATTTTAATGCCATCTTGATGTTTTCTTGTGTCATAGACACTCACGTTAAAAAAACTGGAATTACACTGCACAGAAAAGAATAGCCTGGTAGCTAAAATACAGATTGAAATGGCCTAGGACCTCTTTGTTTGGCATCTTTGGATAGATCACTTGTACCTCAGAAAAATCTGGCTAAAACATATTGAAAATCATTACTTCATAGCAAGTAAGTGAGGTCTGCAAAATGCTTAGGAATGACATATATCTGCAGTTTTGCAGTGCTCCCTCCTGTTTAAAGAAAACAAGAGGAGGAAGGGGAGGGGGGAGACTTCCAGAAGAAAGAAAGGAGTTTAACAGAAGTAAACATATTGCATATGTCTTTAATCATTTATTTTTCACTGAAAATCCATCCACTAACCACCGAACTAAAGCAAGCTGCCCTTTTTCCCAACATAGCATTTCTACTTTAAGGCTGCAATAAGAAGGTTGCAACTATTTGCAGGTTTGTTATAAAGCAAAGAGCAGAGGCACAACTGGGTACAACTCAGCAGTGCTTAGGCTTTTTCCTTTACCTAATGGATGATAATGGCCTGTGAAGTGCAGTAAGAGCACTCTAAAAGGCCTGTCTCACACAGGTGATACTGAAATGTGCTCTGGGCTCAAAAATCATACTGTAAAAATACGAGCTACTTAGAGGCTCTTCAGAGGTGCCAACTATGTGATCAACCCAGATACGCCTAATATTTTTTTCATATGCTTTCCCGATTTCTTATTCGCACGCTTTATTTAATAACCTGTTATCATATCTACAAAGAGCACAGTATTTTATTTTGTCTCCAAGGAGTATGTAGACCTTCCAGCATTCCTGAAAGCCTCCAAGTTTATCTTGCTGATAGAGCTGCAGGCAGTGAATAGAATTGCAGCAAAACGTTCAATGTCTTGAGCGTACTCCCATGGACAAAAAGTGTATCTCATTGCAACGGTAATAGCAAGGCACCCAGCAATGCCGCAAGGGGAATGATTTACAGGCTTCCCTCTGTTATCTCACGGAGTAGGTTTGGGAGCAGAACAATGTGCATAGTTGTTGTTTGATATGAACAGGGTATCTGTTTTCCTCTTCTGGCGATGGAGAAGTCAGACTCCCACCCAGCCGCAGTGCCTCCCACCACGACCCCCTAACCACCCTCGCACGGAGAAGAGCTCCGCACGCTGCTCCTGCTCCACTACTGCTTCTTATCAGTGTGATACACACGCCATTAGCACCGTGGCTACAGATTAATTTATTGACAAAATTGCTTTAAAATACTGCTTCGTTTTTGATGCAAACCCTAGGCCGTGTATCAGAGCCTTTTACGCCTTCGCTTGTAGCTGGATTACTGTAGTGACAGTGACAATAGGTCTCAGAGAATAAGATTCTATACAGCTCCATATGCTATACCCCCAGGTAGGTCTTGCCCGAAGAGGTATCACCCTGGTGCTCCTACAGCCCCAGTGGTCTCAGCCTGGTCAGGGCAGGTGAGTGCCAGAGAGGGAGTTCATACAGAAGGTGCTGGGAAATTTCTGAAGTATGAGCTTGCATTGGGTTTGCATAGCAAGATTTTGGTAGCGGGGGGGCCACAGGGGTGGCTTCTGTGAGAAGCTGCTAGAAGGTTCCCTTATGTCCAACAGAGTCAATGCCAGCCGGCTCCAAGATGGACCCACCGCTGGCCAAGGCTGAGCCCATCAGTGATGGTGGTAGTGCCTCTGGGAGAACAGATTTAAGGGGGAAAAACTGCTGTGCAGCAATGGCAGCTGGAGAGAGGAGTGGGAACATGTGAGAGAAACAGCCCTGCAGACCCCCAGGTCAGTGAAGAAGGAGGAGGAGGAGGGGGAGGAGGTGCTCCAGGTGCCAGAGCAGAGATTCCCCTGCAGCCCGTGGGGAAGCCCATGGTGAGGCAGGCTGTCCCCCTGCAGCCCAGGGAGGTCCACGGTGGAGCGGATCTCCACCTGCAGCCCAAGGAGGACCCCATGCCAGAGCAGGGGGATGCCCGAAGGAGGCTGTGATCCTGTGGGAACCCCACGCTGGAGCGGGCTTTCTGGCAGGACTTGTGACCCCGCGGGGGACCCACACTGGAGCAGTCTGTGCGTGAAGGACTGCAGCCTGTTGAACGGACCCACACTGGAGCAGTTTGTGAAGAACTGCAGCCCGTGGGAAGGACCCAGGTTGGAGAAGTTGGTGGAGGACTGTCTCCTGTGGGAGGGACCCCACGCTGGAGCAGGGGACAAGTGTGAGGAGTCTTCCCCCTGAGGAGGAAGGAGTAGCAGAGACAACGTGAGATGAACTGACCCCAACCTCTATTCCCTCTCCTCCTGTGCTTCTGGTGGGGAGGAGGTAGAGAAAATCAGGAGTGGACTTATGCCCGGAAAGAAGGGAGGGGTGGGGGAAGGTGTTTTTAAGATTTGGTTATATTACTCATTACCGTACTCTGATTTGATTGGTAATAAATTAAATTAATTTTTCCCCAAGTTGAGTCTGTTTTCCGCATGACGGTAATTGGTGAGTGATCTCTCCCTGTCCTTATCTTGACCCAGAAGCCTTTCGTTTTATTTTCTCTCCCCTGTCCAGCTGAGTAAGGGAGTGATAGAGTGGCTTTGGTGGGCGCCTGGCATCCAGCCAGGGTCAACCCACCACAGAGCTGATCGCCAGGGAAGCTGCAGAGGGATGCTCCTTCTGGCCACAAGTTACGCCAGATGTTTGATCAGCCAGTCCTTAATTAGGCTCATCTTTTGAAGCAGTCACATGAAACTGGGCAAAATCATCTCAAGAATTACTGTACAGTAAAGATAGCAAGACACATTTTAGCATTCCTTCTTACAGCATTGCAGCTACCAGTTTGTTAGAAAATTATGGTGATACCATTATCCTAGCGGGTTGTTTCCATGCTTAGAGTCTGTCTGGCTTTGTGGAAAATGGGCCAAATGAACAACAGGTACCCATTCTTAGCAAAAGAGCCATTCCTTCATCAGAATAAAAAACTCAAAATTGCAGTTTTTAAGCCATAACCCACCTGATTCACTTATCTATGTACAAACTATTGCGTTTTACCTAATGAAACACAGAACAGATCTTTTTCTGTTGGAAAAATTGCACTTAAATCTTCCTTATAATGTCAACTGGATAACAGCGTCATCAAATATTAACTATGAAGGCACCTTAAATGTCTATAAGGACCCTTGGTGTTGAAACAGATTCATTACTTGGTTTGCATGTATGTCAAACCTAACATGAATATCCAGCAGTGTAATGCTGTTGTTATGCTATTAACATGAATCATATAACCTTTCTTATTAAATATATCATCTATATACATAAAACATTGATAAAGACTTACCTCATTCTTACATCCAAGATTCCAAATACTCTTATATCTGTTATTAGAAACCAACAAGCTAGTCCTCTCAAATCCTAAAATCTATTTCCACATCCATTGTGACAAAAGGCTTTGAAAACAACAAATATCATAGCACTGCCATCTGTATTATCTTAACTTCCATGTTGTCCTCACCTTAATAACTGATATGTGACAACTTTAGAAAGTAGAAAAGCCAGAGCTTCTTTCCCAGGGACATGTTAATAAAGTTTCTGACTGCTGTTTAAATCCATTCCCATGCCTATCTTCACGCGCCAACATAATCAGTCTCTACACAGCGTGCAGGCTGAAGCAGTGTTAGTCAACATGCTGCTGGCTGTTGTTGTTATGGCATGATTAAACATATTATTCAGGATGGAGGACAAATTGTTATAGCAGCAGGCAGTTAGCATCCACTTGCATCTGTGGAGTCTTTTTCGAAAATTCTAAGTAAAACTCTGTATTAACCCTAATCTGTTTTAAACAGTGAACTTTTCTATTAAAATAAATGCTAGGAGGAATATATATATATATGTGTGTGTGTGTGTAAATATATATGTATACATGCACATCATGAACTAGAAAAAGCAGATGGGGGAGGGCCATAAATTTTAGGCAAATATTGTCGCAGGCTAAAGACATCCCACTTGGTGCTGCTACTGAGACAGGGAAGACTGGAGATCTTCTGCATGATGGGAAGATCCATCTTTCTTGGTGCAGCTTGTATTTTTTAAATGGTGGTTTCGTGGCAAGATCTTGTGTCTGCTTTCTGTTTTTTTACATGGACAGCATAAACTAAAATTTAAATTTCTTGGTGTAAAACTTAGAAATGGAGCAGATATGGCAGCTGCAAGTAACTGTGAAGTGTCCTCAGAAGAAAAAGTGATTTCCCATCAGGCTTTTGTGATCTTCTGAATCTACAGAGATGAGCAACCATAGGAGTGAGCTTCAGAGCTTTTTCAGGTCGAGCACAATGTGTATACACACACCACCCCTTGTACATACATAAGCAGAAACATTTAATTTTACTGAGATGGAAGATAAATTTTACATAGGTATGGCACGGAAAAATGTGCAACTACATATTCTAATAATATTTACCAGATATACACACAGGGTCAGGCAGTAACAAAAGGGAGAAGTCAAGGTCAGATTAAATGGAATAAACAGTACCAGAAGACCAGAAGGGAAAGTTTGTTGGATAAGCTCTCTGAACTGCAGCAGGAGTCTGGAAGTACTGCTGGAAAATAATGATCTACTGAGCAAGACTGAGAAATAGGGCAGGTGCCTATCTGAATGGAGTGCACATTATTGCTTCTTTTCTGCACTGAAAATTTGCGATGGAACTTCCATAAAATTTTGACACCCATAAAACCACATACTTTCAAACGGGGAAATATTATTAGTAAGCTCTGGGATGAAAATGAGAAAATGGGAGTCTTAATTTGTATACAAGGGGGGAACATATTTTGAACTCTTTCTCTTGGAGAGTGCGCTTACAAGACAACATATCCATGACAAAAGATTTGAGTTTGCCCTATTCCCTGAAAAATTGTCTTATAGTCACAGAAATTATAAAAAGAACAATAACTTCACTACTACTAAAAATTGGATATCCATGTAAATAAACATTATGTTAAAGAGAATTAGTTCCTAGTTGTAGTAAGTCTTACTGACTTGAAATGCACCAGGGAGAAACAAGAACAGTGTCAAACTTGTTTTCCTGTCAATCTTTCTTTTGTGGTTGTGTTCATATTATAAAAAACTATCAGCTGTTGATGAACACCACTGTATTGTAACATACCACAAGAAAGCATAAACAAAATAGGTACTTACAGAGCACAAAGCCTATTCCATCCATTTAGAATGTAAAAAATTTAATGCAATACAGATATGTACTTTTTCAACAAATCATGTATCACAAAATTCTCCTATATTTGCTCTTGGCAATACATGCTGAATTTGCTTATCAAAGCCCTGTGTTATTTACATATAAAATATAATTTTGGATTCTCAAGGAACATTGATATTCCCTGGCACTGTGGGGTTTAAGTGATGAGTTAATACTGCCCTCTGCAGTTATTCTGGATTTAAAATCTCCTTCTGCTGCTCTTACAGCACTGGTAGCAATGCTGCGGTTACTATGATGGTCTAAGGATACAGGAAAAGCATGTTTTAAATTAAATTATTGTAGCCTGGAAAAAAATCACAGACAAGGTCTGGGAAAGGGGACACGAGTTGTTCTTCTGGTCTAAAACAGAAGCAGGAAACATCTTTTTCAGGCTGGGAGAAAGGCTGATATGCTGAAATCTCCTCTGTTTCTTCCAACCTGTATGACTAAAATTAATTAAAGATATCACCACGTCCTTCCAACCTTTCCTACCTGAGTAACTGAGAGCATACGTAGATTGTCTATTGGGTAAATGTGTGAGGACGTCCAGCTCTGCTGTGTTGCTTTCTGAGAGACCTCTGAGACTCAATAGCTTGCCTAAAATCTTTCTTCTTACTGTGAAAACTGGAAGTGGTGGAGAATATACTATATCCCCATGGTCATTTACCCTCACTGCACAAACGTATGTCTTCTCATCTATAGTTGGGTGCAGGAAAAACGCTTCTAGGTTTATCTAACTAATGTTTTCTCCTACCTGTCAGCCTCCCCTGACTTCAGGGCCGTAGACTTCACCTACAGCATGAGAAAGCCAGTCGTAGGACAGCAGTTGAAACCCTGCTCACCTCGAGCAGAAAACCTTTGACGTGCTTATTGTCCAGGCTGCATTGTCTGCTTTACCCATTTTGTAACGAAGAGTCCTCGTCCCGTGCTTTCTTACCTTTCCACAGCACTTCTTAATTTTAAGATTTGGCCTAGACCGTTACAAGCTCACATTCCCTGCTGAGTTTAAAGATCTGGTGAAAGTGTATCACCTTTTAAAATGCATGTGATAACTTCAAGCAGTTGGTTGTTTCCACTTCTTGGGTAGGAGGCATTGCAAGGATAAAGAGTGACTCAGACATGGAAGACTGAACTCTCTTCTCCAAGAAAAAAATTAAAAATCAGGGGGGAAAAAGTAAGCTTTAAGATCATTTTGCAAGGAAGATGCATTTTTCACAAAGCGGAGGAAGAAAAAGACAAAGGCAGGCAGGTTGATGCTAATGTGACCATAAAAGGAACTATTGCTTCTCACCCCTATCACTTAAATCTGCAGCCTTCTGCAAATATAGATTTCTAAACATACATCTACTGATTGACATTAAATCTTACACAATATTTGAAGCAGAAATTGTGTTTTCAGCTGGACTACTAAGAGGCATTGCTATAAAGAGATTTCTGGAGACCACATTGCCTTTCTTTGATGTGACTCCTTTTTGAGTCTCCTTTATTTTTCCATGCCAGTTTTCCTGCACTTCATAAATGGAGCCAAACAGCCTCTCCTCTTTTCTGCTTACTACAACCATTTTCTTTCTGTTTTGTTTTTCTTAACTCATGACCATGACTGGGCACAATGAACCCAAATACACGATTCATTATGTTTCTGTTTCCAGATTCCACGTTTATATTTTGTTATTCATGATTCATTAAAATCCTGATAACAATTTTCATTCTACTACTCTGTAGACACTGCTGGAGCTGTATAGGAGGATGTAGAAAGAAGATATTAAAAATGGTAACCGTAGGCATTCTCCAACGACACATGGAGCTATTAAGCCAAATTCTACTCTGATTAACAGTGATAAATCCCTAAAAATTCCACTGAAATCCCACTGTCTACACCCTCTTGCCCTGGTTAATGAAAGTAGAATTTAGTCTGTTGGTTTTAAAACACAATGGGAACTGTGCCATTGTCTCAAATAAGGGCAGAATTTTACCCAATTTCAGTTTTATTGCCATCATAATAGGTAGACTCCATTTCTGATATCAAATTCACTTGATTTATTCCTTAATGAATCCATTCATTCATTTTAATATTCATTTCATTCTTTACCTTTCTTTGAAACAAACTCAAACAACATTATGATGAAACACCTAATGAAAAGATTTCATGAAACTCTTAACGAATCACAGAATATTTAAGACAAGAGCAATCTAGATTATATTACATCATTCCAATGCACTGCAGCAACAATATCATACATCTTTCCATCAAGGGATTTGCAGCCTTCTTTGTTAAGATGTGGCTTTACTGATACAGCTAGTTGGAGCCCTTTCTATCCGATACCACATTCATCCTAACATAATGCCTAAAGTCTATTACATTAGGGTCAATATTCCTAAATGAGTTAAATAGAAGCATTAAAGTTTCTAATCAATATTAGAGAAATTAAAGAAGATAACCATATGATCTAATAACTTTTGAATTATTTGCAATGTACAATACCAAAAAAATACTCTGTAAACTTCATCTAAATGAAGTACATTCACTCTCCTAACAAGACTAAAAATGAATGCTTCTCTTGTGCATCATCTTATTAACATGCGCAGACAACTAAATCATAGTTTGCCTCTTCCAAAAGCTGATTCTCTGATTTCTATTCAGTTTATGGCTTCCAGGCTCTAGAGAGAATTGCTGTGATCCTTTTTTTATAACTCTGTTTTTGTTTCTAAGCTGTGAGAAGGAAGACCTGGCATACCTGTAGCACACCCCATTCTTAAGAAAAGACTAAAAGGCCACCATTTGCTTTACACATCCCTGAATGCAGGCCCACGCAGGAACATTTAAGAACGTGTCTGTTCTGTGTAAGGCCCCTTGAAATCAATGCTTTTCCAAAATAGTAGAGGTAATGCAAAACAGTGGTTAAAAGGATTTGTCATTTTTTGAGATCATTAATCAGGAAATAATTAATCCAAATTTTCTGTCTTTCACGCACATTTTTCTAGTGTGTTTGGTTCTAATACCTTACTGCGTTAGCTAGAACTTACTTTAATAACTTGTAAACATTTTCTAAAGTAGCCACATTCACATCTATAATGCTATACTGGATAATAGGTTTTAATAGTGAACATTTGGTATCCAAATAATGTATTGACCTGTTTTGCAAGAACTACCCATTATGAAGCAGATGAAAATTTGCAGACATATAATATATCATATCACTGCTATTTTTTTGAAACAGACATATATTTATTCTGTTAATGGTATAAGTGATAAAAAGTTAATTAAAGTATGTAAACAAAAAGCTGTTCTCCTTATTTGGATGTTCAGTGACTCCCAAGTTCTTGGGAGGAAATGTCCTTCTTAATAAAATGCAGAATAATCAAGAGAAATGTTATTAGACATAATTTAAGACTATAGATATGGTGATATGGCCATTATCCAATTTTTCTGAGTGACTGTCACTTAGAAAATCAAACAAAAAAAGAGGCCAGACAGCAGTGCATCCATAAAAATGCTTGAAGTAGAAAAATTATTGCACAGATGTTTTTTTCAACATAATGAAAGCCGATAGAGCTCTCAATTCAAGTAATGGTACATGAATTAGGCTAGGCTAGGCTAGGCTGAAACCTTGCATTTGAGAAAAGGTAATCTTCAAAAAAATAAGTTCCAAACATAAAAGCTTGCTAAAATGTCTCTTGCCTCACCTTGGCTTCTTAAGTGTCAAGAAAACTTCTTTCTTTATCAAGAAAGCTCTTCCCACAAGCAGAAATACCTGTGACACCTGGATCACAGGAATACCTGGATATCGTTTGACTAGTGTCATGCGCCTATAAACCCATTGATTCATATCCTACCTTGTAGCTTTTAAATGATGCTTTCAACTCTGGTTTATATCCTGAATCAAAATAAATCTAATTTCTCTTCTCTTGCACAAACCGTCCCCTAATACCGACAATCTTTTCAAGATACTAAAATCCACAGAGCTACAATGTCAAACTTGAAGTAAGCCCGAGGATGCGGGAGCTTTTTGTAAGTAATAATAAATAATTGCTCACTAAAGGCAGAGATTAAGCGTGGCCTCCCACTTTTGAGGGGAGCCCAAGCCTCTGAGTCCTTCAGGACTGAAGAAGCCTTGGCTCGAGGCTGGGCTCTGCCAAGGGTCCCCATCACCACCTGATTTTTGTGGGTATATGCCACCAAGCTTCAAACTCCCTGGACCGCTGCCGGATGAGTGCAGCATCAGCCTTGCAGGCATTGGCCACAGGAAGACTTAGGGGGGGTCTAGATGTGCTGGTCCCCTGCTCTAACTGGGGTCTGCTACGTTCAAGATGCATTTGAACCACGTGGAGGAAGGACCGGGTCTGAAGCGCACACCTAGCTCAGCCTCAGCGAACTCAGGAGCTGATGTGCAGAGATGCTGACAGTACCTGCTGCCAGGACACAGCGGAGACATCCCAGGGATCCTTCCAGAGGGGGGGGAAGTTAGAAGAATCCAGCCTCGTAAGCTTTAACTGAACAGCATCCTGGTTTGTACCCACACCCTCTCCCCCTTGCCAAACTCTACCGTTAAGTGTATTAGATATAAATTGCTGGGTACGCACAAAATTACTCAGATTTTGCAGCCATATCATAAGCTTTCATCACCTTTTCATATAGCTGACTTGTTTTGCTATAGTTACTCTTCAGAACTAAAAAGGCAAGCATCTGTTGGATTATAATGTAACAGAACTGCGCTTTTTGTATTTTGTTCTTTTAACGTTCAAGGGTAGTTATGATAATGGACTATAATGTTGCCTTAATTTAAATATCTTTTATTTTTACCGTGTCATAATAATCTGCAGGTATCATTTTCCTTTTACCTAAGCTCAAGCCAGGCAACACGGGCATTTGGGCACTTCCTAGCCAGCCATCTTTGCTACTTACAATCTATTATTATTGTGTCACTCTATGTCACTCATGGTGATGTCAAAAGTATTTAAGTGCCTTAGATCTGACAGTATGTCAGAACTGAGCCAGTAAATGTGTACTGAACGCCTTGCAAACATCATCCTTATGTTTGGTCTACCCATATATGTATGCCTAGGAGATACTGGTTTCTCTGTTTTCTATGAGGGATAATGCAATTTTAAGCAAGGAAGTCATTGATGCTGGTATAAAAAATCACACTGAAGGTCTCGAAAAGAACTGCATGGGCTTTAGGCACTTCCAATTCCACCTCAGTGGTGACACAAAACTTGCAGTTGCCTTTCTGCCAACCCACCATGCTGTCACAGTACCCAGCCACGCGGGAAGCAGGATGCTGGTGGAGGAATCACAGGACCAAAGGTGCCAAGAGTTTTAAGGCAGAGACTTCATCTGTGGGGTGCAGGCACTCTTCCTTCAGAAACACGCCCTACATCTGTACTCCCCCTTTCAGGTAGAAGGAAGAGGATTATTTAAATTATGCCTCATGATTATTTAATTTCTATTCATTCTGCAAGATTATTATTTCATGAGGTATTTCTGTGTGGTTGCACTCTCCAGTATATCTGCTCTCTTGTGTTTCAGCGAGTGCTGCGTGTGTTTTTGGGAACAGTAACTGGTTGTGATTTTCCATCTGGTGAAGGAATTGCAATAACCAAATATAAAAAAATCTTTTCTGAAATACAGAACTTATCAGAAATCCTGACGGCAGTAATCTGGTCTGGCATGTGGTTATGGCAATAGTCTTCAATTTCTCTGAATTGAAAAGTGGATGTGACCAGCAATGGGGGATGCCGGGAGGGTTTAACCAGCACAAGGTGCTGTTGTCCTGAAGTTGGCTGTCCTGTTAGAGAGGGATAATATGGCTCTGAATGCTTTGGCACATAATGAAGCACACAGGAGATAAACCCATTAAGAGATTTGGATGTAATTCTTGATAAAAGAGTCTTCTTGTCACAATGCAGAGCCAGGCAGAGATAATACAGCTATTGCAGACTGCCTAGCGTAAGGGTCTGATATACCCCAACTCTCCGACTTACCTTTTGTCTCTAAGGATGGCATAAAGGCAGTCAAGATGTGGATTGGGTTTTCACTCTGACTTGGGAGATGAGAACCGCTGCTGGATCTGATTGATCCTAAAATACTATAAAGTTGCATGTGATGTGTGATCTAGCCATTGAGTATCTATGATAAACTCTGCATTTATTTTTATTACAAAACTTTTTTAGACGTATACTTTTGTTGAAGCAACACTTAGAAATTTTGTCGATGTCATGTATTTATCTGTAGTAAATGATTTGTGATGGTATTTAGTTGGTTATTTAGTATTGGTTGTTTAGATGGTTATTTAGTAACAATTGAGCAAGACTTGAAATGTTAGGTACTGCTCTAGAAATTCTCAGGCTTCAAAGTCCATGAACACTAAAAGTAGGATTTAACAGGTTCCCTTTGAAGTTTAAGAATATTGCTGGACTTGTACCTAGCTTACCAACAGCTGCTCGGTTGTCATGACAATTATACAAACTTGATGGCTTTCTCTTTTTAACTTCTTTGAAATAAAGTCCATTTATTTATGAGTAAAAGCTATTTTAAATAAAGTTAGTGCACCATATATATTTACATCTAAACATCTGCATCTGCCATGCAACTGGATGAGCCTGTAGTCACTGTTTCTAGAATAGCTGGCACTGTCAGTACCTAGGAGACAAGACAACAGCCCCGGGGCAGATACCATAAGGATCTGCACCATAAATATGTCTCAGAAGCCAGTGATTAGTTTTACTTGCTGGAAGTTAGATTAATGTGAGGATTCTTAATAATGTATTACCTCCCTATCGCTGTTGCAACATATAAAAGACTGACATAGAAACACAGAATCATCACTGACTTAGTGTTAATTCCTCGTACTTCAGGCTTGTAATTTGAGCGTTGTACAGTGACATCAATATATTTTTTTACATATAACACAACAGTTTTCACATTTACATTTACATTTTGCTTATCTTTAACTATGGGTATTCTTCATAATTGTGTTCATTGGGTTGAATTTTATTTCAGCTCCAGTTAGTCAGGGTTGTTTTCAGTTCCAGGTCCTTTTTTTCCAGGTCGATATTGCTTCTCTACTGAGTAACGGTGACCTCTCTTTTGTTAGCCAAGTTGTCAGTGAAAACACTGAAGAATACCACACCCAAGACAGTAATCTGGGATCCCCTCCTTTACCGATCCCTGTGTTCCCTTGGAGTGCACCTATAGCCCTTAGTGCACCCATCATATTCCACAGTACTTACATCTTAGTAGGAAGAAGCAAGTCACCAAGGAACCCATGTTCATATTGGTACATGCATCTAAACAACAAAACTGTCCATTTGTTGGGCTTTTTTGAAATTTGTTGTACCAGGAGCTTGCTGTATTTTATATAATTTTAAAGCAGTCTCTCTAAAGTCTTGGATCAATTCTGTGGAGAACATGAGCATTGCATCGTTGAAATACCCAAATACAAAGAAATTTCTGAAACATTTGTTTCCATAGTTGTAAATGCAGGTAAAATGAGAGACACTGTTGCTTTACAGAAAACAACTGGGATAAAAGAATGAAAATATAAGATAACAAAAATTAGTGTGTCTGAGGATTCCGATTACAAGCCCAGGATTTCCATTTGTGCAACTTGCAAGCTAGAAGATAGTCGGAAGGAACAGAGCTGCTGATAAGCAAAAAGGACTGCTGTTAACCTTGATGGATACCAGGCTCCTAGAATATCCAGCTGCCATCATTTTGCTGTGTTTTGATCAACACTGCTCAGTAACTGATCCAACCTGAAACTGAAGTGTCATTCCCATAATTCACACAAGTGGACCTTGAAATAGAAGCTTGTAAGAAGTCTTATCAAATCAAAGGCATGATGTCAAATATAGAACACTTGTTGTCCCTTTCAGGTCTTCTCTTGACTCTGTTCTTACTTCATCCTCTGTTGTTTGTCACCATAAAATAGTTAATTCCCATCAGTGGTGACAGCTTCATCAGCTACTTGTCTTTCTATAAAACCTTACAGAAAAATTACATCTTCCTTCTAATAACTCCTTCACTTAAAAGAAAATTCACGAGCTCTGTGACAAAGCAGGAGAAATGGAGGTGAAATGATTTACGAAGAGCCATGCAGTCAGGTCAGAATTAGAAGGAGACGACAATTCAGGTTGGAGGTCCCGTGCCCTGATGAGTTTGCATAGCTTTCACAACTGCACTGTGCTGCAGCAGGCTCGCGTGGCACTTTATGATGTATTCTTTAGGGGACATTTTGCTTCCTAGTCTGACAAGTTCCAAGTATCAGTTAACTATTAATACTTGCGGTTTTGCTTTGAGCATATATTATACAGCTAGTAGAACCTCATGATTTTCGGAAAACATCAGTTCGCTTTGATATCACGTCTCCACAGAAAAAGATATTGCAAGGTTTATAGTCCCAGATCCCATCCTCTGCCGTGCTTTCCTTGAACCACGGATGCAATGCTAAGAAAATTGAAAGCCACAGGTGGCATTAAGCTGGCAAAAAAGGAACGGCGGCCTCAAAGTTATTAAATATCTTTTTCCCATGTCCTAGCTGCTATTTGATAACTTGCCTTGACTGAAGCCCCAGATAATCCCCCCCTTTTTCCTCACCTCTAAACCTGCTTTGCTGCTTTAATTAGGTAGGCAAATGTGGAGAACAAATTCTTTGCTTGGGAGAATATAGATTATATGAGTCAGCCTTACTTCATTTTCTTGAGCAGAGTGAAAGCAAAGATAAAAATGAAGTGGCTCAAGAGAAATATTTATCTGGAGCAATTTAGCATGCACTGTGAAAATTGCTTTCAGAAAAGGAAAATGGAAATCGTTTTGTAGGACATGTGTCAATGAGTTTCAGACCCACTTGCGTGTACTTTCCATAATGAAAATCTTCTCCAGGTACAAACACCCATGCACCAGTGTGCAAATGTCTGGTTTGGAGTAGCTGTTAAGCAGAAACCTTCAATCCCTTCAGATTTGTGGCCGATCTAACTCACTCTGATTTCTGCACCTGACATGGCTTCCCACATAATTTTTGTTTCATTGCCATAAATATGTATTGCATCTAGGAGTATGAGGGGAAGAATGAGAAAGAAGCATTCCCTTGGCAGGTTCTTGTTTATGAAAAGCAAAATATTGTAATTGTTATCTCCATATGTATGAAATGTAAAAAAGCTGCAGGTGCTTATAACCTGAAGATAAGTGTAAATTCAACTCTTATCACCTCATCTTAGTTCACTGCTTTACGAAGGCTAGTCTGTGAGGTCAAAGAAAGCATCCAAGGCAAGATTGGAAAACATGATTATTTAAATTGGGCTTTTCCGCCTCTAAATTAACTACAGATTGCTAAAAGTGAAAGGGCAGAAGAGTTTTCTTAACTTTCTGTACATTATTGTGACTGTATTTTAAGGGGAATATGATTTGTCACTTATCACTGGTGCCAGCTCATTTAAGGGAAAGAATAGAGTTCTAGGAAGGAAATAACATTGATATTTAATGTTCCTCACATCTAGTATAGATTTCACGAATCAGGGCTCTCAAAAAAGCCCCAGAGGGTATTATAGGAAGTTACAAAATCAAGGGAGAAGCTGAAAGCATATGTTAAAACCTGCTAGATTTTGATCAGTTGTTTCTTACTCACCCCAAGTTCTCTAAATGAAGGTGAGACAAGGAAAAATGAGATAAGCACCATAAGATTAAAATCTGAAGTTCTGGGTTTAGTCCCAGACATGAATTCAGATTGCTTCACTTCAGCGCTGCCGAGTTCAAGCTTTCAAAATCGCTAGTTAGACCCCCAATATCACAAGTCACCTAAAAATGCTGAGATGCCAGAACATAACAGAGGTTGCCTTTTAGCTTTACTTGAACCTTTCTTTGGGACACCTTTTTCAAACCCTTCTCTGCACTTCCATAGGCCAGAACCTTCCTTAAATAATCAAAACCGTGTTGCTCTAAAATATTTGGTCTGTATAAAGAAAACTTTGTGAGAATCCATTTTTACACTCTAAAACCGGCAACCATTGCTATCTGACTTCTTTCTAACCACGAGCAAGGACTAAGTTTTCAGGTCTGTAAACTGTCTGTTTCCACCTTTCTCTTCACTTTTTTAGTTTCATTCAGTTCTTACAGATAATCTTCACAGCATGCAAGGAGGCTCCTCAGTCTGGAGATGGTGTCCAGAGCCTTCCAGGGTGGGTTCAAGGCTCCTTCTGAAGCCAAGGAACAGATTTTTAGAAGAGATCCTAGACGTGGCCCTGGCATTGTTACAGGAATATGAAATTAGGAGCTGTCGTTCCAGTCTCTAACACTAAATTTGTATATAATCCATCTGTTTCTGTTGTCAGCCTGGCCTCTCAGCTAGGCATTTCAGGACATCAGACTGTCATGAGACTGTACTTCTATAGCATTCAGTGTGTCCCACTTAGCACTGACAAAATATAAGTAATGCTAAAACCATCATAATTACTTACAGATTATATATGGTATGAAGATTTTATTTCTGCTGTCATCATATGAAAAGTGTAGTTGTTTTAATATATGTTGAGTGTTAATCTCCCTTAAATATTCCTCCTCAAAGTAAAAAAAAGACCTTTGTTTAAAGAAAGTACATGCTCTTTCACTGCAAATCTGAGAAAATGGTTTCTTTATTAGGAAAATGTTTTCTTTATTTCTATTTCTTCATAGTTCTCTTAGGTTTCTATTAAACCTCGATGGAATAGCTGAGGAAACAGAATGTAAATTGCTTAAGATGAGGCAACAGCAGTAAGGTACCAGCATGTGCAATCAAGAAGATTAGTTTGCCCATGGGAGTTTCACAAAGCCTGTATCAGCCCTCCCCCAGCTTCGCGAGCCAAGGCAGTACAAGTGGAACCATTTAACCAAACTGCCACATTTACAAAACACAGTGCTGGATTCTTGTAGGCACGCTTGAGGAATTTGATTTGATGTGTACTAAAGCATTTAATAATAGGCATCACCATAAATATCTCTCATTTCTTCGCAAGTGTGTATCGCAAACGCTTTGCTTTTAGTTATGACTATGACTAGTTATGACTTCAGACGGTGACATGGTATTTGACTCTATCTACCAGCTTGCTGTTGCTGAAAGCATCTCGCTTTCATGATGTGCCTCTCTTTGCCCCTGTCCTTGTGCCGTGCTCAAATTACTGTGTGAGTCTTTGTCTTCAAACCCTAAACTCCTGCTCTGGAGGAGGAACTACGAGTCCCCGTATTTCCTTACTGACTGGGCTGGTGTATTCTTGACTGTACTCGAATTTTCAATAAAAAGAGTAAGACCTAGGTGTTTAACAGAGAATGCTGGAGTTTCTACGTGCTACAGGATGGTTAAAAACAGCTGAGAAATCTTACCTTACTATAGAACTAGATTCAAAGGTAGGTGTTAGCTGTTAATTCCCACAGGGTTCCAAAGTGACCTCTACCGCTCTTCCACATAATCCATTTATTTGAGATAAAAATGAAATTGCATAGGAGTCATATCAAATGCACCGACCTACTGGACTTGCTCCAGTATACCAACGTTTTTCTTTGTCTGGGGAGCCTAAGCTGGAGAGAGTAGTTCAGAGCTGGCCTCAAATACCCAACAGAGGGGAAGAACCACGTCCCCTCTTGGGAAGTGATAGCAAGGGCTAGCACCAAGCTAGCAAGCAACAAGGGCTATGGTCTTGCTGACACGGCCCAGGGTGCAGCTGGCTTTCATTGCTGCAAGGGCACGCTTGGCTCACCTTCAACTTGCTGTCAGCCAGGACCTCGGCTGTGAAATTGCTTTCCAGCCAGCTGCCCGCAGCCTGTTCTGTTGCATGGGATTAGTCTATCCCGGATGCAGGGCCTACCATTAGCTTTTGAGATTTCTCATGAGATTTGTCTCTTTATACATCAGCCTTGCTCTCCTGCCTATCAGCTGCCGCCTGCAGTTTGGTATCTGAATATGCTGAGGTTGCGCTACATCCCGTTGTCCAGGTTCTTAATAAAGACAGACGTTTAAAGTACTGGTACCAGTATTAACCTCTGAGGGGTGCCACTAGGGACTGGCTGATGGTGGGTCTTCATGCCACTGGCTGCAACCCTTGG
This sequence comes from Haliaeetus albicilla, assembly GCF_947461875.1. Lineage (NCBI taxonomy): Eukaryota > Metazoa > Chordata > Aves > Accipitriformes > Accipitridae > Haliaeetus > Haliaeetus albicilla. The sequence goes on along the minus strand of NC_091485.1, from coordinate 11,409,884 downwards.
AGCCTGGCAGGCCAGCCAATTTTCCATCCCCCTATGGAAACCATATGTCAGCAATTTGGTTGTCAGGTTATTGTGCGAAACTGTAAAAAGCCTTGGTATAGTCAAAGTGAGGAAACAGCCACTGCTGTCCTCTAGTCAGCAGAACCAGCCCCTTCTTCATAGAAGGTCAGCAGGTTGCTCAGATCCAGCTTGCCTTCAGTGAATGCAACCTGGATGTTCCCAAGCACTTTCTTTTTCTTCTTGTGCCTGACCGCCAGAAGGATTTTCTCCATAACCTTCCTGGGGACCAAAACAGGTCTGTAGCTCACTGCATCCTCACAAAAGGATAGTTTCCTTTTTTTGCTCATAAGGAAGTAAAGGCAACTTCAGCTATTATTCACCTATGACAATAGCAGCAAATGCATAACAAACTGTATTGTTTTACTACTTGCTCCACCCGCTCTGCACTGAGGCACAGTGCAGTGGATAACGTATGGACACGTTCACCCCTGGGAACAAGGGCTTAATGCTGTGGCTTTGTATTTGCTGAGATTGCAGCCTGACTCCGTTCATCCTTTCCCGCTGCCAGGTCCGTTGGAGCTGAACTTCGCCCTGCCTGAAAACAGCCTGACGGGTGTCAAGCTGGACTTCAGCGGTCTCTTCTGTCGTAGAGCAGCGCTACACGAAAACGATTAGACCAAAATCTTGTGCTGCTGTAGAGCCTTCATTAGTTCTTCTAAATATATGGGTGAACACTTAATTTGTTTTCCCTTGCTGCAATCTTGTACTCATTTCTTTCTTATGCAGCTTTGTAAAGGAGGCAATGCCCTCCCTGTCATCCAAACCGCCACCTTACCCGTGCAGCAGCTCTCTTTACGCCAGAGCCACATTCTACCGCATTGCAGGTGCTTTCAAGTCCCAGTTAAACCAGTCACCATCATCTTCTGACCCTGAATCATTTAGGTGTGGGCTTACTTTAAAAATGGTGATTAATCAAGTTAATTATGGATTGTCATAGGCACAGGGCTCAAACTCAGCTTCCACCAGACCGTCCTCACCCGCTGGTAAAAGTTTAGGGATCTGATGCTTTTAGACTTTTGAAACTGGGCTCTCAAAGGGCTCCTTATGATTTTGCACAAGTCTCAAATGCCTCGTATCATCCTCATTGTAGTTCAGTACTGTGGTAGACATTCAAGAGGATTTGGAGAGGGAAATTGGGCCTTTCAGTCATTTTTCCAAAGATAATGAAGATGTATTCAGCTCCTGGCAGCTGAAGTACAGGGGAAGGATTTGGAATTATTCTGAACACATTTTTCTTTTTCCCTCAGAAACAAGGTCAAGAGAGATTATTGTTTTATTAAATCGTTCTTTACTCATCCTTGAAGTAGTCTCAAGTCATCACAATGGGAACTCAACTGAGTTCAGAGAACAGAGAAAGAGGAGGAGAAGCAGTCAGGGAAGAACTTGCTAGGATTTCACAGTGGTAATTTCACAAATGCTGCTTTACAATTCATCTATTGTCTTCAAAATAGCTCTAATGTAGGCCACAGTTCACACAGCGAGCAAGGGAAAATGTATTAATCACAATGCAATGAATTGCTGGCTCCTAGATTAAAAAAATAGAAACTAGAGACTCTGAAAGACACTCGGGGAGAAGCTGACCTTCAGAAACACTGAAGGTGGTATTAATGTATTACTTTTAATCAAGCAAGATCCAAAAGTCTCAATCAAACTCAAGTTTTCTTGTGTAAAAGTACTGAGAAGATGCACACAAAGAGACGAGGCATGGTCTCAGCAAAACACACACGGGCAGGTGTCCTTCAGGTTTTGACACACCAGATACAGTCTTCTGAACATAGTAATGCATATGCAACTCAGGAACTTCTACAGTAAGCAAGAGGCCGTAAATGCAGCAGGCAGCGTCGGTTGGAAAGAATCCATCCGTGTTCTTGTGCTCTTTCATATGGGATTTGTAGTCACGCTAAACTTCAAGCCACGCCAGTGATCTCCAAAATATGGTGCTGCTGCCTACATAGATACACAGATACCATCTTTGCAGTCACCATCTGCTGTCAAGTTCTGAAGCTTCCTATCTTCAATTTCCTCTGCAACCACAGTACGATAGACTTTTTTCAAAAAGAGAAGCTAACGCTTTTACTGGGTTACAATTCCACTTTATGGGGTGTAAGAGAATGCCAAATACAAGATTTCCAACGAAATGGAGAATTAGCGACACAAACATGAAGACAGAAAGCTTTCCTCTGTACCTCAGTTTCTGCAACAGCAGGCACAGATAACGTTTGCTCAAATGGTTAAGTTTCCTCATTGCTCTGGGCTGCAATTAAATTAGCTTTAACTATCATTGGCTTAAAAATGCCTTAGCTCAAGCTTGAACTGACAGCACAAATTTCTGCTCTCCAATCTGAGACAGAACAGGTTTTAATACCTCCCTAGAGTCAAGCAGTAAATACATCGTATTGGATATCATTTTAGGCATTTTAATACAAATGTTTTTATTTTCATTTTAGTTTTATTTAGATTTAAAAATAAATTTAAAAAAAAAACAACTATGAATAGGTGCTAAAAAAAATTCAGGTACAAACTTTATGTTAGCACAAAAGTAATGCTAATGAATATTTACCTCTTAAGTGGTAAAATAGAGAAAGTTAGCTGTAAAAAAACCCACAGCCAGGCAGGAGAGGAAACAGCTGCCCTATATCTGTGAAATGCTGTGGGACTACTGCCATCTTCTGGGATGTGCAGCAAAGGCACGTCAATACTACGAAATACTTTCACCTGCAGGAACAGACGAGGTTTAGGGTTTAAGATACAGACTAAGCAGAAATTCTTGAGGGCTGATTAATTTGCCCGTGGTTTCTTGTACATATCATATTCCACTTCTTCACCTCTTACACATTTGTCTCCTAAAAACTAGGTTAACATCGTTTTATAAGCACAGCAAAATTATACTCCTTTAATTTAAGCTGTGGGGAAGGCAGTTATAAGCACTTGTTGCATTCTACTTCTGAGAAGTTTCTCAGAGTGATTGCATGGAAACAGTGTAATTTTTTCATTTATATCATAGTGATTGGAGTGGCTTGTCATGGTTCGTGATTAGGGCCTACTGGAATACTGTTATATGTTATACAAACATATAATTCAGTAGATGTATGTCTGTGTGATGCATTTTGTGGTAACTTTATTGTGTATTTCAGGCTTTTTCTGCTTTGGGATGGACTTCAAGCAGTGAAAGAGTTGGATTCATTTATTCTTTTCTTTTCTTTTTTTTTTTTTAATTTACAGCGTGTTCCATGGGTTTGTTTATCCCATAGATTGCTTATGAACAGAAAAGTTTGTCATAGGCATTCAACACAGCATATAAGCTATGAGTGGTTTTGTCGTGGCTGACAACAAAGAACTGTTTGGTGTTTCATCATAGGAGCATAGTTTGTGATCAGGAGGCAAGTAAAAAGAAATCGCATAGCACCAGGCTTCTCAGGGACACGTTAGACTTTAGGACCACAGAAAAGAAACACTTAATAATAAATAAATTAATAAATAAAATTTTAATAAATAAATAAGTAGGACTGTTAATTCTTCCTGAGTGGCATATCACTCCTTTTCAAAACAAACAGCAACTCCCGCCCAACCTTGAGGTCTTGAACAGCCACCTACTAGATTACGCTGCTTAATGCATACACCTGATATTGAAGGAATATAACACTTCTACTCTCTTAAATATTAGCCTGTGGCATAACTAAGCGTGGGATGTTTTTATTTGTTTTACCAGTTTCTCCCCAATCTCTCTCCACTTCATGTTGGATGTCTCCCAGCCTGAAATCACAATTGACTCCTAGGCTGTTTTCTGCAGGACAACACAAGCAAACAAAGACAAAATGTTACCTGTTCAAAAACTCTGCCCACCGGGGATGTGTGGCAGGAGAAAAACCGCAGCCGTCTGCCTACAGCCCAGCAAGATATATGAGATCTCAGGCGGCCTTTGGGACAGGGGTACCAAACGCGTGTCATGCGAGTTGGATAATACTTGGCACCCTGCCTTGGGTTTATCTTTGCTGTTAATGCCAGCCATCAATCTTGTTCCTCCTGAGGCTGACTGCTCCTGTAAGAAACTGCTTTACTTCTGCCCACTCACTGCCTCTCACTCGTAAAAGACAGTTTTATGCTCTCGGCACAGCTCAGAGTATCAGCCTGTTGGCTCAGCCGAAATAACCCCATGTCTTGAAGAAGTCCTCCATGCTCAGGTGGGACAGCGGAGGAAAGATGCTACAGAGTCTTCAGGTAATCTGGAGGTGAGTTTATGATAACTGGCAAGTGAAATACACTAATAACAATTTAAAAAAAACCAAAATCTGGGACAAGATCTGTGCAACATTTAACTGTCACTAAGATTCCATTCTGTTAAAAATCCCAGTATGTTTCTTCGCTCTGTCATGCCAGCTAAAATGAGATACAAACCGGCAGTTCTGAGCAAGGTAGTTTATTAGTTACGTGATGTAGTTTCTATAATATGGAACTTGGTTTTGTGATATCCCAGGGTTACGTCATACTTGATGAGAAGACTTCAAATGTTTATTACTGTGACAATCCAGAGAAAACAAAATCTGTGTTCCATGCTTGCCCTTTTGGCACATGATTGAATAGAAATTTTGTTTAATATTTATAATACTGTATTTATACTACTCGCTCCATTTTTAACTATGTTGAACTGAGAGGGTTTAACATGAGAACCCTGACAAAAAGAGAAAAAAAGTTTCCATCAGTTTTTATGCGAAGCACTGATTTTGCTGGTAGTGAACAGTATTTTGCAGAGTATAGGTTCCACAAAACTATGGAGACAATCTGTCATCTGTCAGTAAGTGTTATCCAAGTTATGTTGTGTCCCTAGGAAATGTGAAATACATTTAAATAAGTGTGGCAGTGTGAATTATTTATTGACTTGTTACCTTTGCGTCTTGTGCAAAACTGTTCTCTGCATTCTAGTATTAATAATTTGAGGACTTGTTATGGGATGTTTAGGCGAGAAACCAAGGTGGGGGGAAAGGAGGGATTTAGGTGATTTGGGGAGGAACAAGTGTGGGGAAAACAGAGGGATAAGAGCATTAAAAGGGCCGGTTGTGTGTCAATAGTTGACTGGTCAGTACAAGTACATTTGTCTGGCCATGTCCTGTGCCTGATCCATGCAGTCTGCCCTGTCTTCTCCTTCACTGCTCTCTTGAACACATTACATGTGATCTGTTTAGAGCGCAGATTGATTACCAGATTAGTTAAAAAAATGAAATTCAGTTTCATGGTTTCCAAAGAAATTGAAGCCCTGCTGCTCTTTCTCCACTAGAGATCTCTGCAGGGAGCACCGAGAAACCTCTCGCTCCAAGAACAAGTCCTTTATCCTTAGCAGATCCTGATTGCACTACTTTTTAATTCTGTTAATTTTAGTGAAGTTACTGGTGACTTGAACGGGATTTACCAGGGACCTCCCTTTCTCAGACCTATGCAACTGCATTTGTTTGGGTGAAATCTCTGATATGGCTAGCCATGTGTGACAAATACCCGACATACATGCTCTGACTTCATGTTTAGATAACTAACACTTAAGCTCTGCTTAAAAGAGCATCATTTTAAGGTCAAATATGGGCATGAACAGCAATGGGCTCCTGCAGACTTCAGGAAGAGGGAACTACCTTTCTCTGCAGAACTGAAATTTAGATTTCCTGTTTATTACTGCATGGAAATATTTTGTTTCTGTTTTAGTTTCCAGAACTTCAAATTTTAGCAAATTCAGGCTTGCAAAGTAAACAGCAGAAACAAGCATGTTCTAAATAAGTGGGACAGAGCAATGCTCTAAGCACAAACAGAAGAAAAAGTACTAGAGCAAATTTTCTGAGGGATAAGTCATCTGTCAAAACTCTTCGGCTATGTTTAAACAAGACGACTGCTGTGCTGCCTTTGCACATGGCTAAAATATGTGTGCATGTGAACTACCCCCTGCCTGGGGGGACAAGACCTGGGGCTGAAGGCTCCCTGAGAACATACTGTAAATGAGCTATGCTGTTCTACCCCAGGGAAGAATGAAAATAAATGCTTCCAGGTGGCCACACTTCTCTGCCTCCTGTTTCAGAGCTTGCAGTTTCAGGTTTCAAATCGGTAGGATATTTTGAATTACCATGAAGCACTTACTCTACCATGACAGTAGGTGTGTTCAAGTTGCTCGATGACTTCCATCATTCCTTCAGTTTTGCATAGAAGAAACCCACCTCGTTTCACTTGCCAACAAGGACCATAAAAGTGAATGACGTGCTTCATTTCTGTAGGCATAGAAGTCTTACCTTTACTAAATGTCTAAATGTTACTTATATGTTCTGGAAAATTTAGGTATAATTTGTTCTCACTAGAGCTGGGAAATGTAAATTGGGTCTTGCACCAGCAAGGCTTTTGGAACGCAGGGGAATTCATCCTGAGTGTAACTCATGACGTCCCTCAGGACATCTGCTGGGTTAAAGAGCTCTGTGAAATATGCAGGTGTAGGGTCGTGGGTGATTCCAGTAACCTCTCCTGTATCTCTGCTGACTAGCAAAGGCCTAGGCTAAAGGCTGGGGATAAATTGAAATTTGCCTGAGATGGGTTCCTCCGGTTTTGTTGTCATAAATCCAATTGAAATAGTATCTATGAGTATTTTACAGTGATTATCAAAAGAAACCTGAGCATTTCCTACTGACAGTACATTTTCTTATCTGTTGCATAAAACAATAAATGATAGTCATTGCTGTCCTCAAGATCAAACTGAGCCACACTGAATTTAATTGCAAAGACAATTAGAAGTGTAAGTTGTGTTATTATTAAATGATGAAGTATTTTATGCTCTGATTCAGGAAGGTGTTTAAACCTAATTCTAACTAAAAGTGGTTGCCTTGTTCTAATGCATACCCACAGATATAAAGTAAATGTGGCTTAAATATTATCCTCAAACAAAGACACTGAGCTGTATGTATGCACTTGAAAATGTAGCCATTTTTTTGCAAATAATAGCAAATTGCTCTGGATATAGAAGCTGTGTTACATCGCTGTATCTGCTTATTTAGAAAGAATTACACAATATCTGATACAAAGATCCCCCTTGGCAATATGCAGTATTTCTCCATTCTAAATATGTATATTCATATTACCCTTTATATGTGCATGCACCACATCTTTCTTCTCATTAATGAAGTTTGACAATTTGTGACAGGACAGAAAGGGAATTCATTATATTTAGTAACAGCAAACCCATTTCTCATTTTTCTAGTGCCAAGCAGCTGCAATGAAATTGCCTAAACCACTATATCACAATTCCTCACCATTGTGGTTCTTCAGGTCACCCCTGAGGGTCTTCAATTTCCTTATGTTCACAGCTTGGTGCCTGGTAATTTTCAGAATCAGGAAATATAAGGAAGCTATATCTTTTTATTCTGAGAAGGATTTTTCTTTATTTGAGAAGAAATAAATCTGTCAGATTTAAAACATTAAAAATCAGAAGCTTGACTGTAATAATCACAGCAATGTCAAAGCCAATTTTGGTTAGCAAACTTTGGAATGAAAATTTTCTGCTTGACAAAGAAACTTCTCTTCTCCCTGAAAGAAACTGTTCATGTGCAGGGGAAATTGAATTTTTAGTTCAATAATCAATGGAGTTTAAGAATAAGTTATGGTAATAAGGCTGAAAGGCACCCAGCATTATTTTTCCTTAAAAAGTTACTCAGTCTTCTTGCTGCTGCCAACTTCAGTGGACTATGTTGGCTAAAATGAAAGAAGATTAAGTAATTTTCTCTATATATAAAATGGTCACATGCTTTGTATACAAGTATTAATAATTGAGGAAATGTGACAATAGGCAATAGCACAGAATTCAATGGAATTCCTTAACAATTACTTCAGATACTTGCTTTGGGTTCTGCAATGAGATGAAAAGAAGGGTTTCATTTTTATCTAACTTTATTTCCTTTGAACATGTCTTTCCTAATTCTTTATCAGTGTATGACCTGAAATAAAGTACAACACATTTTTCTGTTCCAGTTAAAATTTGCTATTAGTGGAAATAGAAAGGTCCTGAATATCAAGACAGTAATTAAAAGCAATGAAAACATTAGATAAATAGCATGTCGAAAATCAAACTGCTTCGTATTTATTCACTCTGCTACCCAAAGCCTCCAAAGTTCACTGTTTCCGTATGTTCTCACTGAAAAACTAATTTGTTTCATCATCATGGCATACGTAGACAATGCAAACTGATTCACAAGTGTAGTCATTAGTACTGCCATGGTGTCATAAGAGCATCAGTTTTGTGCTCTCCTCTGCCTTTACTGGGCAGCCTAACCAGCTCAGCCCTGCCGGGACTTGCTGTCCCCCAAATCCTCTGCTCCTGGCTCTGGGTCAGCACCTTCAGAGCCTCAAAGCTCTGGCAGGGGAGGCCAGGAGAGGATCTCTGCTGCTCCTTCCACCCCTCAATAACACGTTTCAGTGGAGAGAGCAGTGGTTTTCCAGAGGAGGTTACACTAGCTAGCATTACTTCAGGAATGGGGAAGACAGTGAGATAAAAAGGAGAACTGCTTTGCTCGATTATCTGCTATCATCTGCTGTTACCTTCCCAGAAAAATCAGATCTTCTGAGGAATATTTGTGTCTGTGGGGAAGGTGAGAGGGTGCCACCTAAAAGGATCATACAGTAAAACAAGTCTAAGATTATGTAGGGCAGGACTGATCCCTCTCAAAGTCAAAGCAGGTTTAGAATTTCCATGCTGTATTGAATTTACCAATATAAGCTGTTCTTTAAAAAGTCTGTTCTGAGTTTAGGGTTTGCTCTGGTATTAATGGGTGAGTTGCAGTCCAGAATCAAGGATGTGATTTCTTAATATGGTTCGAACAGATTTTTTTAAGCCCTCTGCACGTGCCCTGCGACTTTGAGAATCGCTTATTTTGGTGTTTGCCTGTAACGTACACACGGAGCTTCAACCCAGGCAGTTACCAGTTCAGTGCAAACACAGCCATGAAAAGCTGCATGTTATTAGCAAGTTTTCTTCCAAGCTGAAGTCATGCGGGAGAAATCTGGTCTGTCAGAGGTTAATAATATGAACTACAGAGATATTCTGCCACAAACACACATACAAAAGCCTGAATCGGAAGCTACATCTGCTGCGAGTGTTCTCTTTGTTATACATCTCATCGATGGGAGCAACCTCATTGATCAACTCCTATTTCCTCCACAATGCAAGAGCATTTTGGACAATATCCTGGTGAGATAATCCTGCTGGATCAATCGTGGAATGAGATTTTATGGGACATATTAATCATACTGCTAGTCCAGTAGGAAAAAAGTATGTTCACGGTGCACATACAGATTTACTAGTGCAGTCAGTTTTAGCCCCTGCATTACAAAACAACAGACAAGTGTATAGAAGCAAATGCATGTCTTTTTAGACTTTCTCTATGGCTATGAAAATATACACGTCCTTTTTAAGCCAACATTTTTTAGAATATATTTTATGTTGTCAGTGGTTAATAGGTTGACTGCTTTCCTTAATTATTTTAATATTTTAACATCTGGTTTATATCTGGTTTATTTTTAAAAATATGAATGTGATATTTTGATATCTCTGAAAATGGTATAAGTGGAGATGGTAATGGTTTCACATGTCTTTGTTACTAATACTTATTTTATATTAGTGAAATCTGGCATTTTTGTCTCCAAATGATATGCAGTTCAAAAACAATGACTGCTCTGTGTCATGGGTCATTACTATTATTTATCTGAGGTTTTTATAGTTACAAATTCCCAGTGTTTCTCTGTTAAAACCTAGTTCAAGGGAGTTACAATGCTGAATAACTACTATAATTTTCATTAAGCCGAGATGTAATAAATCATACTTTCAGGAGAATTTTTTAAAAAGAAGTATTTTCAAAGGAATTTTAAAAGAACTGTCACTATTTCAAAGATGTTGCTATGGTGAGCAGTTGTGTAGTTCAACGGGGAGCTTTTGAGATTAAATATATCAGTATTTTAATGGCTACTCTGCAAGAATTGTGTAAGCAGTCATTAATGTCAGTAAAATACAGATTGGGAGATGGCATAGCTGTAGCTGAGAAGTTTAGCAATAATCACTAAATCTTTGCAACATTTAATTTCAAAGAGCTTGATTTGAGAATTAAGTGTTTAAATAGCTGCTGTTGTTTCGGATGTTGTCTTAGCAACACCCCAAGACTACTCCTTCATAGCAAAATAAACTGCATACCTGCCCCCTCTTTGCTACTCTTCAAAAAATCCTGTAACTTAACAGATAAGCATGTAAATACGTGTCAGATCACTAGATGTCCTCCTCCCACAAAATTTCTTCTCATTCTCAGTTAGCAAACTGATAATATTCTCTTAAAAAAGACCTGCAACCAGGTACAGCACTAAAAGACTGCCAGTGCAAATTTGTGTAGGCACAAACGACCCATAAAACAGCCGCAAGGTAGGTCAGAGCTCTGCACTTAGGAAATATTTTTCATTACGCACAGCTTAGATCCTGAAGGGATACAGAGGAATTTTCTGTCACAGCATGTGTTGCAGAAGCAGGGCTCCTGGGAAACTATCCTCTTGTTGATGACTTATAAAAATCTGGAAGTACATAGATATCGAAGACTGACTGTAAGTAATATTTTTTATTATCTCTATGCACTGGTTGTATGGCGGTTTCTGTGCACAGATGTATAAATTCTCAAGAGAATTCCTTATTTTTGTGTTACGTGGCCACTTTCCCTTCTGTTTTTTCTTGCTGAGGAAATACAGGCTTTTGGTTTATTAAAATTTCCCCAAATGTGCTGTCTGAATACAGCCATATTCCTATAGAATCTGAATCCCCGCCACTAGAAATGGATAAATATTCATAGTCAGCTAATGACAGCAATCTGTAGGGCCCGCTGCAGGCACGGTAGCCAGGACAGTTTTCCTCCTGCAATCCAGCCAGCCCACTTGGCACTGGTGGCTGGAGGCACCTCTGGTAACTGGAAGGGATGGAGCATAGGATGGGGAAGGGAGCGATGCCTGAGGGAAGCCAGTGGGGACAAAAGGAGGATGAATATTCATTTGGGTTTTCCCAGGACCTACAACAGTTCCTGACTCTCTCCTCATGAGTCTTTGAAATTATGCATGCTTCTTACACACTGCATCATTCAAAAATGGTTTTAGATGCTGATGGTTTTAACGAGCACCAAAGTAATATCTGTGGTATGTGCTTGTAGTTGAAAAGTACAGCTTGAGAACTTGAGATGTACCATAGAGCCAGAGGAAGAATGACATTTTAATGGGGTTTTGTTATTTCTGGAACGCTGTTATTTCTGGTACTAAGGACTGGAACCCTGCGCAAAAATCATGTATGTGGTTGTGCGATTTGTTCCACTGGTTTTATCCTACTCGGATATGACAGCATATTTAGAAAGTCAAAATACCTTTTCTTTGCAAGGAAGCAGAGCATTCTGACCATAAAATGCTTGAAGTGAAACTCTGCACTGTTTTTTATATCAAATAAGACTTTTATTTTCCGATCATGTTTCTTATTTGAATTCATTAGTGTTCTAAGAATAAAACTACCTGCATATTTGTAACTTGGCTTGATGGTACTACCTGGAGTTGGGCAGAAATGTGTCAATAACCAGTTTATTTACCAAGGGAAATAAAGATTTTGAGGAAATGGAAAACTGTTGAAAAATGTTTACCAAGGTGGAAGTACTGAAGCTGAAGCAGTAAATAATGTCCAAATACTTTGTTTGACTTCTAAATATAACTTTTAAAAATTACATTGGATATCTTTGTTGCTAAAATAAGTGAAGAGAATAAGCCAAAACCAACCAAAACTTTTTGTATTGGGTTGAATAACATACATTGGCTGACAGAATTTTCTTGCTCCAAAAGGATAAATAGTATCTGATAATTGATTTAAATTGACTCCCCCCTTCTTCGATTTTTTTATTTTGTCTGCTACACAGGCAGTACTAATTAATGCTAGATACTGTGCTGTACTGGAACCTCATAGGAGCCTCAGTGTTGTATTTCATATTTCCTAGACTTTACTGGTCTGATCTTCGTGCTTTTATTCAGGGGAGAATTCCCTCTGAAGTCAAAAGAGATATTTCTCAAAATAAAGGATGCATGGTAGGTACCAGTCTGTCAAAAATGACCTAAAGCTTCCCTAAATGGCACGGTGACCAACATAATCTTGTAGCCAAAGAGCGCGCACTGGAATACAGGGGCTGGTGTAACTCCTCCAGGTAAACACTCCGGTTTCGGATAAGCATGAGGGGGTTGTTTGCTTCTTTTAGAATGCAGACTTCACTTTAGAGGGATAATATCTGCTCTTAGATATAAATCACATGTGGGAACCATACATATGAGCCTATTTAACAAAGGGGAGATCCAGCAGGTAGTGACTTGCAAGCGTAACAGATAACAAATCAAAACGGTATTGATGCAGTAGGGATCCAGAGTGTACTTTACATTTCATGCAAATATTTAGGTGGAAAGCACGATGTTCTGATGGGTAAGTTAAAGCCTTGTCTTAAATAATGGCAAGATTCTGATTTCTAAGATTCATTTCAACGTTAGAATTTTTTTGCTGAATTCAAGCCTCCAGGGTACCCGAGCAGTAGTACCGTACTGGCTGAAAACAGGCAGATGGTGTTCACCACCCCTTCCAGGCAGACACATGTTTTATCATGCCAGTTTTGTCATCAATTATTTCAGTGTATTAAAACAGTGATGGATGTAATTCAAATGACTAATGCCTAAGACTGGAATCGTCTGTATGCTAGCTATATATGTGATGACAATTTTTTGATAGGGAAATGAGGAGCAGATCATAAACTTCAATGTGGAAAGTGAAGTTACTGCAGTCACGCACCAAAAGCTTACTGAAAGTATCAAGTTGCACCAGCATATCAACAATTACAGTTTGCATGGTCAAAATAATGTGTAGCAGAGCCTTATGACTTTTCCTACCTGGGAAGTTATGTGAGACATTATGCAGAGTGAAGGGTTTACTTTGACCATAACTGACTACATACTTCACTTTATCGGCTTGCTAGAAGAAAAGCTGTTGTACAGACAGGTCGAAGTCTGCCCTTAATTTTTCCTTCCATCAACCTATTTCAGTGGGTGATTGTACCTATGGCAAAATTTGACTCCCTGCTTTGCATAAAGGGTTTCTTTTAATAAAATTATATTGGGGAAAAGAAAAATATGAACTTATGATTGCAGGTTTTTTTCTAGAAAGAAGTATTTACACAACTGAGACATTAATGGATGTTAGATACGTGGACAAAAATATTTGAATAAATTTTTACTGTAATTTCACAAAGGCACCCTTTGCAGAATCCAAGAAACTTTGCAAGATCACAGATACTTCTAGTGCAGATTTTTCTTCTTATTTCAAGCTAACAGAAATGCAAAAATCTCAGATTTTTTCCACCCATCGCTATCACCATTCCATTCTAACCATTAGCTAACAAGTAACACTCTAGCTTCAGGACACTGCAAAGATCCCATTTTGCAGTTTCTGCTATCACAAGCCCCATTATCATTAGATACCTGTCTATAGGTCAAGGTCAGACAAGGGAAGTGACTGGGGAAGAAGGTAACTGGCATGGAGCCATCAGAGTACTCATTTGCATTCTATCATCAGAGAAATCAAGTTGAAGGAAGGAACTAAAAAAACCCCTATAAACTGTAATGATCATGTATAATAAAGCAGTCCCACTTCTAATCAAGTGGACTTTCTATTAATGCTTAATAATCAGTAAAAATGCAATCCTGTCTTCTCTCCATTCACTGACAGCGATCTTACACAGCAGGACCAGTTTGATCAAATACCTCCTTTTGCACCTGACCTTGCATAAATAGGAGTCATTTCACAAAGTGGACTGCATATGGTGTTTTACAGTTGGCATAAAGCCTGCTCCATTTTCACTTCAGAAGACAGCAATTCAGGCTGTAATTGTCACTTGGTATAGTATTCATCCGTAAAAAAGGACCATTTGAGATAACAGGAAAGGGATCAAGGAACAAAATGACACCAAGTCCATGTTTATCTTGTTAGTGCACTTTGTCCAGATATTGGTGTCCTGATGTTATTTCTGACCTTGTTCAGTGAGAACAAACGTTGGTGGAAAAAGACAAACAGAAATGCTTCCACGTAGCATCTTTCCAAAACAAAGCCCCATCCTATAAATATCTGTGGAACCACAAGAAACTTAAGCTGGAGGAGTGGCACTCCCAGAGGGGCTATCAGCAAATGACTTGTTGAAAATTTAATCCTCTGAATGCATCGTGTGGTTCAGGAGGACAACATATTTTAAAGCAATCCCCCTTCCTTACATGATTTCTTCTGGAAGAGAGCACTTCGAGCTCTGGGGCTGTCTTTGTTCTGAATGCTGCTGAGCGTGAGGTTATGAGGATGGCCTTAGGAGGACAAGAACTCTTGACAGGAGTAAGATGTACAAAAATTGTAGAATGATTGTCAGGTGCTTTAAGCTAGTAAGGATAAGAAGAAGCAAAACTGGGTTATATCTGAAAGCACAAATAACATGAAACTTTAGTTTACGTATACAAAGTAGGCTGGTGTTTTAGTATTATATCAGAAGTCCTAATTAATGTTTCTACAAAACTGTCTCACAAAGAACAGATGTGGGTCTATATGAATAAACATGACAAAAAAGGAAAAGAAAAAACCCCAAACCCTCTTATGTAAGTGATACGCTTCTGTAAGTAACCAAATGAAGACTTGTGAAAAGTAAGGAGTCACAGTAGCAAAACCAGAAGTACAAACTTTGTAGCATGGAGTAGTAGCTCAGGTTTAAACCCATGCAAAGGACTTGTGGTTTGGGAGGCAGCTGGGATTTATATCCAGTGGGCACTTCTTGTGTTTAAAATCAACATTGTTCACTGGTGGAACTTGAAATTACGAGTTTCATGATATTCCACTTCCCTGCTAGGTAGTAGTTGGTGCCACCAGATATAAATACTTTTTTTATCATCATCAACAGCAAGAGGTTTTCTCTATGTATTTCCCTTTAAGTCTTTTTTAATCTTGTGTCTCTTTAACAGAGCTACTTGTGTCTGACACTAGGATTTCGGATCGGTGGATACTAGTGCAGTTTAGGACTTGGAAGTTGTAGAACAATATGGGAGGATAATGAGGTGGGTTTACAAAGTCTGGATGATAAACAACTCAGTTTCTTAATGTTGGCAACTATTTCTGAATGAGTAGGGAGAGGAGAGAACATTATTTAGAGAGTGGGCAGCTGTATACCCAAACTGAGCAGTTTGGAGCAAGAGTTGTTTGCCTTTTGCAAATTAGAGAAGTGATGCAGTCTATTAAATATTGTCAGACTGGGTATCCTATGCTTCTTTTAAAATGTGTTTTCTCTGAAGTTGCAAGTTCTTCTAGGAATTTTTGAAATTAGACTTCTCATCTATGAAGCATGCAAATTTAAGCCAAAATGGATAAGAAAGAGCATCAGCAGCTAATCCATCATAAAACCAGGGACAACTCAAGATTTAAACTTGAAACTACCCATATTTTTGGAAACTCTTTTACTATGCCCACATCCACGGTCCTGATCCATGTGGAACAGACTAAAGGAGTTAACTTGTGAGAGGCAAACTACTCTTAATTGGGTCAGGTACACAAATAGATTTTGGTTTTGTTTTCCTATCACATCTTTTGTACTAAACAAAGTTAAATGGAAGCGTTGTTCTTGTTGCTTACTACTTTGGCACTTTTTTTTTTTTTCCAATTAATAGCTTCCCCTTCTTTGCATTCATGTGCAAATCACAATTCAGCAATATAGCTTTTTTAAGTAGCTATTCTGGGGACAGTAATGCTTCATGCATAAGCAATTGGCTCATGAAGCATCTCACAGCTTCCTGCTTTTTTCTTATCCTAGCCACTGGAGGGCAAAAGACACAGAAATAATTTGGACGTGGTATTCTTTTATACAGTTTTATGTTACGAGTATAGCAAGCTATAGGAATAAGGCAGAGCTGAAGTAGTACCTACAGGGGTTTTTTTTCCTAGATGGACTTAGATGGACTTCAGATGTCTTGTATGGGACACAAATTTGCCATCTTCTCACAAACTGAAAAGAGAAATAATATATTTGGGGCACGCTGAACTACATTTACAGATGATTATGAGTTCAACGTTGTGAGTGAAAGTGAGGTTGTCATTAACTCACAAGTAATCTCCTTTAGGGACATAAACAGGTTTTTCAGACTCTTTCCTTGCTAACTGCCTTGTGAGGGGTGTGTGACACCAACCAGCTCCATGCAGCTGCCCTGCTGCCATGAGAAACCTGAAAAGCAACTGCAGCAACCCCAACTAATTTTGAGCAATTGATTAGCAAACAGGTTTTGAGTTCAGTTTATCTAGTGATAACACATAAAGACTCTGCAGCTCACCAAATACAGCACTGGTGAATACGGCTCTCAACTCTTCAAGCAGTTGAGAGGAATCTTTCACTTGCTAATATAAGCAACTTGATGATGAAACATTTGCTTCCTATGCAGGCCATTATTTATTCTCTTGTAGGCATGCAAACTTCAGGTGACAGCTTTCCTTTCAAGCTTTAAAGTACTCCGCTTTGGTTTTCTCTAATTACAGTGGAGCCTGTGGAAGACAGAAAACTTGAGGTTCTACAGAAAATCTGCGTTACAATAATCTGCTCCCTAAGGTGAGGAGAGGAGACTCCAGGCTTCTTTTTTTAGAAGAGCTGCACTTTTTTAATAATTGCTACTGTGCATCAGCATCACCTCTCAAATTTTATTTTGCTCTCTTTTCAATCTGTTAAATATAACTGAAAAATCAAAGAACCACAACTACTCAAATAGAGAAGCCCTGATGTACCTTGCATTCAGTTTAAAAAGACCACTGTAAGATATCATTCTTACAAGGATATTTCTAATGAATGGATCTTCTTTCTCTTCTTCTGCCCAGAAGAGAGGACTTCGTGAACAAAATAATTTTTCTCTTTACTATCTAATATATTGTTTAAAAGACTGAGTAATAAAGCTTCATATTTACATTCCTGATTAATAGTGAAAGCCTTTGAAAGTTTCTGTAAGTCTGTGAAAACCAGACGTAGCTACACACCCTGGAGGCAGCACTGCGAGACCCAAGGAAACCTTATATATGTTGGGAAATGGAGAAGACCAGAGTGTTGGTCCACTGTGTAACTCTACCCACTTTTTCCATAATGCAAACGAGATGTGAAAAATATTTTCCTGCATCTCCAAGGCCCTAACCCCTGGAAAACAGTAGGGCTGTTGCCCACCTCCTGACTTTCAGTGTGGCTTGTCCTGGGCCGTTGTACTATAAACATGCAGAGATGAGAGAGTAGTTGAATATCAGTAAAACAATATGTATATATCTATCTTACTGGGAGACTTTAACAAGCCTTTGTTGTATATTACATTTTAAGCTCTATCTTCTAGCCTTCAAAACTATAATGACTGATTAGAGGTGTGTGAATAGCGTCATTATCTTCTGGCAATAAATTGCAATACATATACATGGATTTCATCTTCTGTGAAATGGTCCTTATAAAAACAGTAAAAGTTCATATGTCCTTAAAGCATATGAGCAATTAATCCTCAAAATGATCAATGGAGAGAATGTCCTTTTCCCTCTGTCTCTGGTTTATTTATGTGTTCCCATTAATTATGCCTAATTTTCTGTTGGCACTTTTTTTTAATGCAGTTCCATTTTAGCATATCTTTCCAAAGACTTATTAGTAGGTTGGATCATTTATGTTATTTATAATCCACTAATCTTGACAAAAAGGCAATGCCTTACCAATAAAAAAAACACATGAGGATTAATTATTCCCTGCTAATAACTTATTAGGTCAGATCACCCAGTTTGAGGTGTCTATCACACCTTAATTTTATCAGATTTTTTCCTTTGGAAGCTGCTACTCTTTAGCTTTTATTGAGATTATTTTTATCCCAACAACTCAATCCCTTGCCAAAACCAGCTGCACAGTGATAGGACAAACAACGGACACAAGTTGCAGCAAGGGAAATTCCACATGGATTAAGCTAGAATTTCTCCATGTTAAGAGTGGTTACACAGTGGAAAAATTTCCCCAGGGAGACTGGAAGCTCAGTTCTATTCAAAACAGCTGGAGAAGGCTCTGATCCAGCTCTGAAGAGGGCCCTGCTCATGTGGCTGATGACAACCCAAGTTTGCTCAGAAAAAGAGGTGATGCAGAGCAGGTAAGAGGAGACAAGGCTATGGTCAGAATATGAAAGTACTTTAAACAAAAAGCTCTAATTCTCCTGCCTTTTACACCAGTGTTATACCAGTTCCCCCCTGCACTTTCCAGTGCATTTACACACAGCCTAGCCAAGAGGAGCTCCAGCTGAGACCATCATGGTGTCACGTAATTTGTATATATTTAATTTTCAAATTTCCAGAGCTTGTGCTAGGAAACTGGTAAAGTTGCTGTACTGTACACAAGCATTCTTTAATCAAATTTAAAAACAAAACAAGCAGTGGTCATAATCAGATGGCAGAAAATGAAAGGGTAAAGTTAAACTTACTTCTACTCACCCTCACTTCTTGTCTGGTTAATCACTGATCTTAAGATAAGTTTGGGTCAAGACTGCAGCAACAGGTAAATTGTTGATTTCTAGATAATGCTGTGATAAAAATACTTAGGTTTTGCTTTCTGGTTGGAGCAGGTCAGATAAAAAATGATGTGGGCAGACACTCCTGCTGCACTGTAGGTGAAGTAAAAGCCATTTTTTGGTGTTTGCAGCACCAGCAGCTTCAGGCTGAGGTATTTCCTGTTCTGTTAAGTGGAAGCTGTGGTGTAAAAATAGACACTGGTATTTATTGGAAGCTTAAGCCTGCTGAAGCTGTACAGATTTAGAAAGCTCGTTAATCACTATCAATTAAAAAGTCTGCCTCATTATTGCATAAATTAGTCAGAATGATGCACTCCACTGCAGGGCCTGCTCAAAATATTTATTTTGAAAAAGCATTACCAGATTTAGTCCAAGAGTGGTACTTACAGTAACAGTCAAGGCTTTTAAACTGCTACAGTTACATGCATTTTTCTAAATATCTTATAAACTCGGCAAGACTGTATGTGCTGGTTTTGGCTGAGTTAATTTTCTTCCTAGTAGCTGGTATGGGGCTGTGTTTTGGATTTCTGCTGAAAAGTGCTGATAACACAGGGATGTGTTCGCTGTTGCTGAGCAGGGCTTACCCAGAGCCAAGGGCTGTTCTGCTTCTCAGCCCACCCCACCAGCGAGGAGGCTGGGGGGGCACAAGGAGCTGGGAGGGGACACAGCCGGGACAGCTGACCCCAACTGACCATATATATGAAATTCCATGTCATATGACATCAGGCTCAATGTATAAATCTGGGGGAAGAAGAAGGAAGGGGGGATGTTCAGAGTGATGGCGTTTGTCTCCCCAAGTCCCCGTTAGGCGTGATGGAGCCCTGCTGTCCTGGAGATGGCTGAACACCTGCCTGCCCGTGGGAAGTGGGGAAGGAATTCCTCGTTTTGCTTTGCTTGTGTGCATGGCTTTTGCTTTACCTATTAAACTGTGTTTATCTCAACCCATGGGTTTTCTCACTTTTACCCTTCCGATTCTCTCCCCCTTCCCACCCGGGGGGAGTGAGCAAGTGGCTGTGCGGTGACTAGTTGCCGGCTGGGGTTAAACCACGACAGCATGTTACCAGTGTCTTAGCATCTGGTAACTATCAAGCAAGTTCTGAAAGGCAAGAATGGAAAAGCAATACTTAAAACTTACTTTGAATGCCTGGAAGACTGGAAGTATACAACATGCCCATGAGACTTCCTTACATTAAAGATTATGACCGAGAACAAAACTAATCATTCCACATTACTGTGAGAGAGAGTAACACAGCTCTTACCCAGTATCCTGTTCCTGCAAATGCTTGGACATAAAGACGATCTCCTGGGTTGAATTCCTGTCTAGATTTATGCTGATGGCAAGGCTTCCGTTAAGTTATACTTAACAGGTTTTTATGTATTGTGCTCCTAATATGCAGAATATTTTCAGGAAGAGAAGCTGCATACGGTGGTTTCATACAGAGCACTGTAGAGGTGTGTGTAACCTCCTCTTCCATTCTGTAATGTCGGACTTCGTGGGTTCCTATAACTCATCATTGCAAAGGCTTCTTAAAAACTATTGAAGACGGGGGTCTATGTGCTCATCACAGTGCACTGTGTTAGAGCAAAGACAGTGCACAAAGACTTACTTACAAGCTGGTTTAGTGAAAGTCAGAACTGACTGACTTTTCTTGGAGATTTATTTGAAGTAATCCTTTGAGGATAGGTGTCATGGTGTACACAAGTGAAAGTGGTGCTACCTTTGCTTACAGCTCTGAGTTGAGCTAGGGAATTTGGATATTGCTGTTCCCTTACTCTTCAACGACAAATATCCTGACCTCTCTAAAATGGCTCTTTGAGGGAAAATAGAACTGGTAGGTGCATTCAGCAAAGATAGGTAAAGATAGATGAAGGCTTTCTGTTAGAAAGTATTCTGCAATGTATACATAAAGATAAAAAGTTATTTTTATGACACAAAACTGCACAAGAAATGACAATGTTTCAAGAATTTTGTTCATAGAAGGTATGATAGAAATATCTTATTATCTCTTCCATTTCCATACTGTCCTATATCAGACAATTTTCCCCGAGTAACTGAGAAACTATCTTCTGTGAAGTACATTTAGAAATATATGTAGCAAATTTGCCTATCCTTTAATGAACATATCTAAAAGTTTTCTTACTTGCATCACTATTTCCTTACTTATTTTACAAAGGCACAAAAAGCCTTTTGTAGTAACTATATCTGTAGGGAAAGGAAAGGAAATGAAAGGAAAGTACCAGACACGAAGCATCAAGTAAGAACATTTCACCATCTCTTTACATGCTTTGTAATTAGTTTTTGTAAATGTGAGGAATGGGGTCCATTTGATCAAATATTCATTTATGATATCTAAGCTGATTCCCTAGATTTTCTTTAGACCTCTTTTTTTCCTTTTCTCATCCTAATGTAGTTGCCTGCAGTCTTTTCGATGATGTTAGAGGGATTTGGCAATCATTGCCTCAAATAGACACACCCTTAGTTTTATTAAGGCTGAAATCTTCCCATAACCTCAGGATTAGTAACATTTACGATACTTAGTGTTGTTTTACAAAGGTTTGTTTAGTTTGATTCAATCTCTCCGTTATTTGTGTGACAAATAAAGAAAATATGACATGCTACTTAAAGTAAGGCAGGTAGTCATGCTGGGGCAGTTTAAATTAAGAAAAGGTGGTCTGTTAAAGTAGGTATGATAACGTTTGATAAAGTTTATGTTATATATGATCTTATGATCTTACAGGTGCTTGGTATTGAGGGGTGGGCCTGTTATCATGTCTATAACCCTCTGACCCTATTAACCACACCTTACTGTCAGCATTAAATTACTGAATACAACTTGGATTACAAGATGTCATGCATTTATCTTCAAAATATGACAACACTAAAAAAAACCAACCAAACAAACCTAAAGCTTAATTTTTTTATCTGTGTTCTGGTTTCTGCAGTTGTGGTGCATGTGTTTTAACATTATCAAACTCCTCTCAGCAATCATGAGAGACAGAAATTGTTCTAAATTTCTAAGCTCTGAAAGACGAGGTTCCCATGTATCCAGGGAATGCCACAAGAAAACACTAAATCTTACTAGATTTATGATAGGCATCATTAGTTCCTAGCTGTTAAGTATTTATGCCTGTAGTAAGGCTCTCTACAACTGAGTACTTGGTTGGAGTGTCGCTGTGTCGGATCGGGACCCTCCTCTTCCCCACACGCTGCCCCAGCTGTGGACCATGCAGTAGCAGCATTGGACCAACCTAGGGGACCAGAGCTGCACCCAAGACCTCTGCGACCTGAGAAAGGAATTATCTCCATTTTTCTTAAAAAAACCCAGCAAACACTTGAGAATGGGCTCCTAGGATCTGGAAAAACAGCACAAACAGTTTTAACACAGAGTTGGTTTATTCAATGTGAAATAATACAAACGAATGAAAATATCTGAGATACCATGAATTGAGCATGGACTGACTATTAAGATAAAGTTGATATTTTGATTTCCTGAAAAATATCTTTCCTAGCAATTGTGAATTATTAGCTCAGAACATCAATGTTAAAACATGCATTTCACTACTAGGTATTTGTTAAGTTATAAGTACATTGTTTTCACTGTTGAAATAACCACTAATCAATCAGTATTTGGATAGAATTTCAAGTGGAAGCATCTCAAATCTCTAAGGGCTTCAGCTTTTCCAATATCTCCAAGGTGTTTTAAGGAGCAGACAGTACTAGTAACCTTTGGCACATGGTAGTGACCAAGCAATAGCTTCTAAAAAAATTCAAGTTTCAATGCTGTTTTCAGTAACAAAATAAAAAATGTATTGAATAATTCCAGTTTATATCTTTACACTATCCTTAATGAAAATATGCTGGTAAGTGATGTAAAAAATTCCTCTCCTTCTCTCAAACTGGCTTTTCTCTCGATTCTCTGAAGAGAGTGCAAAAGTGCTACCAAATCATACCAGCAATGCTTATACCTGCACTGCCCTCCTTTGTAGGGAGGGCAATGGCAAATCAATGCCCTGAGCTTGCTAGTGAAAAAGCACTAGGATTGAAACTCTCATTATGCCTCGATCTTAGCAAAATGCACATGCAAGGCAAACCTCCTGCTTGCTGACTGTGAGGCTGGAGCTAAGAACATGCAGTCTTTATCAGAATGAGGATTCCTCAGCACCAGCTGCACAGCATGTGCCATCACTTGCTTATGGTTTTAAATACATGGAAAGTCTTGCAGGGTTATGCTTAATAGGGCTCTATAAGAAATTATCTAAACGTATATAATACCTAAAGTAAAATCTCCATGTATTTGTAATTATCCCATGGGTGTATATCCAAACTAAAACCTATTGGAATTACAGAAAAATATACTTTCTATGAAATTGTATGGGATTTGTCCGTGAAGGAGCAAGAGGCAGATGCTATTACCGTTGTATTAGAAGCATTTCTTTGTTTTTTAGTTTAAAGTAAAGTTTGGCTTGGAGACACACGTAGGGGAATATGCTTACTGTCAAATGTTCTTCTATTCTGGGAAGCTCATGGGTAGCTGATTTATGTATTAAAAATAACTTTTTTTCAGTGAGGCTCAAAGAAAGCATGTTATTCTCCCATATTTTTGAAATGTCTCCCTTGAAATCAGTAGGCTAAACTGCATTAAATTTTTGTCAACACCATAAACCAAGTGTTAGCCTTAGCAGTCCTGCCAAATTAGTAGTGGAGAGAAATATTTTGTAATTTCTACCTGAACAGTGTAGTATTAAAGTACTCGCATGGGATTTGAAAGCATTATTCCACAGATAACTGAAATTGTGGTCTGCCCTACTGTCACTGTATGCTGTATTTTATCAAGAGGAACAGAACAAGTCAAGATAGGAGATGACAAGACCACAGTAATTCATTCTTGAGTTACATCAACTTACACCTCTCTGAGACAGAAATATGGATTACTGATCACATGGTGTTTCATATCTGCAATGAGATTAATAATTACTGACAGCTGTACTCAGCTGGAATTTTGTTCAAAGCTACTGGATTCTTTCACTTGAAATATTCTAGCTGGGGAGTTGTGTCCTCCAATGGAGCATAAATTAGTGCATCTCCGTGTGGCCGGAGGCTCGTTCCCATTGATCCTACCACAGAATTGCTTTTCATTTTCAAATGGCCGGTCTGCGCTGACAAGTACCAGATTTGTTAATGTATTAGGTCTGGCTGAGATGGACTTAATTCTCCCCATAGCAGCCCTCACAGTGCTGTGCTCTGTACTGGTAGCTAGAAAGGTGTCAGTAACACAACCAGGGTTTTGGCTACTGCTGAGCAGTGCTGGCACAGCATCAAGGCTGTCTCTCCAACATTCCCCCCTCACCAGCAGGCTGGGTCTGGGCAAGATCTTGGGAGGGGACACAGCCAGGACAGCTGACCCAAGCTGACCAAAGGGATATTCCGTACCATATGATGTCTGCTCAGCAATAAAAGCTGAGAGAAAGGAGGAGGAGTAGGGGGACATTCGTTATTATGGCATTTGTCTTCCAGAGCAACCGCTATGCATATGAAGCCCTACTTCCCAGGAAGTGGCTGGACGTCGCCTGCTGCTGGGACGCAGAGAATAAATCTTTTGTTTTCCTTTGCTTCCGCGCATGGCCTTTGCTTTTGCTTTATTAAACTGCCTTTATCTTGACCCACGAGGTTTTTTCCATCTTATTTTCTCCCCCCTTGTCCTGCTGAGGAGGGGAGTGATAGAGCGGCTTGGTGGGCACCTGGCGTCCAGCCAAGGTCAACCACCACAGTTAAGAATGATACTCCTCTAATCGTCGCTGGTAATGATCTGAAAAGTCTACCGAGCATAATTTACTTTGTAGAAATCATCCTTTAGTGTACTCTGGTGTCTTAATCTCCCCTTACTCTCACAATTCAATTCCGGAGACTTCAACTTTAAAACAAACTAGCTTGGCACATTGTGGATTCACATAGAATGAATTAAAAACATTGACATTGTGAGTTGATTAATCAAAAAGACATTGATTTTTAGGTTTTGTGACTCTTTGGAAATTCACTAAAAGCATTGTATGATCCCTTGTATAACTGATTTATGAAGCCTTTCATTCAATACAATATATTATGTCCATACTACTGGTAGTTCCTAGCATAAACCAGTGCACACTAGTGCTTTCATTCAATACAATAAGCTACATACCCACTAAGTGCAAAAAGGGTTGGCTTTTCCTAGCAAAAGAAGCCAGAAACTAATTTATATAGAAAGTAAAGGGTAGTAAATATTTATATTTTTAATATTTTTACTTAGAATGTTTATTTGTAAAATCAGCGATGCAAAAGACACTCGTCCTACACTGTATCTGAAGTATCATGGGCTCATACAGATCATGCATGTAATGAATACAATTATCAAAGTGGGTGCTATATCATTTGTTTATCTTCCCGCAGAAAATAGTATTTTAGCACAAATATTTAGTGCAATACTACTAAATTCTCCAGCCACCTGGAAAATATTTATAAAAGCTGTACCACGTTAACTGTGCCTTAAAATGATACTCATCTGTGTCTTAGCTGTGCACTCAATATGTCTGTGGCAGTGGTTTAGTATTCTCAAAGTTCACCATCCAGTTCTTCTTTTACCATCTACTTTTTCAAAAGTTAATTAAAGCATCAGCTATTACTATAAAAGAAGAAGGACATGCCTTTATTTCTGTAGTCTAATGATAAAGTAGTAACCTAGCATTAATTATAAGCCATATAGCAAATTATGAAAAATAGCAATGCCCTGAAGTATTTATCACAGAATAACATCCCACAAAGGAATAATACATTATCTAATCACATCTGGCAGACACTTCACCCTCATCCCAAACATGTTGCAACCTCTCTGCTCCTTGGATCCTCTGTCCTACTTCCTCTTTGCTTTTTTTCAGTGGCCCTTTTCAAGTTCTGACTTTTCTTTTTTTTTAGGACTACAAAAAAACCCTATCTGGTGGCTCTGTTTGGAGCTTATACCTAGTTTAATAATAATGAACACAAAACCTTCTCTTTCTCAGCACCATCTTTTCTCAAAAATGCATTTCGGTTACCTAAACAGATAATTCTTGTTCACTGAAAGTGAAATATTAACATATTTTAAAAGGCCATTGATGCCTGCTGATGCTCAACATTTTTTTCTCATTTCAGGTATAGTTTTTGATTGTCATATATTTTCAATTTGTAGTCATTTAAAACCTTGCCCCTTTTTGTGGCAGAATGAAATTTGGCTTTAATGATAGTCCTGCTGTGGTTGGTGCTGCCCAGATTTTTCTTTCCAAAAGCCACACCCTGCTGGTGCTTTTTTTTTTGCCCTGTGCTTAGACAAATAAAACAAAATTCAACTGAAAGGATCAGACTAAAATTATTGCCTTTTTCTTTTTTAAGTTGAATTGCATATTTCTTGAAAGTGACTCATTTGCTGGCAAAGCACAATAGCACTAAAGAGCCAGGAGCAACTTTACTGAATCATCAGGTTGCTTAGAAGTCTTTACAGTATTGTTAAAATCAAACTCAGAGAAATGAAAAACATTCCTTTTAAAAAAATCAGAGTATTTGTGGAAAAATATTCTAATTGCTAGAAAAGGTAGACTGTGCATCTCCTCTTACTGATATATTTCCTAACTGATAGGAAAAGCAAATAGGCCCCAGTGGTAGCCTTACTGAAAAGGGCTAGCTAAGCAAGATGGCCTCATCTAATATATTTACAACCATCTTATATGGGCTGCCAAGGGCAGTATCTGTCCCATAGTTGCCATAAAACTGATTGAACAAATCCTTAGGGATTAATCTTAAAGGATCTCTTTTTTTTTTCAGAAAACTGTGGTTATGTGGGAGAGAACATAATATAAAATACAACCTTTTATTCTATTTTCCCTCCCCGGAGAGAGATGAATAAGAAAAATTCACCAAATGTCACTTTCAGAGTTTTTGTGATGTATTTGTGCATTTTAGAGATAGGCACTAAACTGGGTATGTGCACGTTTTCTGGTTTATTCAGAGAAACCAACATTGTTTTCTGACTTCCATCATTTTTTTATAATATATATCCCCATTTCTGTTCTGGAGTTCACCACTGAGATTTGGACAGAAAGTGAAATACTATCCTAAAAAAGTTCATTTTGTAGGAGTCATCAGCTACAGTCAAATATGTTAATAAATCTATGAACTTCTTTTCCAATCTGGAAGTGTACTGAAAACATTATCTCTTTATCAGTGGAAGCATATGCAAAAAGCAGTCCTTTTGCTATGTGTTAGACTACATAATTCTCTGTGGTAGTGTTATCACACATAACTTCAGCTGGGTAGACATTCTTCAACCAAATCTCCACATTCTGTCAGGGAAAACTGAGAGTTCACTAGGTTGAAATGTACTGTAATAATGATAATGATAATAATAACAATAATAATAATCTGTAAGATTTACATAATTTAAAACTTCTGGGGCTACACTTATATTAAAATATTGATAATATTTCAGTGTATTTGTTTTCTGCAATTTAAAAATTGTAAACAGTTCATAGTTAGACATCTTTTCCACCTTCCAATGTGTGACTCCTTCAGCTGCCATAAAATGTACCTTTGTTTAATCTGAAGACAACATCGTTGTAATTTCTAAAGACATACATTCTGCAAAACCAGTTTTGTAGTAGCTCACTGATAGAGTTCTGAATAAGTGTAAAAATAATGTGGTTAATTTTAGCATTAGGCTAGAGGATTTGATAATGTAATTTATGCTATCATTCCATGAAGAAGTCATTTTTTTCCTCCTACTTTAGATTTGTAAGTAGCAACATTTTCAGAATCTGTGCTGTGCTCTGAAAACCTATTCTTCCAAGAACCGTGCACCAACCAAGCCAAAATTGCTGTCTTGTGTATACAGATCCTCACCTCGCATACAATAAGGTGAAGCTATATGAATTACAGAACACTGAAAAGAAGTAAAATACCTCTGCTCTGCAGGTCTAGGGTGGGGAAAAATATGAGATCACTGTGTTTTACATATCGTTTGCCATATGTACAAGTTGGCACGTGGAAAGCTATCAGCTCATAGAGAATGTTTGGTTTTCCTTCACAGAAAATAATAAAGTAGAAATACCCTCCAAGAACTTACTGAAGGATACAGAGTAAATCTTTCAGTCAAGCTTCAACAACAACAGCCAGAAAAGGTGCTAGCAGATTCGTCTTCAGCAGGAAGAAACGTAAGTTTTGATACAGCCCTTTCTTTAAAAATTCTGAGTAAAGCAGTCTTAAAAGAAAGCTCCCAGTTATGGATTACCTATAAAAAGAAGAAGAGAGATTAACACTGAAGGCGTTTCATGGCTATAAACAAATAATTTGTGAGCACATTGTGCTTAGAGCACAAATAGGACCAGAAATTCAAAGCACGCCTAGCTGACCAGCATATACATTTATCATTGGTCCGGTGTAATGAGGATGACCTGATAAAGATCACACTTTGACAGTTTTTCTTTTGCATTGGCTGCTGAACAGACAGAAACTGTTTCCTGTGGCCAGCCAACTATTGATCCAACTCCCTTCTGCCAGTGGTGCAGTTAATGGGAATTCCACAGGCAAATCAAAGCTAAATTTGTCTTCATTTTCATCTGAAATATGAGTTGGTCTTTTGTACTCTAGACAGTCATTTACTACACATTTTCCTTTATTGATGTTTATGAGCTGAAGCATAAAATGATTCTCAAATGTAGTTTAACTGAGGCAACAGTTGACATTGTGACCATGACTACTGCTGCACCATCAGCTGCATTAAGTCCATGAATCAAGGTTTCCTTTTCATTCATCTTTGAGGCAGCACACAGTAGAAAGTATCCTTAAAATGCAGCTGTGCTGTAGTTTTGTCTGCATAGGGACTGAGGGGGGGGAAAGTGCCCAAAGTCCTTAGCAAACAGCAACAGAGCAGTAAAGGGTTTCTTATTACTTTATGTTCAAGGGCTTTTCCCCACACTATGTCTTAGAAATAAGACAGAATGCAGAATGGTCTTTCTTACATGCTTTTTAATATTTTTCTCACTGAATTATTAGTAACAAAATGGGTAGAGGGAACAAAATGAATAAAGGGAAGAGCTGCCATACACAGCAAGAGGGAAAGCCAAGGCACTCAATTCATTTATAAAATGGTAAAGGACAATCGATACTGTGGGCAAGTATTTTTTTATATGCAGTTATTAACTCATAAGCTACAGTATATCTCATTTCAACAACAGCTGATGTCTCTATTTCCCCCTGGAAACCCCTGCAGGTCCCATTATAAGAATCATAAATAATATCTGTTAATGAGATATGGATTGATTATGCTGGAAAAGCTGACATTTTCATCCATCATTCTAAATGATGTTTAACGATGGATTACCAGCCAGTAATTCCTCTGATATGAGATTAAATAAAATAACAGGCTGTTTCAGCAGGCTAGTCCAAGGAGATGGCAATAAATCTGCTCAATTATTGTATTACCAATCCAGTTTTCACTGCTAAGGGTATTATTATTTCATTTAGACTTGTTCATGCATCATAGATTATTTTATTTCAGTCAGTCGATAGGAGAAACTGCAGTATTTTATTCTCAGAGCTGCAAGGAACTGAGCTTTGTGAGAGTACAGTACATGCAGCTCAGTAGGCCTCAAGCAGACAAAAAAAGCTACCAGGCTCCTACCAGACCAAAACTACATTGTGAAAACCACATCTTAGAAAGCAGCATTTTGTTTTCAACTTAGTTTACTTTACTTATCTGAAAAGTCTCAACCGAAGGATACTGCCTGAGAAGCTGATCCATTGAAACAGAATTATTGGATCCTCTACAATTTGTACTTCACCTCGGTCCTTCAAACTGTTACGTCATTCAGACTGTCTTTTGGCCTGGCAAATTAGATTTCAAATAGCCATAACAAAAAGGGTCCTTTTTTTTCCCTGCCTCATTCTCAGGAGGAGAGAAAACATGCAAAGTTTGTTAACAGAAGCCTACCACAGAAAGTTTTTTTTTTGCCAGCCTGACCTTACAGTTCTGACAAACTCCCCTTCCTTGCAACGAAATCAAAAACTTTGCACTTCACTCAGCACCCATGTTCTCCCCAGGATGTTTTGTAATGGCAGATAATACTACAATATGAAGCATGTCTACTACCCAGCTAAGCCACCCAGATGTGGGAGAACTTTTAGACAGATGAGTAAGTTTTAACTGTCTATCCCAGACTGCAAATCAGTGGAGCAGGTGGTCTGTGGAAAACCCATCACACATACAGTGTGAATGATCCCTGTTACTTTACCAGCTGCTTTTCTGTAAAAGAAGGAAAGATGAGAATAATAGTTCTTACGCTCTCCAAAGACCAGGAAGGCGACAGCCCTGCAGTGGCAAGTTGTAATCTGTTCCTTGCAGACGGGTATTTCTCCAACCCTGATCCAAAACCTGCTACCCAAGTTTTCACAGAGCTGACCCTTTCCCTGTGCTTAATGGGCATTCCCAAATGCCCATTTGGGCAGACATCAATAAGGTAGGATTTTTCTCAAAAGCACAAGATACTTACTCTCTAGTTGTGAAAGCTCTGTACTGAAATGCAGTAGCTAGATCAAGAGGAGAGATGCATGGAACATAGTTTATTTCTTCCCTAGTTTTATCACTCAGGGGTCAGTGAAGAAGCGAAATCTGCTGAGATGCAATGGAAAATTTGCTCCAGTAAAAAGTTTCCTCCCTGACTTGTTCCTGTTTCGCAGACCATCATATAAGCTTTTATCTGATAGACCAAAACAAGGACGTATTGCAGAATAGTGGCCTCATGGAAGCATAACCGTTAAGTATCTATGCAGTGCTGGACTAATATAGCACTAGGGAAGGCAATATGGGAGTCAGTGTGGCTAGATCTTTGAAAAAAACATCAGTTTGATTCTCATCATTAGTCAAAAAGGCAAAGAGAATTGTTAGGAGTTATTGGGACAGGAGTGGAAGTAAAATAAAAATGTTACGTCACTGTGTCAACTAACATTATCCATTCAAAAAGGTACAGCAGAATTAGAGAATGCAATACAATCAAGAGTTGAGCCAGGCTTAACCTATTGAATAAATATTTGAAAAATTTTATCATCAGCACAGGCAGATTCCAGCTACTGCTAAGATCTGAAAAACCTCATCCTGTTAACAGATCAGCAGCTAACTACTACTTTAAAAAGACAATAAATGCATCACAGATGTTGCACTTCAAGGATGCACAGCACTGCAGATTTTCATTTTGGGCACCTTGGCAGTGTTTACTCTGTACAGATTTCTAAATGTATTCATGTTATTGATCTCCTAGAGGTTGACAGTCAAAACAACCATTGTGAACACTGAAGATAAATCCAAAAACCAGATAACTCTGTTAAAGGACAAATTCCATACGCCATATCCAAAGCCACGTACAGAACTCCCCACACACACCCGAGCACATTTATGACAAGGATGTTCCCAGGGCACAAACTCCCAAGGCTGCGTTTGGCCGGTTCTCGCTGTTTAAAATCTCTCTGCGGGCCCTGGCACAAGGAGCACAGCACCCAAAGATGATGCATCCTGCTGACTACCATGAAGGGAGGGAACAGGATTTTTGCCACCGTGCTCTGTCTCGCTTGTCAAAACAGCTTTGTCTGGAAGCTGCGTAATGGAGGATGTCAGCACAGACCTAGGAACAGAGCCATGTAATTGCTGTGGCAGAACGAGCAGAGGGTATAAAAATATTGTAATGCATGCAATAAACAGTGGGTGTTTCATTAACATTATTAGCAAAAATGGTTCAAAGATGCTCATATTTTCCTAACCTCTACAACAATATATACCTATGCATATTTGAAGTGTTATCGGTACCGCACTCACCAAATGAATCCCAGAAGTGGGTTCAATTGCAATCGCTCTCAGAAGGGGTCCCAGGGGGCCCAGTAAAATAAGAGTCTCACTTCAATGATGATCCTGTCACAGAGTCTGGAGTCAGCCAGGCATTCCCAGCAAGGGTCCAGTCTGTCTAGAAGATCTCATAGAAAAGATTTGTGCATGGGAAGTTCTCAGAAAGACAGGCTCAATTTGGGGTAAAAAATAAGTAGTTTTTGTATCACAGAGACATAAGGGGGTATAGGACACCACCACCTGGAGCAGGCAATGGATGCTGTTAATTTCCACTTTTCACCTGGGACAGCCAATAGATTATGATGGTTTCTATTTTCTCAGAATAATTTTTATTTACCTTCTCAGCATGCCTCCCCTCTTCTCCAGACTCTTTTTCACCTTTCCAGATGATAAGTAGTTGCTGTTACAGTTCCTTAGTTTTGCACTTATCGATGGTATCTCAGGATATCTCCAGTTTCTCAGTACTCAGCCACACCTCAAAGATGCCAGCTGTGCTTCTCAAGGATACTCCTGGTTCCCAGGCTGGCAGGCGTTTTCCCTGTCAGTATTTCAGCAGGCATTTTCTTCTGTTCAGTATTTTTTCCTTTATAACCAGGTCACCTCTGTGGCTGCTCCCATCAGTTGCTGAGTTCTGCTTAATAAATTGACAATGCTTCACTCAGGAAAATGTATTTTGCAGGTGCTACAGGATGACTGAAAAAATGGATGTTCTAAAGATGTAAAAATGTCATCTCTTCAGCATACAACTGTTTTTACCTCCTCGTTTTACTTTCCTTCTGATTCCCACCCTACCGATTTTTTTAACAATAGGTTGTCTGACATTTCCTGAAGCTACTCAAATGTCCCTTGGTACAAGGAGATAGTAACTCATGTACTTGCTCTGTAAAGCAAGGAATTTAATGTCTGAACTGTAATACTGGATTGCTTATGGATATATATGAAGGAGCCTAAAGGAATTGTCTGATTGCACTTTTAAAAATATTTATTCATGCTACGGTGTTATGTCACTTTTGATTCCACAGTTTCTGTGATTTCCATGTTTAGGCCAGACTTATGGAGGCTGAAGTCTGCTTATCTGATGTAAAAACAATTATTCTAATAAAAACACAAAAGGATCAGTGAGAACGTTACATTTTTTCTGATGTTGGCCAAGACTGCTTGGCTTTGAACAGGAAGGTGTGTGTGGAAAGAGGAAGCCTGGCTATCTTTCCTTTCCGAGGCAGCCCCATTTCTCATGCCTTGCAGCCTTCCTCTCAGCACTGAGGGTTGATTTACAGACCCAGTGGGGGAAGATGATTGTCCTCCAAGTATTTGCATGGTTGCGAGTTCCTAATTTTAGTGACTGTAAAAGCACCAGCTATAGCTGCACAATTTTTTTTTTTATTTCTTCTGCAGGAAAGAATATTCACTTGTATACTCAATGCTAGCACTTTTTGAACCATCTGTGCAGTATGCAAAAGGCTCCCTGGCGCAGCGCAGGCTTAGGGAGATAAGCCCTCTTCTCATCCTGTCAGGAGGTGCCTCCCACCATCTTAGTGAAAGCAGGGGGGGAAAGATGAAAGCAGCAACTGTCCCTGTTTGCTTTCTCTGCACGGGAGTAGCTGGTCCAGTGCCCTCGACTTTCTCGCACACAGACTTCATTCTCTGTTGAATGAACATGCTGCAGCTAGTCCCGTGCAAACAGAAAGGTGTCAGAGCAAACAGCTCCCACTCAAGAAACCTAGCAGCAGCACCTATTGCCTACTCACTGTCTATGAACTACAGAAACATTATGAAATGGAGGAGCAGACCAAGAAAGCAGGATTACTGCAGATGGCTGAGGTGAAGATGGTGTTTTCTTGCTGAGCCAATTCTTGCCTTTTATAACACTGATGAGCTAATGGGCTTGACACTGGTGAAATAACAGGCTGAGTGTGCTGTAATGCTATCTAAAAGACCACTAAAACTTCAAAACATAGCCTACCTGGTACATGTTGATCCGGTTACCTCCAGCTCTTTTCAGCAGTAGGCGCATTCCGTCGGTCAGACAACAGCCCTGTGAAGCTGTCATCAGCCAGGACATCTAACTCACTGCCAGACATCCAGAGGTAGTTTGGATACCCAATAAGCACCCTCCCCATCACCACCAAATTGCTCTTCTGCTGGTGGCAGGGAAGCCCTGACTCAAGGGGAGACATTACTGCAGCGTGCAGGGAGGTTCCTCCCATTGCAGAGGGCTGGCGCAGCCCGCCAGGCACCCTGCACCCTGCTCTCCCTCCCCTTCTCACCCAGCTTGTTCACAAGTCAACCAGCTGCTTTGAAGTTTTTCACATGACGTCTGTTCCAAAGAAGGTCTGGGAGATGGCACTAGTTTGGTTACCAAACCTTTGTTAAGATTGTGTTGTGCTTTTCCAGAAACACTTTATTTCCTCACCTCCCATCTCAAATGGGTAAAAATCTTGACCTGTTTCAGTTCAAAGGTCTGCCAACACAGAAAAAGAGGGTTGTACTCACCGCCGGGGCATCTGAAACAGATTTTTTTGTGATTCTTCAATAATTGGGAGAATTTTTGAAAGCCACAATGAGGCAAGTTCCCTTTCTTGGCCATATTTGTCCAGCATTGTCAGTTGTACTCACACACAGTATCTACTACCAAGTCCAGGTAAAGCTTCTGCCTCAACTAATGACTTCTGAGAAGGTTTTCATTAGCTTCTCTGCCCCACCAGTAACAGTATCAGGAAATCTAATAGCACAAAATGTTAGAATGACATGGTGTAATCCTTCCTCTCCTTCTTTCACTGAAGTCTTATCCTTCATCAAGGCAGACATACTCTTATCCTTTTCCTTGGTCAAAACTGTAGATCTACTATATTTCCTTGTGTTAGTAGCCAAATTTCTTGTCGTATGTGCATAAATACATATATAAAGGTAACACTAGTGATTTTACTGTGGGTTGTTGCAGATACAGTATTGCTTTCATTTCAGTTGTAATTTTGCGACATTTGCGCCTACTGCACCTCCCGTTTAAGCCTTACATTTTCTCAGCCATTACCAAAATGGCAGTGTTAGGCTGATGGCTTCTCAGTCGCTGGGAGTCTGTTTTCTCCGAGCTGATGTTACACAACAAGCCATGTCTCCGAGAAATAAAAAGATACTATTTATGAATCATCATTAATGAGTCTTTATGATACTCTTAGTGAACAAAAACCTGGGAAATTTACCCTAATGAAGTTAAGTGAAGTCACTCTGTAACCCCTGTGTGGGGTTTACCTGCACTGGGTTATTTCAAGACAGCACCCACAGGCACTGTCTGTAGCAGGATTTTGTACCAGATTGCCTGCCACTGGGTACAAACACATTAAGATATGCAGAAGTGATAACACAACCTTTGTGGAGTTTTTCAACCATGCTGAGCTGATACAACTGAAAATCATGCCATTTGCTCATCAAAACGCAGCCCATCTGTTTCTGCATAATTATTCTCACCTTTTATTTTGTACAGCAAACATAACCACAATAGGCTCTGCAGGTGTTGACATAATACAGGTTATCATGTTTGTATTTTGATCTAGTAATTTTGTATAGGTCTTGTCTGTTCTTGTATCAAATTGACTGCCAAACCTGTATATGATGTCTGATGTTTACAGCTTTAATCTTCCATGCACTTCCTCTTTGTAAAACAAATTTTTATTAGTTATAGTTTCAGATTACTCCCTACAGTCAAGAGCATTCATATTCTTAAAGTATATACTTTCAGTCATGATAATGTAGTTTTCTGCTGCTACTGTGTGTTTGCCTGCTACTATTTTTTCCATTTTTCTTTAATCCATCTATTTATTGTTTACCTCCCTAGATGTTTTAACATTTCTTTATTTTGTTCTATATATATCTCTTCTCTTTTAGTAAGTCCAAGCTCTTTTGATGTAGAAACGTTTAAGACTGGCTGGGTCCTCAGAAGAAATTGCTTCTCTTGATATCTGAATCAAAGTATTAATAAAATAATGCCTCCATAGTACATGATTTCCACAAGGTCCATTGTTGCTGTTGTTATTAATAGGAGACAATCATTGCATTTTCTCACATTCAAGTTTGTGTAAGTCCTTCGGGATGTATAGATGCCACAATATTATGTTACTGAATCAGGAAAACAAATCAAATTACAAGTTGTAGGCCAAGAAATCTTTTGCTTGGTTTAACTTTGTTGTTTCTATCCCTTTAAGTTTTAGTTGCCATATTCAGCAGATATTTTAGCTTTTACATCACTGATTAAATTAAGAGGCAAATTAATTTAAGGGCTCTGAATGTTCTTGATTGTCAGCAATTTGGATGCTTATTAAGTGGTATAAAGTATATTTAATTAAAGATTTATTGCTTCACATCCAATAGTAAAACATTTAGCATTTATGTCTTCTTAAATTTATTTATTACCACTTTTTCTGTAGTTCAAGAAGAAGAGTTTTAAAGGCAGCAAGCATGATTTCCTCATTCTGAAAGAATGACTAACCACTAATTGCACTGAACAGAGCCTTCCTCTTGCCTATCTTTTATAATTAGAAAAATGAATTGGCCCTTACAAAGTGTTATGTCTTTGCTTGTTCCTCATAAAAATATTATGTCGCCACTCACTATCTGTTTCAAAGGTTAAGAAAGACTGCCGATCAGAGGAGGGATCAGCTAGTCAATGCTAGAGATGGGGCTGGAGTTTAGGCTTCAAACTAAGTCACACACTGCTCTGAATCCTTTTTTTGTTGTTGTTGCTCTTTCTTCCCCAAATTAAAAATCTATCCTAGAACAACAGCAATCAGCCTTTTTCATACCTTCCAAAATAGTCCAGAAGGTGCAGCCACATAAACAAAAGCAGCCATAATAGAGAAGGCCACATAAACTGGCGTTTCTTGTGACAAAGCATGAGTGTATTGGTCTTTCCCCTTCTCCAACGCGTTTAGGAAAGTTAAGCCGTTATCCCCTGCCTTCACCTTCCCCACAAATCCTTTGGCTGTAAATACCGGGGAGGGGGGAGAAGGTGGAATTGGTGAAAACAAACCCCATGACATTTCTTTGAAGGCTCTTGGTGAGGAAGAAGAGAGCACACAGCAAGTCAGAAGGTGTGACTGCACCAGCTCCATTTTAAACCCAGAAGGAAAATCCTGGCAGTTGTAGATATTTTTCACTTTTTTATAGAACTATTTATATGGGAATAGAAAGAAGATATCACAGGCCCAACATGAGTTAAAAAAAAGTATCAGTGACTTCTCCCTCCTTGTTTTTGAAGCTGAGTAATTACAAAATAATGGGATATGCTGAGTACGATCAGGCCACAAGGATTTGGACATCCATCCCAAAACAGGCCGGCCTCTTCTACCTTTAGTAAAAGGAATTTGGGGGTTGACGTTTAAAGAAGCAAAAGCAGAACTGGAGATTTCTCCAGCTGATTTCTGTGGAGATGAATAAACCTCCTGGGGTTTATTTGCTTGTTTAGTAAGGTCACCAAGGCCTCCTGTTGAATCAACGGAAAACCACATCTACCGCAGGCCTCCCGGTTTCTGGATCCTGACTATTCCAGGGTAGGGATCCACGAATTTGTCTTCTGCTGCCTGGTATCACACCAAGCCCCACTCGCTGTGTTTTCAGGGTGCAATACAGAAGCGGCAAGGGGAATGTTCGGACACACTTCTTCCCCTGTGCTTGGCTGGTGGGAGCATGTGGACAGACATGCTAGGCTGAGCAATAATGGAGTCAGTGGAGTTTCCCTTGCTGGGCGGGAAGGGCCACAAGGGGTGCCACCACAGTTTGCCTGTGTGAGAAGATACTTTTTGGGTTTTTTTTATGGTTGTAGTGGGCACAGGTGCCCAGGCGCTGGCAGTGAGGGGCTGCAGGGTCGGCCTGTGAGGAGAGGCTGGGGCTGCCCCGAACCGGACACAGCTGGTTCCAGCCGACCCGCCGCAGGGCATGGCTCAGCCCCACAGCCAAGGTGGGGGGGCCTTGGGCGAAGTGTGTGTAAGATAAAGGGCAGAAAACGCTGGGCAGGCAGAGGAAGAGGGGGAAAAAGAAGAGCTGAGAAACAGCAGAGGAAAGACCAAGGTCAGAGGAGAAGGAGGTGCTCCATGGCGGAGCACATAATGCCTGAAGCCAGCAGAGAAGCGGGAGAGGGAGGGCACAGCCAAGAGGCACGTCTGTGCGCCGACCGTAACCCCCTCCTGTGCTGCTCCTGACCTTGCTGAAGGGACAGAGCGTGACCTGCGGCCATAACAAGGGGGAAGAGAGGAGCCTGGAGTGACACTGAGCCGGGGAAAGGGGAGAGGAACGGTGTGTTTTCATGTTCCTCTTCTCGCTTCCCAATACCCCAATCAGTAATTGAATATATCTGTTAATTGGCCACAAATTAATTTCCCCAAATCAAGTCTGTTTTGCCCATGAGGGTAATTGGTAAGTGATCTTCCTGTCTTTAGCTCAACGCGTGAGCTTTCTTGTTGCTGTTTTTTCCTATTTCCTCCTCCCATCTCACTGGGGAAGGGGGGACTGAGCGAGCGGCTGGGTGGGAGCTTGGCTACCAGCCAGGGCCAACACCACCACAGTCCAGCAAAACACAAGTTGTTTGTAAGCTTTGGGCTTAAGACTAAAGACAAACAACAACAACAAAAAGAAGTAAAGGAATTTAGGCTGTCAGTGTTCTCTTTGCATCACTGACATCGCTTGTCTGTGCTTCCTCTCCATACCTGTGCACTGAACTTCACGTCAGAAAGTTAGGAGACTTTCCCTTTTAAATCAGCTTAGTACTTTGCACATCTATAAAAAGACAGGTTGTATGAGACTGATTACACAGTTCTTTGAGTAAGAAAGCCTGTTTGATCTTTTGCAAAGTCAGTGAGACCTTGAGCTACTTAGGCTTTGCACAGTAATTTATAAGAGCATTGTTTCTAGAAGCTCACTAGAAAGATAATGCGTTTTAATCTGCAAATCATATCCAGGTTAATAAATACAAAGTAAGGTATACACCATCCCAAGTGAACAACTTCCATGCATCTGCCTATATCCTTTTCTTGTCAAACAAAAGGCATATCGTTCTTAAATCTGTTCAATATTAGATTTAATTCTTAAGAAACGCTTATTCTGTGAGAATCTAGGCATTGTGTCCTCAGCTCCTTTATTGTCTTGCCTGAAAGCATACATATGTACAACACAAACTTCAGAAGCTAATACAAAACACCTTACAAAAGACAGAGTTGTAAAGGATGATGAAAATGGTTACAAAAGAAACAAAGCAGGCATAATAGAAGTATTCTTTAAATAAAAAAAAGCAGCATTTATAGTGAAATTATAATACATGCCAAAATAAAAGTGTCTTTTAAACCACCAAGTATGTTTATGAATTGTATTACAGGTTTTTCCTCCCATTTTAAAACTAGAATTTGTTTTTGTATTTGTGTCCATTGTTAAAAATAAGTATTTTTACAGATGCATACAACGAGGAAAAGGGAACTCTGGCTTGAAATGAAGCCATTCAAGCATAAGTCAAGAGCAGAGAATGCATTAGGGTTTAAAATTTAAATACGTCCTACTTAAACTGAGAGGGTAACATTTTGTAAAAACAAGAACAGATCACCTAAAAACTAACAATGCAAGCCTTTTTTTCTTTTTTATAGTATCACATCAAAGTTACACAGAAGACCCCAGTGATCACTAGGGAATCTGCCACAGTCTAGTTTTTCCAATCCTATTAAGTCCATACTTCGTGGAATAATATGTCCCCCGTCTGCTGCAGGCCGAAAGTAAATGCGGTCAAACCTCATCTTGCACTTGTACTCTGCATCCAGGTTGGTATTGGAGTTGGTGTCCCAAGTATAACGGCAGTGTTGAGGTTTACCCAAAAACTCCCAGATATCCATAATGTTGTTAGGTAAGTTACCTAGTTTAGTAACCTGAAAGTAGAAGGCGGGGCGGGGGGGGGGAAATCCACAAGATGCTGAATTCAGACTTTACCTTCAAAAACAGAACTGAGTTGTCACAATATCACTTTTTCCTGCAAAACATGAGTTGTCAAAAACAAAGATATTGGAGATGTTTCTAAATTGTGGTATTTCTCAGGATACTCTAAAGAATGACCAGTTCCTGTAGTACTTTCTAAATCCAAAACATGTTACAAAATAAACGTTCAGCTCTGAAATTTTGAGGTATGGGGGTCAACACCATGTCCTCTGAAACAATGTCGTTCCACTTCACTGCAATGGAATTTCATGATAAGGAAAGATGAAACACTGACCTTTTAGTAATAATGCACAAATTTCACTTTTAATATCAGCAGCCAAAAATTATTTCTAATTATGTCGCGATGGGGAATTAATTTTAAACTCCCAAGATCGATTTCTCCAGAGCACCCTCTTCTTTCATTGATTCTACAAGCATTAACTCTGAGAATTGGAGAGTTGAGCAAATAAAGATCAAGTTCTCAAAATTCTCAAAATGAAACTCCATTGACTACCCCTGCATCTTCTCAGATATAAATATTGCCAATAAAGCATTTTGTTATTGCGGAGGGTGGGAAGCTTTTCATATACCTCACCTCAGCTATAACAAAGCCTCCGCATAGCAATGCCACAGCTTTTACTTAGTCATGCTTCCACTTTTTAAGAATAAATGTTGCTTATGCCTATTCTGCCTAGGCAGGTCATTTCTCACAAAAAACAGAAAAGCCTCAGAAGATTTTGTCAGAATACCTTCTCAAAATAACAAGGTCACTTATTTCTATTTACCTCACTGTCTCTGAGGTTTGTATCCCCTCCAAATATAACAGTGGTAGACTCAGGCTCCTTCTGCATTTTGTTTAACATTATTTGCAGTTGCTTCATACGCTCCTTGGAGTGATTTTTAGTGCTTTCCAGATGAGAGGTCATAAGGCAAAGTTCATTACCAGATATGCTTACCTGTGCATGAAACAAAGGCAATGTTACTATCCACACCATGATAAGAAGTTCAAAGACAAAAATCTAATCACAAAGTAAATTACTGAATGACAGACCTCTAGTTATTATTAGTTTTACATTGAAGAAAAGTGGCTTACAGGAGGATGACAGGCTTTTAGTTTTGTTTTCAGAGGTTATGAGACTTGAAAACAAGGCACGGGCAATAACTTACAGAAAAAAATTAGGTTTGTTAGTATCAAATGCAACTGGGTTTGTATGTTTGGACAAGAAGTTTTTCTGCTGTTTGAGATTGTTGTAGAGTAAAGCCAGTCCAGCCTTTCCTGGGATCTTTTGTTTTGAAGGCAGAAATACAGCTGTTTAGTACATACTGACTTACTCACATGCACAACCAAAAGGTTCCTCATCATGGAAGTTGTTGGAAAAGGTATTATCTCATGTTTCAGTAGCTTCACTCTTGGTTTCTTCAACATTATGACAGTGAAATAGCCATCTACGTTACCTAAAGAGGAACAGGGAAAGAAATGGTCGAGGATGTCTTCTGCTGTGCTATAAAGTAGTTAAGGTTCTGAAAGAGACCTTTTTACCATGATCTGGGAGAATCATGTTAATTTGTAATACGTACAAAGTCATTAGTTAAATGTTTCATAATTGCGCTCTGAATTTTTCAGGCTTTTTAAATGCAAATATTTAAGAAGTGACTTGTCTATGGCACTTTTCTGGCTACCCTTGTGTCCTGGTTTCAGCTGGGATATAGTTAACTGTCTTCCTAGTAGCTGGTACAGTGCTGTGTTTTGAGTTCAGTATGCGAAGAATGTTGATAACACTGATGTTTTCAGTTGTTGCTCAGTAGTGTTTAGACTAGTCAAGGATTTTTCAGCTTCTCATGCCCAGCCAGCGAGAAAGCTGGAGGGTCACAAGAAGTTGGCACAGGACACAACCAGGGCACCTGACCCAAACTGGCCAACAGTGTATTCCATACCATGGGACGTCCCATCTAGTTTAGGAACTGGGAAGTGGGGGCAGGGGAATCGCTGCTCGGGGACTGGCTGGGTGTCGGTTGGCGGGTGGTGAGCAATTGCCCTGCGCATCATTTGTACATTCCAATCCTTTTATTACTACTGTTGTCATTTTATTAGTGTTATCATTATCATTATTAGTTTCTTCTTTTCTGTTCTATTAAACCATTCTTATCTCAACCCACGAGTTCTACTGCTTTTTCCCGATTTTCTCCCCCATCCCACTGGATGGGGGCGAGTGAGTGAGCGGCTGCGTGGTGCTTAGTTGCTGGCTGGGGTTAAACCACGACACCTTGCTATCAGTCTTTCAAAATGCAGAAAAAAGAAAAATGAAACCACCAAGCAAGCAAGCTTTTTACATGCATAATTTGCATCAAACTATATCCTGATATCAAAACACAGAAAGTAATTTAAGTGCTTTCTTCTTCACTTTACTCTTTTCAGTCCTACAAACAGCCTGAGATTTTGGCAAGGGAGACAGAATAAAACTGAACTTAATTTTCCGGTTTCTGTCTTTAGAAACTGAGGGTTATTTCTTACCTGGAATAATAGTGTAACTGCCTGCTCTCATCTGTAGAAGACAGAGCTGTGGTGGGATGACCTCTTGTAAAAACACAACATCTGGATTGTATCTGAAATTGGCAAGACAAGATTTTAAATTAACTACTGAAAGGTAGTAAATTAACTACTGAGGCCAAAGGGAACAGGGTCAGCAACTTCAGTTGCACCTTGTCCTCGTCTTCCTAGATATTGTAACAATCTGTTTTTTTAAAAAAGGAAAAAACTCTCTCCATCATATTTAGTAGCATGTAGACACATCACCATTGTTAAAAGGGACGAAACAATTATTATTATGGACGTGGAACTGACATGGTAATAAAATGCATGACTTCCTTATACCTTCATCTTGCAAACATTTACACAGGTTTCATATACTACATACACGAGGAATTCAACTGCAAAGCAGCTTTGGAACATGTTCTGCAACATCTAAGTTCTCCAGGACATTCCAACCACCACCTCATTCCCTCACAACAGATCCCCGTGGGTAACCTGCCATCCATTTTCTCCAGTCTCAACAATGACAAGCTCTTTTATTTCTTAGAGCTGTGCAATCACTAACAGTTCATGTGGGGCAGCAATCCTGAAAATGCTGACATGACTTTACAGCTGTCCCTATTTTTGCTACACTGCTGAATAGCCCTGCTCTGTGCAGGTGAAGGACAAACCAAAGGCCTTATTTACAGAAGAAAAATACTGTCACCACAGATTAATAAAATCAAGTGATAATTGATTTAGTTAAGGAGTTTCTGCTGTTTCAAGAGAAACTTAAATTACCACTTGTTTAAATCGTTTCATTTACACTGATAAGTTACTGTGTTAAGATAAATCAGTTTAGGTAATAGTTAAATTGCTCATAAATATATTCATGGGAGGCTTCCACTGGTGGAACTATAAAAGGTAATCACAGATTCTATTGCTTTCATCTTACCTTGCACATTTTCTTTTTTGACAGACAAGTTACAGTAACAGCAAGGGAGCCACTTTTCACATTCCACTAAAAAAATCTTTTTTGTTGTTTCAAAGTTTGCTCTAATGTGAAGTTATTCAATACTACTGGAATGAGACAAACAAGTTTCTTGCAGTTTTACCCTTCTCTCATGTACAGGATGGAAGTATGAAGTATGCTCTTGATGTATGACTGCAACTTGAACAATATTGTTCATTATAAAAAAGCTTTTTGAAGTAGCCATCACAAAATATTTAACCTTTGGGATGCTGCATAGGTTCACACCTCTTCCAACCAGTATATCAACTTTTATTCAGCTACTTAGGATTTATAAAGTGATTGTATTGTTGCATCAACATTAAGACAATTTGGGCATGAAGAGTTGTAAATATCTAAACCAAGAAGTTTGCTTTTTCCTTTAAAGCTGGGTACATGACAATACAAAGATAAAGCTATACTTACAATGCCAGGTAAGAACAGATTCCTCTAACTCGTTCTTTTAGATTTCCTAGATCCAGCCCAGCAATGTTCCAGGTTATCAGTGAGAAGCTGCTGTCATCTTCTTGTTGCCTCGAGTCTGCACTATTGACACCGGCATTACTAGTAGTTGCATCTGCTGTGAGGTCAATACTAAAGAGAGAGTTTACTCGTTTGTCAACATGCATAACACTATTCTTCTTGCAATTACCACCCTTATCTTCTAAAGGAAAATGTTCTAGACCCATCACAACTTACAGGTAGCCACCTAAAACTTTCCCAACAAATAAGTTAACATGTACTGATCTCAACATAACTTAAAAGCACAGTAACTAAAACATACAGACCTCAATCATACAGAGCCTTAGTACACAGATGAAGTGTTTTTTCCTCCTCCTTATAGACACAAGATAACATTTACTATTCCAATTTAAGTTCATCAGATGGCGACCAATGCAATCTAAAGCACTTGAGTAATTTAACTCTTTCCCCATGAGATTGACAGGCTGTGTATATTAGTTTTTGAAACATTTTCCAGCACATTAGACACAAAGCACTGCAGCCTGGACTTGCTTTTATATGCCCACCTTTGCAGTACAGCTGAGATTCTTCCAATTGCCAAATCCCTGGGGTACGTACATGTGCAAACTCACTCTGTGACGAACTGATGGTCCTTTTCTTTGGGAACATTCACCCCAAATC
Source organism: Haliaeetus albicilla (assembly GCF_947461875.1). Lineage (NCBI taxonomy): Eukaryota > Metazoa > Chordata > Aves > Accipitriformes > Accipitridae > Haliaeetus > Haliaeetus albicilla. Next base: position 11,365,696 of record NC_091485.1, on the reverse strand, counting down.
CCACCTCAAAAACACAGGCCAGGCCTGTCTACCCAGTTGATTTGACAGTATTGCTTAGCCTTTATCAAAGTTTGAGTACCAAGCCTAGTAACTGTTTGGGGACTGTGTTGCTAAAGAGAACCAGACTCTACCTGCTAACACATGGTTGTACTGGTTTTGGCTGGGATGGAGTTATTTTTCTTCATAGCAGCTCATATGGTGCTGTGTTTTGGACTTGTGACCAAAACAGTGCTGATAACACAGGGATGTGTTCGTGGTTCCTGAGCAGTGCTCACCCAGAGCCAAGGGCTGTTCTGCTTCTCACCCCACCCCACCCCACCAGCGAGGAGGCTGGGGGGGCACAAGGAGCTGGGAGGGGACACAGCCGGGACAGCTGACCCCCACTGACCATATATATATATATATGATATTCCATGCCATACGACATCATGCTCAGCGTATAAATCTGGGGGAAGAAGAAGGAAGGGGGGACGTTGGGAGCGATGGCATTTGTCTTCCCAAGTCACCATTAGGCATGATGGAGCCCTGCTGTCCTGGAGATGGCTGAACACCTGCCTGCCCGTGGGAAGTGGGGAATGAATTCCTCGTTTTGCTTTGCTTGTGTGCGTGGCTTCTGCTTTACCTATTAAACTGTCTTTATCTCAACCCATGGGTTTTCTCACTTTCACCCTTCCGATTCTCTCCCCCATCTCACGGGGGAGAATAAGTGGCTTTGTGGGGCTGAGCTGCCCAGCTGGGTTAAACCACCACACTGATACAATGTAAATTCCTTGAGTAAAGGGAAAGTCTGTAACAAAATACATTAAATAGTATAGCTAAGACTAGCTATAGTCTTATAGCTATACAAAAGCTATATACAAAAGCTATATACAGCTTGTATATATACAAGCTGTATTTTGGCAAAGTTGCGATAGTAGAGTTTTGTTTTTAAACACAAAATTTGTATGCACACATGAAAATAGAGCCTGGAACCAAAACAAATCTATTCCCTAGAACTTTGTACTGGTTTTGTACTTGGTGCAGCACAAACAACATAAGATTCCGCTACCATGCACATGAGATTTAACCTGAACAGAAAAAGAAAAGCAGACAAAGGAGGTGAAGCTAAGTGATATTTAAGTAGGTAAATAACGTGGTCTATGTCTCCAATATTTCCACTTTGACTTTTTATATTTATACTGTAACCTGAGGGACTATGAGATGAAATATGAAAGTCCGTGTGGTCTGCAGTGATCTTCCCCTGACTGGGAGGTCTCCACACAGTCCTCCCTCCCAACACATCCTGCATACAGCAGGTCAAGACAGTGCCCACAGTGCAAAGACAGACAGAGGCTGGAAAAGAAAAAGGTGCTGCCAATTTGATGCAGATCTATTCTGACTCATCATGGACTACCTAGAGACCAACGCTAATGTTCAGTAGGCTTGCATTTTTTCATACACACATATCAAGCAAAACCAGGTACGCTGTTATCAACTACAGCTTACTCATAACTAGAAAGATCATAAGGGCTCTTCTATATAACATGCAAGCCTATAATAAATAGGTCTATAGGCAAAAAGCTTCCCTCAGGACTGTGAAGGGCAAGGATCTGTAAAAGTTCAATACCTTTGGTATACCCTATGGGTAGGCCATGAGATGATCTGTGTATGCAAGACCCAGATCTTAGAGCCTAACCTCCACAGGTACGTTTAACAAGGTATGCACAGGCATGTCAATTTTATTTATAGAAATACAAACACACGTACATCTAGTACATGACATACACACACAGTTTACATGTACACAAATGTGTGTGCGTGTACAGTAAAATCTGCCTATGTATCGCTGCACGAGACAAGACAATAAAAAGGAAATGACTCTGTCCCTTCCCCGAAAGGCTCACTACCTGCTAGCCCAGAGGAAGGCGGCTGAAGCATCTGCAGAGGGCAAGTGCAGCCCGCAAGCCTGACAGCCTCTCAAGAGGAGCGGGCGATTCCCCTCGAAGGGGGCAGCCTCGGGAAACGAGGAGAACCAGTGTGGAAATGCGAAGAACGGAACCCACCTGCCCCACCACACGTCAGCAGAGGCGCGAAGTCAGGCGGAGAGAGCGAGTGCTGCTCCCCTGGCAGGCGGGGGGGGGGGGCACAGGGGGGGCCCCCCGCACCTTCCAGCGGAGGGGAACCGGCCCGCATGCGGGGAGGAGGGCAGAGGCACCGCTCCCCTCGCCCCCGATCCGCCTCCTCCCGTCACCTCCCCCCGGCCCGGGGGTCACCTACCAGCTCCCGGGCCCCGCGCAGGCCGGCGGCAGCCCGCCTGCCGCCTCCTCCTTCTTCTCCAACGGCGGGTCGAAATAGGCGTTCAGGGCCCTCTGAAACACAGAGGCAGATGGCGGGGAAGGGGAAGGGGAAGGGGAAGAAGGGGAAGGGGCAGCCCCCCGCCCCCGCCGCCGGGCGTACCTGCATGTGCCAGCCGTTGCCGGCCAAGAAGCTGCGCGCCACCGCCGCGTCGCTGCTGGTGATGGCGGCGAACTCGGAGCACAGCACCTTCCTCCGCTTGGCCAGGTGTGACTCTTCCTCCTCCTCCTCCTCCTCATCCGCTGCCTCCGGAGGGCACCGGGCCGCCTCATCCACCCCCTCCTCCGCCGGCACGGCCGCCTCCTCCATGGCTCCCCCGCCGCAGGGCGCTGCGGGCGGAAGGCGGCGGGGAGCTCCGCCCGCCGGGGTTGCCGTTCCGGGGCGCGGGCGGCCGTCGGCGGGAAGGGCGATATGGGGTTCACGGTGGAGAGCCTGAGGGAGGCCATGAAGTACATGGTGGAGTCGCAGGGCTTCGACCGGGTGCTCCGCAAGGTACGGGCGGGCCGCAGGGGAGAGGGCGGGCGGGCGTCCCGCCGGCGGCTGGCCGTTAGCGGCAGCCGCTGACTGGAGAGACGGCGGTTCGGCCGGCCAGGCGGGGCTGCTCGTTTAAAAAAAGCCGGTTTCCCTTTTTTTTCACTCTCTCGGAATGAAAGGCTGAGGTAAAGGCTGAGGTGCGTGTCCTCAGGCGCGGTCTCCTGCGCCTCAGTGCTCCGTGGGTTTCCACACGAGGGCTGGTATAAAGAGCTGCGTTTGGCTGGTACGGCTCTGAGGTAACGCTGCGTCAGGATCAATAAAGGTTGAATTGAGGTGTTGCCGTGTTGTCTTCAGCTTTGTAGCGTGTAGCTGCTGTGTAGGGTGGTCCTGTGGAGCAGTTTCAGTGTCCTCGTTAGATTTCGCAACGCTAGAATTCTCCATTTAATTTCTATTTGTGTAACTGTGATACGGAGTGACGCTGCAAATATATCTAAGAAAACCAACCATGTCAAAATCTGTATGTTTTGCACCCTACACGAGCAAATGTAATATTGGAAGCGGTGCTTTCATTGACAGTTCCACGATCCGATACATTTAATAGAAAGTAACTATTTGTAAAGCAACTCTTATACTCTCTTGTTTCCCCAAGACGTTTTGGTCTTGTATAGAAAAAGTATAGAGCTTTAAGTTTAAGAAGTTCACTTATTTATAGAGTCTAATTAGTTCTTAGTCACCTCTTCACTGTAGTAACTTCCCTCTACCTTAAAATCCTACTAAATGGAGAGCCAATGTAGTGTTTCAGCTCATAAAGGTAACTGGCTGGAAGTGAGCCGTGGGAGACAGGCTTCCTGCCTTGCTCTGGAATACTTCTAGGCTTCTTCTGCAATCTCCTCTTAAAATTATGCTGCTGTGAACATAATCATAATATCAAAGTACAGTTTTGTTTGAATTTAAAGTATCTGCTGTTTTTCTGGGAGACACCTGAAGCCTTTCTTACCATAACTAAATATGAGTCAAGTTTTTTCCTGTTCTGGAAAAGACAGATTTTAGTGTGAAACTTTTCAGTTCCAGCATCAGACTTAGTTTCTGGTTTAATTCCAGTGTGGTATCTATGTAGGGCTTAACGACTGTGGGTTTGAAAGCCCCTTCTCCAAAGAAGTAGAGCATCGCAGTAGTGGTTGGAAGCTGAAGCAGCATACTGTTCACGGAGGCAGACGCGTGGGAGGACAGGCACAGAAGGGCTGTGAGAAGTACAAACACAGCTCTACCTGTGGAAGTCCTGGAAGTGTTCAAATACTGAACCGTTTTCGTCAAGGAGAGCAGGCAGCTAGTGCCAGATCAGAGCAATGACAAATGAAATGAGATGCTTTCCTCTCCTGGCTGATGGATTGGAGCACTCCCTGACAGTAGTGGAAGCCATCTGCTCCCAGTGTCAAGCGTCCGTGAAGTCCTCATTAGAAATTCTGTCAGAAACTTAGGCCTCCAGTCAGTACAGCACAGCATGCCTGGTTTAGGACTCAGGATTTTCATTGATCAAGGTGCTATTTTCTATATTAGGACACTGGCTCAGTGATTTCCCCTCTGCTTAATTGCAGCTTTTTCCGTTTGTAGACAGACTGTGTACTTGTCCCTGTTTTGGCTGGGATAGAGTTAATTTTCTTTCCAGTAACTGGTATAGTGCTGTGTTTTGGATTCAGTATGAGAAGAATGTTGATAACACACCGATGTTTTCAAGTGGTGCTAAGCAGTGTTTATGCCAAGTCAAGGATTTTTCAGCTTCTCATGCCTAGCCAGCAAGAAGGCTGGAGGGGCACAAGAAATTGGGAGGGGACACAGCCAGGACAGCTGACCCAGACTGGCCAAAGGGGTATTCCATACCATGTGACGTCATGCCCAGTATATAAACTGGGGGGAGTTGGCAGGGGTGGGTGTGGGGTGGATCGCTGCTCAGGAACTAACTGGGCATCGGTCAGCAAGTGGTTAGCAATTGCATTGTACATCACTTGTTTTGTATATTCCGATCCTTTTATTATTGTTGTTGTTGTCATTTTATTATTGTTATTATTATTTTCTTCCTTTCTGTCCTATTAAACTGTTCTTATCTCAACCCACAAGTTTTACTTTTTTGTTTCCCCCCCTAATTCTCTCCCCCATCCCACAGGGTGGGGGCGAAGTGAGCAAGTGGCTGCGTGGTATACTTAGTTGCTGGCTGGGGTTAAACCACGACAGTACTACATCATCATTTATCTTAGTATCGTTTCTCTGCAAAATTTGGATAAAATTTGGCCTATCAGAAAGGGGCATGGGCTGAAACTGAGCTCTTACACTGCATTATAAATAAGGAATAGTGAAACTGGAGACACTTCAATCTTAATTCCTTCTAAGATTAAAAAGATTTAAGTCAACTCAGCTGATACGGTATGGAAACATATAAGTTAAAAAAAAAACTTTCTAAAAAAATTAGAAAATTAGTAGGAATTATAATAAATATTATGCCCACATTTCACTTGTGACAGTCTAAAGGTACTTCAGAGTCTTAGTTGTAGGTGTAAATATATATGCTGAACTTACCCCAGTTTTGCACCTGCTTTCAGATTTTGAATATAGTGCTACTAACTGAAGAAACTTGAAAAAAAGATTTTAAAAGACTGAATTGCAGTAACTTCTTGGTCTCAAAAATCCAGCTTCTTGCGTTGGCTACAGGGGGAAGCATGGTACCATAGATGTACTGTAATTTTCTATTTAACACCCATGGGCTGGAATAAAAGTGTATATGCAAATCACGATGCTGTAATACAGTGTGATACAGTCTTGGATACTTCTACCAAGGAATATGAATTTCAGTTCAGGGAGGCCTATCTGATTAGCATTTCCAGTGCTCATTTCAAAATACTGATTTTTACTGAGATTGCTCTAGTATAATGATTAATGAATTACTGTCAGTCTCGTTTCCATTTTGTGAGCTAACAAATACACTTTCACAGCTATGGTACGCACAGATAGAGCAGTTTTGTGTTTCCTCTAATCTGGCTTCTCAGTTACAGATTAAAGCAAAAGGAAGACTGAAGAATGTTGTCTCCTAAGCAATTCCTGAGAGCATAGCAAGTATTGAAGTTTTGTTAAGCTGTCAGTTTAAATATTTATCTGCAGTAGAAATACAATTTTTTCTAAGGCAACAATCTTCTGCTCAAAATTTATGGAAATACCTAATGTGACAGTTGAATTCCTGTATTTTCCATCTTTTAATTTGTCTCATGAGTCCAGAATTAAACAAGATTTACTTTCCATTTGATTCAGGGCAGTATTCAGTGTTGGTACTATTGTCAGTAAGCTGTTTATTCCTTTTTTGGTCATACAGATGAAACTTCTGTCTGCAACTCCTGGAAAAGTTGTTTGTGAAATGAAAGTAGAGGAGGAGCATACAAACAGAGGTGGCACCTTACATGGAGGCTTGACAGCCACACTTGTGGATGTGGTGTCAACAACAGCGTTGCTGAACACAGAAAGAGCAGTGCCTGGGGTCAGTGTGGACATGAACATCACGTAGGTATCATCCACCATGTTTACCAGAACATACTAACTTCTCTTCCCCTAATACGGTATTGGTTCCATTGTACTTTGTTTCTATGCTGTAGTACTCACCTCTTTGGTTTCAGAACTCTTGTCTTGATAAATTAAGGGGGGACTGTATTTGGGGATATTGCCATTTGATTGCAAAATTCGAGTTGGACTGACTTAAGCTTTTATTTGCTACACACGTTTAAGAGACAGTTCCCATTCGTTCATAGAATGTAAAGGGATATTGATATGTAGTAAATTTTAGTCTTATGAAATTGGCTCAACTTCTGTCTTCACTTGCGAAGATGTGTCAGAGTGTGTCCTTAAACACCAAGATCTAGGGTAAGCAGCTTTTTATAAACCCTTTTTTAGTATTAGTCCAAAAAATGTTAGAACAGGAAAAATATTAAACCAGGAAACAGTTCAGGTCTGTTGTATGCTTATATAGAGGGTGAATTACAGATTGAATCAGAATTTCTCAGTGGAGGAAGATTGCTTTGTTCTAGGTCATTTAAAGGTAGTTTTATACTTAGAATAGTTCTTCCTGTAATGCAAATTTAAAGCACAGTGTCTTTAAAAAAAAAAAAGAAAAAGTTGTTCTGAAACCTTCTTTGATCATGCTATTATAGCTTGTCAACTTTGATTCATTACTTTTAATGAAGAGATTATGATTGATTGGAACTTAAGTAATCCTACTTGGAATAACTAACACAGAGCATTAAAAATCTTGGAAAAGTAAACCCTCATCAAAACTGTCTTAAAAAAAAAAAAAAAAAGCTCTAAAAGTGTGGGGGGAGTGATCTATATCTTTACCAGGTTCCCTCCTTTCCCCCCCCGCCCAGCACCTTCCGATTTCTCCACTGAGGAGTGGGACTGGAGCATCTATTTAAGCTTTATACTACCACTGTGATAACTAGGAAACTACTGGAAATGAAAACCTGAAATTCTCCTATGATTATGTTTTTCTCCCTACAGTAGTATAGCAAGAGGCTAAAACCTGAATTATTTACACTGTCAAGTATGCCTAGCCAATTACATAAGGGCTAAAATCGTAAGAAAGTTCTCTCTCCAGAGGTGATCCAAAATGATTGCATAGCATAACCTTTAGGAAATGTTATGTGAAGCAATATTAATAGCTTTGTTTAACCCAGACTACTGCTTTTATTGAACAAGTGATACTGGATGTCAAATACTAGTATCATACAACTTCTTCCTTTTTCGGAAGGAACTTTTTAAAAAATTGGCATGAGGAAACTATTTCGGTAATGGAAAGAACAGAGAAACTTTTTTTTTTTTTAATCACAAGAGGATCAGCAGCAGCCTCTGAGAACAAAACAAGTCTGAAACCCTGCCCCCTGTCAACTAATGGGACTTGTGCTACATCAGCATTAGGCCATTAGGCGTTACTGACGTCCTTTTGACATGGTGTCATGTATAAAAATGGACTGCTTGATGAAATTTTTCTCAGTAAGATTTATATCCAGTAATTATACATTCTCCTCTGTAATTCTAACATTTGAATATTGTTCCCTTACCTCAGATCATGGTTGGATCATGTTCCTCCTAATTCTTCCCAGGTTTTTTGTGGGGGAATTTCTTCCTGTTCCCTGGAGAGTGTGTTTTAAAAGCACACCCTCCTACTCATGTAAATAAAACCAGAGAGTTATCTAATGAACGGAAACAGCATTAAACCTGGGAAGTTTGGAGGCCTCCCAGATTTCCATGATTCTTCTCTGACCAGGGTATGGGAAGCAGTTAACCTATGCTGAGGTTCTATACAGAAATGACCTTCTGGAGCCTTTGTAACAAACAGAGACATTTTGCAGCTGAGCCAGCCAGACTGGTTTAGAAAGGCTTTAGGGAGCCAGCAGTGGCTGGAATAGGACTTGTAGCTGAACTTGTAGCTGAGGTCTTTGATACCTAATTGCTTGTGTTCCAAAATGGACTGTTCCTCAGAACCAAGCCAATGGGTTTCTTTCTGTCCTCCATTTTCTCAGAGAACTCTTATAGTGAATTACCACTGCAGTACGCAGAGGAACTCAAGGACTTTAAGAAGTGGGGATTTGCAAGCAAGTGTTAGATGTGTCTTTATTACTCACATTTGCTAACTCCCTTCATGATAATCTAAAATGCAGGAATATTATTGGATTTGTGCTCTGTACAGCCTCTTACCTGTTCATTTTGTTCTTCATTAAAGATACACTTCTGCTGCAAAGATTGGAGAAGAGATACTGATTACAGCTCAGATTTTGAAGCAAGGAAGAAATATTGCATTTGCCAGTGTGGATTTAACAAATAAGGCAACAGGAAAGTTAATTGCACAAGGTAGACATACAAAGTATCTAGGAAATTAATATAAGAAAGTAATTTTAAAAATAATAATGTTGGGCTTAAGAATCCTATACAGAATGATTTTCTCATTTATGCAATAAGACATCATCTGCACAAAGTTGTGATAGTCTATATAAAATGAATTTATCTCACTCCCATAACGAACGAATTTCTTAATTACCACCAAAATTGCTACAAGCCTAAAATTAGTGCCTATTTTGGGACGAACAACATGATAGCATGGGGATGCATCTGGCTTTTTTTGGTCAAGATAGCAGAAGGGAAGAGCCTTTGTACAAGCCATATGGTTTACCAGCATGACAGTGTTCTAAGAGATCTCTGTTTTCTTTGCCTGTGGTGTCATCATGTGACAAAGCAACCCTGTCTTCAGGCCTGTCACAGTCACGTTCAAACAACACTATACACGCTCACAAACTAAACTGCTTGTTCTGTAAGATGGTCATACAGACTTCCTATAACATAGTGTGAAACTGGTTTGAAAGCGTAAAGCAGGCTAATACAAAATGTGATTTACTGTAACATTCAAAAGTATTCAATAAAGTTTTCTGAAACTATCTTTTTAAAGATTATTTAATAGTTTTGTAATCTCTTTGCACTGAGTAAAAGCTTGCCAGCATGGAGTGGCTGAGAGAGGGTGCAGTGGAACCCTTGTACGCAAGTTCACCTGAGTTTTCATTATCTCCCTGCGATTCCTGAATGTGACAATGCACTTACTTACATCATCAGGGCTTTTCACCTCTACCTACCTGAAGTTCTGGCTATATTTGTTTAAAAATCATCAGCTGAGAGTTAAAGATGTATCAGAATAAATTTGGTGAGCCTTTCGTCAGGCTAAGGCTGTAGATTGTCTGACTTGGGTTGAATGTGGTAGAGTTAAGCTGCTTTTCATCAGCTGAAGACTTGTCTCCTCATGCACTGTTGGGGACAGGTTTAACTGCTTTCTCCAAACTGATGACACATGATGCTTGGCAAGGCTATCACACTGTAAAAAAAAAAAAACTGATGCAAGTTTACGTAAACCATGACCTTAGTTTTTCTTCTCTAGCGGGAGATTGGAAAAAGTTAATCTACATTAGTAAAGGGCATGCCTAATTCTTTTTCTCATGGGAGTTGACTCGTTGTTTTCAGTGATTTGAATTTTGTGATTAAATGTGCAGTTAGGGCTTTTGTTGTGCATTCCTAAACCTAAATAAATAATTTCCAATGAGTTAAGTGACCTGTTCATGCAGACTGATTTTCAATATGAAGTTGAACAAGTTTACTAATACATCAGCAATCTTTCCAAAATTACTTTCAAACAAGTGATATAGCTGATAATTTACCCTTCAGTAGAAGTTTTCTAAAAAAAAAAAAACAAAACCAACAAACCTACAGTGGGCTCAGGCTATCAGCATGTATTTTTGCTGCAAGTTTAGAACAGTTGTTTGTGCTATATACATTCTCAACAAAAGCTTTTTCTGTGAGACTGTCTCAGAAGCATACGTGGCTTACATGCCTGTGGCTAGTTGAAGTTTTAATAGTAGCATCCTCTCTTCCACAGTACGTTCGTAATTATTTTTTCCCCAGTACTTGCACTCATGCTCAGAATCATCCCTGAATCTCACTTATAGAAACACAATGCTTTGCTAAAGCAGTTCTGTGAAGATACGTATTACAGGAGCAACCTTTTTTGTTTACATCTTTGCTCAGCAGAACTATATGCATCACTGCATTAAATTCTCACTGTACAGCTTCCTCTGCCTGGAGCTCTACTGAGTCTTAAGCATCTCCAGCTCCTCTGCAGTTACTGGCATGAGCAGACAGAAAGAATCCACCATAGCATGCGGACACACCTAGTGGGTTTAGCAATTCTGTTCTGGTTGTCTTCCTATTAACATGTTCTGGCATCTCCAGTCATCTTTTTTTCTCATTCTTAAGTTTACCCCTTTACTTCCAGAGGTCACCCATGTAGTAGACTGTGAGGAAAAAGAAGTGAGGATTAAAACTGCTCCCCCAACTACTATAAACCCACCCCCCTTCACTGGAACACGAGTGTGATTTCAACTATTATCTGAAGTAAAAAGGCAGAGGGTGAGAATGAAGGAGGTGCCAAATTCAATACGTGCCAAAAATTGGGAACACTCTCAGCTCTGCGTGCTGGCACAACTCTGTGTAACTGTCCCACTGCAACTTAACATGACTTCCCTCAATCAAAGCTGGCTGCGTCAGGAACCTACTATAGTTAACTGGTCTCATTCTATCACTTAGCATTCATCGTATCTACATAATTACAACTGAAAAGCATCCAGGCAAATTAAGAGTGGCAAACCTCAACACCAGAAACAACAGTATCCTCCTGTTCCCGTTCGAGCCTGGCAAGGACTGTTGCAGACCGAGAGGGAAATGGAAAAAAAAAAAACCCTCCCTGACGTAACAAGTGAATTCTCTGCTCCCTTGTAACAGACTATTCACCACAGTATTTTAGTGCTGCCCAATTAATAAGAGGGACATCATTAATACGCAGGCCAGTTATTTTGAAGTGGTTCATTAAACTGATTATTTTAAGACAACCTTGTCTGTTATCCCTCCACCAGCAGCAGCATGTGTAACTCTTAATTTATTTCACAACTAACTTAGGCTTTGAGATGATCTTAGAAGGAATTGTCGCAGTTGAGCTTGCTTGGCTTTGGGAATAAACTGTCAAACATCAGACTTACTTAATATTTGGAAGTGTTCGTTACTAACTTCACCCTAACCTACATGTTGAAAAATCTGTTATCTTACCTCAGCTGAATCTCAAAGGAAATAATGGAAGAAAATTACCATAATAAGGACAAATGGTACATGGTTCCACCTGGCATCAGAACAAACATCTCCTGTGGGGCTGACCTGGTTCCATCACTGCAGATTTACATATAATTCCCTTACAAGCAAGCAAATAAAGTGACCTGATGAGATCATCTTGAGTCTTGGTAGTACACCAGATTACATATCCAATAACCGACAGGCATCTGTAAGCTCCATATCTTACAGCTGCAAATGAGACTGTCGTTCCCATATTGTGCTGCTTGGGGTTTCTTTTTTCTAGTCTTTTTTTTTTAAACATACCAAACACCTACACCATACTCCTTGATGTCTAAAGGTCTGTCCTTACAGAGCGCCACACGTAGCAGTACGTGACATGTTGTGGAACAGTTTGTTTCTATCAGTGAAAGTAACTGCAGCTTCCCACTTCGTGCCAATATTGGTCAGCCAAGACTTTCATGCTGTTTTCATGTTACTGCTATTGCAGGAACGCATTCAGACTGACACCCAGGCATTTGCACAGTGGTAGAACTGTGCATTACAAATCCCTTGAGAAAATGAGGAATCAGAACAGAATCGTTCCCACTGGCATTTAAGAGTCCAGATACTAATCAGGGCAAATACCGATCACAGATTAAGGTGCCGTGAGAAGGGATTTAGTCATTAAGGATTCCAGCTCTCGGGAAGAGGCAACTTGTCAGCGATAAAACAGTGGGGAGGAGAGGGTAAGGAAGGACATCACTGCTGAAACAGGCGTTAAACTATCAGGACTCCTTGTTACTCTTTCAGGTTGAGCCACCTGTCACAGGGGTCTCCTGGCTGAGCTGCTTCACCCAGGTTACTCTGCCAATTTAATTACAAACTAGTTGGTTTACAATTCTCAAACTGGCAAGCATTGCCACCTAAAGGGGATGGGGGCGGGGGGGGGAATTAGGCTGTTAAGTAACTGTTCTGAACAGCAGTTCAATTCTGTTCAGCTTCATTGACTGGCTCCGAGCCACTGCCAGGGCGTACGGAAGAATTTCCAACTGCGTTTTATCACTAACCAACCATTTTAGAATCCTCTATCTGCAGAAACCATTTAGCCAGTAGAAAGAAACCTCAAAACCTCACTGTCCAAAGGAATGAAGAAAAAAGTATTTTGATTCCTATTTTGCTACTTAAGAGTTCAGAAATGACACAGTGACAGTTATTACCTTTGTGATTCTGCAATGCATTCACTGAACGACTGTGGTGACCAGATCCCCTGGTCCCAAGCTGCCATGATTGTGGGACACTGCAGCATATACAGCTCTCACCTAAACCAGAGTAAATTACCTGCAAGCTCTAATCAAACAAGACACATTGGCTGTCCTCCAGAAAAAACACCAAACTACTGTTGTTCACCAAAACAGTACCTGGGGCTGTACCACTGCAGTAAGAATCTGGATCTTTGATTTCTTTTGCTTAAAAGCAGCAGCTGCTCGAACAGATTTCAAGAGTCCAGGAAAGCAGCTTGTAGAGTGTGTGCTCTAGCATACACTAATTGTGCTCATATTAAGGGACCTTTCCATATGTAAATCCCTTCCAAGCAGAACTAGGTCATAGATATCTTCAGCCCTAAAAAGCATTTCAGTCAGCCATGCAGAACAGAAATGCTGCTTATCACAGAAATGCTTCAGTTAACCTGTAGAGGTGATGCACCCCTCCACAGCATCAGCACTGTAGTCAGCCTTGTGAGCCCCCACCTGCAGTGCACAAACCAGAAAGCGCAGCATCTCCTACCGTAGGTGGAACTGCAGTTTCCTCCTCCTATTTCTGACAGGAGAGAGTTCATCTGTACTCCAAGAACACCGCAACAGGGAAGATCTAAACACCAAACTAATGCAAAGCACACAGCCCCTGTGCGCTACAGCAGGGAAAGAGCTAAGGGACCTTCCAGTTGCAGTGTAGAGGCTCACTTGCTCACTCTGAGCTTTTTAACTCACAGTCATGCTGAGCTCCTGCAGTGAAGTAGCCTAACATGTACAGAAGACACCTACAAGCTGAGGCCTTGCTCTCACAACACCCGCATGGCACCAAGTAGTACAGGTGCAAACGAAGGCCAAACCTATACACAGAAATGTCCTTTTTGTGTGCTAATGATAATAAGGGACAAGTAGTAATACTGGCCTTATGGTTTGGGAAAGAGTGATTTATATGTAAAGATTACCAAAATGAAAAATTCCTCAAAAGGAATTCTAGAATAAACACCACTCGCTAGTCCCATGCCTCAAACAGCCATGCTAAACTTTTTTTCCCTTTTGTAAAACACTATTAAAACCCTTTATCTCATTACTTCATTCCGGAAAGCTGTTCCAGAATCTGTAGGCTTATACAACTTCTGATTTTCCTGCTGCTAACCACAAAACTAAAAATGGAAGAAGCTTCTCCAGGTCAATAAAGTAAAACAGCAACTAAGTAAACTCACACCACATGTGTCTCTGCTTAGTAAATGTAGTCTAGCAATTCTTGACTTTAACAACTGTCATCCTAGTGGCAGGAACCTTAACATAACCTTAAATGAAGCCTGTAGCAGTCCACTAGAATAATCTCACACTTAAGGAGCAAAAAACCCTTAAGTGACCATTTTTACTGTTCAACCCCCAGAGATCCAGATTTAACATGAGATGGGTGTTCATTAACTGCAAGTCACCTAATGACTCAGCACATGACAAGTACAAGAAAATCCAGCATTCTCCCGGCAGCAAAACAGAAACAGGCAGGGAAGGACACCTGTAGACCTCACAAGCTGGAAGTATGTACAAGGAGCAGGATTTCATGGCACTTGTATGGGGTTTTAAAGGGATTTTAAAACTAATACATCATGCCTTAATGTGTCAACAAAAAGATGTGGATATTCGCAAGGACCAGAGCACTTACACGTAGTGAAAACTGATCCTCTGCTTGTTTTGTATTTTGCAAATACAGATCAAGTAGATCTTTCAGGGATTTAATTTTTTAAGAGGTCTAGAAAATTTAAACTGGCAAAGTTACCATCTTTCCACCAGCTTTGTTCCTCATAGGCTTAACCTTCTGCTATGCAAAAAAAATCAACTTGTAGCAAGAGATCAGTACCTTGATCTAAAGCTTTCAATGCACCAAGATTAAGTTTCTACTTTGAGTAGCCATTTTTTTCTTTTTTTAAAGAGAAACACTGAATAATCCCAATGTGTTTCTAGTACTTGATGTATCGCTTAGCACAGCAATTTTAGTGGAATGGAATAGCTTTCGAGAAGCAATTTATGCTTTGTTTGAGACAGATGTGACAAAGGGCATCAACTGCCAACTAGCTACAGGCCTATTACATTTGTACAATGCTTGTACAAGCTGTTCTGTCCATCTTGCCATATTTTTGTTAACACTTGTGCAGCTGAAGAAGCTTGAAGTGTGAAGGGAAACTATGCAGCCATGTATAGGCAATGACACTTAAGTTTCTCCTCATCATCTGGGAAGCACCTGACACAAGCTTCCCTTCACCAGACACTTCATTTAGATGCAAGAGATTGAATGGGCCTCTCTCTACTTCATTTTGCTGCCTCCACATTTATCCCGGCCCCATTCACACTTGCCAAGTTCACATGACAAATCCTCAAACAATAGCCTGGTAAAACTGCCATATTCAGGCAAGATATTGAGCGTATTTCAATCCTTGGTATTAGCATATCCAAAGAAGCCACACGAACAGCTGACAGCAGGTAGTAACGAAAATTCTTCTCCTATAAAAAGAGGCCTTTTTGTATTTACAAACAGCTTCACTGAACAAACTAATAAGGTTTACACAGTCACAAACTCTGCTTTGTAAACATTAGTTTTCTGAAATAAAACCTACACTCTGAAGTTAAGAAAGCCTACCAAAAAGCCACTAAGGTGATATAAAGAGGGCCTGAAACCAAAAGCTGGATATTGTGAACAGCTTCCATTCACTTCTGGAGGGCATTTTGCTGAAGTAACTTAACAGAAGAATATTCCGAGATTGAACTAGAAGCTCCATTGAGGAGGAGTGGGACAATTTCAAGTTTAATCTTTTCCCTCAAAAGTCATCCTGTTTAGGTGGAGAAAGAGACACCTTTCAAAGATGCCAAATGATTTCAGAACAAACTCTCATACACTCCCCGAGATTCTCATGCTCTGAAGCCTATTGTTCCCCTTTATCTTTCTTCCACAACTTACACAATACAGATAGCTATCAACTCAACCTGATAGCACAGCAAAAGTGTAACGTTTGTTAGCTGGGTAGAATAGACCACATTTAACAAAATTATTATACAACCATGTTCTCCCAAGAAAGCAAAGTATTATTTAACTCTGGGATCACTGTCACAAAGAACAAGTAAGTAGCCTGTGCATCCCACACAAAACTAAAAAAGCCATTAAACTGAAGAGGTTGTTCCCTCCCTAATACAGAGAATTAAAGTTAAGGATCATACCATTGCTAACATTTAAAAAAGCATTGTATGCAGCCACTCAGGCTAACATCTTGAGGCTTCTTCTACGAGAAATCAGAATGAAGAAAACCAAAACTCCTAATGCAAGAACTAAGTCATTTGCTTTGCTAACCAAGATAACCATGGACATACTCTCTCTGCTGCAAGATGATGTCCAAAACAACAAATTAAGAAGAAACAAAGGGATTGCACTGAGGAAACAAAATCCAAACTCATGAAACAAGCGTTCAAGATCCTACAAAATGTCTCTCAAGCTTCATGTTGACACTTGGTATTATGTCTTACAGGCCATCTGAAGGGGCACTTAAAGCTGGGAAATTTTAAGTACTATTAGCAGGTATGGTGGTTACTAAATATTCTAGAAAGTCTTGGCATTCTGTAGAGCAGCATTTTCAACATATTTCTTTGTAACTTAAGGCATTTACTAATGTGAAGTTGCAGCTTTTGGGTGGTGTTTTTCTAAGGAGCTCCAGTTTAACCTGTAGGATGACCAAAGAACTAAAAATATCCATGTACCAATACAATAGTATGCTAGTAATTCAATTATTTCCAACAGCTACTTTTCAGAACAAACATACTGCCCACATACAGAACACCTTTGCCACTACTCTTTGTTAATCTTACTACCATTTTACAGCCTGTACATTTTCAGTGTTTGCAATGGGTGACACCAAGACACTGCTAAAATTCAATTCATAGGATTTCCATAAATAAAACCAGTCATCTTTCACCTAATTTTATTTAAGTTCCAATTTTTTCCAATTCCAAACAAAAGCTAAATACAAGTTTTTAACAGGTAAGCACTAGTTTTATCCAAAGGGAGCAGGCTTATGCAGTTTTACTCCAGTAAAGTACTCAACCCTTAAGCAGAGCCTTCTTTGTCATCAAAACTATACAGTAGTCTTCCTTTTATCATTGCACAATCTTAAAATGTTCTGTCAGAACCAACTTTTGACACTCCAAACACTATTTTACATTGTTTTATAATGTCTATTCCAAAAGAAAAAAACCTCAACGGGTTTTCCATAAGAAATGTTTTAGAAACCAGTATGTCCTGCACAGTTCACCTGCAAGTTTACAAGTCTCAACTCTCAAGAAAAAATAATCCTCTACCAACATTGTTTCTGCAGCTATTATTTTACTTTATTTTTAGCTGCTTTAGCAACTTCAGACTCCAGGTCTGCCTCATCTGTATAAATGCATCCAACTCAAAAAGAATACTTTCATACAGTTATACAGCAACTTGGGGAAAGAGATCCAAAACAAAAGTGCCAGTAAACTTAGACATGGCCCAGCAAAATAAAAGAGGCAAAAAATGCCTACACATTAAATGAGATGCTTTTTTTTAAAGAAAGATTTCTTTCCCGCATTTACTTCCTATTGTAATAGCCACTTTTCTGTTCATTAAAATGAATGATAGTGCTCTTTGATACAATCATTAACAGCAAAGCTATAAGGCTTTTATACCCGTTACATTCACTTCTCACCCTCCAAATACTGATGGTTAACATTATAGATGTTAGGGGTCATGACCAGCACAAATGGGAACACCACCACAAATGATCACTTTGTGCTTTCGGATACATTTGTTTCAGTGTACAGTCCCTTCATTTCACATTTTAGTAAGATGCTGATGCAGTGCAGAAGCGTGCAGAGCATCCTCTCTTTCACAAGGTCCATGCAGAAAACATCTAAAAAAAATGTAAAGTTCTGAGATACAAATGATAAAAAAAATCCAGGATGATCAAGTTTCACAATGTATAGTGTTCTGAACATGAGTCCATTTTCTTCTAAATTCTGAAAGAATAAAGTGGTGAGGAAAGTGAAAATCCACTGCTGCATTCTGTGATCTTCCCCATTTTGCTGGCCAGTACCTTACTCTGGCATGTAAGGACGGAGGTGATCCTCTATGGTACCAACCGTCCAGTGAGTGAGCTGCTCCTGTGGCAGGTACAGGCAGATGCTGCATAACTTGAAGATTGTAGCTTTGTTTTTTGGAGTCTAGAGGCAAAGAAAAACCCAAAGAAAAACTATTAAACATGAAAGGTAACTCAAGACTAACAGGCAGACCCCCAGCAGATCCAGCCCAATTATTAGCTTGCTGCTGGTTGTGGAACCACAGACATTTAAAAGCCACTGTTTCATCCGTATAAACAGCTCAAACTCAAAATTAGTCTGTGACCTGTAATGTCCAAAATATTTTCACTACTCTGTTCATTCTTCACTTGAATAATTTCTGTAGTATCACCCACATTAAGCCAATGTTTTAATTCTTCCAAAACACCATTAAGTCTATTTTAGAACTTAATTTTCAATACAAGAACATTAAATTCATTCTATGTGAACACATCTGTGGCCCACAGCTAGTTTTTGCATGTATGAATCCTATTTATACTGTAAGGTTCCTCTGAAACTGCTGAAATGCAAGCATGAATGCATGATCAATTTTTCTACTTCAGTATTTTGCAGTAAAATCACTGATGTTCCTAAGAAAAAGTATTTTATCATTAAAAGACACTTGTTAAGAAGAGGGACAAAATAAACTTACCTGCAAGTGCTGTCTGTCAATGAAGAGAAACACTGACTGGTTAGGGTTGTTGACAACAATTCCAGTCTTGTCCTTTCGGCTCAGAACATGCAGAAACTGTTTTTCGTAGTCACCGTGATGAAATTCAAACTTGGCCTGCATTGTGTGAGGGAAGGGAATAAAATATTTATTAAGCTAAAGCTCACATTTAACCAATTAATCTTCTTCAATCTGGGGCTTTACCATGACTTTTGTTTCTTTCCTTTTCTCATCTATGAAAAGCAGAAAATTGGGGACCACAGCAACACCACCACACTTGAGTCTTGGCACTATTTAAAGCATTACCTAGTTTCATTCTGCCAACATTGACGTTAAGTCATTGCAACAATGGATTAACAATTCAAAGGTACAACTTTAACTGCATGTATAAAACCAGATTTAGCTTGTTGTGGCAGAACATCCCTGTGCATCAACAACACAGCACATTTCTTCCAACAGCTTCCCATTATTGCAGAACCAGCACAGAAAATACATGTAACATTGTTCAAAAATCTGAACGTAAACTGCTAAAGCTGGCTACTGAAAAAATAGTCTAAAATGTTTGAAGTTTATTTCAAGGTAAAATTATTATGAAACAATTCCATCTCAGACCCTCTTTCATCTAACAAAATACAGCAACTTAGGAAACTCGCAGACCCTTAATGACACCATCGTATTTAGACAAAGGTTCAACTGTACTAAAAGCCACATCTAATCCACTTGTACAAACACTAACATCATGCATGTATTTATACATACACATCATTTGCAAAGGCCCTTCAGACACTTAAATTCTGCAAGTGCTAACATAACAGTGCATAAAGATAGGAACCAGAATTTGGCATTCAAAACACTGACTACTTGATAAATAAAAACAGACAGCATACTTTAACATCCACAGAAATCACATACCTTATCAACTTATTGGTTAAGAAAAGACAGTACTTACCTTCCCCTCCAGGTGTAAGTTACTTACTGAAGTTATAAAAACAAAAACAAATACCTGAACAGGCCTAAAGGGTTCATCAGATCCCTTCCACCGAGAAAACAGGAGACAGACTATCTTCTCAATATCGTTACGAGGCCAAAGAATGAAGTCCATCTCCTGAGTACAGCCAATCACGTCCTGTAAGTAGTAAAGTTCTGTACTTACATTCCCTCCATTATAGTCAAAGATACAGATAAGCAACTTAATCTATACAGGCACATCATTTAAAGGTGGTACTTATTACCATGTTTATGTAATTTTCCATTTGTATTACTCTTAGCACAACTAAAGTCTTCCTTGCCTTCCACTGAGTTTTAGTATCAGAATCCAGTTAATATAAATTCCAACTTTAAGAAAACATTAGCAAAGACTATCTTCCAATATTCAGAGCAAACCCACTTAGTTGTACAGCAAGTTATTGCAAGAATTAACACATGCCTACTAAAGGACAAGGATGGCAAGAAGATATAATTCCCAAGGCATATCTGAGTGAGACAGATGAAAGGTCAAGCTTCAGCACTACATATTTAAACAGAATTTCAGAACAGAACACGTAGGCTGTTAACCCTTCAAACTAGATCCCATAAACACATGCCTGCAGAACCCTCATGCAGCACAGAGAAAAAAAGCAAGATTAGCCTTAAGATTCACAAGGAAAAGCACAAGTGTTGAAAAACTAGAATTCAGCAAGTGTCAAGAGGAACTTTACCCTGCGCATAGACTGGTAGCGGGGTGCATGAAGCTGTACTACATCCTTCTGCAGAAGCTCTAAGGAACTTTCCAAAGAATAGCTGGAATCCCGCACACCTTTCAGGATATTTTCTTCATAATTATTGGTCATGACTGGTATCACTTCAGACACTTCAAAAAGCGCTGACTTCTTCTTCTAAAAAAAGCACAGGTTACATCAAGATTACAATCCCTTCTAGGCAATTATAGCTAACAGTTTATTTCAGAGTTTATGATTTTCTCTTAGCATTCATATATAAAGTGCACATCACAAGTTAGGACTTTGACACAAACCACACTAAAATTTACATGCAAAATTTTATAAATTAAACAGAATCAGTCCAACAACTTTTTATAAGAAGTTGAAGATGTTTTTGTAGTCTCCAAAGATACAGATTTACACGCCAATCTTGCAAACATTAAAGTTGTATCCAACCATTAACAGAACTGCCCTTTTATCACATAGATTACATGACTTTGGGCTGACCAAGAGCCCTCTGCAAGCTTCTCTTTGCAAATCAAGTAACACTTCCCCCATCCCCATTTCCCCACCCCTGGCCTTTGCAATACTTTAAAGTTGGCCTTCTATGAAAAGTGAAGTCTTTCAATGCCACATTTGGTAGCAGTGCATGATCAAGATCCAATCTGAAGTTAGCTAGAAGTCATAACCTCCTCAAAGAAGGACTATTTTAATCTGCTAAATAACCTTTATGCTGACTACAAATATTTCAGTATCTCTCAAACAAGGCCAAAACATTATGGGGAATTTGGAAGAGTTTTTGCTGTATGTAAAATCACTTAAAGTTGTATGTCTCCTTCTAACAGCTTTCTTATAGCTCATGAGAAGTCTTGACCTATTTAAGAACTACATAACAGGCAAAGCATATTTTATCAAATAATCCTTCACACCCCCAGCCAGAACATACATAACAGGCACCTATTTGCTGACCAAGCTAGGCTGAGCTGAACTACTTTAAGCAAACTGGTACTGGATGGACATCTTCAGTTCACTGCGATAAGCAAATTTTACAGGATTTAAAACAGGCATCTGCAACAAATTTCTACAAAGCAACCAGGAAGTAGTATGAATGCTCCAACCAAAACTATTAAAGTCATATCATCTAAGAAAATCTAATTGTTACCACTGACTAAACATTCATATTTCTCTTTATGACTATGAGACAGTACCAAGAAATTACATCCCACTACATCCATCTCTGTTTGCACTAGAACTGATGAACAAAAGCAAACTGAACTTAGGAATTTCACGGAAACTTTTCAATTAAGAGTTCAAAGAACAGAGTCTTCATTAAAACACACATAACTATTACAGCAAATGCAAAAACTATACATTTGAGGGGCTTAAAGAATTTCAGTGCTTATCTACATGCATTTCGCACATTATGTACCCTGTTGCCACTTGCTTCTATTTTCACTTGTTCATCATTTGTTCAGCTCATTCACTTAGTATAAGCACCTATTTCTTCTGTGGACGGAAACTCTCCTACAATTCTGGGTCTAATTAACTTTAGAAATACCACCCTGGCCCAGACACGTAGCATCCAGCAGCAGGCGAGGCAGCCAAGCAAATGAAGACTTCCTCTTTTCCTCCCCACTCCCTTTCAAAATGGTAGCAGCAGTTTCACATATGCCTGCATGCTTGGGCCATTTCAGTGTTGCATTTTACAACTCCTCCCTTCAACTGCCAGGTCTTCCCTTCTGCTTTATCTAGTTAAACGCAGTAACTTTAGCAATCGCTCCAGCCAGGTCTCCCTTTCCAACTCCACTGTTCACAGCCAACAATTATGCAATTCAGACCCCAATTAGGCTTAATGAGTTACAGTAACTTTGAAAAATATTTACCCAATGCAGAAGTTACCAAGTAATCATTTAATGAGGCACTAGCACCCTCTGCATTACAAAACTACAAACATACAAAAAGCCAAAATTGCAAACATGAACTAAGTAAATTTTATAGCAATTAGCCATGTAAAAAATGTTAGAAAGTCAATGGAATTTATTCAGGATAAACCATAGGATGCAATCAGGCAGCAAGACTTTGCACAGTGTAGTCAACATGCATTGTAACAGACAACACAGTAAGAGAGAAACATTAAAACCAAGTTACCTTGTCTTTGAACACAAAGGCAATGTACATCTTGAAGTCAAACTGGTCAGCTAAAGATTCTTTTTTCTTTCTAAGCTGAGCACGAAGTCTGTTCAGAGCTTGTTTCTTCCGGGAGTTTGGGTCCCCCATTTTGTAATACAGGTGGTACTAAAGCCTTTGGAAACTGTTGCTAAACTATGGGCACCTTTTCGTAAGACTCAAGTACAACAGAAACAAGTCGTTTTATTCCTGCTAATACGACTGAATAGATAAAACACTAATGTAACCCAAAACCGCACCTCAGGCAATATTTTACGAGAATGTCGTATCGGAGGGGTCAAGAAACAAAGTAAGTAGTTGTCCAGCCATGGCTGGACAAGAGGTTTACAATAAACCAAGAAAAAAAAAACCCTAAGAATTTTGAAGACAAAAATTTGAACAGTTTAGCCGCAGGAATAAGTGGGTAAGAATGAGAAAAAAAAAAAACAAAAAACAAATCTTATCACAATTTATGTGTACAATAAAAAGCAACTGGCACAAGCCCAATCCATGGGGGGGGTACTTTTGCTCTGCTTACAAAAAAAAATGAAGCTGAAATTACAAATTGCGTTTTACCCCAGCCAGATTCATGACTCTACTGATTATTATTCCCAGCTTTCCACTATTGCTATGTTGCCCGTCTTTTTTTTTTTGTTCTTTAGAATTATTACACTTGGTGGAGAGCAGAGAAAAGGGTGCAAAGGAGGAGTGCACATCCTGGGAGGTATGACATTTCTCTGCCAACAACAACAAAATCAACTACAGACAACACAGTGCTGGTTTGCAGGGGAGCAAAGAGAAAAAACAGCGGAGTCATTTCTAACTTCATCCTGCTCATCATCAGGCACATCATTGCCCTGAGGCTACTGCTGCCAAAGAGAAGAGGGATCATGATGGCCATAGACGAGGGGCGGGCAGGGGTTCAAGGGACAGTATTATCTCACCTAGAGACTAAAACCCAAATCGGTGCCCCAAACCCGGGCTCCTTACCAGTGGGAGAGCCCTACATCCCCCAACACCTCACACGCTCCCTGGGCTGCCGATCCCCCGGGGATCCTTCTCTCTCTGCTGCTGCTGCGCTCCACAGCGAGCACAGTTAGCCGAGGCTGTGCATGGCCAATGCTTTTCGCTTCTCCTTAGGCCTCTCTCTACACAAGACGGCAGAGGCTGCAGCGGGCGGCCTGTGCCCAGGGCAGCGGGACACCCACAGTAGCACGGCGTCTCCCCTCTCACTTCATGGTCACGACTTGGAAAACATGGAGAGTTTTGCTCCTGCTTTTCTCGCAAAACAGGTTTTCGGTGTCAAAATTTTTGCGAGGTTTCTTTTTTTAATTGCAAGCCTAGGTTGCAATTTTAAACCTCTAAAACACCCTCCCCCCCAAAAAAGCAAATCCCCGGTTATCAAGTTATTTTCTTCCTCTCTCCAGACATTTTCCCCCCCAGGTGTTTGATTAGTCGGGGTTAAAAGTTTTTAGGTTAGCAAATTCGTCAGACCAGGTTAGGAAGAGGGGAAAAAGTATTCCCCCTCCTCTCTTGACAAAAAGAAAAAAGAAAGGAAAAGGGAAAAAAAGGAAAAAAAACCAAAAAAAAGGAACCCCTCCCAAAACTTCCCCCCCCCCTACTTAAGCAAGAGACTGAGAGACTCAGGCAAGAGACCGAGACCGTGGCCCGCTCGCTACCCGCAGCCGGCGGGCGCAGGAGGAGCAGTGGAGGCGGCGGCGCTGCTAGCAGCACGGAGAGGAGCCATGTCAAGATAAAGCCACGAAGCCGCGGAGCCCCCCCATCCCTGCTGCAGTGGACACGGTGACCGGGCCGCCCGCTCTGCCGCTGCTCAGCCCCAACCTGGTCCCCATAGTCTAGCTCAGCGCCCCGGTGCCGGGGAGTGGGGAAATGGTGGCGGAGAGAGGAAGAGGAGAAGGAGGAAGAGGCGACGGCGGTGGCAGCAGCGGAAGGAGGAGGAGACGGCGGCGGGTCCCTGCGCTAGTGGCTCCTACGGAGGGCGGCGGGCATAGAGATCCCGGAGCGGCAGCGGAGGAGGAGGACGGGGACGGCCGGGAGAAGGACGAAAGGGCTGAGGCGAGCCTCTCTTCGCCCAGGCGGTCCCGGGACGTCCTCGAAGGCGACGGCAGGAGCGAGCGGCAGCGCCTCGGTCTGCGCCTGTGCCTCGGCACGGGAGGGAGCGAGCGCGGAGCGGAGCTGCGCGGCCAGGACCCACCACTCAAAATGGCAGCGCCTGAGTCACACAGGCACCGCCCTGCCCGCACTGCGCAGGCGCGCTCTGGCGGGCGCGTACCAAGCGCAAGTGCCCCACCCCTGGGGGGGGGCACAGAACGTTGTGCTCCAGGCAGTAAGGCTCAGCGGTAGCCTCGCTAGCCACAGACACTCCTGTTCGGGAGAGACAGAGGGGAGAGTATGACGGCGGCAGAGCATCTCCGAGCCGTCACCACACCAAGAATCCGGGTCGCACTTCCCTGCTCCTCCCCCCCCCACTGTCACGCCTCGTGCCACCGCCCTCCTGCCCCACGTGATGCCGAGTGGGCCACGGCCCGCCGGACAAGGACCCGGATGGGGTTGCTCAACGCAGTTCTCAGCGGAGGGGGGGGAGCGGGGCAGGGCAGGAAGGCACAACGGGAGGAAGGGGAGGCCGCCCCCCCTCCCCTCCCCGAGGTGGTATCTGCCCGGGGCACCCCCCCCCCCTTCGTACATGAAGGGAATATTTAAACTTTTTTCAACCTTAAGCATCGTGATGTTGTTGGTAAATACAGCTTTTAAGTCCTGTAGTGGTGCATTTTGTTTAATTTCGTCCGTTGGGGTTGGTGTTCGGCCCATCGTACATACGTGAACTAAACTGTAAATAAATAAAAAAAACCCCCTAACATTTACTGAAAGGTTACGTGGCGTCTCCAGTACTGATCTTGCAACAGAAACCAGGGCCCAGCCCGTGTAGGACAATCCACGTTCTTCCGTGGTGGTAGTAATGCTTCCTGAGGAGGCTGCCTAATTTTTATAAATAAGTAATGGCTATTGCAGAGACGCAGACCCAATCCTTGGAGAAAAGTAAGCATTTTTATTTCTGTACTACAAGGAAAGGCTTATGCCTCCCTCCTTTCACCTTCCCTGCGACGCAGCTGACTTTGACCTGGGCGCTTTGCATTGGAAGGCGGGAGGCGAGGCGGGAGAGCCGCCATCTTCGGGCGTTCGATGGCGCCCACCCCTCGTGTCTCCCCTCAGGCGTGCCAGGGAGAGCCTCGCCATCCAGAATTACCCAGGCTGGACGTGCTTCCAAAATGCCCGGCAGCTGCGCCAGAGCTAAGGGGACGGTGACTCGCTGAGGGAGAGGCAGGCCGCCGAGGTGGGCGAAGGCGTCTCTCCCACCTTCCCTCTGGAAGCTGGCGCCTGTGACTCACCAGAACAGCAACGATATTAAAAAGATTACAAGCAGAAGACAAGCGCGGGCACCGTCTGTCTCATCTGGTTGTCTTTCCAAGCCCACGCAGCGTGGCCATGGCACTCCCCAATAAACTCCGGTAGATTTCAGTCTTTTTTTCCCTTGGTCTCTGCTCTTACTTGTCTCTGCTGGTTTCCCTTGTTCTCTCCTGACCTTCATATTAGCTATGTCCCTTTAGCACACCTTCACGCACTTTCCCTTGGACGCCTTGTCTCCTTCCCTCCTGCCTGTCCTCTGTCGCAGCCCTTAGACCTCATTGTCTTCACCCGGCATCAGTCAGGCCCTCGGATGCCAACACTCAACCTTGCTTTCCCTGTCACAGGCGTTACCCAGAACGCTCCCCTGTTGTTTGAACAGGAACAGAGCAGAAACGGGTAATTTTTACCCACTTACAGACTGCTGTTCGCTCCTAATGGCAACGCCTATTGAAAATAACCCTTTATTTGGAGGTAAAAAGCAAGGCATCTAAACAGGGGTATTACATTAGCTCTGCACTGCTAGGACTGTTTCAAAAAGCCAACACTCTTTAACTGTAATATCAGCCTGCCCTTAACGAGAGCTGTGTTTAGCTACCCGCTTTTTCAGTCAGAGCGCTTTTGTTTGCCGTGCTGCCCTGTACGGCATTTTGTGCCGCAGTCTGAAATTCCCGTCTTGTGCCCGCTGCTATTTTAAGCCGTGACTCACACTTGGCCTGTGACCCTCTTTGTGCCGGCACAGCAGCACTGCTTGACGTGAGGATCGCCCCGGCACAGAAGGCTCTCCGAGGGAACTGGCACCTTGCTTGCCTGCGGAGGAGAAAGGAAGGAGTTTTCTTCCAGCCCAGTAACTCCAGCTGCCCTCTCGAGTGCAGGGATGCAGCCACAGCTACTGCCCTTTGTCACAAGGGAGTAGGCAGGTGCCCAGCCCCAGGTTGAGGAATGCATCCAAAAAATTTTGTCAAATGTAGTGCAGGCCAAGAACAGTTTTTCTTCTGGAGGACTTTCTAGAAGAGCTATGAGGAGAGGAATATATATACTTAGAGGAGATATATATATATATATATATATATATATACCTAGAGGGATCGGGTACAGAGTATTACATCTTAAGCAGCCACCAGCTGTCTTCTGGAAACTCAGGCTGCTCAAATCCTTTCACAACATTTCAGAAGGGGATGGGGAACTGAAATCACTCCAGGTTCCCTGTGTATAGGTTGCTGCTCCTCCTTATATAGGCAACTACCTCCCTTACCAAACTCAGAGAAGAGTTTTTTCTTTTCTCTTATGGGCTAGCAAAGAGATCCTGACGACGTTTACGCAAATGAGTACATCAACCAACCAAAGTATGTTTTTTATACATAGATGTGCAGAAATTTCTGCACTATTAAAGCCATGGGTAAGAGCTGAGTCTTGTCCTTCTTTTATACAGTTGTGCTTCTTTTCCTCCATCGTGCACAACGATGAAGCTCATATAGTAGAAAAATATCAGCATCTCAGTGAAAATATATATTATTAAGTAACATCTCTCACTGAATGGAGAGTTACAACTTAGCAAAATAAATATTTCTATGCTATTGAGCCATAATTCTCTTGACCAGATAATTGTATATTATTGTTATGCTTTTTACTGGTTATGCAATGTTGTACCATTTCTAAGAGAGGCTTGTGTGCCTGAAAGCTGGTGTGTGTTTTGGCATTATAACACTTGGTCTAATGACAGACTGCCTCTCTTCAAATCTAATTTAAAATGATATAAACTATATTACTAAGAAGAGAGAAATGTGCGTGGTATACAAAACAAACCTGACAAGTCGATTGTGGCAGTATATGCAAAATATGTAATAGTTTTTTATTTAGGCTTCAGTCCCATTAGCACAGCAAAAATAGTGTTTCTTGTGCATGTTAAATCCAGGCTGAGCAAAGCAGTCAGTAGAGTGGGTCAGCTTCTGCTTCGTTAACTTTGGTGTCCTTTAGTCTTTCTGCCACTCAAAGTGAGGAGGAATTTGTACGTTACCATGTAGCTGCAGTCCTGTAGTCTTTGGAGAATCAAATGCACGCACATCCCAAGGGACTTCGGTCTCTGCAGCCACGGGGTGGGGGGGAGGATTAGGTAGGAAAGACCTTGTCACAAAAATATATTCCTTGAGAAAGAAAGTGTTTGAGTAATGTAGTTTTGAGAAGCACTGCAAGTTTGGAATGCCTGGTTGCTTGTGTATTTTTTCCTTTTCTGCTCTGAAAAACTTGTATTTTCTATTCACCATTTTATTGTTTCCTTGCCGTTTTCAGTGAAATTGAGCACCGTAGTTTTTTTCACATTTCAGTTGCATAATAAGTTGTGTTTTTTTCTGTAAATTAAAAAGGATTGATAACTCTATAGAAACACCTTGTTGGGTTTTTTCCCCAAAATTTATGGGATTTCAGAATCTAATTCATGTTTTCAGAATTAACTATTTACTCATAAGCATATGGGCAAGATTGTACTCTAATGCCTCTGCTCTTAATTTCCAGCTTAATAATTAGTTACTTAAAACTTAATAATTTCTAGATAAGAATAAGTTTTTAACAGATTGCAGCAAATTGCTATATATATTATGGTTAGGAAGAGATTAAATGGATTCTGTTATCTTTCTGTTTATACTTTCCACGCATACTGTACTGGCTGTGTATGTTGGAGTTGTACCAGCCCTGAAGCTACTCGCTTCAAAAACAGAACTGTGATTAATTCAGTGCCAAATGTTTATGCATCAGACAAAAATAAATCAGTATTCTTTCTAAATTCAAACAAAACAAATTAGGTGGCAATTTAAACTCTTTCATATACTTCAGAATATACTGTGATTCACTCTTTCCTGCCTTTAGAGAAAACACTCGTTTCTAAGACATAACAGGAATGCTTTTGTGTAGAGAAATGGCAACGTTTAATGCATAAAACATTCCTCACATCATGCTGTGGACAAATGTATATCCACTGCACAGCTATTGCTACAATATTAAGCTTCATTCATCACTTCCCTATGTCCTGCCTTCTAGTTGTAGGGCGGTGGTCATAAAACGGGCCATACGTTCTTGGGCATGTGAGATATTGATCCTAAACTTTGGCTGAACTATACCTACTATCTTGCTGGGTTTGTTCCATCTTAATGTGTGTGTGTATATATATACATATATATACTTAAGTACACTTGAGTATGTGTGTTCTCGTTTTCTGCTTGTCCAGTTTGTGCTTTCCTCACTCATTTAGGAGTGCTGAGTATGTGCAGTTATGATGTCAAAAGTAACTAAAGGTTCTCAGTGCCTTCGCTGAGATGATAGTTTCCCCAAACACTGACACCCAATCAATTGCCTCTTTGAGTATGTTAGTTTTGATTTCTTTAGCAGCTTGGCCATTTGTTTGTGTAACAAACACACGTTCTGTCTCTAAAACTTTGCGTTTATTTTGAAAACATCGGAAATGCACATGAAAAACAAGGATCCTTGCCTGCACTTTGTATGTAAACCTGCAATTCAAATTCCATTGGACAAAGTGTTTTGGTGTCTGAAAGACTATGGACTCTTTGTCACCGTGCTGTGTCATCTTTAACTTATGTTCTCAGTTAGTGATATGCAAATGCATTTGTCTTTATTAGACTGGTTTGATCTATCAAAACCAAAGATAGTCATGTAGGGTTTGTGTTTGCTCAGCAGGTGCTTGCAAGAATAAGAGTAAAATTTGAAACAACTTGTTTTATCTGCTCAGTCTGTAAATAATATTCTAAATACTTGTAGTCAACAGAATTGGAAGTAGCTTTAGATTAATAATTCCTAGCCTTTATAGAGAATATTTCATTTTTAAATCTTACATGACAGAAATGATGTTTTTTTCAAGGTAAATCCATAGCTGAGAAGGTTAGGACCTAACAGTGTTTTAAGGGATGTCTTAGTGACTCACACAGTACATAACTAGGAAAAAATTCATAAGGTGAGATGTAGATTTTTCTTTTAACCTTTCACCGCTGAAGCACTAAGGATCACTATTCACAGGACAATCTTTTATTCTAATACATGAAAATTGCAGATTCTGTGGAGATATTTAATTAATAGCAGTGGCCATCATTGAAAATCAGCTTGCATTATGAATTATACCTGCACTGTGCTGTGTATATAATCCTTTCTTTGGACTGAGTTTCATTAGCATGCAACCTTCCATGCTGATTAACCTAGGGAAAAGAAGACAAATCATTAACTTCATGTTGGTAACATACAAAACACTTGTCTATACAAGGTAATACCCGAGGAATGAGACGCTGAGGGAAGGGAAGCATTAGCCGACATGATGCCATGCTGTCACCTACAGTGTCATCCAGCGGATTGTGGGGAGCCTGTTTATCCCTTCGGTAAATGATCTTTTTATTGAGCAGAAGGGCCAGGAGAACAGCAGAAAGGGACCATGGGAGCCACGGTTCCTGTTTATTGTTTCAGAGATCCCAAACCCAGCCTCAGGGCTTCCTTGCCTGGAGTCTTTTGCAGGGCTTGCACCTGGAGCAGGACTGCGGTACGACATTCACGTGCTTCAGAGGCACAACGCTGCACGGACTCCCTTGACCCTCTGCACAGTAGTTCTCTGCATCTAAAACAGTTACAGCAGTTGCTTACATTAAATACTAATAAATAGGAAAGCATCTATGATATTTACATAATAATGTAATTTACAAAATACAAAATTACAATGTAATTTACCTGCACTTAATGTAGCAGGTAAAAATAAAGAGTCCTTAAGCACCCCAGAGCTAGGTAATTACCTGTGGATTACTGTAAAGGCCTTGGCAAAAGGCACAATGTGGCTGTAAAGTAGAAATATTGTTTTGCCAGTACTTGATTCAGATGGCCAAGTCCAAACTCTCTCTCTACAATGTTTAGGAAGTTTCCACATGCAGGCGTCTAAGCAAGAGTGGACCTCAGAGTTATTGGGGATCGGGTAGTGCCTTCCCAACTATTTCCATGTTCCCAGGCACATGAAGCCCTCCAAGAAGCTTTTTTTCTGTTGTCATTTGCTATAAAAACTGCTAACATTTATCGATAGCAATGGAGTATAAAAGCCCTAAAAAGTACACATTCTCTACTGCCACGAATAATCTAACAAATTGGCGGAGCTATGTGGGAAACCTCAGCATGTTTGCCTAGGCTGGCTTGCACTGCAAATAGTCAGAAGTATTTGTGACAGAGACTTTTATTTTCTATGAAACAAACAAGCTGAAGTGCATTATATCGCACTCGGTCTGAAGAAATGTATATTCTGCTAGAGTTGGGCTGACAAATTTTTGCAGGTGTGTCTCTCCCCCACCCCGTGTCTGTGCGTGTGTCTGTTCCCCTCCTTGCTCTGTGTCCATGGGTGGGTCTCTGCCCCCCACCCGTGTCCCTGAGTGTGTCTCCCCCCCTCCTTGTCCATGGCTGTGTCTATTCCCCCATGTCCATGTCTCTACCCCCCCGTGTCCATTTGTCTGTCTCTTTGCCCCACTGTGTCTATCTGTCTCCCTCTTCCCTCCCCACGCTGTCCATCTCTGTCTCCCCCACGCCTCCCCCCTATGTCTCTTTCCTGTCCACCCCCTTTACCCACGCGAGTTTTTCCCCCCACAGCACGCCACCCGCATCCCCTGCCCTCCTATCTCGTGCCCCCACTCCCCCCCCGTCCTCTTTCCCCCTCAAGCCCCCCTCCACCCCACCATATTCCACACCACGCATCCCCCATAATCCCTCTGCCTCCGGACCCCTGGGGCGCTGCTTGCGCCCCAAACCCCCCCAAACTCCGACACCCCCCCCGCCAGCTTCCCTGCATCCCACTCCCACCCCAGTCTCCCTCCTCCTGTGTTTTGGGTTTGCGCTGGGGACAGCGTTGGGCTGGGGGGGCCGCGTCAGTCATGGCTGAGCGGTGCTTGCACAGCACCAAGGGCTGTTCTGCTCCTCGCAACAGCCCAGACAGCTGACCCCAAGGGACCCAAGGGATTTTCCAGACTGCATGAGGTCATGCACGGCAATAAAACTGGGGCTGGAGTTTTTGGCGGGGGGGTGCTGCTCGGTCATCGGTTGGCTGGTGGTGGGCAATTGTTTTCATTTGTATCACTTGCCTTTCTTGGGTTTTATTTTTCTCTGTTAGTTTTTTTCTTCTTTTCCTTACCGTTTATTGTTGGTTTTATTTCTTTTTAATTATTGATACCTCAAGCCATGAGTTTTCTCACTTTTGCCCTTCTGATTCTCTCCCCCGTCCCACTGGCGGGGGAGCGAGTGAGCAGTGGTGTGGTGCTTCGTTGCCGGTTGGGATTAAACCACGGCACAAGGTTAGTTGCAAGCCCTGCCTGGCTGATGCTTTAGGCTCTCCATGTTATTCCTACCATCTTGATAGGCCGTCCTTGTTCTTCGTTGCTGCTTTATAGTGCCTTTTGCTCCATAGGCAGCAGTACTCGGGCCGTGCGAGCATAGCTGTCTCCCAACCGCTGGGAAGTAACTCTGCCAAAGGCAAAGAGCGAAACGGCCGTGGCACAACCTGCAGCGATTCTGCCTCTCGAGGGACCCTTTCTCTCACCTTTTACTCTGTCCAGCTCATCTGGAAAGTACGGCTGTTGCAGAAACTGCCACCCCCTGTACCTCCTTCTCGGGTTGGCACTGTGTACAGGCTGCCGAGGTCACCAACTCTGCACGGGACACCAGCACCCTGGCGAGCTTTACACCCGGTCATTCCTTTACCCTTGGGCAGCAGCAGTTCTGCTACAGGCAGCCGCTTTCTCAAGGGCAAAGGGCTGGGACGACAACAGGCTGCTGCACGCTCCCGGTGCGGGAGAAGCTGAGGTCCTTTCTGCGCTGCTAACGGCCCATCACAAGGGAACCCTGCTCTGCTTTTAGCAGAAAAAGGTGTCGGTCGCAGGCAGCCACGTATCGCTGTGCCCAGCTGTTTGGCAGGTGTCTCGCTTGTTTAAGTAGAGGCGTATTTCTTGCCCTGCGGTCTTGATGCCAAAACAATCAGGGGTTCAAGTTACAAAAGCCCTTTGCCATCAGAGCAAGACGACAGCTAGATTTCTACCAGCACTGTATTTCAGCTGTGTTGCTAGCTGAAAATGGCTTGCAGGCCAGGAGAGGTTTAGAGGGGTGTGAATTAAAGAAAGCGAGTGTTTGTTTTAGGGAGGCGAATTAGGCAGCCAAAGGAGCTGAGCTGCTCAGCCGACACGTTGGCAGCAAAGCGCGACTGCGACGCTTGCTGGCAGGAGCGGCACGGAGTGCTGAGCCACGCTCCTGTACCGAGCAAAGATGGAACCTCCAGGGCTCTAGTCATCTGCTAAGGACATCTAATATGCTGCCGTGCCCCTTTGCTTTCCTTGCTTCACGTCTAATTACTTTGCAGGCTGGAGGGCAGGGGGGTAAGTAACATCGTGCGGTGTTTCTTACCTCGGTGACAAAGCCTGCACAGGAAGCCTTGTGTGCCTGCAGGATTAGGAGAGCAGGGTGCTGATAGCACAGAGGTGAGGAAATGTGCAACCCCCGCAAAAAAGCCCAAGGATCACCAGCGCGTCGCTCATCTGCAGATCAGCCGCTCGCATCTGGTCTGCTCAGACGCGCTGTTTTCTGCTAAGCGTAGCTGCCCCCCTCACCCAAAGCAGCTTTCGGTCTCTTCTGACCTGCCTCCAGGACGTCATCCGTGTCGCCTTATTTTTTTTAAATCTCTCGCCAGCATGTGTTGTCTCACTGCCGTTGTCACCGAAATCGGGAAATGAACTCATTAACACTAATGTAGTATTAAGAAGCAGGCATTCTTTATTGCAGCGCCAGATGCACGGGGGATCGCTCAGCCTATCGTGCATGTCGTATGTTGCATCAGTCAAAGCTTGTATTACCCTGTTACATACATATGCATTAAGTTTCCCAGAATGATTATACTTATTCAATCTCTTTCCTGGGACTAATTATCATATTTACATAGTCATTACGTAGGCAGCCTGGGTCTCTGAGGGGCTTCCATGGGGGTCTTTAGAGATGCCTAGTGGTCCCTAGTGCTTGTGAAAGGGCACTTCTTACTGTCCTTCCCGTGAACCCTGGGTTCCTCTTTATGGTCATGAGTTGGCCCATCAACCACCTGGTCTCAAATTGTTGCAAGAGTTGTGAGCTTCAACTGGGTTCTGCTTATCTAGACGTAAGCATTCTTTAGTTCCAGCTATCTCTGGTTAACCAGGAGGCCTATTCACAAGCATCCTTGAGCTATCAACGTTACTTACTGTCGTTTAATGAATTGTTAAGTTCGCCTCACAACACTGTCACTCCCACAACCCCAATGTGAGGTGCAGACAATCCCTGGGGCTCAATCCGGGGGACACCCCCCCACCCCGTTCCACAGGTTCCCTGTGCTCCTTCTCCTCCGTGGGTAATGGGGTGGGGGGCACAGACAGAAGCAACCACCAGATTTTTAAAGCAGTCAAACGCAAAGGACTGAAATGCTCCAGCCACTTGGGTGCTTTTTGGTACGGAGGCAATGAAGATTACTGCCTGGGCTGGGAGTGGGAAAAGGGCAGGAAAATGTAAACCCTGTACGCCCCAACAAGCAGTTACTGCCTTTGGATGGTGTAAACTGGGCTGTGAAGTCATTTCTCACCCTCCTGAACGTTCAGAAAAGACTAATTAACAGGCTGCTGCTGTAGTGGCAAGGCGGTGCTGGGGGCTGGGGGCTCCTGGCTGTGCGAGAGCTGTGATGAGCCCAGGACCCTTGAGGCCCTGTCACCCCTCTTGTGCGTCCCAGGCTCTCCCTGCCCCTTTCCTGGCCCCGTCTCTTTCCCATGCTGCTGGGATTATTTTTGTTGCTTCCCTGTACCTCTCCTCTCTATTCTTCTGTCCTGCTCCTTCTTCCTCCCTCTTGTTCTACCACTCCTTTTTCTTTTTCTCTCTGTGCTTTTGTCCTGCTCCCTCTCCCTCCTTTCTTCATCCTCCATCTCTGTCCTGCAGCCTGTCGCTGTTTTTTCCTTTTCCATCTTTTTGTCCTGATCTGCATCTGCCTCTTTTTTCCCAACAATTTCTCTGGCTTGTTCCCTGGTGTTCTTTTCCTCTCTGCACCGGTATGTGCTCCTCTGTGTCCCTGCCTTCCAATCTTTCTCCCTCCTTCCTTTTCTTTCTCCCTCTCTCCCTTTGTATTGCTCATTGTCGCTGGTATTTTCCATTCTGCATCTCACTGTCCCCATCCTCCTTCCTGTTCATCTCTTACTCTCTCTGACCCTTTGTGCTGCTCCCTGCCCCTATTATTTATTGCTTCACCTCTCTGCCCTGCTCTCTGTTGCTGTGTTTTCTCTTGCTGCATGTCTCTGTCATTCTCTCTGTTGGTCCCATTGGCTTTCTATCCCAGTGTCCTGCTCCCCATCCCTCTCTCTTTCACAGTATCCCGCTTTCTGGCTCCCTGTCCCTCACCTGTTTTCTATATCCCTCTGTCCTTCCTCCCGTCTTTCCTTGTCCCTCTGGCCTGCTACGCATCACTGCCTTTTTTTCCCTTCTCCATCTCTCTGCCTCAGTCCTGTCACTCTCCTCCTCTCTCATCTCTAATGTTTCTTTCTTGATCTCTGCCCTGCTCCCTGTCCCTTTTCTCTTATTCTGTCTTCCCCCTAACTTTTTGTCTGTATATCTCCATACTACTGCCTATCCCATCGTTTCTCACTGTGTCCGCCTGCCAAGCTCGCTGTCCCATTATTCCCCTTCGTCCTGTTCCCTGGCCTTTTTTCTCATCCTGCAGTCCATCAGACCATCTTCAATAACGGGATGGTCCACGTGGCACCAGGCCTGCTGGCGTCAGATGGGATTCACCTTTCTCAAAGGGGGAAGAGCATCTTTGCTCATGAGCTAGTGGGGCTTATTGACAGAGCTTTAAACTAGACTTGAAGGGGGATAATATCAGGCTTGCCCGTGACAAGCTGTGGGATGACACACCAAGGTTAGAGGGACAGGGTGCTTGTGTGTGTGGCTTTTGCTTTACCTATTAAACTGTCTTTATCTCAACCCATGAGTTTTCTCACTTTTACCCTTCTGATTCTCTCTCCCCATCCCACTGTGAGGGGAGTGAGCAAGCAGCTCTGTGCTGCCTAGTTGCCGGCTGGGGTTAAACCACGACACCAGTGCAACAGGTTGATGGTCAGCTGGAGTCAGACCCCATCAGGGCAGCTCCCAGGGATTTTCTGAGAGCTGGTGGAGAGAAAGCAGGAAGAGGGGCAGGAGATGGCTGCCCCCATCCCTCTGGGTACCTGGAGGCCTTCCCACTCCCTGGAAAAGGTGCTGGGTGCCTCTCCAACTCAGCGGAACTCCTCCAGCCCTGCTCACCCCATGCAGTCGCTCCCAGCTCCAGCACCTCCCCTGAAGCCTGTCCCATGGCCACCGACTGCCTCCAAACCCTGTCGTCATAGCAGCAAACTGGCCCTTTGTCCTGGTTTAGGCTGGAATAAAGTTAATTTTCTTCCTAGTAGCTGGTATAGTGCTGTGGTTTGGATTTAGTATGAGAAGAATGTTAACACACTGACATTTTAGTTGTTGCCAAGCAGTGTTTATACCAAGTCAAGGACTTTTCAGCTTCTCATACTGCCCTGCCAGTGGAGGCTGGGAGCGCACAAGAAACTGGGAGGGGACGCAGCCAGGACAGCTGACCCAAACTGGCCAAAGGGGTATTCCATACCATGTGATGTCATGCCCAGTATATAAACTGGAGGGGGTGGTTGGCCTGGGAGGGATCACTGCTCAGGAACTCACTAGGCATCTGTCAGTGAGTGGTGAGCAATTGCATTGTGCATCACTTGTTTTGTATATTCTATTATTATTCCTTCCTTTTCTGTCCTATTAAACTGTCTTTATCTCAATGTACAATGTACCAGCTGCCCCTGGCCTCCATCAGTTACATGCGTGAGCCACCATGGACTGAGGAAGCCTTGCGGATGAGGAGCATTGAGGGCGAGGGTCGGGCAGGCGGCACTGCGGAGGAGGAAGGGGCAGAGGCAGAGGGAGAAGCATCCAAGAAGTGAAGGTCTCCTGCCTGGTGCCAGGAGCTGTGGCGAGTTGCAAGTCCTCTCCTCTATGTCCTGGCCCATCCCTGCCACCCTTCTTCAGACGTCTGCCTGCCTCCCTTCATCTCCCTCTCTGCCTGCCCCTTCCTCCGTCTCCCTCTCTGCCTGCCCACCTACATGTATGGCTTCCCAAAACTTTTGTTATTCTCCTGCCAAATCTGCCCAGTACCCCATTGCCTTTTACATTTTTAATATGTTTCTCTCTTACCAGCTTCCTTTCCCTGTTTATTTTTTCCACGCTGCCTGGTACACCATTACTTTTTAAATTTAATTTCTACATCTTCCCCTATCCGTCTCCCTGATCCTGGTTTTTTATTCCTCCCTCTGTCCTGTAGCCAGTTGCTTAGGACTGGCTGGGCATCAGTCAGTTGGTGGTGAGCAATTGTTTTCATTTGCATTGCTTGTTTTTCTTGGGTTTTATTTTTCAATTGTTTTGTTGTTAGGGTTTTTCTCCCTCTTACAACTGTTTTTTAAAATATATTTTTAATTATTAAACTGTTCTTATATCAACCCATGAGTGAGTTTCTCACATTTACCCTTCTGATTCTCCCCCCCATCCCACTGTGAGGGAGTGAGTGAGCAGCTGTATGGTGCTTAGTTGCTAGCTGGGGTTAAACCATGATGCTATGTCTACTTTGATGAAGCTGCCTATTGCTATTTTTTAATTGCTTCCTGTCTGTTGTGAGTTCTTGAGCTCTCTCAGCCTCTACCTGTATTTGAATCATCCGGCAGTAACAGTTAGTAACAGCAGGACAGTTAAGCAAGGCACAACAGCAAAGGCGAGCGGACAGTGTTGTGGGCTGTGATGGGGATGAGGTCGATTGCTTGGGTTTTGTTCTTTTGGGGTCTCTGTGCTGCCCGAGTATTTAAGTTGGTCAAAAGGAGTTGCCGGTCTGTTTTGTACGGCAGGCTCTCTCTTTTGGGAAGTGGTATATAACATCTGTGTGTGCTTCTCTGCATTTTCCCGAGGCGGGCCTGGCATCGGAGCTTGTGGTTCCCGAGACATCAGAGCCGGCCCGACTAGACACGCGGGCACCTGATGCGGCCACTGACCCTGGAGGTCAGATTTAACTGGAGGAGAGCGGAGCGATGTTAGGCTGCTGGGGGAAAGAGGGAGTCCAGGAGGTGGCTATTGCGGTGAGGGTAAGAGGAGGGATGGGTGCATGCTTCTCGTGGGTATTACTGTTTTTCTTGAACTTGCTGATGTAACTGGCTCAGCATGGCAGACTGGAGCGCAAAGCACAGATCAACAAGGTTAGCGGAGCGAAGAAGTTCAAACGTGGACGGTTTACTGTTGGTTGGGGTAGTTGTCAGCATCTGCTTGACTTTGCTTTATTTTGTTGCTGCAGATGCACAGTGGGGAGCCAGATGCCGAAGGGAGATGGTGAGGGGAGAGCCATAAGGAGGGCGGGCGGCAGACGGCCCTGGCCATGTCTCTGCCCGGATCCTACGCCTCTGTGTCCGTGTGTGTCCGTGTGTCCGTGTGTGTGTGCCTCCCCCTGCCCCCCCGTGTCCGTGGGGGGGTGTCTGCCCCCACCCCCATGCCCCCGTGTCCAGGGTGCGTGTGTCTCTTCCTCTGCCCCTGTGTCTGTAGTTCCCTAAAAATGCCATAACTCGTCATTAAATTCAACTTTCAGCCACAAAAATGAGAATTACTACAATAAAGTAACCCAAAATGTTTTCATTATATTTTTATGTAATTTTACGGTTTTCCCACAGTTAAAACTATGAACAAGCTTCTAATAATAAGCTCTCAGAGTTCTTTCTGATATGGTGAAGGGACTCCTGAGAAACCTTTCAAACTGAAGAAACTGAACTGAAGGAAGAATTGGAGCCACAGTGGTTCATAACAGGACATGTTCTTCAGCTGGACAAATTGAAGGAGCAGCACCTTTGTCATAAACCTCCAGCAAGGAACAAATTAAAAAGAAAAACAAACAAATCTGTCATATCAGAACCATCTCCTCGGTCGTTTCCCGTTATCAACATTTCCAAAAGCAGCTATTCCAATTCTGAACCGTGTCTCTACCCAAAAACTTTTATGAATGAAAACTGAATTTTGAAAAGGCAGTCCTTGAGAAAGTATCACTCAAAAACATTAGTATGACAAAAATTGTGTCACAGGCTGTGAGAGGCTGAACTGTGAACTATTTATCTTGAGCCATTTGTCTCTGGGATGGCTTGTTTAAGCAGGACAGTCTGCCGGCCGCTGAATGCGATAAGGACGACTATCAGGGCACTGAGGCGTCCGGGGAATGCGGAGCCTGCCATTGTCGTGGAAAACGTGGTTCTTGAGATAACGTACCGATTTTTGGTGTTGATCAGCGCTTGCGTGAACAGTCCGTATGTGCCCGCATCGGACCGTGCCCTATAAAACCGTGGAGCCAAGCCGTGGGGTGCACCCACCGCCCAAGAGCTGAGGGCTGAGGACCAACGGGACGCCGCTGGATCCACGGTGGTGACTATTCTTGCGACCCTGTCCCGGGTGCTTGCTTGATTTCTGCCTTTTTCTTCCATCCTTACCCTGTTGCTACTATTTTCTACTTTTGATAATAAAAGCTGGTTTGGGGTATGCGGCATCTGACCTGATTTGCGTCTTAAACTCGCTCTTGGGATCGTATCAAAACCTTCCCCGACGTTGGATCGGGACATTAAATTGGCGTCCCGGAGAGGATCCCTGGAGAGGAGAGTGCTGTCCTGTTCCCCACATAACGTGAGACCTCTCAGGAACATGAGGGGGCGAGCTTGGCTTGTGTTTGTTTAAAAACCTACGTGCTGCCTTCCGAGACGAGCGCTTCCCCGCTTTAGACGCGATGAGCGACAGTAAAACTGCCCGTGCGGAGCAAAAAGTTTTGTTTGATTTTTTAGAAAAATATAAAGCGCGACCCTCTGTGCCCCGGGTAGACTGGGCTCGGGAAAACTGGTATAACCTGCAGAGCGTTGTTGATCGGGTGGTGGCTTTACAGCAAGTCTCTGGAGTGAGGTCAGGGAAAGGAAAAGCCGTTGTCTGCGCCGTTCTCGGTGCCAGCCTGGCCGCAGCGGTAGAGGCGAGGGATCGCCGCCTCGCTGCAGAATCTCAGCTCACTGAATCCCTCCAAAACCTCGCTCGGTCCCTGCAGGGGCAAGTGGCGGAATTAAAAGAACAGCTCGAAGCAGAAAAGAACGAAGTGAAACGTTTGCAGACTGCTCTTAAGGAGCGGCTCCTTGCGGATGCTGTCCGCGAGGAATTTCCCCCAAAATCAGAAATCGGCTACCCCCTTTACGACCTGCAGGCAGCGAAAGAGAGAGTAGAGAAGCTAGAACCGCCTTCGTCGCAACCCTTAGTCAAGACTGGGTATATTTACGATGATGAGCAGGACCAGTCCCCCCAAGTTACAACTAAAGAGGTCCCCTATACCACCACCGAGTTGGCGAAACTAAAAAAGGAATTTAGCTGAACCCCCAAGGAGTCAGAAACGGAGTATGTGTGGAGAGTATCGTTGTCGGGGGGGACCACGTTCCATTAAGTGAAAAGGAGGCAGAAGGGTATTGGGGACCAGGAGTGGTTTTAACTACTGGGAACCACCGTGCCCCCTGGTCTTTAACCCAACGGGCAGCCTACTGGGTGGGGGGGTTGAACCCCTTGGAGAGGGGGGATCCCCTCACGATTACGGGCACTGTTGATCAATTAGTGGAGAGTGTGCAGAAGGCGGCTTGTCTGCAAATGATGTATGATCGAAAATTAGAGCCTGGACAGGAGTCCCCGATGATGATGCTGGTAGATCCCGAGCGAATGACTCCCCTTATAAGGGGGCTCCCCGATTCTTTGAGGCCCGTTGGTATACAATTACAAGGAAGGATACAGGCGATGCCCCAGGGTCAGAGAGTTGCTGCTGCTTTAGAAAGACTCACGCCCGATGGGCACCATCAACCCCCAGGTAGGAAAATGTGGACTTGGGGAGAAGTGGCCCAGGAATTGATTAATTACAGGCGCAATTATGTTCCCGTTAACCTTCCAGCCACCAAAACGGACTCCAGGGGCTTGAGGCAAACAGAAGTAAAAGCAGTTCCGCGCCCTGGGAGTGACAAGAGAACACCCCTCACCAAACGGCTGAGAGGGAGAGACATCCCGAACAAACGTAATAGACTGTGGGCAGAGGGACGGCAGAAGGGGATCCCGCGTGACATAATGGACGGGCTGCCAACAGACAAATTAGAAAAGTTGGTTACAGGGTGGCAGACCCACTCTCCTTTTAACTCCCCGGTGTGGCCAGTACAAAAACCTAATGGCAAGTGGAGATTGACTATAGATTATTGCAGACTTAATGCAAATACTGGTCCTTTGACAGCAGCGGTACCTAATATTGCTGAGCTTGTAACCACAACCCAGGAACGAGCCCACCCGATTATGGCAACAGTGGATGTTAAAGATACAGTTTTTATGGTTCCTCTGCAACCAGAGGACCAAGACCGCTTTACATTCACTTGGGAGGGTCAGCAATTTACTTTCACCCAACTCCCACAAGGATATAAGCATTCCCCCACTCTAGCCCATCATGCGTTAGCGCAGGAGCTAGAAGTAGTTCAGACAGAGAAGGAGGTCAGTGTTTACCAAGATATCGACGACATTCTTGTGGGAGGGGATGAGACAGAAAAAGTTCAGATAACTCAGGATAATATAATTTCCCACTTATAAAGCTTGGGGCTGAGAATTCCACCAGAGAAAATACAAACACCGATGAGCAAAGTAAAGGTTTTAAGAGTTTGGTGGAAGGAAGGAATGACGTGTATTCCACCAGACACCCTTTCCTCATTAGATCAGATTAAAATGCCAGATTCAAAAAAGGATTTGGAGCACGTACTAGGATTACTTGTGTTTTGGAGAAAACATATCCCTGATTTTTCAATTATTGCAAGACCCCTGTATGACTTGTTGCGAAAATGGGCTCAGTGGGAATGGACTAAGCCCCACGAAGAAGCATTGCAGTTGCTAGTGTTTGAAGCGACTGCCCATCAAGCTCTTGGTCCCATTCACCCCACAGACCCCGTCCATATTGAATGGGGATTTGCCAAGAGCAGGCTATCAATACATTTATGGCAAAAAGGCCCCGAAGGACCCACTCGACCTATTGGGTTCTATTCTCGCAGTTTTAAGGATGCGGAAAAAAGACATACTGCTTGGGAGAAGGGTTTGTTTGTAGTCAGTTTAGCCT
Organism: Haliaeetus albicilla; assembly: GCF_947461875.1. Lineage (NCBI taxonomy): Eukaryota > Metazoa > Chordata > Aves > Accipitriformes > Accipitridae > Haliaeetus > Haliaeetus albicilla. The sequence goes on along the minus strand of NC_091485.1, from coordinate 11,323,633 downwards.
TGAGAGAGGCTGAACAGACTATTCAGCAACAGCCTATAGTGCTTAGAGGCCCATTTAAGGTAACCAAAATGGTTTTAGCAGGAACTCCAGCCCCTGACGGGGTGGCTCGGAGAGCCTCTGTGTGGAAATGGTATGCCCAGATAGAGCATTACTGTGACATTTTTACAGTGTCTGAGGGAGCTGCCAAGATGTTAACCATTCAAGAAGAGATGAGCCCAGACAGAGAAACAGCTGAACTCCCTCCTGTAATACAAGTGGCCCCTCTGTTTTCCGAGCAGTTGCAGGATGTTTGGTTTACCAATGCTTCCTCTAAGCGAGAAGGAAAAACTTGGAAATATCGAGCTGTAGCACTCTGCATAGACACCGATGAACAAATAATCACTGAAGGGGAAGGTCGTGCTCAAGTAGGGGAATTAGTTGCGGTATGGAGTGTTTTCCAGCATGAAGCCCAATCTACCTCTCCTGTCTATAGCTATACTGACTCCTATGCCGTATTTAAAGGCTGTACTGAATGGCTTCCGTTCTGGGAACAGAATGAGTGGGAGGTCAATAGGATACCTGTATGGCAGAAAGAAAGGTGGCAAGATATTCTAACCATTGCTAGACAAGGAAAGTTTGCAGTAGCCTGGGTGGCTTCCCACCAACAGGATAACACCCCTGTTAGCCAGTGGAATGGCAAAGCTGACGAATTAGCGCAATTAGCTCCCCTCCAGAGCACCCCAATAGCAGAAGACTGGGAGCGATTGTTAGAATGGCTGCACGTAAAGAGGAAACACTCAGGGGTCAAAGATCTCTACTGTGAGGCCCATGCTCGAGGTTGGCCAGTTACCAGGGAAGAATGTAAAACTTGTGTGTCTGCCTGTGAACAATGCCGTACCTGCTTAGAAAGACACCCCCTGGAAGGTGACCCCCTACACTCGAGGGAGGGGAAAGGGCTGTGGGAAGCTTGGCAAGTGGACTACATTGGCCCTTTCCAAAAATCAGAAGGAAAGCATTACGTGTTAGTTGGAGTAGAGATAGTGTCAGGGTTAGTCCAAGCCAAAGCATTTGCCAGAGCTACTGGGGAAAACACGGTGAAAGCTTTGAAAGGGTGGTTTGGCACCTTCCCCAAAACACGGTCAATTCAGTCGGATAATGGTTCCCACTTTACTGCTAAAATAGTCCAAGATTGGGCAACCCAGGAAGGAATCTTGTGGGTACGCCATACTCCGTATTATCCACAGGCAAACGGAATTGTGGAAAGAATGAATGGCCTACTGAAATGCTTCCTCAAACCACATAAGCCAGGATGGGCCAAACGGCTATGGGATGCAGTGACTACTGTTAACAGTCATTGGGGAGTAAACGGGTGCCCGAAAATTACAGCATTCTGCCTGAAGGCCCCAACCATTATACCAGCCCCAGATGGCCTGGGTCATCCCAGAAATCCATCACATTTCCCGGGCCAACCAGTCTTAGTTGAACTCCCCATGGTGGGGGGCTGTACCCCTGGTACTGGAAACCCCGATGAATAAATATGCTTGGAAAGCAAAAGAGGCTCATGGAAAAGAACATAAGATCAACACCAGGTGGATTATTCCATCCTTCTAATAACAACTTGTTTCCAGTTCCTTAGAACAAACCGAGTCTGTTTTCTTTTCTCTTTCAGGTGAAGACTCTGGAGCCTGCCTGAAGGAACACATGAAGCTATTGATTGTCTGTGTGGTTTTGTCGGTGATTGTTTTGTTAATATTTATAGGATGTTTGGCATACCACCGCAGATGTTGTTTTGGTCAACCCTTGTTGCTGCCTTTAATATTTGGGGGAACTCTTGCCCCCTCTCCCCCCCTTTTTGACTTGTCGTGGCAAAATGAATTTATTGTTTTAGGCCAGCAAGTGGCCAACGCTTTTAATCTGACTAACTGTTGGGTATGTGGTGGGCCCTTAGGTTTGGAAAGCTGGCCACAGACTGCTGTCCCTATTTCCCCGAAATGGTTAATGAGTAATTACAGGGAGGTCAAAAAGGATTCTTATTGAGGTGAAGACACACAGCCCTGGACAATACGATACCCAGTCCAAGGCAAATATTGCTTGAACTGAACACAGAAAGATGGTGTCCCTATAGGAAATAGCAAGTGCAACTGGACCTATACTTACAGCAACCGTTGCCTCACTGATGGCTGTAGACCAGTTGATTGTTCAAACCATGGGGCAACCACGTCATTGCCAGAAAGGGATGACCAGGCATCTTGTTGCCTCTTGAGCTCCAGTTCTCCAAATTTTGTACCTTGCTGGCCCAAGTTGGGTGAATCAAACAGGGCACAGAAAACAGTTTGCCAATTTTTGGTCTTCCACTGATGAGTCTAATAACCGCCTTAATGTTACCTGCTTTTGGCACCGTGGTTCCGGTCCCTGGAAATGCAAATTCACCAATAAAACATATTCTCAGCTCCCTGACAGGACTCAAATTTGGTGGTCAAGTGATAATAAAGACCACTGTCAGGGACATTTGAGCATAGGTCCGGATGGACTTCCTATCTGTTGGGGCACCATGGAGGAGGTAGGAAAAACCGTGGACAGGTTGTTGATGAACAGTCTGTCACATCATCCTCTAGGAGTAGGTAATACAACATATTTCCAGTCATCACGGACGCCCACCGGTTTGTTTGAAAATGGTACCCTAGCCTTAAAGGGCCGCTATTGGGTGTGTGGTCAACATGCCTACAAACGGTTACCAGCAAATTGGACTGGAGCGTGTTATGTGGGGGTAATTTGCCCCTTGTTTTTTCTGCTCCCGGAGGATGAAGGTGACAGACTGGGTGTTAAGGTATATGATGATCTCAATCGATATCGGCAGTCCACTGATACTTCCATAGCAGGTGGAAGTGGTCAAACCTGGGGCAAAGATGAGTGGACCCCTCAAAGTATCGTACAACACTATGGACCTGCCACCTGGAACCCCAACGAGGGGGTTAGCGGTGCTCGAGAACCTATCTATAATTTAAATTGCATTATTTGGTTACAAGCCATTCTAGAGATCATTACTAATGAGACAGCCCATGCCCTTGATCTGTTGGTGGATCAAGCCACACAAATGCGAACAGCAATATTACAGCATCGCATGGTTCTCGACTACCTGCTAGCCAAAGAAGGAGTTGTTTGTGGTAAACTAAATGATTCTAACTGTTGCTTAAAAATTGATGACAGCGGGAAAATTGTTAAACAAATTACCGTGGGAATACAAAAGCTGGCCCATGTTCCTGTCCAGACATGGAAAGGCTGGTACATTGATATGTTTTCCTGGCTCCCTGGTCGTCCATGGGTTAAGCAAATCCTATTCTACTTGTTATGTGGTTTTGCCATGTTGGTTTTTTTACCATGTATCATTCCATGTTTTATACAATTGACTCAACCTGTTGTCACTAATATGCAATTTGTAACTACTGTTTCACCTGACAGTGTTAAGCAAATTTGCGCTGTGCGTCAAACCATGCCATTGGTAGTATGGATTGTATGAAATGCTCTTTTCTGGCCTTTTCTACATAACTATCTTTTCTCAAAACCACCATGGGACCTGAAGCAATCTTTGAACCATGGGGTGGTGTGAGAGACTGAACTGTGAACTACTTACCTCGAGCCGTTTGTCTCTGGGATGGCTTGTTTAAGCAGGACACTCCTCTGGCCGCTGAATGCGATAAGGACGACTATCAGGGCACTGAGGCACCCGGGGAGGAGCGGGGCTGGAGCCACCGGAAGCATGCAGGAATGAGGAGACTGCCATTGTCATGGAAACCGTAGTCCTTGACATAACGTATGGGTTTCTGGTGTTGATCACGTGAAGGTTGTGTGATAGACGAAACCTACAGTGCGTGAACAGTACATATGTGCATGCATCAGACCGTGCCCTATAAAAAACTATGGAGACAAGCCGTGGGGTGCACCCGCCACCGAAGAACTGAAGGCTGAAGACCAACAGGACGCCGCTGGATCCATGGTGGTGACTATTCTTGCAACCCTATCCCGAGTGCTTGCTTGATTTCTGCCTTTTTCTTCCATTCTATCCTATCGCTATTATTTTCTACTTTTGATACTTTTGATAATAAAAGCTGGTTTGGGTATATGGTATTTGACTTCATTTGTGTCTTAATCTCGCTCTTGGGATCATATCGAAACCTTCCCCGACATTGGATCAGGACACAGACATACACACATTGCCTTTTATGTATATAAACCTATGCGTGCATATAATTTAAATATTTTTGTATAATGTATTTTATATTGCATATTTATATTGCTATATAACAATACGTAAAACATAAAAATAGGAGGGTTTTGATACTGTGTTTATGTACACATTACCTGTATCCCGATCCTTCTGAAAGGAGACTTAATGCTTCATATGTATGTTTGACCAGAGTTCAGCATATCAGCTAGTGTTTTGGAATATGGAAATTTCAAATTTTCTTCTAGAATCAACAAGAATTAAATTAACTTAAGAGCATGAACTTTTTTTTTAGTACTGTAACAGAACCTTAGTGATTTAGATAGATATTTCTGCATGTGTTATTTTCTTGATAGAAGACAAAGCTTACTGAGGTTACAGCTTACTGATGACACTATATTATTCAAGATAATAGGAACAGCTGACTGAAAATCTGCAGAAGGGCATTATGGAATTGAGTAACTGGCAAATACAGCAGTCGATGAAATTCAGTGTAGATAAGTGTAAAAGAACATACGTAGGAAAAAAAAATCTTAACTTCACATATTGAACAACAGACTTTGAACTGACCATCGTTCAAGAATAAGATCAAATCAAATCATTAAGTTTGGAAAAGACCTCTAAGATCATCAAATCCAATCATGAACCCAACACCACCATGCCCACTAAACCATCTCCTGAAGTGCCACGTCTACACAGTTTTTGAACAGCTCCAGGGATGGTGACTTTACCACTTCCCTGGGCAGCCTGTTCCAATGCCTCACAATCCTTTCAGTAAAGAAATTTTTCCTAATATCCAATCTAAACCTCCTCTGGCACAACTTGAGGTCATTTCCTTGTCCTATCTCCAGCCACCTGACAGGAGAGACCAGTACCCACCTCGCCACAACCTCCTTTCAGGTAGTTGTAGAGAGCAATAAGGTCTCCCCTCAGCCTCCTCCTCTTCTCCAGGCTAAACGACCCCAGCTCCCTCAGCTGTTCCTCATAAGCCTTCTGCTCCAGGCCCCTCACCAGCTTGGTTGCCCTTCTCTGGACAAGCTCCAGCACCTCAATGTCTGTCTTGGAGTGAGGAGCCCAAAACTGAACACAGGACTCGAGGTGCGGCCTCACCAGTGCCGAGTACAGGGGAACAATCGTCTCCCTGCTCCTGCTGGCCACGCTATTTCTGATACAGGCCAGGATGCCACTGGCCTTCTTGGCCACCTGGGCACACTGCTGGCTCATATTCAGCCGGCTGTCGACCAGCACCCCCAGGTCCTTTTCTGCCGGGCAGCTTTCCAGCCCCTCTTCCCCAAGCCTGTAGCGCTGCATGGGGTTGTTGTGACCCAGGTGACCCAAGGACCTGACACTTGGCCTTGTTGAACCTCATACAATTGGCCTCGGCCCATCGACCCAGCCTGTCCAGATCCCTCTGTAGAACCTTCCTACCCTCGAGCAGATCGACCCTGCCTCCCAACTTGGTGTCATCTGCAAACTTACTGAGGGTGCCCTTGACTCAGATCTCAGACTTATGACAGACATTTCCACAAGAATCTCAGCCCGATGTTCAGCAGTGTTTAAAAAGGCACACAAAACAGCATACAGTTTGCAAAAGAGCAGAAAGATGGAACAGCTTTCATGTAAGGGATGGCTAAGTAGACTTGGAAGAGAGAACTGGAGGGTAATCTGTCTCTTCCTGTGCAAGGACTGGGACCGTCCAATGAAGCTATTGGAATGGGGTTCAAAACAAAAAAAGAAAAGGAGGGGGTTCTTCACACAATGGCTATTTGAGCTGTAGAAGTACTTGGCAAAGGATATTGTGGACAATGAAAGTTTAAATGGGTCAATGGGAGACTGAACAAGTTCATGCAAGAGAGATCAGCTTTATTTCCTTATCCTTGTTTAAAGATTTCCTAATTCATCATTTTTTTATGTTCTGCCTTTCTTTCATCGGACCATGACATTCCCCTTAAGACATTCTCGTAAGTGCCATACAGTTTATTTCCAAACAGAAAACTGACAGATGGGCACAGTAAATAAATACTTCTCTCTGTAATTATCCTAATTTCTAATAGCTCCATCATGTTGCCTGGAATAAATGCTGATGGCTGCTCTAAGCTAGCTGAGACCTTTATTGCAAGGAATGTGTCCTTATCTCTACAAACATTTACTCGCAAGTCCACAGAAGACACCATTAGCATAAATAAAAGATAAACATGAAATTATTTGCAGGAACATAATTGTAAAGTGGCCTCTAACAAACTTAACAGCATACCTTATGCATAATTAATGGTGAGTTGCAGTCTGTATCATATGTAAAATTGTTGTTGTGTATCAGGTTTTGTGGCTTAAGCGTGTTAGTTTTCTTCCCCAGTTTTGCAGATTGCACTGTATTTAGATAGGAGCGATAACAATAAAGTGGATACGTGATTAAATTTGGTTTGGTACAACGTCTTTATAAACTACAACAAATAATGGGATTGAGGAAGCAGCCAGAGACACTTTGTACCTAGTTTCAAGCTCCAGGGAGATATTGAATGTGGAAGCAGCAGACTTCCCATGCAACGCTGCAATAGCCAAGATGAGCCCCAGGCAATGCTCGGGTGTTTCATTTCCTACAGCTTCCGTCCCGATGACGCCAGCCACGGGGCAGAGTGCACCACACAGGCCTGTGCCCCCCCCCACCCCCCGAGGCAACTGGCAGGGCCAGGATGGGTAAGTTCATGGCTGAGGTGTCTCATACCCCAGTGCTGTACTCTTTGAGTTTTCCTCTCACCTTCCTCAAGATGAAGAGCTCTCCCCGGACCACCTAGAGAAGCACTTACTCTGCCCTACCTCCTGCGGGTCTTGGACCTCTCAGGCCCCCAAGACCCCCCACAGCCCCTCCACAGCCCCCTCAGGCCGCCCTCCCCTCCCCGCCCCTCCCCGCCCCTCAGGCCCCCGTCCTCCCGCCAGCGGCTCTCGGGGCGTGGCTCCGCCGGCGGGATGGCAGAGGCGCGGCCCTGCGATTGGCTGGGAGAGCGGCCGGCGGATCACGTGACCGCCCCCCCCCCCGCGCTCTTTATAGCCGCAGGGCGGGCGGGTCGAAGGGGGTTGGCTGGCTGCGCGCGCTGGCGGGGGGCGAACGGCGGCGGCTGGAGGTGAGCGGGGGGGCTCGCGCGTTTGGGTCTTGGCGGGCTCCTGCCTCGCTTCCCCATTGGCCGCGCCGGCGAGCGAGGAGGGGCGCTGCGGGCGCGCGCTGCCGGGAGCGGGAGGGTCCTCCCCCCCCCCCCGCCATCTTGGGTATGCGTGTGTGGTAGACACCCCCCCCCTCCCGCCACCACCACTGCCATAGAAGTCGATAAGCTGAAATTGCACTATTCTGTCAGGAGTGAGCCTGAACTTCAGTTGCAGCCGGCTGTTATTATTTTTTTACCTTTTTTTCGCAGTGATCCTATGAATTCCAAGATGAGACAGAAACTGAACGTGGAGAAATCATCAGGATCTTTGCAGGTATAGCCTTTAAAGTCTTAAAACTAGAATATGGGAGCCGATAAGGGACAGAAAATAGAAGATGAAATTTATCAAGAGTATCTCAAGCGCAGCATTTGCTTTGTTGCGAGGCTTGCACCGAGTTCTCTAGGAAATGGTCCCTCTGACACAAGTTTTACATCCAGTGACGGAATATAAAGGGATCTGTTGCAATGTGCTTCCACCTGGCTTATGTCCTGTTGGCTTGAGTAACCTCCTGGCAGGCAGCGTGGCTTGGGAACAACCTGTCCCGCTTGGGCATATGTGCTTATGACTACTTTTTTTTCTTACTGCTCAGCAAGTCTGTTTTACTTTGACGCTGAGCTTGCTGTCTTTCCATGTGACACTTTTGTTTTTATGTGCTGGCTACCTGCCTTAGTTTGATTACTGAATCAGTCTGGCTACTAAGGGGTTGTAGAGTAGGTTCTATAGCCTGCCCTTTATAGGGATGAACTTACTAAGAGTTAAATCTGTCTTAACTTGAGCATGGTTTAACTGAAGTATTCATGTAGGCAGTTCTGTTTCTACAGTCACCCCCATGAACCATAGTTGCCTTGGAATTGGTGGGAATTTGTAAAGGAGTTAAGTTTTTAGGAGGTGACTGGTAAGAAGTTACTACAGTTTATACCTATTCCAGTCTTGTTACAAGACTTTTGTTAAACCATTTAATGTAGGCCCTAACCGGAATTGTACAAATACCATATAAAATAGAGGTTAGTAGCCCTTTATCCTGAGGCATAGAGTGATTGTGATGAAAATTTCTGGTATTAATGAAAATTGCCAATTGATAAGTCTGACTTATATACATGGTAATCTTGTCCTATAGTGGCTCTAGGGTATAAATTCCTCAGTGTGGCTTTTTGCACTTTCAGTGGGTTAACTCGAGTATTAGTCAATAATTTCTTGGCAGAGTGTACTTAACTCTAACCTTTAAAAGCAGCAAGCAGTGTCTGACACACAGAGTGATTCTTGTTCCCACAGTAGTTAGTGTTTGTCCTTTAGTTCAACAGTAGGATAATTGGTGGCAGAAACTACCGTGGGAAGGCGAACTCTGGTCATGTGAAGTACAGTGTGAATCGGTAACTTTCTCACGCTGGTGTGGCATTGTATTCTGGCTATTCTTGCTTGGTTGTCTGCCACTGTTTGCTATCCCATGGTGGCAGTGTAACCAACCCAATCAGAAAGGTTTAATGCAGTAAATGGGTACTTATGCATGACAGGAAAGGTGATAAACATACTGTTTATACAAAACAATAGCCTGTCTGGATCGAAGCAAGAAAGCTTTAGATCCATTTTAATGGATAATTGAAGCAACACATCTATTTAAATGAGCACCACTTGAGGGTGTGTTCACAGGTAACAAAAACCAGGTACTGCCTGAAGTGGTGTGTGTAATTTTTTTACCATATGACCTTGCAATTGCAGTCACTTTTGTCTCTGTCCACCAAAATCTAATACTGCTGTTGTCAAAAATATAACTTTGAGAGCTTCAGCTAAAGTTTACATGCGTCACTGCGCTATAACTGGCCTTGAAATCTAGTCAGAATATTTCTGCTGTAAGACCTGTTCAGGTTCCTTTATGAAGGGTATAAGAGTTTTCTAAGAGGGACTGAACATAACTTCACGTGACTAAGATCCATCCCTGCTACAAATAACTAGATCCCGTTCTTTACACAAGCCTTAACATAGTCTAAAGTATCATCTTTTGTCTTGAGAAGATGAACCATGGGTTACCTTAATGGAAGCATGACAAATTCCTAAGTTTCAGTTCATATGGAGAAGATTGGCAATCATCTGAAGCCATATTTGTGTTTTCAGAAGTACCTCACAGACACCAGATGCAGTGCTGCCCCAAGACGGACTCTTAAAATGATTCAGCCTTCAGCAACAGGTTGCCTGGTTGGCAGACATAATGAGGTATGAATTAAAAGATAACCTGTAGATGTGTAATTATTTCTACTCGTAGTGAAATGCTTTTGAGCTTTTAACTGAAAACTAATATATTTGAAAAAAACATAACCTGCTAACAGATGTGTGACATAACTTAAGCTTACTATTGTTTTAGTAATAAACAATATTAAAAACTAGGGATTTCTGAGTACTTCAGGAAAATGAGATTTTTCTTTTGTTAAACCTATGGGTATCAAGGAAGATGTCTGCAACCTAGAACTATAATGTGAAGAAAGCGGAGCTTATAAAGACTTATTTGCAGTCATGAGTGAGCAGAGTTACAAGTATGTATTTTTAAAAAATCTGAAATGTTGCTCTGAAGTTAAACCTGCTTCTGTTTTATGCAGAAGAAATCTTCAGTCAAAAGGAAACTCTGGAATAACAAGGTCACCTCAAAGGCTTGTAAAGCTGAGGTGTCTGTGGACAAGGAGCAAGAAAATGGGAATACGAATGATGTCATTCAAGCTGTAGATCTCATGATAAAAGGTATATGGTAATTCCTGAAGTGTGTTCTTGCACTTAAAATGCTATGCTGGCATTGGAACATAACTTGAAACATGGTTCCTTTGTCAGTTAGATAAGGGCTTTGTGGGGTTTTTTAATGCTTAGCAGGAATTAATGATACTTATCCTCTATAGTATAGTAAATACAGTATAGATATCTAATGTTTAAGAATGAGTTTATCCTAACCAGTAGCTGAGAACCACTGTGTGCAAGCAGTGTTAAGAAGTCCTGTAGTTTGTTACTTTGCCTTGGCTATGAGCTTTTGAGTGACTAATAATTAAGTTGAAATGAAGCCCTGTTTTGGCATAGTGTGCTGTGTGTGCAGTTTCTCAGAACCATTAAGCCCAATATGGACAGTGACTTGGGAGTAAGACTTCTGTCTTCCACAAAGTACACATTAAGACTGACATTTGCAAATGTGACCATCTTGCAAAGCCTGCTGCCATGCTTGAGGCAACTTCTTGACTCTACCTGTATAGCCATTAATACAGTGTAGGACCTCTGTTTTCTGTAAGCTTATGTCTCTAGTTGTAAGTTTAGAACTAATCTCTGGGAAAACTCTATATAGGGTGAGTTCTTATCACAGTTTATAGAACACTTGTATACAAAAGTTGGCTGTCTTAAGGTGATCTTAAGAATCCAGTCTTAGCACAGACTTACTGTAGCTTCTTACTTCAGGAAGTCCTTCATCTCAGTATTGGAAAGAAGTGGCTGAAGAAAGGAGGAAGGCTCTTTATGAAGTGCTTCAAGAAAATGAAAAGGTAGCTAGTGAAAGATAACTAGCTTCTTTAACACTGGCTGTTGTCTTCCTGTTTTAACATTTTGTTATTTGAACTCAGTTGCACAAAGAAATTGAACAGAAAGATGGTGAAATTGCCCGCCTAAAAGAAGAAAATGAAGAGCTAATGTCCCTTGCTGAACATGTGCATTATATGACCAGCATGATTGAGGTACTTAAAGGAATTTTCAGTTAATGTTGTAGAATGAAAAAGTGAGAAACCAGCAAAGGTATTTTTAATGAATCATGACTTCTGTTTTGTGTGCTTACACAAGTCTTGAAACAAGTCAGACAGTAATTTAATTTTCTGTGGGATTGCTCTAATCCGGGGCATAAATTCCCTTCCAGGGGATGAGTTTTTCCACCTTGGAACCCACAGGAATAATGAGGAAGTACTAAGAGTGATGTTTTCTGAGGGGGAGATTCAACCTGTTGCCTTGACAGAACAGGCTTTGCATGTTAGATATTGTGACAAGGGAAGGAAGTGTTAATTTTCACTTTTCTGAGATGACGTGAAGTGTTTGTACTGGCTGTGTCCTTTGAGGAACTAAACTTGAAACAGGGACACTAAGCAGAACAGTGAGAGGGAGAAAGGAGCACCTATGCTCTTTAAAGTCAAGGTTTCACTGAGGAATTGCCAGTTTCATGGCCCAAAAGGGGCTAATGCACAAAGTCTGTAGGGTTCATAAACTTGTAAATTTCAAAACAGCTTCCTCTGATAATCCCTTGGGGACAGGTAGTTGTGTCACTGGTTCCATGACTCTTCTACTGGGAATGGATTGTCTGTAACAGTTTCTGAAGCTGTGATAAATATATAGCCATGGAACCTTGATACTAAAATTATCAGCTAGGTTGTTTTGTAGGGATTGAGCTCTCAACTGGAATATGAAGCTGTGTGCCTGCTAAATATCTTGATTCTCTGATTAGACTGGGGAGGTGGAAACAAAATGGAAGATTATAGCAAGCAACTTGGTTAATCAAGAAGTAAACTTGATCAAGTTAATTTTCAGTTAGTGCAATTATTTAGAACAGTCTTGAGAGATCCACTAATTTGCTACACTTGAATTTTTTTTGTGTTCAGGGGGTGTTCTTTTTAATGATAAGCCCACAGGCAGAAAATAAATGACTTAAGGACTTAAAGAACTAGTGTAGTTGGAAACCTCTCTGCAGTTCCTCAGCAGTTGAGTTCACTTATTAGTTGTAAGCTGCTTACTTCTGAGGCTTTAATGAGCCTTAAGTGATATATCAAACAACCAGAAGCCTCAAAAGTAGCCTTTTACAGTCCTGTTTTTCTTTAGATCAGGTTAGGTGAGGAACATTTAGTTTGATCATCAAGTGCTAGGAACTGCTGCATCTTCTTGACTTAACGTAGCTTCATTATATCTGACTAAATATTATGAACCTAACCTGTTGTATAGTGATTTTTCTAAAATTAAACCTATATAGTACTACAGTAATATTTAACTTGGGAGCTGTTTCCCATGTTTTAGGTTGCCTAAGATAAAACCTGTCCTGAAGAACCTAAGGAAGACTTAACAGTCAACAAAGCAGGTGTGGTCTGTGAGTTAGAGGTAGCAATTTGAGTTGAACTCAAGTGTCTAAGATTTTTGTGACTGAGGAGTGTTTTAATTATATCAACAACCTCTAAATGAAGATAACTAGTTTGCTTAATTCAATATGCACAATCTTATTTCACTGGCTAATTAAGTAGAAAAAGTATTAAGTTCATTGTCTTCTGTTTCTTTCTAGAGGCTAACTGGGCAAGCACCTGTTGATCTTGAGACACTGAAGAGTCTGGCTCTAGAGGAATCCAAACAAGAAAATGAAGAGCTTAACTGTGGAGATGATGCAGACAGCACTCCTGAAGAAGGGCCATCACAAGTATCATGCGGCTTAAGGGAGAGTATATTGGATCTTGCTTCAAAGGAAGCAAGTGACTTGCAACTGGAATGACAACCTTTAAATAGGCTTATGTATGTGGCTTTTAATTGCAGACTTCCTCTTGAAAGGATATACTAAAACTTCTCAGGTATAGGAACTTTTGTGGAAGCATTACAGATGTTGGTTTTTAACTGGAATTATGTAGCGGTGGGAGTATCTGGATACTGCGTAGAAAACTTACTACAGGCTGCTCTTAGTTGCTTGTATAAAATGCAAATACTGTGTATTTCAAACTGTTGTGTAAATATCTTATCAGTTGGTCTGACATGATATATGCAAATTGATAAATAAATCTTTGCCTTACCAAAATAGCCTCTTGTTTTGAGTGGGGAATGGCTAGTTCTAGATTTAAGTCAATTGTGACTACTGTAGATGGAAGCTTTCAAATTTTGTAGGGAGTGCCTGGGCAGTTTTTAACTCCTTACGTTTCCAGAATTCTGGAGAATGGAGTGGGTTTGGTGGATAGGGGAGGCAAAACTTGTGTGCTGTTGGTGACGTTCAGAAAGTCAAGAATGGGTAATGAAAGTCAGGGTTGTGATTTTTGTTTTGTTTTTGTAATAATTGCCTCTGTCTTTTAAAAGAGCTTTTTCCAAGATGTATAGATGAGAGCTTGTGTAAGTAGAAAGTATTAGACAGTCTATTTTAGAAATACATTTATTGGCCTATAAAGAAAAGGTGGTGTGTTCTTGCTCGTGATTGCAGCTGTACTGAAAATTAGATTGAGATAAAGCAACCTACACTGCACAGCTACTCTGAAAGGAAACTCAAGGTCTGTTTTCAAAATACTGCTCTGATATTTACCAAGAGATGAGGCACCTTTTTACCAAGACAGTGATATTCTGAAGGGTTTACAGAAATAAAAAGAACTCTTTTTTTTTTTAAAACTTTGAGTACCTTATCTGACATCCATATGGTGGGGGGGGAAATGCTTGCTGTTGAAAGTGACTGAGGTAGAAGGGGAGCATACATTGAATACAGGTTTTCCAGACCTGAGTGAACTCAGCAGTTGTTCTGTATCAAAGTCTTCCAAGTATAGGCTTTAAAAGATGGTGGCCATTGCAGTATCTTGTGAAGAGCTTAAAGCTGAGCGGCTTTCACGAGGGGGAGATAATTGGAGGGATTCTGGTTTATGGATCTGTCAGGCTTTGCCAAAACAGGTGCTTCAGGCTGTGTGTGAATAAATCTGTGGAGCCATCAGATTGGCACCTTTAGATTCCTTCCATTTTATTGTCTCCCTGTGGGTGTCACTTAATAGATGTTTCACAACTGAAATCAGTTGTGAATGTCCCAACTGTTGTAGGAAGTAATGGTCCTTCTGGCTTCCATTTCGCCTTGAATCTGGTAAGCAGAAGGTGAGGCATCACATTTTCCTGGGAACTTTGTAAATAAAAGATTATACCTTCTAATTTGTGCTCTAGAGGGTGCTTAGACATAATCCTTTCCATCACAGTGCAGAAATGGTGATAAAGGTGTGTCCTTTAATTTGTACTGATGATGTGTTTGAGAAAACAAAAACAACTGGATGCTGGATAACTGCTCTGTAGAGTAACCTTTGTTTTCTGATCAAAAGAAATAGATAATACTGTCAAGTGACTTAAACCTCTCCTCCTATCTCAGATTCTGAGCAATTTTCACATCAAAGTAGTTCTTCAACAATAGAAAATAAGGAAACACATAAAATTTAACTTGTTACAATAGTCTTTATGCAGTGCAGTTTAGTTTATTCATATTAACAGTCATTATTGAGGTGGCTTTATTTTTAAACATCAGGAATATTTTGCATTTGCAGAAACTGTAGAAGGGAAGAAAGCACTGTTGCATAGTTAGCTGGCCAGGCAGACCAATCCAACTGAGACAGCAAGTGCAACTTCTTTTCCACCATTTTACCTCCTGCTCTGTGAACTGCTATAATACAGGTGCTGCTGTTAGAACAAAGAACTGCCAGAAAGCAACACATCCAGAATTTGCATACATTATCTGCATCTGGCTCTTCCTTATTTTCGTCAAGATGGTAAAGAAGAATGCTTATTTGATTTAAATCTTGTGCTTTTTCTTGATTGATTTTATTTAAATAACAGACAAGACAGTCCCTTGAGTAGCTGGATCCTTACTTCTGTTGAAATGGGTTGTGTATAAAATAAATCATGCAAGTTCTTCACATAGGCTGATGGATGTATTGCAGCATTTGGCCCACCTGTAATAGAAGAACTTTTTATATCATAAAGACGTGCTACTTAGTAATATGTACACTTGCACGTAAAGTCTTCAAACCAAGGCTACCATGGTTTTATTAACTTTTAATTCATTAGCATAGAGGATAGTTTGCTGTATAAACTCGGAAAAAACATGCTGCAGGAGAAGACCAGGCATGAGAGCTGAATTGTGGCATAGGAATAAAACCCATATACATGCTCTCTCTGTCATGGATGTACTGGACCTTGATCAAGCAATCTCCCTATGCCTACTATATCAGAAATATTAATGTATGAAAGTAATGTCAGAAGTTTTATGATGCTGGATTAATCGCTGCTTAAAAGTAATCTAAAAGGATCAAGTTTCATTCATTGTTCTGAAAATTCCTGACTTTTTTAAAACATGCATGCAGTAGAACTATATAGTAAATCTAGGAACTTTGTATGCATGTGTGAAAGGTTTGTCAAATGTGCAGAAATTATACAGAGATTTGTGTAATTAGTTCTCTTACAACCATCTGACCTTTTATTTTTGTTTAATTATATAGGGAAGCTCTCATTTACCACTGACACATAGCTATGTAACAGCTGAAAATCACCAAAGACAAATTTCATATCCAGCTAAATTACAGAGAACATTCTGTCTAGCAGAATAAAACTACCAGTTCTGGAAGCTAACTGCAGAATGTGATTCTTTCCAAGAAGTCATAAATGCTTTTGTGCACCAACTTGACCAGCATGCTGACTCCTTTTCATTGCAGAAGCTATGGCCATAATCTCATCTTTCACTGAAGTATCCTAAGGCTGCTCAGAAGTGGGATGCATCTACTGTGTCCTAGCAGTTCTCCCATAAAATGCGTGTGTCCTAACAGGACAGAATTTCAGATATGTAAGACTGAAGTGTGGGGAGACAGGCCATTTGCAGGTGTCAGATGTTTCAAGAAGGAACAGCTGTGCAGGGACTAGGAAAGGCAGGCAAACTGTGGGGCGGCTGGATGGTTTGTGTGAGGAAGAGCTTCTGATTGGTTTAGCAAAAATAACAATTTTAGTGTAAACACCCATTGTATTTAAGACAATGTGTGGAGAAGTGAATTAGACCATAATAACTACTTGGCTAGGCAACTGAAACTCGCTTGGTGTTTGGCATTGCATCGCTTACGTGAGGCAGCTGATGTTGCAGCCTGTGCATAAGTAATGAAGTTGGTCATTGATTTTTGCAAGGAAGCATGATGCATATCCATTTACTTTTCCTTAAGGGCCACGTGAGGTTGTTTTCAGGACTGTATTTGAGATTTTGGGCAGAAGGTTTGCAAATCTGCCAAGACAGTGTGTTTCCAGTGCTCTGTTGTTCTTGAGACTGAATTGCAATGTTAACGTTTTCTTCAGCAGAAAATGTTTATCGTGTATTGTTAATCTCTCTTTCCATTCTTGTAACTACACAAAGTAGTTCAGCAAATGATAGTGGTGTTCTGAGAAACTTGAATTTGCTGCTGCTTTGTCGATCTGCCAAAAACCGCCTGTAATGAAACGTGGACGGCCGTGTTGAAGGTGAAACCCTTGGGTATGACGATACCTCTGCCGTACCCCCAGGGGCACCGCAGCCATTTGAAGGGAGGTGCCGTGGATCCTGTCATCAGGATAATTACATTGCAAATCAGCAAAGCAGGGTTCCGTACTTGAGATACAGAGTCTGGCAGTCGTATTGACTCCTAATTTTGAATGCTTAAAGTCAGCAATAATCTGTATATATCAGACTGCAGCATAGGGTAAAGCTATAGTAGATACCTTCTCTGAAGGTATACTGGGTAGAGGAGGAGTCTTACTGGTAGCAGTGTGAAGGCACTACAGGTTTATAGCTACTGAGCAGAACGCAGAGAGACAATAGCATGGCAGTGGTAGTGAAAACTACCATAGCTCATGAAAAGCCTAAGGTAAGAATAAGCCACCAACAAAACCACCAGGCAAACCCCTTTCCCGAGTATGCTTTTCCTGGCAAGCTCCCTATTTCTTCAGTCTGCACTGCTGCTGAGTTATTTTGGTACAGGAACTTTTTCCTAACGTACTTTTCTGCTGCGGCCCACACCTTGAAATTTGCTTGAGTCAATGACCTGCTGCAGCCCTAAGAAAGAAGTTTTGTAATTACTGCCTGCTGGTTCCTTCTTTGCTAGTCGGTAAGCATCTGTCCTGCTACATTCACCTCTGTGCGTCTGTTTTTTCCTACTACACAAAGGAGAGCTCTTGCATTAACGTGGTAGGAAAGGGCAGCATTGTCAGCTCTGCGAGCATAAAAATGCATAAGTTACGAGACAAATACATAGTTTGTTCCTTTTAATTTGCCTTCTCGTTTTGGAAGCTTTAAGGTTTGTTACCCTGAGGGCAGAAACTCATGGGACTTTGCTTGGTTTTGTTCTTAAATTGAGTGTGGGGGTTTTTTTCATATGTTGTCATGAATCATGTTAGAATGTGATTCTTTGTTTTACTTAGTTTTCTAAAACAGTATAAATGCTTAAAGTGAAATTTAGCCTCTATACGTCTATATGCCTGGTTCAAGCTTGTCAGTCTCGGATACCACAACAGGTACTAAAGTTGGTCTAACCGTTCCCACTAAATTCCCATGAATTTCCTCATTGACTTTGTTGAGAGCAGGATTTGCTCCTATCTGGTTCATATGAGCTGGATACGTGGTTTTTAATGGTCATAATGGTGTGGCAGATCAGCTGTAGGTTAATAAACTTCTCAAAGGGTGGATTTAAAACTACAATAAGATGAAAGTAAGTAGATATAAGCTCCATTTGGCATGGTACCTGTACATGTGAGCAGCCCTGTGCTCTCCGCAGCTTTGACTCTCCGCTCCACAGGCAGTTCTGTGCTCCCCAGGTCTGCACCCTAAGCCTGAATATTTGCAAGAGGAAAAGGAGCATCTTCTGTCTGAGACGAGTCTGTCTTCGCAAAAGGGAAGACGTAATCAGCGGGAGTTTGGTAACAGTCCTGGAGCCTCTTCAGCATATTTTCTGCTAGTCCTTGTGGAGCCTTTCTTGGTAAGTATCTTGAATGATACGCAAAGCTGGTTTGCTCTGAACTTAAACTAGGAGTAGCTAGAAACGTAAGGCACTAGTGCCTGCTTGAAAGTAAACTTATTTCACTCGTTCCTAAGCAGCAGCTCAGAAAGAAGCACCTGCAACCCGATGACATCATAGCTTTTGCTTTAACAAAGTTGTGTTGCACACAGTGATACGCAAACTCCAAGCAAGCTTTTGACAGTATGTATTACACGTAGGAGCTTTTGACAGATATGGGAACAATAAGAATATTCTCATCCGCTTTTTAAATAGCGTATGCCTCTTGCCGATTGATGCTCTGGGACGGGAGCAAGGGCCTGCACACGCACATTGAAGCAACCAGAGAAGGAACACTGAGAGTGCACAGTCCTCCCCTTGCTTCCAAAATAGCATTTTAGTTTAAAACTGGCTTTTTAAAAATGTGCTTTGGTTCACCTCACAGAGGTGCAACTAAGAGTAGTCGTTTTCACTATAGTTTCATCCTTTCTTTACTTTTCCTACTTTTGTGGTTTGTGTGTTTATTTCAATTACTAAAATAGTTTGCCACTTATCCCCCCTTAGCTAGCGGAAAGATGAAAATGCAGGAGTTGTGCATATTAAAACACAAGTTAGTATTGCACCATTTCTCCCCCTGCACAAGAAGTTGCAGTTTTCTGTCCACCCTCAGGCAGTAGTCCTTGCTACGTGTATTGTTCACTTGCTCTAATTTAGATATTTTTGTAAAATGTTCTTCTAAGTCTTAACAAAGTTTATGTGATATGAAATTATTTCTACGCTGTCAGAAATCTAGCAGATGACTTCATTAATTTAGCTAAACTGTTTTGAGACTGTCATAAAGTCTTGTCCTGGTGACCAGGCTTGAAAAGACAAATATTCCCTAGAAGCCTTTTCCCTTAATATGATTTAACAACTCCCTACCATTTTGCCTGAAATCCAGCTGCAAGTAGGTGGCTTTTACTGAGCCACCTATGGTACTGGGAGCTGACTTGCATGATGTTTGAAGGTTGTATGAGCCTCACAGTGGAGAGGCTGCTGATAGAAAGAGTGACTATACATATGGACTGATGTGCTTAGTAATTAAAAAATAATCTTTATTATAACTTAAATGTGATAGGAAATATGGTGAGTACAAATGCCACAAAACTAAAAGCAAAAAAAAAAAATTAAAAAAAAAAAGCAGAAGTCAGTACAAAAGGACACCTTGGAAGAATTCAGCTGATGGGATAGGCGTGGTATAAAAACCCTAACATGGTTATTTCACCTTCTGCAAAAAGAGTCTATATCCCTCAGTAAACAAGCATTTTGAACTGTACAAAATGTACTTTTAATTAAAGGAAGAATATATATATTTATAAATATACAGATATGTACATTTTTGTAACATTCACAGTAAAAAACCCAAAACAAAATGACCCCTGCCTGCCAATGTTTGGCGCACAAGGCTTCCTTTTGATGTGAATTGTTTGCAATCTTTTCTATGTAGTCTATGCAAATTTGGATACTTTAATTGACATCTAAATAGCATTTCATGCATAATGAACACAGTACAGGAACACTCTTCTGTTAAATTCTATTCACCTCTTCTGTTAACTTAAGGCTCGTAATCAACAGTTTGAAGCACTTGCTGTCTTTCATCCTTGCAGTGAGGGGGGGGGAGGAAATGCATTCACTTCACCCTCTGTTTATTACTGCCTCCGAGGTCCACTTCAGTTTGTTCTAGTTCTTTATATTGAAATCATTCTATAGAAGCTATGATCCACTAATGAGAGTGTATGAAATCTAATTCTGCCTGCAACTTAGGGGACCAAATGGCTTTGGGGACTCGTGCAATTAGCTGTATTCACTCCTTCTTCTCGGAATAAATAAATGCACTTTACCTTTTCATTTAGTTTTCAGAAGCCTACGTGATTGTTTGATCCCCCTCACAAATCTCTGGATTCATGATGGCTTGTTGCTGGAGGGCAAGAGAAAGGAAATAAAAGACCAGCGGAGGCATTTAGAATGAGTCACCAAAGTGACACCTCCCAGGGTTTACATCATGCTGTTTCTGGAGGCAAAACTTGAAGAAACTTGCTCTGTATTTTATTACTGAGACAAAATTGAGAAAGCCGAGTGGTGTTCTCTGCCGCTGGAGCGTTGCTGGGGACACTGCATGGCAGCAGACACTTAGCCTGGGGCTGAAGAGAAAGCTTCTTTGCAGTCCTGCTCAGGTGGCCTCCTACTTGTCCTTGTTAGATACACTATCGCACGTCTCAAGCTTTCACAACTTCAAGGAAGTAAATGTAATACGCAGTAAAATATATGAAGATGCCAAATTCTAAAAACTCACAGAAGTTTGCTGAGGCTGAATAACTGCAATTACATTATTTGTTACGAATCAGTCAAGAAAGTATTGTTCCTCAACATCCAACTGCTCCATCATAAGCTGCAAAGAAGAGCCAATAGGAACCCTGAAGCTGGATTTTAGATTTTGCTTTTCCTTAAGAAGTCTGTAAATTGCTACATTTTGGGACAATCTCATAGAATTCTCCCAAGTCTTCCTTCTGCTCCCCACACTGAAGCGCAGCTCCATCCTACTTTAATGCCTGTTAAATGTAGGCAGGTTCTTTTCCACCTAAAAAGCTGTGGCAGCTTCAGTTCCACGGCGGCTTCCAGCTTTAACAAATTCCCGGGGAAATTTGTCCAGCTGTTCGTATGCCAGTCTCCCATCTTCACCTGAATGCAAAATGTTAAAGCATAATAATGTATTATATCATTGCCCTACAACATTTAAAATACTGGATTCTCTGCTGTTAGAAAGTACTGATCTGCCAGTATCTTCTTCCCCTTCTTAAAATTTATCTTGTTGAAGGCAACTTCAGAAATTACTTGGAAAAATGTAAGCATGCTCTGAATATTCAAATTATTTTTTTTTTAATTTTCTCATGTAATTTGCTGGTTCTACCTAAACAGAAGCAGACATGGCTTGTATGATTAGATGACAGTATCTGTACACTTGTCTTACTAAATGACCTATGGTGCTTATCAAGGTCTCAGCTGCAGCTGGGATATACTTGAGACAGATGATGTTTATCCACTTCTACTTTGGACAATATAAAGTTTACTCACTTCTCACTCCTGGTGCTTTAAAGAAGTGAGTCTAGCCACATCTTTACTTATATACCGCTGAAAAAGAGAAAGCAGTGTATTTGCTAAATTTAACTATTTGTGTGTCTCAAACCTTTTCCTCTTAGGTACTGTCATCTATATGTACCTGCAGATAGCATTGAGCCTAGTGTGTTGAATTGACCATTAGGAACCAAACTGGTCACTGTATGTCATCGAGAAGAACGCCAGTACAATCTCCCAGAGTTTTTAAAAGTGTCCCCGGGCTAGTTGTTTTATAACCTGAGCAATAACACGTCCAGCAGCAGAGTGAATTCCTGCTGAACTGGTGAATGAAGAAGTGTATGTTTGAAGAGTTTGCATAATTAAAATCACAGATGGACACACGCCCATGGAGCAGAAATTCATGCCTAGCCTAAAGGCCAGAAAAATGCAATTTTTCTGTGCCACTGAAGTACTGGTGACCTGAAACCGTGCAGCCACACTTGCAGTCACACGCTGCTACAGAGCTAGATTACAGGTTAATGAACAGGGTATCTGTTGTCTCAAGAACAAATGAGGGTCAATGCAAGGTGCCTGAGGTACTGTGTGAAGGAGGACTTGCAGGCTAAGATCTGTCCAAATAAGCATATAGAGATAATTTAGATTAAACAAACACTTGGCAGTGCTAATGGCACTTGAGGGTGTGATAATGGCACTCCAGGAGTGATAGGAGGGGATCCCCAAGAGAAGGGTGTATGAGACGCAGCAGGCAGCGTGCTGGTCCTCACACCTTAAATGCTGCTTGGTTTTCAAATTCGTTATGAATTATTTCTGTTTGTCAACTTCTCCTTTGCTATTTTTCCTTTTCTACTTCCCCCTCCAGACTCACACAATTCAATTTATCTTTGGCTCATTTTCATGATTTTCAAACTGAATGATTTTTAAGAATATATATTTTCTAACCTGTTTGAGTCTCTAGGTAAAGTTTTGTGTCAATTTAGAGTCTTACGTTTGTATAACTCAGGTGTCTTACATGCTGCTCTGTTAGAAAATGAACTACTGCTCTAAAACAGGCAACTCACCAAGGGAGAGCAGGGTTTCGGACGCCACTTTTCTGATCTCTTCGTTGTCAGACTGGCAGAGCGTGACCAGCATTTTAATACTCTCAGTAGCCTGCGAAGCGCGAAAAGAACCGCATTAGCACTGCGCACTGCGCTGTGGTTTTATTTCACAACCTTGTGTGGAAGTAGTCACTAGCCTCTATGTTGCCCTTCCTACTCCAAGGGAAGGGCCTTGGTGGAGACATGAGGAACAGGGTTTCCCTGAGAGGGAGCATCTAGGAGAAGGCATATTTTCTGCTGTTGGTGTGGACTCTTTCTAAATTTCCTACTCTATGCCCTACATGCATAAATCTGGCTGACCAGCTATGTGTGCCCCTTCTGACTGTAGGCTGGGTGATGGGCCATGGGACAAGGCCGTAAAAGTGCCAAGGCACAGGTACGGCAGGGAGACGAACGGGAGACAGGCGTCAAGGGAATGAGTTCCACACTGAGCACGTCAAACCTGGTCGGTCTGAGAAGGCTGTTCTCGCCAGCCTAACTGTCTCTACAGGGGCACGTTGGCTGGCCAGCCCAGTCACTTCACCGCAGGCTCCTCACCAACACCTGCAGTCACCAACATTTCCACATTTTTGCCTTGCCTCTGCTATTTTGGGAAGAAAGCAACGAATCATCCTGTTCTCTGCTACAAAAATGTCAAGCCTTTGGGGAGAGCAGCTGTCATAATGCCTCTGGCAGGCTATTTAATACGACAAGAAGAGAGGCGAGTGAAAGGAAGGGCAGGTACAGCCCTGGTGCGACACATGGAAGAGGCACTGAGCCACAGAGTCAGTATTTGTACGAACCCTGTTCACCTGAGGGGCACAGGTCGGGTGTACGATGCTGTGCATGAGGGCTTAGCTACCAGAGCCATTAGATCTCACCACCCCATCTTCAACGTGGTCACCTGTGCTTGACTCGGGGCAAGTCTGTGCTGGGTGCATACTGGTGACTGCAGCTCGAATGCTTGTGAGTGATGGGGCCACAGCCACACAGAGCTTGCTGCAACCTGTGAAACCTCTCATGAGATTCACAGTGGGACCTTGTGCAGCCAACGTGGTTTGATGTGGATGAGACTGCCATTGGATTAGCTCATCCACAGTCACCTATCCATTGTAGCATTCCCATCTCTGAAATAATATCTTCCAGAAAGGCTTTAGCTTTTTATTTGAAGATCCCAGATGAGGACACTTCCCCTCAGTAGGTTTTTTTTCCCCAGCTATTGCCATTCTCACTATTTAAGATGCATCGGAGCCACACTGCTCAAGTTAAATGTGTCTAGCTCCAGTTCCACCGCTGTCTGGCTTTTCCTGAGAGATCAAAAACCCCACTGTGCCCTGCATGCAGCAGAGGTGTAAAGCCCCTCTCCGTTGCCTCTCAGGGATGCCTGCTAGCATCTCGTTTAAGGGAAAACAGATTTTCATATTTAAACTGTTGGATTATGTATTGGATGGTATCGGTTCTGGCTGGGATGAAGTTACATTTTAGAGCTGTCTTCTCCAGGGGACAGTTTTGAAGGAGAAATAGTCAGCCCGCGGTGGTTCTGTCTCACAGAAGACATTTTTTTGGCCCCAACGTTCCGCATCAGTCGGGCTTGGGTGGCTGCTGTTTCCCATGGCTCTATACAGCCAAAACAAAAGTGCATTTTTCCTTCCCGTCATGAGAGGGAGTGCAGAAATGGTACCAGATGCTAGCTGAAGCTGTACTGCCCAGATGTACCAGTTATTTGTCATAAAATGAGCTGTGGCCTGTCTCTCCCTTTCTCTTCTACTGCTGCAACCTACAGGCATTACAGCCAATTTTATCCTGAGAAAGGATGTCTTTTTGCCCTCTCAGTCAGCACTCTTGGATGAATTTTTTTTTCCTCTGTGATGTGGAAGTAAGCCCCCTAAAGTCAATATGAGAGGGAGGAAAAGATGACATGCCAAAGATAAACTTTGTCATCGTCACAGAGCCCAGCTGTTTTTGCAGTGAAGCTTCTAAACCGTTCCCAAACAGCACGGTATCTGTAAAAGGATGCAGTGCAGCAAGGCAAAACAAAACCACTACTGCTGCTGCTATTGCAGTTTCTATTTTGTTGTTTGTACCTATCAGATGTCCTTTCTTTAGAGCAAAACCAAGTACCACAGTGAATTCCTTGTCTCTTACCTTGAGGTATCTTAGAGCCAAGCAAGCTGCTTTCTGCAGCTGGAGGTTGGGCTGGGTTAGTGCTTCACAGTAATAAATCAAGGCCTGAAAACAGATAAAGAAGAGTAGCGATGATGGTCTCTCTAATGTAGGGATAGTAATGAACAGACTGGAATGGACCCCAGGGGGACTGCAAATTACTATTGCAAGGTTAGCAAGAGCTGCTAAACCAGTTTATTGCTTGGCCCTAGAAATTAGTAGTTACTCCTGAGCAAACAAAACCAGTGTGAGCAGCAAACCTCAGGGGCAGTCAGCTGCGCCATGAGCTCATCTGCAGCATGAGGCTGCATCATGTCCTTGCACAAGGCACCTTGTGGTCCTTCCTGCAGGCAGTGAACCAGGTATGGGCTACACACGCCTGTTCCAGGAGAGGGTTGTATTTTCCCTGAGATGCTGCCAAAAATGGAAGATGAAGTGGGAGGGCAAGCAAAGAGGGGGCTGGATCGACAGAGAAGAGCAGCAGAGTGAGCTCCTTTTTCTCCTCCCTCCGCCTTCCTTCCACCACTCCTCCTCTTCCAACTGCCTTTTCTTTCACTCTGTCCTGACAGGGAACAAGAAGAATAGTAGAGAAAGGTCTGCCATGAAAGGGTAGAAGCCAATCCCTAATTTCTTCTTATTCCTCTTCTCCCTTCTCTTTCATTTCTGTGTTTAATCTGGCCCTGCTTGTTGCCTTTGGTATCTGTGATAGACTCAAATCTTAGATCTCACAGCTGAGCTGTGTTTGCCCAAGGCAGTCCATCCCCCCCCAGAAATGGTGGGAGGTCCCACAGATGGCAGTCTCCTTTGGGACAAAACCCCCAAAATCGGAGCCCTATGTCTTTGCATGTTGATGATGCTGGGGACTGTTGCCTTGAAGCCTCGGACTGAAGCCAAGTCTGAGGCAGGCCAGCAGAAATGCTGAAGTGTGGAAGATAGCTGGAGAGCACAGCACTCAGTAAGGATTTGCAGAGTTTTGGTTAGTACCTGTTTAGTGTAATGACAGGTAGAAGCAGACTGGCATAACAACAGAAACAGAGCTGCATATCTGCAGAAAAATTAGACAGGAAATCCCTCTGGATCAGTTTAAATCAAGCTTGGAGCAATTATTTTATGCACATAGACATTTGAGACACACAGGCAGAAAAAATGTCATGATGATACAGGTCCCTTATGCGATAGGTGATTTTCTGCCACTTACCTTCTCCCTGAAGTGCCTGTTTTCTGCGGTAGCTGTCAGAAGTGATGCCACAGTCTCACTGACTTCATTTTTATTTTCATTGAGAAGTAAAGCCAAAGCTCTCAAAACCTCTTGCTGTGGTGGAAGGTTATTGGAGTTTATTTTGGCCACGTTTTGCTGCAGTTTTCCATCTTTCACTGACTGCAGCACCTGAACCACAGAGGCTACAAGTGCAAGAGAAAGATCCTTGTTACTTATGTTATCCTCTCAATATTTCAGATTGCTCCTTTCCCCACTAGCAATCCTCAATTCATATGTACACACAAAGGACATGAAAAAATCCCCATCTGTGCAATTGTAGCACTGCAGTGTGTCTGCATGGGGAATTGTCTGGGCTTTAAGCTGGGCCAGTTTCTCAGACGTTCTTCCAAAGGAGGAGATGAGTAGATGGGCTAAGTGGGACACTGCAGCACTTACACCTA
This sequence comes from Haliaeetus albicilla, assembly GCF_947461875.1. Classification (NCBI taxonomy): domain Eukaryota; kingdom Metazoa; phylum Chordata; class Aves; order Accipitriformes; family Accipitridae; genus Haliaeetus; species Haliaeetus albicilla. The sequence goes on along the minus strand of NC_091485.1, from coordinate 11,297,510 downwards.
CCCAGAGCTAAGGGCCTACCTGTCAAATCTTCACTTTCTGCTGGAAGATGTAAATCCTCCCCGTACCAAGTGAAACCCAATATCCCTGTCAGTGCATTGACTTCCAGAGCATCTTTATGAGAGCTTTTCCTAGGCAGACTGATGTCCGCTACCAAGAGCCAGGGCTAATGTGTTTCAGAGGTAGACTGAAATGCTTTTTGCCTTCCAGGTTTTTGAGCAAAAGCTCCCCAGTATGTCCAAATAAAAACGAAAACTGGGCAAGGTTCCTCAGACTCCCTCTCAAATAGAGAAGAAAATTTGGCTTGCCAGGGATTGCAGTCTAGCATGCTCTGTGGAGCGTCTGCTTCCCCCTTTTGCTCCTGGTGGCAGAGCCTGCCAAACACTGATGTGCTGTGATCCCTTGGCTCCTGAGAATTGCTCAGCACTTCAGAAGGTCTCTCCATAAAGGATGGTGAAAGACTGGAACATCATCCAAGCTTTGGGCCCAGAAAACTTCCCAGACCTTGGGCCCAGCCCACCACCATCAGCCATTTCCTAAAAACTAACTCTTTTTTCCCATTCGAATATGGAAATAGAAATGACTGAGGGTGTATCTGCATCAGCTCCTTTCCCTTGATATCTATAACTGTTCAGGTGCATTCAGACTTAGTATCCAAGGCACTTCTTTGTCTCCTTTCCCCCTTTCTTTTGTAAAATCAGCCTCAGGGCTGAATGTTTGGTGCTGAGCTCAGAGGTACACAGATGTACTCCCCTGTTAGCCACTAGAATTTATATACCCTACCTTCTTTTGCGAGCTGCAGCAAATAGCTTCCAAGGTCATTAACACTGTGGCTGGCAAAATAGTTGTAATACTGAAAGACGGTAATGATCTCGGAGGACATGCTGGAGTACAGGACAGGCTCCGTCCGGTCCAAAATCTGAGACACCAGGATCCTGAAGACTGCAGGCAGCCATGGACAAAGGGACACGTTAGTGAGAGCAAAAGCTGCGGGCAAAATGCCACAGTCCACTTCCAAGCCAGAAAGAAAGAACCATACCTGCAAAGCCAGATACTTCCCAACGTTTCCAACCTCAACTGTGGTTAGGTTAGAACGTAGACAGACCTTCTCCCTGTCTAGCTCTCATCACCAGAGGGTATCTTTGTACAGATGAACCCCTGCCAGTTTACAGATGGCTAGTGCAGCTTCCTATCTGATCAATACAGCGTCCTTTCTACCCAGATGATATCCTGAAGCAAGTCACCCTACATCCCCATTCTAGCCCAGGGAGAGCTAGTCAATGTGGTACATCTCACTCCAAGTAGGAACCTATATTCAGATAGTCTCACTTGGATGCATATTAATTCCAACCCAGTGAACTGTAATGGGGTATGGACATTATACAGACACATAAAATTAAGTGAGAGGATTCCTACTCCACTGAATCACTTACAAACCTGTATTTGGGAATAGACTTATTTTCCTATTAGCTCATAAGCCTTAAAACAGTATTTTCTCTTCTGCTGACCTCACCTTTTTTTTCTATTCTCATCTGATTATTTTGGGCCAAAACTGTTTCAAGAGTTGTAGCGTTAGTTTTCAAATGAGATCTTGGAGCCATGGCCAAACAGACCTCCAAGGAGTTGGAAACAAAGCAATGAAGGTTGAGTAAAGCCCAGTACACAGCTGTTCTCCATTTTGATGACCAACACAATTTTTTTGCAGCAGTTGGTACCTGTTTCTGCAAGTCCTGGACACTCCTCATTCACAGTGGTGGCAAAATTGATATCCAACTGCTTCATCATCTTGTCTGCAGATGTGTGATACACTCCTGAAGGGCCAGTACACTTCATCCAGAAAGCCAGCAGTGACAGCTTCTTGTGGAACTCTGGAATTGCTGGTGGAGAAGACAAAATGAACGATGAAACAAAGCCATGCTGGAAGCGTCGACTTCCAGAAGAAAAAAGATGGTAAGAGTGGAGGAAATCTTACCCCAGCCCATTGATGGACAATTACTGTTTGGTGGGTCACCCCATGCCAGTACCTTCACAGAGCATGGTCATGTGCTCACCCCAAGTTTGTAACCTGTTTTTTCCATTTCCCATGGTAGGATGTGAGAAAATTTGCTCCTGATCCAGTTCTGGGCACTGATGTCTCATCCTTTTAAATACCATGAAATAGTAGGGGAATACTGCAAATGGTCTGTACAAGACTGGTCCCTGTCCTAGCACTGCTCTGTGGCCTTGGGTAAGTCAGTCACTCAATTTTGCCTCAGTTTTCTGATAAACAAAGTAAATACACCATGTTGTATTTACCTATCCTGCCAGAGTGCTCACAAGGGTGAGTAACTACCTGTTTGTCAAAGTCTTCCAATGTATTAAAATAGATGCAACAACAAGAAAAATAACTAAATAATTCTCCATAGAGATGACTAAAAATAAAATGGATTAAATGTTCAAGGGGTTGTATTATGCCTCTGATAGTGTAAGGCAGATCCTGCCTTTCCTCAGGAAAGAGAGGTGGAGGAAGAATTTGGCTCTTCAGAGGTGGCAGCATCCCCACCCCACCGCAGCAATGACCTCCGTGCATCTTCTGCACATCAAGCAGGATAAGGATAAGTCCCTTCTCTTCTCACCTGCTTATTTCTGGATACCAGCGCTGAAGACAGAATAAGGCCCCTGACCAGTTCTGGTGACTGCTACATCTGCTGGTAACTGTGATTTGACCTTTTTACAGTGGCCTCTCCTGCAGTGATGGTGAGCTCTGCACAGCGATTATTTCACCAGGCACGCATGCCCAAACAAACCCTTTTCAGAAGGAAACCCCCTAACCTGTCTCTTACCATCAGTAAGGGAAGTGATGTTTCCCACATTCTCAGTGCTGATCTCTGCGATATTCTCCATCACGAGGATCTGCCTGGACAGCTTATCCAGGAGGTCTCTTGCCACAAATGGTGTTTTACTGGAGAACACAATTTGCTGGTGAAGACAGATGGGAAGGGAGGAAAAGGAGTCATTGAACCAAAAAAAACAAAAGAACCTTAGAAGAAAACAAAAACCTCTAAAACACCTGGCACCTGAAGAAATACAGTGGCAAATTCATTGCCGGGAACAATGGGATCTCCTTAACTTCAAAAGTTTTTTGTCTCTGGGATATTTTATGGTCCTGGTTGATAGGCATTGTTGCTTATATCTTTAACAGCTACATCCAGATATAGGCACTTGAGTATCCAAGCAGCCATTTGCATAAGTAATTTCTGATTTATACACTCTGCAAAGCTAAAGGAATCCATCATCATAAGCCTTAGAAGAATAGCCAGAAAAGAATATTAGTCTGACTTTTGCATAACATAGGCTGTGGACTTTCAGGCCATACCTGCCTGGAGGCAGACCACAGGTCGCTTTTTCTCCACTCCCTTTCCGCTCTCATCAACTACCCAGGTGCCTTTATTAATTTGGTGCTTTCTTCTTGCTAATACTCCCTGCTGCTGACACCTACATTTTCTTCAGCAGTCCGTGTAAATATTGTTCATATCAAATCTGCTCAGTGTGTGGACATAGTTCAAGCTTGCCTCCCCCAACTGCATATATACTGTGTACTCTTGTACAAAGAAAAAAAAAAAAGCTTTTTTTTTTTTTTTTGGCTTTTAAAAGCCAAAACCCTCCCTTTTCTCATACTTGTGAGTCAGCAGAGTGTCCAGCTCAGCACTAAGGGTGCCGGAATAGGATCACTCTGCATTGCTTCAGTGGGCCTTTGGGAAAATAAAGCGAATTATATATAAGGTGGAAGAATCAAATACCTGCAAAAAGAGGAAGCTACAGTACGTTTTGATTCATCAGGAAACCCCTGATGCCCTTTCTTGCTAAAAAGTGGCTTGCTGGAGGTTTAAAATCACATTGGCTGTGGTTAGGGTCTGAAAAAAAAACGCTAAAAGGTTGTGCTAGTTAGTTGTGAGCACGAACAGACCATTCTGATGTCCCAAGGGGCCTGTCATGCGTATGTCGCAGCCAATCTCTCCAGCTCACACGCAGAAATTAATTTCTGCTCTTGAACATCGCAGCCTCGTCTGGGGCTCGGTTAAACAGTGGGGCCATGGGCTTCTGTTTTACCTCAGAAGACATGGGCTGCCTTAACCGGGGACCGATCTCATTGACGACCTCCCGGCAAAGCCGGCGGACATCTGTAACCCAGAGCAGGGGCTGCCCCGCGGCCTGCTGCGCTGCGGCCCCTCAGCCTCCCTGGGATGCAAAATGCCTCGTAGTTTTGCATGTCAGCTCTGCTCCGAGACAGGCCGGGACGGAAACGACGGAGGCCATTTCCAGCGTCACCTTGGTCACCCCAAGATGGCGGCTGTCCCGGCCCTGCGCTCCCACAAGCAGCGCTGACCTCGCCAGCCTGCTCGTACCCCGCGCTGCGTGCCCACCAGCGCCCGCGGGGAAGATTATTTTTTTTAAAATACGTGCCCTAAACGAGCTGGGCCCCAGTACCTGAATGAGCTGCGTGCAATACTGCAGGTGCTTAACTATGGTTATATCGAGGCTGTCGTTCCCTGTGGTCAGGGGCAGGGGGCTGCCGGCCACGCTGGTGCCCACACCCGTGTCCTCGGTGAGAGCTTCGCTCAGGTGGCCTCTGGCTTCTGGGTGCTCCGTCCTGTAACTGGGGAGGGATGAGGGAGGTGAGCTATGGGGGGGGGTGACGACCGCTGCCGCCACAGACACACACACACACGCACGCTCACGCAGGGCGACGAGCAACGAGCACGGCAGGAGAGCGGAAAAAGCGGCCAGAAACCTGGCGATGAACACATCATATCCCAAAGAACACATCATATCCCAAAGGAGCAGCGCTGCCCCGGCCGGGCGCGCAAGGGCTGGACCCACCGAGGGGACAGCTCGCTGCCCGCTGACCAACTGGTTTGCCACGAGCGACCCAAACGCCCTCAACGGCAAGCCTTTTCAACCAGCGGCTACCGTATTCATAGCTTGGCGGTGACAGTTTTCTCCCGTCTCTTGGTGAAAATCGTCTCCCCCATCGCTCTGGATTAAGCACCGTCCCAATTTGTGCCATCCCAAGCACCGAGCTGCTAACAACAGCTCTGTGCTTTCCGTGTCCTCCTGCTGCCAAATCTCATGCTCATTGCAGAAGGAAAGGAAAACCACTGCTGCAGTAAGAGACATGATGTTTTCATACGCTGTTTTAGGCACGACGTGTACAGCTTACTTTGTTTCTGTAAGAGCGTAAAGCTAGTCTCACTGTGATTTAAATCGTTATTATTTCCAACATTGCTATGTTGCACCAATGGTCCTGCCTGTCTTTAAATGCAAAGCCCGAGGTCAGTCCCCAGGTTGCAAGTGTATTTATTTGGCTGCAAGTTCAGAAGTTTCAACACTTGCAACCTTCACACTGAGTCACACGCACATCTAAAAATGGAAGCGGGAATCTACACTGTCTCACTGTCTGGGCATGAGCCAGAGGGGAAAAAAAGAAATTTTAACTTCTACTTTAACTTAAATGATTTTAGTTGCTTTCAAAGTTAGCTTATAACTAACTTAAATTTTTGCTGCTAACGTTAAATTTATGCTGAAGTTCCTGGTTAAAGCCAGATCTTTAAATCAACACAGACTGAACTGAGCTCAGAATGCCAGTTTAGCAAGCAAGCAACATGATTTTCCAAGTTTTTCTTCCCACCAAGTCTTATTCCGGAAAGAGGATATGCAGTGAGATGATGGGAACTGCATGGGGTTGCTTGTTTGCATTCAAAATCGTTCTAAACAGGCCACGATAATCTGCAAGAAGTATAGCTCCCTGGTTGGAAAACGTAGGGTACAAGGGAACTGTGTTCTTTTCTTTTTTTCCGGCTCTAGTGCCGCTTACATGCCTGCTGGGCATCGTGTCAGCTCCGAGGATGCAAACATGCTTTCAGGATTGAATGAAACACAGCATCTTAAGGTCACACGACAATGGCAGACCACAGCACAAACACCACAGCTTTTTTTTTTCTTGCTTTTTTTTTTGCATTTTTTTTTTCTCAGAAAGACCAAAAGTGATGAAAGAAGGGCAGGTAACACGCAGGGCCATGAACAGAGTACCAGTCATCACTCTTACATTCCAAAGGAAACCTACACCATGCTGCTTAAATCTGGCCCTGTGTTACTGTTACTGACAAGCTTAATCCACTGCAAAGACTCATTCGGCTAGAGAGAAAAGACAAAGGGAGGGGGGGAAAAACCACAGAGGAATTAGTAATTACATCCAAGGAAAGCCAGGTCCAAACCTATGTCAAGGAAGAGGCTCTGCCAGTATTGATGTCAGCTTAATTTAATTTACCCTTCTCCTTTGGAGGACAGATTGCGTATATTTGAACAGGGAAAAAAAAGTGATCCTGGAAGCTAAAGATTTTGTACGCAGCAGCCACGGGGAACCCTCTGACCCTATACACTCATCGAGGATTAGTCAGTCTTCCTTGAATAATGTGTGCACCAGGATCCCCTGTTAGCGACAAAGAGCTAGGGTGTCAGTTTGGCGTAAGCACAGCTGGCAGTTACTACAAACTTACCTATTCTTCTCAATCTCAGTATCTGAAAATACTGAGTCTGCACCTCCTCCACCATTACAAACCTCCACACCACCACCATCCTCATCATCAAAGTCAGAGGTGTTCAGGAAATCAAAGCTTTCTAAAGCACTTTCAACTGTTAGACTTAAACTGGAGGACCTGCTTCGGCTTACTGCTGGCTTGCACTGCAAAGGCAGAACGAACCAATGAAAACCCCAGATATTAGCTACTACTGAAAGAAAAGAAAAAAAAGGATAAAGCTTAAAACTTTCAAATTCTTCATTTTATTTTTAAAACTTCATTTTATTGGGTGTTTCATTTCAAACCTTCATATTCATAGCATATACAAGCAAAGCCTGAGAAGTGGAAAACCCCTTCCATTCCTCCTCCCCTCCCCATCCTACGCCCTCTCTTCCCCAAAGGAAAACCCTCAAAGGCAAAATTTGATGTGTTTTATAGAAACGAGAAGAACATCTTGAATCCAAGTGATGCAGCTTTCGGCGTCCTCCAAAAGGAGAGACAGCAGTTAACGCACTGGAAGTTGAAAGGGGAAGGCACATTCCATAATTGCTGTTCTAGCTACAGAAGCCAATTTATACATATCCAATGGCACTATCGGATTTATTCCAGATGTAACTCCAACGGACCTTGGTGAGTAATGAATTTGGTCCCATATCTGCAGATTTATTCATGGGATGAGAGGACTTTTGTGGCCTTCAAAGCCACATGGCTTATCAAGGAAAAGCTAATCAGGTATCAGATTCCTAGATGACAGAGAAAGTCAGTGTTGTAACTCGGAAATTAACAGTGGTAGAGAGGGGGGGAGCCATCCCATCTCACTGCTGGGAAGAAATGTGACAGAAACCTTGCTGTTGCTGTAGGAAATATCAAAGTCCATGGTCTCACGTGGTGATTCATCCAGACACGCCCACAGAGCTGCTTCCCGGGTCACCTTGCAGGATCAGAAGTAACTTGAGGGATCACCTCCGCTGGTTTGTGCAATGACTTCAACACCTTTAGCACTACATGATTATTTGATCAGAAACAGGCAGGAGCCGCTGGTGTTAGTACACAAGCCGCATCTTCCAGTCCCAGGCAGGAGCCAGGACTTTGTCTCAGCTTGTAGAAAGAATTGCCTCCGTGTTCAGACTTGGCACTGGCTCCTAGAGAGCTGAGGGGGCTTGGAGTTCTGTTTCCAATGCATTTGCACACAATATTAATGCTATAATGGTCATATGTTAGCACTTACGATGCTTGATTCCTTAAACCGACCGTACAGGCATAAGCTGATGGAACACACTTCCCAACACATCTGTGACACAGGTGGGTGCTGTATCCCGCTGCTTCTGCAGCACCGATGGTTTTAGCTACCATTTCTTTCAGGGCTGGTAGTGCAGCTTCATCAGGCGAAAGCAAACAGCAACATGTGGGTTTCTCCTTTTCTCTGCCCATCTAATATGGCCAAGAGAGATTTCTTCAGCCAGAGCTGGATTACAGTTCAACCTTTTTCCATGGGGAGCCCCGCACGGCTGCTGGCGATGCTGAGTGTCGGTCTGCGAGCTGATCAATAGGCGACGCGCAGACATAAGCAGATCTGGAAGAGGTGTCCTTCTCCAGCGTGCAGGAATCCTGTCTGCACGTGTCCGTCCTCTCTCTCCCCCTTCCCATGTCTGTCCCTTTGTAACTTCTGATGGAAGGAGTGTAAATAAACAGTGTCCATTGTCCTTCTGCTGTTTGGATAGTTGACCTCTTTGTACAAGCTGCAGAGCAGCCACAAAGTGAAAAAATAATAGTAATGGTAGCTTTGCCTGCTTGAACCTCCTTGGGAAACAGTACAAGAAACAGGGGCTGCAGGCTGTCAAAAAAGCACTTAACTACACCAATGGAAACAAGGATGTTAAAGTTTCTTTGTAAAAAGATAATGCTGAAGGACAAATGCTTCCCTCCTTCCTCCTCAGCCATGTTTTTGAATGGTGAGGCTTAAATGACTAGCAGACCAATGTGCATATGAATATGAAGCATTTGAAATGATTATTTCCCATATAATACTCTTTGCACAGTAATGCGTCATGAGTTATTATCCACGGGCAAGATACGAGTCACAGTGATCAGCAGTAAACGTATTAACAACATACATGCAAACCCCTTTTCTTCTTTCTAATTTTCAACACTTTCTGTCCATCCTGGTGTAATGACAGGACGTCTCTCATTTTAAAAATGGATGGGGGAAAAAGGAAAAGGCTTGGAAGAAGCCTAGGTGATGTGGGGATGGCAACCTTCAGTGATACTTGTGCTTCTAAATCCTTTTGGCAATTTAGAAAATTCAGCTTCTATGGCTACAAGGCCTGATCCTCAGCTGGTGTAGTTTTGCACAGCTCCACAGAGTTCAGGGGTAGCATGCTAAAGTACAGCCACTGAGGACGTGACCCACAGATTTCAAAGGCAGAAGGTTGGCTATAATCTGATCTCCAGTATGGCACAAGCAACGGGTTCACAAGTAGTTTCTTCAGAGAAGGGTATAATTTAATTACGCCTCTGCCATTGCACCTTTTTCTCTTTCCCCCAGGTTTCCAGCAGATTAAAAGATCCATCGCTTGAGGATACAAGGCTACGCTAAGCACCTTGCCGGCAGAAGTTTCAAAATGCAACACTGTGAAAGGGTGCTCCAAGCAGGAGCAAATCTACTGCTACTGAGGAATTTTACTGATCTCCAAAACCCCTACTTTGATGTTTGCGAGGAAGGGGAGGAGATTCCACCCGCTCATTTTTCGGTAACGTACTCACTTTTAGGATGTCATCTAGATGCATCACTTCTTGGTCCAGGTCCTGAAACTCTTTATACTGCTCTTTGTGTGGCTCAAGAGCTAAGAGAAGCCCTTGCAAGGCTTCTTCAATGCTTCCATCGAGATAAGACTTATATCCTTCTGATTCCCCACTAATCGATCCCTCACACGGCAGCCTCTCTGGGGTCACAGGTGCCTCTGCTGACGTAAGCCTTTTTACCAGCTGCTTCGTGATGTTGCCCTCATAGGTATCCAGCTCCACAGGCTTGAGCTCTGAACCTTCATCCGTGTCCTGCAGGAGAGACACCGGGACGCTTGCTTCTATAAAGACGTGATCGCTCCCGGCATCAGAGGGTTTTTGGCAAACTTCAGGAGCTGCCCTTGGGGCGGTCTTGCTCTCAACCACCGCTCCTTCTCCCTGGGACGGCAGGTCCTTGGGCTCAGCGACAGAGTCTCTGCGGGAGTCGTTGCTGCTACAGTTCAGGCTCGAGCTCTTGGAGGACTTGAGAGCTCGGTGCTGGGTGGGGGTCGCAGTGATGTCGGGGCTGGAGCTGACGTGAGCAGAAGAGGACTCTGCTGAGTTGGCAGGGGGCACGCGGTCTTCGTAAGGCAGGTCGCCAAAAGTGAAGGAAAGAGGCCGCTTCTCGGTGGTCGCCGTTCCATTTTCAAAGACGTCATCTGGCAAATTCGACTGAAAAGGGAAGAGAGAAAGAGAGAAAATGTTTTTCACGCAGCACTGGAAAGAGAAAAAAACCCAACCAACCAGTATGTGCCCAGGAAAGAAAAATGAAAGGAAAAAGATTAAAGAAGCATCCAAGACTTGAGAGACGGGAAAAATATTTCAAATCCAACTTCTGCTTTCATCTGGCACGGCTCCTGATTTCAGCAGGAAAACTGCTGGAAAACTTGGGCTCAGCACCTCTCTGGTAAGCAGAGAGCTCTAGGGAGCGAGTCCCAAAACAGAGACCCGAAATTTGCTCGTCCTACCAGATTCCATCACACAGCGTTTCCAGTGCACTGCTCTAGTTCCTGCAGCATGTCTCTTTTTAATGGGGTTGTACTTAAGCCACCTTGTCTGCGTTTTCCTACCTGTTACAGAATTCTGTTGTATTTATTTTCTGACTTCTACAGTAGCAACCCCTAAAATTTAATACAGTTTGCTCCAAAAGTTTCTCTAGTGTCATGGCATTTTAATGGTGATATTACTACGCTATTTATTCTCTGTTGAAAGTACATTCTGCATGTGGCATGGATCTCTAATAACTGTTGAACGTGAGTTACATAGGAGTCCTGTTCAACATGAGTTTCTGCTGAAATGAAACAGAAGAATTGCGTGGTGGTGTATTGACCAGGACATCGATCATTTAAGAAGCAAAACCAGCATATACAGACCCAAAAATGATCACAGCATATACAAATGTTCATCTCTCTCACTGACCTATGGCGAAAAATCACTATAAAAGTCACAACCGGCCTATCTGACCTACAAATCTTACTTTGTTATGTGGCCCGCTCAGGGATATGCACAGCACAGATGAAAGGCAACTACTATTTTGCTGACAATTTTCTGGAAAGAACTGTAGGCATTCACATGTTGGTAAGGTGCATAAGGTTAAAGTGTTTAAAACTTGGATCTTTTTTCCCAGCACTATTAGCAGCTTTTTTCCCTACAAATAATTATACTCAAAGGTTTATTTCTTCTCTCCCTCAACATGGGTATGCTTTTAGCATCTGAAAGTCATGTTACTAGGCAAATGTATAACATCAATCAGTGTAGCAGGCGACAGGCTATTTTTAAGAATACTGTGTTGGCTTGTATTCCTGCCCTGCTCTCTGCCCACAGATAGTTGGCTTCTGATCATTATCCCTGTAGAAACCAAAAGGAGTTTTGATTTAACGCAAGCAGCATGGGCTCACAGTCATGTTCTCCCCTCTAATCAGTCAGCAAAATGAGTGAGTTGCAACAGAGAGCAACACATGAAGCATGCGTGGGAATGGAGATGCCACATGGGGACTGAAAAAATCCTTCACCAAACAAAAACCAGGACTCACATATAGCTCTAGCCCTGCTTTTGGGCTTAGCCTAAGGGATGGCAGGTCACTAAAAGAGCGACTGCGACGAAGCTTGTCAAAGAAAGTGTCTTGCAGAGCATCTAAGATTGTCAACTTTGGCCTGTCTTGCAGGGGATGCAGCCATTTCTTCAACAGTTAAAGCAAAGAGGGTGTGAGGAAGGGCAAGTTAAATGAATGCTTTGTAGCAAAGTACTAAATTACAGGCATGGGATGTAGCACTTGTAAAATTCCTATCTGTACAGATGGCCTACTCAGTTTATACACAGTCCTGATTAAGCATTCAGAATTTGATACATGCAAAATGTAGGAGCACCCTGTGAATATCTTCAGTATAGGGGCAAATTTTATCATGGGATATGTTAAAAATACTAGTGGTATAATGGTTGTTCAACTACTGTTACCAAATGAAGACACATTTTATAAAGATTATTCAAGTAGTATTACAGCAGTCAGGCAAGAAGAATAGGTATGCAATAATTGGCCACATAGCTTCAAAGATGCCAGGATCATAGTCACCTTCTTTTAGGATTAGCAGCTAGGAATGCACTTGCTTTATAAGTATTTGTAAGGGTAACCTGCTCGAACTGGGGAAAAAAAGCTTAGACGTGTAAAGCAATGAAGTGTTTGCAGTGTTTGAACTGCTCTAGGGCTTCTCATTACATAAGCATGAAGCTGAACAGAGCTTACAAAGAATGAGTGGTCCTTGAAGGTTGGTGTTTCAGGAGTGCCTTGGCTGTACATGGACATTCTCCTCTGGAGAGCAGACGCCTTGCTCACGTTTCCTGTGGACGGGGTCAAGTCTTCAACATCAAAGGGGCTATGGACACACAAGTAGAGAAAAAAAAAAGGTTGTTAGGCTGAACAAGAAGGACTTTCAGGTCCATGGAAAGGATTTTTTGAAAAGGTGGTTTATTAGCACATCAAAACCCGGAGGTAGCAAGTTTTTTAACAGAAGGGTTTAAAAGAAAATGTTGTTAATTAGACAGCAGCCTCACAAATGTGGTTTTCAGTTCTGATAAAAGTGTTCTGCTCTCAGAAATCATTTATGTAGTGTAGTCTGATGTTATTCTTCTCACATGAAAAGTATTCTTGGATTTGAGTTGCCAAGTGTCACACATACTAATGAGAAAGGTGCTCTGCTATTAATAGAGCTGTTGCGTTATAAAGGAAACCAGTAGCTGTTACTGCTGTCTTCATGTTTATTGCATTACAAGAAACAGCATACATGACTGTAAAAGTTAAATGCATTGATGCTTCTTCAGAAGTGACATTTACCTATTTCATTAAAATATAGTGAGAATTGGGTTTGAATCCCAACACCATCAGCTTACCTATGCTGCCCAATGCAGACAGACAACGCTAGAGATTTCCCACCACCCTCACGGTGTATGAAGCCCTTAAAAGCCAGCTTTTAAAGATGGGCCAACTTCTGTACTTGGCTATGCTAGCATAAATCCAGGGCAACTCCACTGAACTTTACACTAATATTAAAAAATTTTAATGAATATATGAGCACTCTGTTATGTCCCTTTTTTGGGCTTGGGGAAGAAGCATACGCTTTAGGCAGTTCTGTGATCTCTCATCACTATCTGTTTCACGTCTCGTAATGTCAGTACTTACCAAAACTAATTTAACAGCTGAAACTAGGCACAACCCCGTTTGCCACAGGTAACACAGGGAACCTGTGGCTGACCATGAGTCATTTCTCATCTCCCAAACTTGGGCTGCAATTGCTTCCCCATCTGCCTCAGCAGGGAGCAAGATGGAGAGAAGAGACTACATGGATGGACCTTTTCTCTTTAGCTCAATTTTTATGGCTGCTTAACCCAGTGACCAACCAACCAACTCTACTTACTACCAGGTGATTTCAAGGTTCAGCTTTATTGTGCCAAGGTCGTTAATGTCTACCGCAACCACCTGAGGCCGAGCCGCAAACAGGTCTTTTGTTTCACAGGTAACACTGCCCACAAGGATATGAGTAGCAAGTCCTTTGACTTCTGTGACCTGTAAGAGACAAGAACAAGGATATCTAGGACCACACAAGGCATTGCAATCCTTAATTACAAGGCAATGGGTTTGATTTTCTGGCCTGGACCCCGTCCTAAAAGGCTTCTAAAATATGACCATGTTTGTTGCATCTTCATAACTTAGGGGAAAATTCAGATTTATTATTTTTTTAATAAATGCATAGTTGCATATGATCATGCTTCAATGTTTTCTTTATGTTTTTACAGGCGTCAGAAGAGAACAACCATGCTGGCTCAGACCAAGGGGCTACCTGACCTTGTATTTGGTCTTTTGCAGTGACCATAAGCAGAGCCCAAGGGAATAGTGGGAACAGGGAGAGCATATTGGATGTTCTCCTGTCTAATATTCTCTCAGCAACTGCCAATTTTCATGTCACGCAATCTCCGGATGTAGCTGGCCTACTTAGTAATTCCCAAAGGAGCCCTATTTTATGTATTTGTCTCCTGGAACTCTGGGGCGACGAGGGGATGGAGCAGTGATGGAAAGACTCCAGTTCAGGAGAAAAAGTCGCTGCCTATTGCTAGGAGTTGCAAAAATTGTTCTTTCTCTGGGGGACAGGGACTTTCATACAGAAATTTTGGGAACTGCTGTGCTCTAGGAAGCTGCCAAAAAAACAGAGTGGTTTTTCTACGCGCCTCCATCCCACTGCGAGCAAAAAACCTCACAGCACTGCTACCTCACAGTGCAGCACTGCTGTTGTGCGCAGGGTGATGGGACTGGACCTCAGGGCTGTTCCAGCTTCTGCCCAGCTGGCCCTGTGTGTGTTCAGATGAGAGCCCTCTGTATTTCTCCAGATGAGCAGATGCTGCTCTCTAGATCGAACAATACTATAGCACTTCATTCTAGTAGGTGTGTTGGAAATACTAGTGACAGCTCATTTCCAAAGCGTTTAATGATCCGCTGCTGCATTTTTTCTGATGGTGCATGAGAAGGCAGCTTCTTGACTCCTGCCTTGCTTGCAGGCAAAGGAGTTAGCAGGCGTACCTTAATGGAGATCAGCCCAACGATGAGAGGGAGGAAAACCATTTCTTCTCCGTCCCAGCTTTGCTTGCCATTCACTTCTATTTTGCCTTTCAGTTTCCACCGCTGGCGACCGTAACGCATGAAAATCTGAAAAAAGGTAAATCCTCTTATTTTCTTGAGAAATCTGCTCTCAGGATGCACAAATATCAGAAACAGAATTGGGGAAAGGCTCTGAAGTAGGTTGGAAGAGTTAGTGGTGTAAGTGCTGCCCTTCTGCTCCCCATCGAGCCGAAAGGGAAAGGTCTGTCCTGCAGGATCTCTGCCTCTCAGCATTCCTAATCGCTCCTTTTGGTAACATACCCCTCGCCTCAGCTTTCACCTTCGTGTAACTAGATGACTCATAACAAAGAAGCTGCAGGAGTTTTAACCCTTTTACAGGGAAAGTGGCAGTGGCAGGGGGGGTGTAGGGGAGATTTAGGAGAGCAGGAGGAAAGTCCTCGTGGCCTTTCCTAACATCTACAGCTTGCTGGAGGTGCTGCCTTCCCAGGCAGCAGAGGGGGTAGGTGAGATTTTGGCCATCCCTCATCAGAGGTCTCCCCAGCTGCAAGACTTTGGCTGGCTGGTGATGGGGAACAGATGAGACCCTCCAGTGCAATAACACAATCTGAAGAACAGCAAGAACATTTGGGGCTGCGGGTCTGGCTGGGAGAGACCTGCACCAACTGATCGGCCCCGCAGAGGAAAGCGCACGCTGCTTGCAGGCGTGACAGCAGCAGGAGAGATTTGTCACGGGGAACGAGAGTGGGAACAAATGAATCGGTGATCAAGACGGCTGGGAAGTACAAGCTGGGGGGGATCCATTATCAAGCCGCTGCGAATTTCTTGCAGGGTTAGCTCTGTTCTGGATAGAGCTGGAGGCTTTTATTTTAATCCATCTCTAATTAAACTGCTCTTGATGTTCTCCACTGGAACGCTGCAGTGACCGGAGGTCCTGACGCAGCCTCCCAGCAGGTAACACCTGGGTCTCAAGAAATGGTTCTTCTGTGTCTTTCTGCTACTCTGCTTTACGATGAAGTAAAAGTCTAAACAGTCAGTAAAGGATGCTTGCAAGGACTTGTTCAATTTGCTCTGCATGCATGGGATGGGGCATACGCTTTTTTCCAGGGGAATTAGAAATGTTTGTCACGAATAAGACATGAGAAGCACGTCCTCATTCTGGGAGACACTTAAAAAATATGGGGGCTTTGCCTGTGGGTCTGGGGGGGGGTTTAAATTTAATTTTTTAAAATTAAAAAAAAAAAAAGGGCACGTAGTTCTTCAAATAGCCATCATCCAATGCTCTGAATATAATTTTCATGTCTTCTGACAGGTGCCCTGACCTAGGCAGACATGAAGAGAACTCCAAGGTTTTTCAGAGCGTATACAGGAAAAATAATAGCTGTTTCTCGGGGTGCTGATGCGAAAAGGCCTTATTCACCACAATGTAAAAACCAGCAGAAATCTGCCATTCTTTTGTTCTTAAACAAACCATAAACCGACGCAGACGTACCTCGTACTGATCTCCCGGGCAGAGCCGAGCGAAGCCAGCCAGACCTGAGAAGGAAAGACACAGAGGGGCTGTGGGAGGGCATGGGCTGCCGAGCGCAGCGGTTCCCGGCAGTGGGATGCAGTGGGGTGCAGTGGGGTGCAGTGGAGTGCAGCGGGGGGCCTGGGGCCGCCGTGCTTGGACAGGAGCTGGTGGCACGGCAGCCCCCCCACCTCAGCCCGCACAGCCGCTCTGCCGGGAGGTGTTTGTAACCCCCCCTCTTACTGCTGCCTCCGCACCCTCCGAACCAACACTAACCCCAGCAGCCACCCCCCCATCTTAATTTTCTTTCTTTTTTTTGTAGAAAATTCATTGGGTTGTGGTTTCTTGCATATGGAAGATTTGCGCTTTCCAGCTTTCCAGCTCAAAGTTTCCTTTTCTATAATAATTATAGAAAAAGAAGAAACAGCTTCCTGATGTCATCTGGCTTCAGAAACTCAGCTTAACGCCCTTACTATCATGAAGTGTAGGCGAGCTGCTTACCATGTAGTGCTTGCTGCTCGACACTAATCAGAGCAAGCTATACATTTTAACACAGATTCCTTTTTAGTACATCTTAATAGAGACACAGCAAGCGAGGGGCTCCTTCTGCTTGGCATTTCCATAACGTTATCATTCCCATACTAGCTGAGTATCTTTCAATAGTAAGTACATCACAAAACATGACTGACATCTGTAACACAAGATTTATCCCATCTTTCCCCAGAGGAGCAGAAGTAGTGCAGCAAAGCACTTGTGGTATATGTTTGCTTGATTTTTTTTTTTTTTAAATTTTATTTTTAAAGGTAGGACACGATGATGCTATTTCTATATTGGCACTGTGCATATGAAATGAAAGTTTCCTGAGGGACTATGCTGAAATCCCAGAGAAGTTACTCTCCCTCTCCTGGCCTTGTGACCTGCTCTTCTACAGGATTCAGCTGGTTGTTTTTCATTAACCTAACCATCTCCCTCCACAGAGGGAACCTCTCCTTTCTCACAGATCTCCTCAGTAGGTAGCTATTGCACTTGCTGTGGTATAAAAATTTACCCATCTTTGCCTGGGTAAGCCTAAAACTATGCCTCTAGCATTGCAATGCCCAAAGAAACCATCTTGAGGACACACACAAAAGGCTGTGGCGGAGAAGGGAATGAAAACAAACTCGCTGGGGTGTTTGGGCTGCATTTATCCTAAAACGCCATGACTGAACATATATGGGTGTGTTAAAACCAAGGCAAGGATGATGAACCCTAGCGTTGGCTTTATCTACCGGGCTGAATTAGTCCTGCTAGCTGGACTGTAGGAGCAACTAGATCCCTGCACACAGTCATGGCCTGTCCCCATGCTCTGCTGGTCCTCCTCTTCCATTTCTGACGAGAAAAGAGTTTTCTTCGCTCATCTTACTGTGTAGCAGAACAGAGAGGCCCTTGCACAGAGCTCATATTACCAATTCCTTTCTAATTTATTTACTGTTTATAAATAATTTAAGCTTACTAGCACTCCACCGCTGCTTCTCTCTCCCCAGGCATGCTTTTATAAGTGAATTTGATCTCTGCTGGGACACATCACTGAAAGTATCTGAGGAAAATAAAAGGTCCTTTCTTTGCTCAGTGGATGGGGTGGGAGGGTGAGGAAACACAGCTTAAAACTCCACATGGACATTGTTCGAGGCCAAGGTCTGTGAGCGGTGACTGGCCCAACCAGGCTGGCCAAGTCTCTTCAGCCTGATGAAGAGGGGGCTAAGCGCTTGATCACAGGGGATAAGTACTTCCATAGGAAACAACTTTTTGGTAACTGAATGGCTTTTGGGGACCAAATGCCTGGCAAGAGCCAATGGCTCAATCATACCATTTCAAATGTCACACCTTGGTAAAAGCACTTGGCTTGTAATGCAGATGGAATTGGAGATTGTTCCTGGGGTGTCAGCATAAGTAATTAGGGGATAGGGCCAGTACATAAGTAATTAGGGGATAGGGTCAGTACGTGGCTGTGGTAAGGTGGCAGGGCCACTTGAAGCTCATGCAGCGTGTACAGCCCCACTCATGTGCAGGATGCTGGACACGCGGACTGCGGTTGCTGGTGCTGGGCTCCATGCTGCAAAGCCCCTGGTGCGTCAGGCCAGAGTATTGCTCTCCCTGTGTGAAACAGCCCGGCGTTTCACCTCCCGCTGTCCTGGCACTTCCAACAGATATAGGGGCACTTCCCTATACATCGTAACAGGACGTGCAGATTCCACACAGGAACTTCTAAATTTCCTTGCTGGGTTTCCCTGTTTAATTTCAACAGCTGATTAATCCTGAGCACTAATCTAAGCCTGCTGGCAAGTTTATTATCTTTATTTTGAAAAATGATTAGGCTTTTTTTTTTTTAAATATCAGTCATAAAAACACAGTGTGGGTCCCCTGCTTCCTGACAGCACTGTGTAGGTTGGCTTGCTTTCTGTGTAAGTGATAGAGGGCACAAAATAAAAATAACTTTCACTGGAATGGCTAGGAACGGATAAGCGTTAGGGAGAGGAATGCTTTGATTTTAAATTAGATCCTAAAGTTAGCTGGATACGCTGCATGCAGTATAACTTAAGGGGGAAGCTTGCTGCATGATCTGCAGGCTTTTGTGCTAGAGCTGTTGTGAGCTTTAGCAATAGCAATGGCTGGATTGTCCTATTGGATTCCTATTCCTAAGGAAAACTATCTAGATAGAAATCTGAGATGTCCTAATTAGAGCATACTTAATGATACGGCATTTCTCTCTGCTAATTTCTAATTTGGGTTTCTTTATGTTATGAGAACTGTGTTCAGAAGCAGCAGTTTGTGGTTCGTGCTCTGCTCCCGCATGTGAGTGCAGCATCTGGCTCCTTGAGCACCCTTGAGCTTTGCTGGAGGATTTGGGCATTCAAAAGGGAAGGGGCCGGACCTTTTCAGCCCAGCCGTTTGCGATGCCATGACGCCTTCTGCAACATGTCCTGCTATCAGGAACTGTGTGTTGCCCTGCTTTTACAGCAAGTAAGGAAATGCTCCAAGGGACCTGGCCTGATGCAATTCCCTTTCCACACTGTGTGACTTCGTGTTTCCTTCAGCATGTCCCCGCTGCAGTTCTGCTGTGGGGTTTTGTATAGAAATACCTGGTTCAGGCTCTGTGCGTCCATCTTGTAACTTTACGTCTATGCATCTTTGACTGCCTTTCCAGTACCTAAGAGTGGGGGCTTTAAAACGTGAGGTTTGGTGTTGTGGGGTGGAGCTAGAACTATGATTGATAGCTGCTGCACTTGCTTTCTCTAGTATGGAAGCCTGGAGTAACTATTTTAACTTGATCTAAGCTAGATCATGTCTCATGCACTGCAACCCTTGGACACAACTAACTCGCAACTGTGACAGAGCAGGCAAAAGCAAAACCCTGTATGAGATCTGTGAACTCTAAAAACTCCACCAGCAACACAGTGGGTTTTTTAAATGGGCGAGATTTCAAGTAAAGAATTAAGACTGCACAAATGTTTAGATGCTGATTTTGTTTTACAGAACTATTTTCATGCCAATGATTGAAGATCCAAAAAAGATATGCCTCTGCAATCTCTTCAAGTCATTTAGTCTTAAAGCAATAACAGCATGAACAATACCTAGTGATTCATCGAGGCTTCAGGTAAAACCAATTCTATTGTATTCAAACCCATAAAGTGCCCTGTCATAAAGACAAGGAATAAAACTGAAAGGTGAATGCCACCACTGAATTATCTACGTGTTTAAATGATAAACTACCCCCAGGTCTTTGCTTTTTTCCATTTGTTCAAAAATAGTAGTCAGAATCAGCAAAAGTAAGGGACTTAGAAACAGCTGATGTCAAATTAAGAAAGTATTTAGAACTTCAGCTCCACGGGCATTCACGTAATTTCCCAGTCATCTTCTTAAAGGATTATGGAAATAGAGGCAAAAGGTACAGCAGCCTTAGAAATTGAATTGCTTTGGCTGTTGGGAGGAGCGTTTGTGGGAGGTAATTAGCCTTGAAAACAAGAAGCATCTCAGAAAATCTCTCTGTAAGCTTTTATGTTCCTAGCTCTGTGATCCTTTCCACTGGGCAGAGGTCTAAGTTGGGGGTCTGAAGGCTCAGCAATGGGTGCAGTGGGGGAAAACCTCACCTATCATAAGTACACGTCACGCTAGCATGTCTTGATGCCCTCATTAACGTGCACAGAGACCACTACTGTTCAGGGGGAAAGAAGGGAAAGGCGAAAAGGCAATTACCTTTCATCTTGATGCAAAACTCCCCCAATAGGTTTTCCAGCTCTGCTTCTATGGTACACATGTTCTGTGTTGGAAAAGAGAATAGCAGGGTCAGACAAACCCTCTTTCTGCCTTTTTTTTAAAGGTCTATTTGGAAAGAGAAGCTGCTGCTAGACAGTTGAAAGATACTTTGCAATAAAGTTAATCCGCCAGAGCCATCCTTGCTGTTTACTGAGGTCTGGCCCTAAAAATGGCAGCTACGCCTGCTCGTGCCGGAGCTGAACGTAACCCCGTGCTCTTCTGTTGTGTTCTAATCCTCCTGTGGGCAGAAGGCAGTTGTGGCCCTTGAAACGTAACCTGGTCACTGCCCCAGTCCTCTCCAGCCAGGACTTGTGCCAGCGGCAGCAGCTCCATGCCAGAGTGGCTCCCAGCTTGGTTTTAATCTCTCAAGAAACGGGGACTACCTTAAGAAAAAAACAGACTGTGGGAGATGGGTACCGGACCCTCTCCAGTTCTTCCTTCAGATTTTGGAAGGCTGTCACGGCTTGTGCGCTGGGATGTTTGTGACGTTATTAGACCCTTCTTCATCTACTGCCTGTCTAATAAAACAGCTGCTGATCACAGCAAGTAAAACAGGATAGGATGCAGCAGATATCTGTATACACATGGGTTCCAGCCAACCTGCTATCCCAAAATCTGCAGGGAGGGAAGGACAGAGTTAGCATTTATGTAGGTTTGGGGCAGATTTATGTTTTTTTTCTTATGCAGCAGTTCCTGGGTATAACCCTGCCCTCATAGAGCATAAACATTATTATTTCAAGGAACTCTTTGGGCCCATGTCACCCCTCTCTGTAAGTCATCAGGTATTCACCTGAAGGTGAACAAAGAAACAATAATTCCTCTTTGCTGATTTTGCTTGTAATTCTTTTATCTGGATGAAATTCTCCATGAAATCAGTGGCAAAGTTCCCATGGCCTTCAAACAGTGTGAGAGCAAAAGACTAAACAGATGAGGCTGTACCTCTGTATACTCCTTGTAACTCCTGTTGATTTCGGTTAAACTCTCTCGAGCTGCTTTGCTGGCAGGAGACATTGCAAAGGCTTGCTTCATTTTGCTGGCACCATCACAGAGACGTCTTTGAATACAATAGGCTTCATAAAGCTCATCCACCTAGAGGGAACAACGAGGGTGTGTTGACCCAACAAAATAAAACCAACAAACAATGAAGTCATTTGCATTACAAGGAAACTCAGCCAAATTCTTAGATCCAATGGGGGCTGAGCAAATGAAGCTGTGATACTGTTACCGTCTATGAAAAAGAAACACAAGATAAAAATAACTTCCACTGTAAAAATCTCATTAGAGCAACACCAGGTGCAATTCACCTTCTCACCCTGCATGCCTTTAACCATTGCTACTCCCTTTCCCCCATCTGGGCTACGTACAATCGTAACAGTAAGGCAGGCATGTAGCAGGCTTCTCCAATGTATTGGTGTGGAAGAGCTCTTTCAAAGGCAACTGCAACGTCTACACTGCCAAATGGGACTGGATGCGTTAAACGGCACATTTAACAGAGCCAGCAATGTCTTCTGTATGGCTAACATCAGCCGTGGATCGAGGCTGTTGCAATACTTGACTAATAGGTAGTATTGGAAGCAGGGAGTGATTTTTTGAATTCTTGCTGCCCATCCTCCAGAAACTGGGAGTCATAGTCAGAATCAGCACAAGTAAAGGGCTTAGCAACAGCTGATGTCAAATTAAGAAAGTATTTGGAACTTCAGCCCCCCAGGCATTCACATAATTTCCTAGTCATCTTCTTAAACTCCTTTGGCATGACTTAAGCACCCAACATTTTGTAAGCACTCTGGCAGTTCTGCAAAACCTACTCACACACAGTTTGAAGTCTCACCCGGATCTAGCTTCAGAGTGCAATGGATTTACATGTGTCTTATGCTTTGGTTTCCCTTTTCCCTCTGATTCCTGCCCTGAATGTATACATTTACTCCATCTGAGCTGTTCGCTGGGAGTCGCTGGGAGTGGTATAGCTGGTGTGTGTATATATATATATATCCCAGCTATATATAGTGGTATATATTTATATAAATGTAATCTGCAGATACAGGAGATGTAGGTTTTCTAATCTGACTTTGTCAGGGTGAGGAGAAGGAAAGGAACAGCAGAAGCTGTCTTTTCTTTCTACTTCTAATGTCCGTGCTAAGATAGGATGGTTTTTACCTAGAATAACATTTTTCCTTTGTTATCTCTGACATCAAGCAATCGCCCTGTGCCCCATGGTTGTTGTTGCCCAGTAGTGGATTTTCACAGCAGAATTTCCTTCTGTGAAAGCATCCAGCACCTTGGCTTCTTCAGTCTACAACTTTGTGTTGCTGCATTAGAGATGAGCCTGATGTGACAATCCAGGCGTGTTCCAAATCCCATTTTCCAAGCCTGCTTAACCTCTAACAAAAAGCGCTGTTGCTTATTTGTTTCGAATGGGACTGGTCTTCCTGACAGCTTGAAAGCCTTCGGTCGACTTTTACAAGGCCAGCTTGGATTCCCGATGGCCGCAGCCCCTGACTTGAGGGATCTCTAACCAAAACAGGGACCGCTTTGCAAAGTGAAAGAGTTCAGCGAAGAGAAATGGAGGCACAGGTAGCATTTTGCCATTTCAAAGTTACAAAAAAAGCTTCTTGGAGTCATATCCACTCCTATTTCTCTTGCAAGTCAGCAAGCTAAAGACAGCTACTATAAATAGCTGTCACTTGGTATTTACTTCTGCCATCAGGGTGGAGCGTTAAGCCGGGGTTGATGTCCTGCTCCTGCCCATGTGAGTGCAGCTAGGGCACGCTCATCTGCCCCCCTAAATTCGTGGGGTCTGCTGCTGCACATCCCATTTTCCTCGCTCTGCTTCCCATATGGAGCAGTGGCGGGTAGACAGCAGAAGGCATCGCTGCGGCCCTGATTTGGTACTGCTGAAAAAGACCTTCTGTATCGTTAGAAACAAAGATGTTTCTTTACCTGCCCAAGCCCGTAAGCTTTAACGCAGCACAGCTCGGTTCCTTTTGTTTCTGTTGCTGTGGGTTACAGAAAATGAACTAATGTACTCGGCAAGCTTGAGTAATAGTGACCAGCGTTACCTCTTGCTTTTGGTGCTTTTCAGTCCTATTATAATCCCAGAAACCATTAGCTCTGAGCAGGCTGGAGTGGGAAGGACTTGAATGGAAATGTTCCTTAAGCACTAATTTTGCCATTCATGTTGCCAGCAAGAGAGAAGGTGGTTTGGGGAACAAAATTTCAGTCTATCGCCTTATGGTTTTTTGGGGGTTTTTTTGGCTCCAAGAGTAAGAGAAGTCTGAAATTAAAAGGTTTGGATGCGTTGTCATAATTGGAGCACTTCAAGCTGTGCGAACGCTTTTCAAATGACTCTCAAAAGACATTTAATCCATCAAAAATAATTCATTCTTTTGTCAGGCTCAGAAAAGCAACTAATCGCTAGCAGATATGTTTATAACTAAGAGAACACATGCCGTGGATTTTGTCCAGCTCTAAAATGTATTAGTATAAATCACAAGTACCTCTACTGAATATTGTCACCGATGTAATCAAGTGGATGCGGGCCCCAAACCAAGCAGCAAAAGCATTAGCAGTGAAATCCAGGAATAAATCCAATCTAGCTGCTGCGTACGGTGGAGACAACTGCTGAATCAAATTACTTTCAGATGCAACTCTCTTTCTACCTATAGTTTAGCAATAAGCATGCAATGAGATAGATTTTTCCCAGCAAGTGCCTGACCCTATGTTCTCTCTGTACCTAAAAGCGGGTGGGAGTGTCTCAGGGCACGACTGGACCTTGGGGGCTACAAACCACGTGGAAATCCTTTCTTTGGCTCCGACCACCAGCCCATAAAATACTGAATCTGGGAGAGGCATCGTCAAGGCAGCCTCCCTGGAGCAGAGGGGTAGCAGGAGGCCAAGGGTTTGTTTTCCTAATAACACAGGAGCAGATGCAGAAGAAAGATGATAGGAGCGCTCATTACCTTGCTAATGTGGAACTCCAGCCTTCTCATGTATCTTTCGACCGCTTTGATTTGCTGAAGGAAAGGAAGAGGCAGAGGGTGAGGCACATTTAAATAAATCAGTAAGACACCGCCACGCTAGCTCTGCTAGTCCCCATGAATCTGAGAAACTCCTCCTTAAAACACACGGGGTTTTGTTGCCCATGAATCTGGAATTAGCTGTCCCACCTTACTACCATTAATCTGCTGCTGAAAACGGAGCTCACTGACGTCTGTACCTAATATATTTTTGAACAAAGAAGAGTTTTTCTTTGATGGGATTTCCCTAGTTTTTTGAATTCTTAAAAAAGGAAAAAAAAAAAAGATCAGAGCTTTTGTAGCTCAAAGTATAGTGTCCTGGTTTTCTCTGGGATAGAGTTAATTTTCTTTCTAGTATGTTGTTATCTCAACACGAGTTTTACCTTTTTTTTCCCAATTCTCTCCCCCATCCCACTGCGTGAGGGGAAAGTGAGTGAGCGGCTGCGTGGTGCTTAGTTGCTGGCTGGGGTTAAACCACGACATATAGTATTTTCAGTACTTTGAAAACCTGTATTAAAATTGATTGGGGTTTGCATTTCAAAATCCATTCTCTTCCTCAGCAAACTGTTTTTGACAGCAAAACTTGGCATTCTGACTGAAAAAAAGCCAGACTGGTTCAGGAAACATTTTTGAAAGCTTTCCTTTTGTTGCACTCAAATTTTCCTGCGGGGAAAAATATTTTCAATTTTTCCTTCCCCAGAACTGGCGGGAGCAGGGATGAGCCGGGGCTTGACCCGGCTCCCACAGCCACCCGTGGCAGGGCAAAGGTGCACAAGGCAATGGATTTAATGGCTGGCAGCTGATGGAAATAGGAGGTCTCGCTCCTCCGCCTCCCTCCTCCCCTGGCAGGGGGCTGCCTCCTTCCCTGTGCCTGTCCTGGAGCCAGTTTAACTCGACAGACCCCGGGAAAGGGCTGATGGGGTAAGTTTGATGCCGGGTTGGTGAGCATCGCCGGCTGGCGGAGGTGCCCGGCAAGTACCAGAGCCCTTGGGAAGAAGAAGGGAGCGGGATTTCTTCCTTCGCAAATGCAAATTGTCAGGTAACTTCTCCCTCGGTGGTGTTGGCCTGGGTAGTAGACCTGGCTGTGAGAGGCTTCCCGCGCCAGCTACGTACAGTGTACGGATACTAACGCTTCCTCGCAAAACCAGTGTCAAAGGGAGTAACGTACCTTATCTAAATCGTACAGGACTCCCTGCAACAGAAAACACGAAACCGTGATTAATTTTGCAACAGAACAGCACCATGAGAAAGCAATGTTTGTCAGTCAATAGAAATCACAAACAAGACCAGGGCTGGAAGGGAAGAAGAGCATCGATGCAAACTCCCGATATCCCGCTCCCACCCCCTGGCTGCTCCAGCACCTCGAGAAGGTTCCTGTGCCTCCGCACGATGAAAAAGCGTGACACGTACCAGGCGTGAGTTTCTTTTCATGTCTTTTAACTGAGTGGTCAACTTATCCAGCTCTGTCTGGTGAACTTCCAGATACTCGCTGTAAACACAAACCAGAGAAGGGATGCATGAGCTCTGCAGCACATATCAAGCTGGCTGCTGACCATCCTGAAAGAAAATCTGCCCAATAAATGGCTTTCCTCACTGGATGCGTTTTCAGACAAAAACTCATTTATGTTGGTCTGTCCTAAAAGCAGCTCCCTGCTGCCTGTTTGGGAATAAATAGGAGCCACTTATTTAGCTGTGTGTAAGAGCTCGGTGTTCTCCTTACGCTGAACAACCAGTTTCAAGTAAGCTAATCTGCTGCTTAATTTAGGGGCTGGTGCCTTCCAATCGCTGCTCTTGTATCTGGCTGGTAAAAGCCCCGTTATCGTCTGGGATGTTATCTTAAGGGCAATACAACCTCTGATAGGGATCTAGGAAATTTGGAGGAAAAAAATGTTGAAATCCCAGCTTTTGGGAGCTTTCCCAGCAATTGGAGTGGAAGTGGGATTCTGCCCTGTTTCCCATACAAATATTTCAGATCCGAAGTCTTATAATCCAGACTCCAAGAGGTATATTTTCCTCTCCTATGATTAAGGATCCCTGTTCCTGTGATATGTTTCTCTAGGCTCTAAAATGTCACAGAAAGCTTCAATCAGCAAGCAGAATAAAGGCTCTTACTCCAGGCCATGCTTCAGGGCTCGGTAGACCTCTTCCATCCTTTTAGGCTGGGGCTCTTTAGGCGTGGTGCTGTTCTTATGGCCCAAATTATGCATTTTCTTCACCTTTGCTTGGGGCTTCTTGAGTGCAGAGGAATTTTCAATAAAGGAGTTACACCTGCAAAATGAACATTAAAGACGAGGAAACCCCTATAAATCATAATGATCTCAAAGGAGCGTAGCTTGAAGAATTCTTCTGATATTATCTCTGCTAGCAGAAATGAATCTGCTTCTGTGCCTGCCAGTTAAAGGACTTCATTTGTTTACAGGTTAAGAGGTCTGAGCAGCCTGGGACATGCGCTGTCAGCTTTTGATGTGCCAGTTGCCTTGCCGAGATATGAATGCTGGTCTGGAAACACCAGGCTGAGCCTGAGGCTCATCAGTCATTTCTCTGTCTTATACCATGCCTGTCCTGCCTCACGTTGCTCAGCCACAGCCACAAAAGGGCTGAGCTACATCCAGGTCCTAAAAACAAAAGGGAGCCCAGATGATCTCAGGTGTAAAGCCTGGGGGCTCCTAAGGAAGATTGGGGCTTGGTTAAGAGCGTGCCTGGAGGACAGCATCACGCTGCTGGTTTGGAGCGTGGACCATAGGTAGCTCTGTATGGCAAAGGGAGGACAGTTGTGCTGCATATAGGTGCCTCTGGTGACTCTGCTGGGGGTAGGTCAGCATCTACCCACCATCCCTGACTTGAGCTGTCAATGGGAAGTGACCCTTTGCCTGCCGTTCCTCCTCAATTGCTAACTGGTGGTCGGGCGCTCAGAGACTTTACACAAGTTAAAATTAAGTGTAAAGTACCCTCTGGGGGCATCGGGGACTGGATGACTTGGTAAGCGCCTGACTCAAAGTCCTGTCTAGCTAAAGAGAGGTGCAAGAAAAGGCTCTGCAGCCAAGCTCTGCCCTCTTTCCAGCAGGACATGAAGGCAGCCCCGCAGAGGAAACAGAGTTCCTTTGAATTCATAGCAGCGTGGCAATGAGAAAACTGTCTCTTAGGTAGCGACGGTCTTGAATCAGGGGCGGTGGGAAGCGCATCGTGTTCCTGCACATTTCGCATGTTGAAAAGATCACTGTGCGAGTTAGTAAATTAAAATGATTCTCTGAAATTCTCTCACAGCTCTGAGACATGTGAGGAAGCCCTGCGTTAATGGGGAAGAGGCAAACAGGCACGTGGTAGCTAAGGCAGAGGGTAACAGCCTAGTTAGACAAACAATACGTAGAGAGATTTTAGCCTAGAAGGCTTTCTTTGGCAAGTCAGAGAGAAGGCAGTCCTCTCCCGCTTCTTTTCCACCTTCACCCCCCAAACCCCAAGGGCTCCTTAGGGCCTGATTTGGAAATTCCCCTTAGAGAGCACAGCACTTGCCTGGAGCGTCTCTCCTGAAGCCCGCTGAAGCCAGCGAAGGACTGGCTTCTAATAATCCCATTAGGACCTCCTGGAGAGAAGGAATGTGATCCTATTGACATGATTTCGGGAAGCCTGGAAGATATTCCTGAAAAACAACAGAAAGCAGGTCAGTGACGATGGAGGGTGAGAGGCAGGCGGTGAGGCCGGGACTGCCTGGTGTCCATCGGTCACGGTAAGGGGCAACTGAACCCCACGAGGGGCCACGAGCCAGGGCACGAATCTGTTCGCATTGCCAAATCGTCCTGCCTCAAAACCAAAATGGTCCTATTTTCACTTCTGACTTATGGCCCATGGTCTACTGAAAATGGGCCAGAGGCACAAAGAGGGTCTGGATGTGGGACTAGAAACCAGATGCTTCAGCGTGATAATCCCAACGCCACCCCCAATTTCTTCCATGCCTGGCATGCTTCTCCCCCCAGCCCTGGTGTCCCCATCTGCTACATCAGGGTGTCCTGGAGATTATTTTGGGAGCGTGCAGAGCTCTTAGGGGGCTCTCGCCATCACTGTGAAGTGTTATTACATACATTAAAGCAAAAAAACCCCAGGGTTCTTTTAGCATGAATCAAGTCCTGCAGCTCCCCTTTGATCCTTGCTCCTTTTCCCCGTGGCTGTTCCCGCCCGACTGCTGAGAAGGAAGACACGGTGGGTGTACGCGCAGCCACGGCATGCTGTGATGAGAGATGGATGCTCTCCGCCACGACCAGAGGCAAGTACACAAGCTCCAGGCACCACATGCTCTGCGTTTCATGCGTTCAAGGGAGCTCAGCACCCCGGGAGGAAACACTTGCTCTGTGTGTGCCCGTTTCCAACGCCCAGCTTGGCATCTGCACCAAACTAAAGTGGTTTCAATCCACCCATAAAGAAATAGCAAACAAGTGCCGTGGTTCACGACAGCTCCATCAGCTTGCTGCTGCCACAAGGGGAGAGAGAGACATCTCCCTCTTCCTTTCCTCCTTGCTCCACCGTTTTCCATGTCCCGGCCCCGGCGCTCACTGCCCTCGGCAGACAATGAAGCAGACTTTTACGCTGCCTTAGTTTTGTGCTGCTCTGGTGAGACGAATGGCCTCACCGAGCCGTCTGAGGAGCATCACGGCCAGCTGAGGCCAGGCAGCAGAGCAGGGAGCGTGTGGGGAAGGGGGATGCTGGAGAAGAGGGCACTGGTCCTCAGGTGCTGCCAGGGACCAGCTCCTCTGTCCCGCAGGATCCATCCTCTCACTGCCTCCTCCTTTCCCAGGGTACCAGCACGGCTGCTAACGCCGTTCCACTGTGAAAAGGATTGAGAAACTAGGCCAGCTTAAAAATAACCTGACAAAAAACGAAAAAAGAGATTTTTTAATTTATTTATTTTTTTTTTCATTTATTTTAAAAGTTGGACCCGGCATGCCCCACACCCCCATTTGACTCCAACAGCTGGGCCGAGGGGTGAGTTTGGTGCGGAGGCAGGATGGCACGGCAAGGGCTGGAGCTGCCTGCAGGCAATGGAGCTGATGCTCTGCGAAACCACGACCTACGGGGCTGAGGGGGTGACCGAGTTCAAACCACCCTCTCATCCCCACACACCAGCAAGGATCATGAGCATCCAAAAAAGCAGCCACTTGTGAAGGCCAGAGATTTGCAACATAAGCCTTCGCAGCCGAACGTACTTATTAAAGATAAGCACCAGAGCTACGTGGTGCCTGCACGGCAAACACTCACTGGAGAAAGCAAATACACGAGGAAACGTTGTGCGCCGTCCAGTTATCTTTAATTTGTAGTGCTAAGCTGGCCAAATACTCTTTGAGGTGGCAGTAGGCGCCGTGGCAAGCTACTGCTTCTCCGTGGAGAGGACTGCATTGCCCCAGGAGCTGCTTTGTCAGGAATGTTTCTGCAAGAGCTCTGCCAGAAATACTTCTTCCAGTCCCAGCACTGCCAGCGCTACTGGTAACGTCAAGTTTTCTCTATTGCACAACCAAAAATCTGTATGCTTTGGAAGCAAGGGTTGCCCCCTGTGACTTGACGGCCCTCAGAGATACCACCTGGGCTGCACTTAGGGCAAGTTTTCTCCTCCGCTGTGGTCAGCAGATAACGCTGCTCCACCATTTGTGTCCCCAGCTGAGCCCGGATGCAGTGCTGAGCCAGTTTAACCACCGCGAGGATAAACCCTTGGGATAGAGAAGTCGCTCTCGGGCAAACCAGGGCTGTGAGCACCCACGCTGGGCAGAAACCCACAGCCAGGAGAGATGGAAAAAAGGGAGAGGGTAGGTGCAGGAGGGTCTTGGGAGCAGCTGCTCCTCGTAGGCTCAGGAGAAACCGCAGTGAGCACAAGCTTCATCTTACTCATACAGGGATAAACATGCTCCAGCCACAGCTGGAGATACTTGAGTCTTTGGTCAACAAGAGCCCAAATTTGGCCCTACACTCAGCCCTGGCTCCTTAAGGCTCTCAGCACACCTCTGCAGGGCTGAGCTCTGCTCCGGCTTGCTGACACCCCGGCACTTGGCAGAAGCCACTTTGCAGCTTTCAAGGTCAAACCTCGCATCCCTGTAGACGGTACAGCGTCTACCCGCGCCAGCTGACATCTAACAGCTCAAACCCCACCGAGAACCAGCTCCCGAGAGACAAGGCTGAAACCACCCGATCACAGTACTCTGGCGGTCTGCGCAGCAAGTTCCCTTTGGTTTTGCAAATAACCTTAAGACGGTTAGGCTGCATGATCTATGCTTCTATTTGTGTACAAGGATTTGCATTAAAAGTTGGGTCCAGAGTGCCAAGGAGCAGAAAAATCCCTTGCAAGTGTTCAGCGCTTGCATCGTTTGACAGGATGATTAACACACCCCCCGACAGCATCTGGAGACCTCTGAGGGTAGAAGCTAAACAACACTGACAGTCAGAGGTGATTTAACTGCATAAACATCAGCCATTCCTCAAAAAATAACAGGAATAAAACCAAACTTGAAGTTGGATACTAATCATGACCACGTTGGCTATAAAAATATAATTACTTTAGATTCAAAACTCTTGCCAAAATGCTAACATCTTCCACATGATGAATATCTTCTGTATTAATGTGAATGAAAGATGAATGGGTTTCGCTCTGAACAAAATCTTTGTGTCCGTGTGTGACCGTATCCAGATACACTGGAAGCGTTTCGGTTTTCTTTTCCTTTGGGGAAACTTAAAAAATTAATAATTTTGGAAAAAGGATGTACTTATTTATTTTCTTTATTTTGCTCAAGCACTTGGATGGCTTTGCAATGCCTTAGTAGCTAAGCCTTTCCTCAAGATACCAGAAGGAAGTGTGGAAGAAGTGCCATTGAAATGCAAATTGAAGACCTGCCTGGAGCTACTTTTGCTTTGCTTTTGCTTAAAATGGTCAGAACTCAGTGCCCAGATAGGCTTGTGCTCTCTCTCTATATTATATACAATCTTGGTGATTAATGTAGGTTTAATTTCTGTACAGAAGAAAACTGTGATAAAAGGAGGTAACAGAGTCAGAACTGATGAAATCTCCCAGTTCTGTTCAGTTACTTTTCAGTTCGTCAGGTTAGAGGTTGACTCTATTGTACAAACACAATCTGTTTTTAAGATTTAAACTTATATTGCTGACATCTTAGATACTTCCAACCGACCTCACAAAATCGCACTGACTGCCTAGCAGCAGCAGCCCCTTAGCCTAGATTCACATAGACAGTGGCTGCATGTGGGCACCACGTCGATAGATTATTTATGATACCTACATCTAGCAAAGACACTTTGAGTGATGAGTATTTGTCACATTGTTGTAATATACTTTGTAGAGAAGGATTGTATTTTCATGCCTCTTAAACCACTCACAGGCCTCTGTGCTGTCAACTAAATAAGCCTACCTCTGAATTTAATAACACAGTTGTACTCTGATTATACTCATAGATGTAGTCACCAGTATAATTTCAGTAAGGCTCAGCCCACAAGGACTTACCCAGATCTCCAGCTGACCTTACCGGTATCCCTACAGATGAACACTACTAGGGGGATTTTGGTGCTAGTCCAATGTAGTGATCAAGTTTCTAAGTCTGCATTTAGTAGTTAGGTGATATAATGCCACTGTCTCCTAGATACAGTATACATTTTGCTCTCAATATAAAGCATATTGCACATTTAAAATGGTATTAAATGCTTTTGAGATTTAAGAGATCCACCTCAGCAGCGGATGCAATGAGTATGCTTACATTTTTTAATCTATATAGCTAATGAACCACTGATGTTTCATTTTAAAAAGTCACCAGTCTGCTTACTGCTAATATAAGCACGCACTGTGTAGGAGCATAATTAATATAATTAGTACTGCCCGTGCTAAGTGCACGGCAGTTGAACGATGAGCCCATCAGTGAGTCAAGGGATAAGGTGAAATCCTATCAGTACTCTTTCTCTGCCCTATTCACTAATAGCTTGCAGCAGGGAATGGCATATAATTGACGATGTCTCTGTCCCTGGGGAAATAAAAGTCCCCTCTCCCAGCTCTCCTTTCAGTCTGGAAACGGGGAAACAGCTGAGCCTGAGCTAATGAGAGGGAAAGGGACCATTGAGGCCATCACTTCCACAGGGCTGCCCTCTCTTCGTCACCCTCAGCATGGACCTCCACCGCCCGTAATGCTGAAATATTTGATAAACAGCGCGGGCTTCGATCCAAGCTAAGAGCGGGGAAGTTCAGTCAGAAACACATTTGCTAAACCTAGACTGACTTTCACACAGTCCCTTTTTGTTCGCTTCTTCCCCGTGACCAACCCGGAGATGGTATTTTTTGTTCACCACATTGATGAGTGGAAGCTGGTTTTGCTACTCGTGTGCTAGCAGCCATGTAAAGCTGCAACAAATAGCCGAGTGGTGATGGTGCCCTTGATTCCTCCTGCTCTCTCTTTGTAGCAGCTACGGTTACGGCTCTGGGTCTAGGGTTTGCTGTAGGGTGTTAGACAGCTGTCTGCAGCTGAGGGTTTGTGGAATAGAGGCTTCGAGGATGCTTTGGGGTTATGTATAAGCCTTGATTAAATGGGAATGTGGGGTTGGACTCAGTGACCGAAAGGACCCTTGATAATCCTGTTTCTATCTTATTTTTTTGTGCAACACGTGTTTCAAGGCCCATTCTGGATCTAAGGAGCTGCAATCCCTACAGTGAGATGGTTTGTATGTTGTTCCTTCTGCTGATCTGTGGTCTGCAGGCTGCCTGTTAAAAATTGGCGGTAATTATTTAAGTTAAGGTAAGCTGAAGGGGTCCACTAAACTGATGCAACTGGATGGCTGCAGAAGTCAACTGACTCTGTTTTGCATGCCAGGAACATTTCTTACCTGCAGACCCGGGGTATGTCTAACAAATGAACGGGTATCTTCTTGAATAATGAAAGAAAAGAATATGTTCCTCTCTCATCTATGTCAAGGTCTGTGTTCTGCTTATCAGACTAGCTTACAAACGTAAAAACTTTTAATTGCAATAAGATCACATTTAGAAGTGTGCATGTCCAAAAGAATAAATCCAATAAGGGAAGAAACTGGTTATACCCTAGAAGTCATGTCCTCCTCCCAGCCAGCCAATTCTTTCTGCTTTGCATTCATAAACCCAAAGAACACAATTCAATTCTAAACTTACTCAGGCTCAGTTCAATGCTGAGCTCATTCAGTACACCTTCGGCTGGTGTCGCTTGCTTTTGTAGCCTAAAGTCTAGCCATTTTTAGTATTTATTTTCCAACTTCTTCCTTCTGACTTAATTGAATCACCCTGGCAATATGAGGCCAGCATGGCCAGTAGCCCAAATAAGCACCTGGAATTTATGGTTTCCATGTTCCCTAGACTCCTAGTAGGCACAGAAGTATGCATCTTGGATGAGAACATAGACATTCTTGTGGATGATTTTTTAATATAAAAATTTGACAATAATATATGGGTAAGAGCGCTCAGGAGCATTATAAAAACTTTCACAAGAAATTTAATTCTTGCACAAGAGCCTTTACACTTTTAGAACAAAAACTTTTAGGCATTAGCGCACAGGCTCCTAATTCCTGGATGTGTCAGGAACATTTCTGTGGGATAGGATCTCCTGGAAGCACCCTTAGAAGGGTGTCTTCTGTTGGTCATTAGATTATGTGCATTGCAACTTTCATGGCATATTTTATGCTCCCAGTGATTGGGCTGCTCCTCCCTTGTGCAGGGTAGCATTTGCCAGGGTTGTACAGACATGTGAGCTCCATCTGAAGAACTATTCTTGGTTGCCAGAACAAAATCACGTGCACTTGTTCCATCAAAGTCCAAGGCTATGAGATATTCCTAAATAGCAGCATATGGCTATACTGACAAGCACACTTCCCAAGCCTACATCAGCCGGTGAAAGGCCAGCAGATCTGTGAGCTTCGAACGTTAATTTTAGCATACAGAAAAAGAGCCACGTGGGCTTACCAGCATGGCTGCGGAGAGCGGCATCGCACAGAGAGGGAGCTATAGCCGAGATGGCTCCCTCTCCTTCCAATGGGACATGTGGGAGCACCGGGGTCACGCTCAGATGGGCATCAAAGCCGTCGGTAGCCACGTATTCCTGCCCCAGCGCAAGGAAGCGAACTTCTGCCCCATCTCTTGCAGCACCAAGAATCTTAGTTTAACCCACCGCAGCTCGTCCTGCCCTCGCTGGCAGCCTGAGCTGGGTCTCTTCCCCCACCGTGGACATCCAAGCCTCGCCACTGACTATCCAGCAGGATCTCTCTGAAGGCTCGTGCTCGCTTTTCACCGATAGCTTTTCATCTGCGTCAGTGACGTCTGCAGTGATTCTTTCTTTTATTAGTTGTCTTTCAATACCTTCAGTTTGGGCGGATTCAGTTTTTACAATGCACAAAGAAGCGTTTATGCAACTCGTGCATCTTTTACAGCTCTACTTAAGCCCATAGCTGGGAGCTTTACTTTGTCATGCAGAAATCCCTGCGAGTGAGCACAAGGTGCCGTTACCTGTTTCTAATAACTGAAAACATTAGCTTTGGGTATTTCGGTACCAAATTTTAGCTTTTGTTTCATATAATATTTTTCCCAAGACTTGATACTAATAGCAAGACTTGTACTTTATGGTCTCATTTCCTTAAGAACATTTTTTATGTTGTATGTAAGGACATTTTCAACTCAAGTGCTACAGTATTTGCTAGCTCATCACTAGACACCCTGAGCAGAAACACAAATTGTCTACCATCTGGAATAGCTCATGCTGTTTGTTCTGCTCCTCCTACCCAAACTGGATGAAGTACATATACCAAAAAGCAATAGTAATAGTAGGAAAAAAGCTAACAATCCAGGTCAATAGCAAAATGGTAAAGTATATGTGGCTGTAATTGTATAGGACCTGATACCTGATGCTCCCACCGCAATATAGCTCCACAAATTCTGTAAGCATCGGTCGTTTTTCACACCAGTCTAGGTGCCAAAGTCGGTGTGGGGACTTTTAACTTCATCTTTTATTTTTACCGTAAAACATGCCTTTGGCTCTAACTCTCATCACCTCACTAGCGCAGAAATAATGACTGGCTGTGGCTAAGGTAAAAGCAGCACCTCCCTTCTGTCTTGCACCACGATTAGCTTTCTTCCTGCCCTTTTCGTAGCCGCTCTTTCACCAGAGCTCTTGGTACATGCCTGGTTTCCCCCACCGGAGAGCCACAAACTGCCCTTTTCCTCCGCTTAACCTCCCCTCAGAGAAACACCTACAGCGACGCTCCTTACCCTTGGCGTAGCACGTGCCGAAAACATAAGGCGAGGGAAATGCAAATGAGTTATTTCACCATAATAAACCCAAGGAAAATAAATTTGATCCTAAATGGCTCCTGCCCATGACAGATGGGTTCGTGGTAGCTGACCTCCTTTTTTTTCAGTTCCAACATTTGTTTCGCGCTGGCAGCTGGAGCGACCGTGCGCACGAGCCCATGCGGTGCCCTCCCTAATGCCGTTCCCTTACAGCGCTAGAAACACAGAGCAATTATATTCAGCTGGCATTAGCGTCGATAAGCGATATTTGGTCTGTAACAGTACGTACGAGTGTGGCTGAGGGATCAGAATCCGGCCGTCTAATTAGATTTGATGTTCATTCATTTCAAACCCACCCCGGTACGCAGAATTATCTTTGATTAGAAGTCAGCTCCAATTCTACTCATCATTGATTATTCTTTATGTCAATTAAAGATTTAATTAAAAACAAAGCCCCCCGCTGTTCAAGTACCAGCAAATAATCTAAAGAAAAAGCATTTCTGAAAATCAACTGAAAATGATCTTCTCGTGCTTTAAACCCACCTTGCACCAAATCTGTAACAGAGGTTCAGCGTGAGTGACCTGTCCGTGTAATGAATCACGCTGTCATTTCGGCAGCGCTACACAATAGTCAAGGTGGAAGGCTTTGTCCTGCTCCGTCATCTATCCCTATTTTAGAAGATAAACTACAAAGAGGTATCTTGTGAGAAGCAGTTAGACTAGCAGGATGGAAAACAGGCTGTGGGAATTACTCTAGCAACAGCCTGGCTACTTCTCTACCTCTTTTGGCATATGCTGCTGAACACTACCCCACTGACGACACACCTTGGGTGGAATTTCAATTTCTCAGGTCATAAAAAGCAATCAACCTATTCTGCACTTTTGCAGGCATTAGCAGTAGGGGAGGCCTGGGAAACCATGAGTGGTGCTGGCAGTCTCCCGTGTCCCTTACTGACCGACATTTGGACGAGCCCATAAGTAAGATCTGAGAACAAGTGGGGTAAGTCAGCCCTGATGTTAATACATGCCACTCTGGTGGGAGACTTTTGGCAAAATCCGTGATGACTGTGAGCAGTGACCTAAATTTGTGTGTCAAGTGTAAGCAGCAGAGTGGCTTCGCTTTCTCAGACTGTGTAAGCAATGAACATAAAAACCTTCTCGCTGGCAGGAGAGAAAAGCAATGACCCAGCAGTGTTTAATATAAAATCACCCTTAAGAGCGCTGCTTTCTTTTAATACTTTGCACCAGTACTTCTGCTGTTTACAACCCTCATTTAATGCAGACGGCAGCAGCACGGGCAAGGACAGCAAGCCGAGACTACTACGTCTTTGCATCTGCAGGAAAGTAAAGGCACCAAGTAAACACATGTAGGATGGTTTAGGTAACCAGTGGGCTACTCTAGAAATTAGTTGTTTTGCTTCGGCTAAGACAGACAAACACTGGCTGTACTCGGTATCCACTCCAGGTACGCCCTAATATAAGCATAAGTGAGCTAAATTAAACAAATAGGACAGGCATTTCATCCTTGAAAGGAAAGTAAAACATCGTTGTTGTCAAATCCTTTCAGTCGCTAATGAGATACAAACGCTTTGCTTCTCCTCTTTAAATACGTGGGATTAGGGTGATTTAAAATGTGTTTATATGATCGTTCTACTTCAAGGGACGTCTTAATGGCACATCGCTCACTAAAATGTTGAAGATGCATCACTCTGTTTTAAGACAGAACATCTTTAAAGCTGGACGTTCTTGTCCCAGATATGAGTATTGCACCAACGGATTTATTTAATCTTTTTGACACCTCACAAGTGTGGCCATTTCAAGAGCATTGCCATAAAAGTCCTGTGTTAACTTCATTTATATTTGGCTATAGCATGTGTCTGAAGCTTTCTTCTAGTACATCAAGTGGCTGAACACTGTCCATGCACAACCGAGAGAGGCTGTGTCTTGGCTTCAGTTCATTTAAATTAAAAACTTGAATCTTGTGCTAGAGAAGATCTTATGTATATGACCTCTAAAACTTTTATTTAAAATTAATGGCAGAGGTTATTATTCTTCTGGCTAAAATCTTTTCAATTTTAAAAACTCTCAAAGGCATAGGAGACAAAAGTGCACATCTAATACCATCAATAGCCTAAACTTCCCCCAGACCACTGCCATCTTCTCTAGTCAGGATCATTAATGGAGCTGTAAAAAGTAACTGGAAGAGATTTGATGCAGGATAAAGGGGTAAGGGGGCTCCGTGCTAGGTAAAGAGTCCCTGTTGGAAAAGCTTGTGTTAAAGATGCTGGTACTGGAGAAGAGATCTGATGACCAACGGGACACAGCTGAGCAAAACCAGGAACCTCATGGCTATGTGCAGACGGCTGGAGGGACAGGTCTCTGCCCCCACGGTACTGTTTTACATGGAATAGTCACAGCCCACCAGCGCAAAAAGCAGGACAGCTTCATAGATACACAAGTGTTTACAGAAACAGCTTGAATACATACATAGAATTTTATGGAGAACTGTTGTCCTTGTCACTGCTTTCTGAAACCACGTTTCATTTCAGTAGCCATCAAGTTTCTCACTATAGAAAAGCTGTTCCCTCTTGAACCTGCAAGGGCTTTCTGCTCCTTGGGGCAAAGGAGGTTACACTGTTTGAGTGATCACTGGCACAGATTTGGCTTGGCCCGGTTAGCACTCCCCCACACAATTACCAGGCATGGTTTGGGAAGCCGTGTGGGCCAAGGACCATTCCCAAAGCAGTCTTCAGGTGCTTCCCTCTTTTGGAGGACAGGGGAATTCAACGCCATGGATACAGGCTGGTCTGTTCCTGTTCCCATTAGCACCTAAGAACAATCCCAAATGCCCATAGTTTACTGTCACGGACACAGCCAATGCTAACCTGATGAAAACCTTAAATATACGGTAAGTAGATCTAGTCAGGTTAAATAATTGGTAAATTTAATCTGTAGTGAACATTTAAAAAAGAAATCTTGATTCTAAAACATCATACGCTCCAGCCGTGCTATAGGATTAGTTACCATTCGAGTCTTTTAGACACAGAGACATTACGGATAAACTGAGCGTGGATTAAACAGATCTGACAGCGTTTATTGTCGCTGAACTACAAGGTAATTATCTTGCGTAACTTTTCATTGCAGAAATTAAGGCAGCACGCATCTCAGCACAGCCCTGCTTTTCCACAGTCTGCCATTTAAAGGAAAAACCCACCGGGGCCATCGCAGGCTAATGACGAGCTTATAGGAGTGACCCCACAGCTTGTCCTCCAGTGCCTTCCCACTCTTTTCTCCTTTCCTTCTCTGTTGAGATTTCTGCATTTTCCAATTCATATCGTAGTAATGGACCATCATTCTAGTATAGGAAAAGGAGGATATAACGGTTTTATACGATGATGGAAAACTATTTTCTCCTTTTGCCAATGGAAGCCATTGCCTTCCTCACCTGGTGGCAGCACGACATGCCCACAAGAAATACAGTGGCTGGAGAAATCACGCAAACAGCGTTCTGTTTATGCTCACATAGGAGCTGTTACGCTGGACCCACCGGTGCCGCCTTCTCTACCAGGAAGAAGGAGGATTATTTTCTTTTTAAGGGTAGAGCCAGGAAAGAATGGGGAAAAAGCAACCTCTTGCTGGATAACTGCAGATGAAAAGCCATCTAACCTTCAGGGAGCTTCTGCTGTCAGCGTAGGGCATGGAAATCAAGTATGTTGCAAGCACGTCCAGTCCAGCATCTGCATGCATGGAAACAAGGCTTTGTGGTCCAGCTGCCATCTGGGGAGATGATGGCAACGTTTCCCTCTGATTTCAAAGAAAGCAAAACCTTGGTATATGCAGGCAGAATTTTAAGCTGATTATTCTCCAGCCTCAGTTGAAGTCTTAGCATTTTTAATAAGGCTTCGGTTTGGTTTTGTGTAGCACAGATGACTTAGTGAGCACTTCCAGCTCTTGGCTTTATTAATCTGAACATCTAATAAACTAAACATTCATCTCTGTTTACTTTAGCAGATGTCTATTCTTATTCATAAGATTTTGTGTATACCTAAGTAGATGCGGCCTCCAAGCATTACACTGAATTCAGGAAAAAGCCTCGTGGTTCAAAGAGCACCTCACAGCCAATTGCTTCCTATCCCACAATCATCTCTAGCCAAAAACCCAAGTCCTTCTTTGAACTAACAAAACAGTATTTTGCGGATGTACTGAACAAGACAAGGAAAGTGCAGTCAGTCATGCAAGACTTGACACATTATACACTTAATTGAGCAGTGGCATTTTTTTCAACAGCATCATCACCCACTGACGTGCCTGTATGGTTGGGAAAGTGCACAGGGATAGCTCTTGCTACTATGTTCCAGCGATGCTTGCAAGGATGAGAAGACAAAAAGGTGTCTCCATACCCGGGGAGACTCCCTGGCCAAAGACTACTTGTGGGGATGTTATTGCAGAAAGCTGTAACATACGCCCCTACTTCTGTACCACAATTAAAGTCTTAAACCCAAACATTTTTAAATTAAGTTCCAACAGAGGACATCAAGTTGCTTAATTACAGAAGAGGCCCTTTCCCTCATGTTATACGATTAGAAAACGCCCGTCAGACTTTGACTACAGAACTACATGAACTGCCCTACCTACCTGCCTGCCTGCAGCAGTACCACGGACCAGCGCCACCATCTCAGCCCCAAGCACAAGTCCTGCTCCCCAACACTTCTGAGGCATCCTCAAGGGGTTCCTTCACTACAAACCACGGTTTTTTTTCCCCTCTGTTTTGCCTCAGTCTTCTGGCAGATGCAAGGTAAATTCAACAAAGAAGACAGATGCCTCATTGAGGGACAAATCAAGCTGTTTTGGCTGCTCAGACAGTGGGATGGTAATTTGGGGAAAGAGAAAGGAAGCTGCGGTGCTCAACCTTGCCCCGTCTGTTGAAACATAAACCTCCTGCAGCTATTTGCAGGTGCTTATTTGCCTACCTCCAACAGATTTCACTGTAAATTAGTTCCTCCCTTTGGTCAGCTCGAATAGAAAGATTTAAATAGTAATAGATAGGGTCTGTCTAGCTTGGTCTTCTGCAGAGATGAAGGCACAAACTAAAACCAGAACC
The DNA here is from genome assembly GCF_947461875.1 of Haliaeetus albicilla. Classification (NCBI taxonomy): domain Eukaryota; kingdom Metazoa; phylum Chordata; class Aves; order Accipitriformes; family Accipitridae; genus Haliaeetus; species Haliaeetus albicilla. The sequence goes on along the minus strand of NC_091485.1, from coordinate 11,256,880 downwards.
TCAGTGATGACTAGATAGATTTTCTCTGCTGCAACTGCTTTTTGGAGTCAATGGGTGGCTCGAAGTTTTCCTGTTGGTGATGTTTTCAGGACAAACGCAAGTCTGACAGATCTCTGGGTGGTACAGCTAAATGGGTTTTCTGGATTTAAAAAAAAAAAAAAAAGTGGTTTCTTGCAGAAGGGAGTATTTGAAAGAGATCTGGTGTCACTGAAGGGTTACCAGCAGGCTGCCTGACCTGGGAAGCTCTAGCTGCTGCAGCTAATCAGGCTGTTTGAGGGCCAAGAGAGAGGGCAGGCTGCGAGCAGTGGGACAGCAGTAATGAGGTGGCTGGCTCTGCCAGCCAAGGTCAGCTTACTGGAGGCATCAGAGACCGGAGAGCTTCTCATGCTTTAAAAGGGCTGGAAGATAAAATGTATTATTGTGACTACTTCATGTGTTGCACTGGTTCCAGGGAACCGTCAGCTTCAATTTGTTCCTCCCGTTGAAAAGACGAAAGATGCTCGCATACTTCTGTGCTAATCCGTCATTTCTTTTGTGCTGGTTGGGGAATAAAGATTACAGGATACCCTTGTAACATAAAAAACACAGCAGAAAAAGATAACTTTAGGAAAAAAAACTGAGTTAGTCCTTGCGTCACGCTTAGAGGACTCGCTTCTTATGGAGGTCACTGGGTGAAGAGCCTGGATGCAAAGACCAAGGCAAGGTCTGTGCTTGCGGCTGCCAAAAAGCAATTCAAGAGCACCGAGGAACCTGCTCTTCTCCACACCTTCCAGTGAGTGGGGCGGCACGTAGTGGGACCTGCTTTTGGATCACGGCTGGGATACAGCTGGTTCCTGGAGCCTCTGTGCTGCTCCCTAATTAACCTGGATGTCGTCAGGGCGGGGGGAATCCTCTTTCTTCCCAACAGCACCAGACTCAGCAGCAAAATACTTCAAAGCTAGAGTGGGAGAGCCAAAACTCAGGGGATTGAATCCAAATCCCCTGAATGCAGACGTGTAGCGAAGCAGAAGGGGTAATGGTTTTAAACTAAAAGAAGGTAGATTTAGACTAGAAATAAGGAAGAATTTTTTTTATGATGAGGGTGGTGAAACACTGGAACAGGTTGTCCAGAGAGGTGGTAGATGCCCCATCCCTAGAAACATTCAGGGTCAGGTTGGACAGGGCTCTGAGCAACCTGATCTACTTGAAGATGTCCCTGCTTATTGCAGGGGGGTTGGACTGGATGACCTTTAAAGGTCCCTTCCAACCCAAACCATTCTATGATTCTGTGAAAGTTGAGACAAAACTGCTGCCCACTTGCAGTAAAACAAGAGCTCAAGGTGCTCCGGGAAGCAAACAAGCAGTGTTCGCTCGCAGGAGGATGCTCGACCAGGTTTTGTCGTGGCAGCTGTCTCTAGATTGCCAAATGGGGGTAAAACCAGCTCCCGGAGAGTATTAACCTGGTACCCGCTGCTTTCCCTTTGGAATACCTGCCTGGAGCAGGAGCCAGAGGCACCAGTTTTGCAGGACGGGACAGGACTGGGGTGAGCCAGCCCTAGCGCAGCCACGCAGCCCACCTGGGTGCAGGTAAGCGAGGGCAAGAGCAGCGTTTGCACTGAGGAGCAGAAATACAGCTGCTGAGCAGCCAGAAAAATACGCAGTTTCTGCTTTGATTTGGGATATGCAGGGAAGGACGGTCATGGGGCTCAAAGTGAGCTGGCTGCCCAGCCTTAGCTAAGCCATTCCTGACATTAGGCAGAGACTCATAATATGATCCGGTTTATTGCATCCAGGGTTGGCTCCTGCTGCTGCTCTCTTTCTAGACCTCTCACGGCGAGTTGGCAAAGCCCATCCTATCGTTCCTTCTCCAGCCGCCCAGACTGCCCTCCTGCTTTGCTCTGGTAAAACTAAATTGTCTGAAGGACAGAGAGGGAAACAAAGATGTTGGCAACTTTGCTACAGGGAGGAAATTAAATTCTCGTTTACACTGGTGCACTTCCAAAGTGGAGCCACCACGGTTTGTGAAGTCCCCCGGAGCAAAATTGCTTCTGCTGTCAAAAGACTTTAAGTTTTATTTTAAATTCACAGAGGGCCCAATTCTTTCTCTCTGCCTTCTAAAAGGGCAAGCACATCCTGCAGTCTGTGACACAATCTGTGCAAAACTGGCAGGGAAGAAAAACAGTCAGTGCATGCTCTTGCTGATTAATTTTGAAAATCTTTTACGGAGAAACTTCTTTAACAACCTCCCTGCCAGAAGAGCAACGAGCACTGGAAGCTGAGCGACCAAAACAGGGACCTCCAAGCTCCTGCTAAGTAGGAAAATAACCAGGTCTTTTTCCATTTTGTTAATAGAGTCATCCAGGAACCACATCGCTTGGAAGTGATGCGACGGGCCCCTATCCGATACTAATTCACGTCCCAGTCCTCTCTAACAAGCCCGTGCCAGGAGCGTGCGTTCAGGCATCGCTCCCCTCGCTTCCTTCCCTGTCTGCTTTCAGCTGATGCTCTGTGCTGGTTGAATGGCCACAGACACAAGCTGCCTATCTCCCCGCTGCTTGTGGCTTAGCTTGACTGATGAAAATACCCCAGTAAGTGGGTTGTCCGTGAGCAGCTTGTCACTGCCACACGTATAGCACGAGGAAAAAAAAAAAAAAAAAAGAAAAAGTCAGACCAGCTATCCCTTTTTTGGAAAAGCCAATGCTGCTTTTAGTTCTCACTCCCACTTCTTCCTAGCAGGGAAGCAAAGCGCCTTCCCCCTGGAACCGGACCTTTTCCAGCCGCCTGCTTTGTCTGGAAGTTACCTTTCTTCTTGCTCAGGTTTAAAAATATCAAACAGCAAAAGGTAATGCCGCGTGGCGTGTGAACGTGCTGCTGTGAGTCTTGAGGCCGTGTTTTGCACCACTGTCACCCTGAGTATTTGCTCTGTGATACAGGTGAATAAAATGGTCATGTGCCTTGAGACCTCAAGGAGGTAAAGCAACCTTCTCACTTAGGGATGCTCCTTCACAAACCACAGACTTCTCCCCTTACACATCCCCAAGTGTTTAAGAAATATTAATTCTGCTACAGAAATGCCTCTAAGATGTAACTGTACTGTCGTTCTTGAGAGGAGTAGAGAGAAAAGCTAATTGCTCTGTTCCTTAGGCAGGAGCCTGGAAAGAAATTCAACCTGTTGCTCCTTAAAAAGCAAAACAAACAAACAAAAACCCAAAGCCCACACCTTGTCCAGGAAATGCTGCTTGGATGTCAAAAGTTAAACCAGCATCAGGTTATGGGATTTTAAAAGTCCACATTGCACAAGTGCTTATCTGCACTTGCAAGAAGCACAGACACCATCTTAAGTGACTGTCCTAGCGATTTAGTTACTGGCTGAGAAAATGCTGAATTTACGGAGGAAAAGATAGATTTTGCTGCCATCGTCTAATATATACCCACCCACACTTAAGTGTGGAGCACTCTTGTCATGTTTGCCCGTTACGGTTATAAAGCACTGTTTCTAACCTGTCCCAGCGGATACCTTCCTCGAGTCTGGCCACAATAAACCAGATCCCATTAAATCTCTTCCCAGAACGTGAAGATCTCAGAGACGCCTGGGCAGCGAGCACAGGAATCTTCCAGGAAAGACACCTTCCTCTTGCCTCCTTCCTCAAGCCCCCTGTTTGGGTATGCTCTCATTTTTTTTGTTTATTCAGAAGGAGAGGGATGCTTGTGAAACCTAATTAGCCACTGGGGAAGATGAAGATAATGTTTCTGTTGGGGAGTGTGTTCCCTGCCCCGGGCTCCAGCTGCGTGACAGCAGCCTCAAACACGGTAATTAAGATGAGCGTGGCAGAATGCACGGCCAGATTAATGAATACAGAAATTACGCTGAAAATAAGAGTCAGCTCTTCCCAGGGAGATGTACGAAAGGGCGCAAAGGCAGAGTGGCCACACGCACGCAAACGCACGCAAACGCACGCACAGAGTTTCCAGAAAGCTTTTTGAAACTTTGAATGAGAGACAGCAAAATGCTCAGTTAACACAGCAATAGAAAGATCAGTCATAGGATTAGGATGACCTTTTGTAACCAGGGCATTCAAAGGTAAACTGAAGTGCAATGCCAGTGTGTAATATGTTTGCATCAGTTCTTGGGAATGAGCCAGACACTGAAAGGAGAACTTAAGAGGGTCTAAGCTTTCCTCCAACCAGTAATACCATAAAAGCTCACTGGAAATAGAAAGACAAGACCTAAGGAGACGCTGAGACTTTTTTTTTTTCATGGAAACCAGGCTAAGCACTTCCACGCGCTGTGAGAAAACATTAAACCAGTTCCCCCGCCCAGCTTTTCACATCCCTCACCGAACACACACACCCAAGATTTTTTTCTCCCATTCCCACCCAAGAAGCCCCCCAGAAACCCCCTTTCCCCTCCTCAAAACCCCGTCGCCGCCTCACCCCCCGCGACCTCAGCTCGCTCGCGTCCAGCCTCGGCACCAAGAAGTGTCGCCCCCCCCCACCTCCAGCTTCCTTCCCACGCGGGTTTCTGTCCCGTGTCCCCCCCCCCCGAGCCCGGCCGGGTACCTGTTGCTGCCGGCGGGGCCGCTCACAGCCCGCCCCGGGACGCCGCTCGCCCCCCGTCGCCGCCCAGCGCTCCTCGGGCACCCCGGCGACCCATCCCCATAATTAAAGATAATAATAAAATGAAAATGAAAAAATAAAATAAGAAATTAAAAATAAAAAAATAAAAAATTTAAAATTTTACAATGAAAGAAAAGGAAAAAAAAGAAAAAAAAGGAAAAAAAAAAAAAGGGAGGAGGAGCGGGGGCAGCCCGTCTCCGATCGCAGCGCACCGCCGCTCTGACAGCCAGCGTAGCCGCTGCCGGCTTTTCCTTGCGAAGCTGCGGGAGGGAGGAGGAGGAGGAAGAAGAGGAGGAGGAGGAGGAAGAGGAGGAGGCGGTGCTGCTGCTGCGCGGCCGCGGTCCGCCCCCACGGGGGGAGTGGGGGGGTGCGGACCCCCCCCAGGTTCGCCCCGACTCTTCCATTTTTTCCTTCGACGCTTGTTGCCTCTCGGGCTGTTCGGCCAAAAGATGGGAGAGCCGCAAAAGCCCTCCGGTCCTTCCCCGGGGGAATGGTGAGCATCTTTTCTCTGTTAGCCCAAGAAAGAAAAAAAGGCAGGAATGCTGTATTGTGGGGTATTTTCTTCAAATCCGGTCTTCCTTCCAAAATGTATAGTCTTATTTTCTATAACTGCATCTCTCTAGAGAGGTAAGGATTCTGCATATATTTATTGCTGCTCTTAGGACTTCTCCATTTCTCTTCTGCAGCTTTTTTTCATACTGGACTTTACATCAGCCATCACCCAACAGCAGTACCGAACACCCATGTCATATTTTCTATATGATTTGCTGTTCCAACATTTAAAGCTGTTGCAGAGTCCTTCAACAAACTCTCCCTTGTGCCTCTTAGGCAGCTGGAAGTGTTTGGGTTGTTTTTTGGTTTGTTGTTTTTTTTTTTGGGGGGGGGGGGGGGGGCAAAGGGAATCCCTGGCAAGTCTGTGGGGTTGGTAAATAGACACAATTTGGAAGGTGGCTTGAGGAGGCAATACTAATACCCTCCCCATATGCCTGTGTCTTTCCCCTATTGGGTCAGGATAGGTAGACTCACCCTTTCAAAGGCAAATGTTTTTTCATGGAGCACACAGACCTGTCACACAGAGGATGATACTGTATGGAGAAATTTAGGAAATGACAACAAAGAAAAAGAGTTGGGGTTTCACAGAGCATTTATGCATGGGAAAAAAAACCTCACTGAATAAAAAATCCAGGCTGCCAATTCCAGCTGACCTATCATCTTAAGTAATTTTCAGCAAGAATAATGAACATGTGTTATTTATATTGTATGCTGAAAATAAACAGCACCCTGTAGCCTTAAGAAGTAGAAATGAGAGAAAGCGACTCCAGATTCAGTAAAAGCAGAAAAGGATGCTCTTCACACTGGTGTGCAGACCTCTGGGGCCTACCGGCTGTTTCCAGGGTTTCTGAGTTCAGATGGGCTCTACAGCGGTGGCATTTCCAGAGGCACCCAGTTCTCCGCTGGAAAAAGCGTAGGGGCTGCTGCCAACGCCGTGCTACTGCCGTAGCTCCAAGGTGAAATTTTGGGGGTGACCTTTCTGTGTCTCTGACTGAATCGACTATGCCCCCGTTTCACATAGGACGTGAACTCTGAGGCCAAGGAGGAGAAGTTGCTTTCTGGAAAAAGCAGCTGTGCGCTTCAGGCTGTGGAATGCCAGGGGAAGAGGAGAGGGAATATTTGTGGCAATGCTGAAAGCTATAAATGTCTCATCATGCATACTTAATATGCTTTTGAGTCCATTTCAGCCTTTTAGGGGGTGGCAGCTCTCACTGTGGAAGCCTGGTTAATTTGTTCAAGGTTTTCAGTGCCATATACTAATTGCAGCATCTTACTTCAACCTTGAGCCTCCTACGGTAGTTCTTGGCAATGACTCTATGTGCAACCCATGTTACAAATTCCCTCTGGCCCTTTTGGTCTTATCTTGCAGAAGATTTTTTCAACTTAAGGTTGCAGATGCAAATAACCTCATTCATTTGCAGCCTCCTCTTTCAAGGAAAAATTCTCTATCCTATGCAAATACATGTGCTTGGGAGGTATGAGCTGTTTCTCTTGGTTTCTCAATATAGTTTTGCATAGCAAACGCAAAAAACTAATTTCCTCCTCTCCATCACCCCCAACCCTGCACACATTCCCACTTCCCTGCTCCCAGTGCTGTAGCTTGACGAAACTGCTGGGAGACTGAGTAGGTTTACGGATGCTCTAGATAAAATCTTTGCCCCACTTAGTCCTTCCGGACATGTATTCATGCTGACACGCATGCTTTTGAAAGGCTCGGGTCACTTGTTCCACGTGTGCCTTGTTTTGCTAATTCAGTGGAAAATGCCAGAGAGCTCTGCCTCCCTCCATAATTAGGCAGGAACCGAAGTTGCCATTGTATTGTGACTGTGATCATGCTACTACTCCTATAAATTATTCACTGTATTGCAGTATAATCTGCTGTTATGTTAAAAATAGGTCAGCATGAACGTCCCTAGAGAAATTTCTAAGTGACAACAGCTGATTCTAGCTTTGTCTCCAGAAAACAGTGACCTTTCCAAACCAGTAATTGACAATTATGCTGCACTTCCATCTCCCTGCCAGCTCCAGTGCACCTTCACAAACACTAATTCCCAGCAATGATAATCCCGCTTTATACTTGAGACAACTAACCAGAGTTCCTAAATGACCTGCTAGGCTTTGTCGGAGCACTTTGCTTTCTATTAGCCTTTGCTCCCGGGCCAAAGAGTAAATCAGGATTATCAGAGAAGAGATTATAGTCTCAGAATACCTAAATGCTCTGCTCCTCCCAGGCACCTGGAAGGCTTCTTGCAAGGGCTGAGCAGGATTTTCTGGCTGATATGCATCAGTTACACATCACTCCGGGGGGTGGATATAATAAGAAGTACTCCACTTTTCCCATTGCCCCACAGGCTCCAACCCACTAAATCCCCTGAATGAGCAGAGCAGGAGGACCCCCTGGCTTTTAGGTCCATTGCAGAGGTGTCTAGAGAAACCTGGAAAGGGGGAGCAGGACCCAGTAGTCTGGACAGAGGTCTGGGGGAAACCCTCTTTCCCCCCTAAGATGTTCTGCGGGAAGACTCTGTGAGGACCCTCGTGAAAATGTGGGGTATTGCTGCAATTGCCCTGCTTACTGTGGGGATGTATGTCTGTTATGCAGATACAAAGACTTAGCCCAGTCCTGGGTGACTTCGTTCACCTGAAAGCCAGGGTTGGTGGTGGGTGGCAGTGCTCAGCAGACCATGCAGCTAGCAATTTGCATGGAGGTCTCTCGTTAGCACGGGTGGATCAGTGAGAGGCCAAAGGAGGCGGGGGGACGGGTGGGCAGACCATGGCTTTGAGCTTTGGATGTCTGAGATAGATCAGGCCTGCCCTAGCCTTTAATGAAGACAATTTGTACACAGGATTTTTCTGTTCTAACTCCCCTTTGCTGTGTTTCTGTGTAACTCCCTTGCTCAGACAGGGGTTCGTGGAACCACACGGCATCTTCATATGGCTGATGGACGCCCCACAGGACATGTCCAGCAGGTATCACACCCGGGTGAGCCTTCTGTGGGAACATCGGTAGCAAACCTGAGCACTCTTACCTGGGGACCTTGGTCTAAAAAAGAGATGAATGATCATATTTGAGAGTGGGGAGCATGGCAGGTGCCAGAACCATCACTCGAAAAGGCTTTTAGGGGAGAGGTAAAAGAAAAGAGCCTGACCCCTGCCATAAGCAATCTGGACAAGACGCAAGCTTTAACTTGCTGACCGTACGCAAGTTCACCATTACCCTTTCCAGCTAAACAGAGTGTTGCCACAACTCTCCTGCTCTCTATACTACACCCTGCCCATGCTGCTCTTTGGGTTGACTCCGTTGTCATATTTATACCTTCTCTGTCAGCTGAGCCTGCCCAGTACATCTGGCTTGCGCTCACCATCATCCTGTAACACTTCTTGCTCTCCTTCTAAAAGAGTTTGATACCCACTTGTTTTTCACTGCTGACATCCTCTAACCACTGTGCAACCATTTCCCCCCTTTTACTTCCCATTGCTGCATTGCTGCTCCACCCTCAAGTTCCTCATTTCTTTTGATGTTGCTTTTGCAAAGCTTTCCACCTGAAGCTCTCGGGGCACTTTGTGGGGAAAAAAGTTACTTGAGCTGATCTTCTGCAGTGATTCAGGAACAGATTCAATCCTCTGGGACTTCTGGCCAGATGCTCGGCACAGCTGGATCTTTGGGAATGACCAAAGTGTAATGCGGTGGTTGTGCCCTGTGGCACGGTGGTCAGGACACACTTGGTATAGCAAGGAACAGCTATGGGTGCGGAGGCAGGGGGCTAGGGACGGAAAGGGGAGTTGCCTTTACCTTTTAAAGTACCGCAAGAGATAACGCTTTCCATAGGTAATCCTTCTTTTATCTCATCTTTGTCCCACCTTGCTGCATTTGTGGCGGTCTGAGATAGTTGCCTTCAGAGCAAGAACACTTCCCACCGACGGCCTGTGCCTCTGGCAGCATTTGAAGATAGCAACTTAACTCCGGGAGGCGGATGCACAAGCATACACCCTACCTGCCCTCACGAATATAACTCGGGGGAGCAGGACGAAGGAGCCACCAATTGCATATTTTTCCCCCAGAAGTGTTCCCATTTCAAAATCAGCCCCACTGCCTCTTCTGGGCAGGTTTTGAGTGGCAATGTTCATGGAGGGTTGGAGGGAGCAGCACATTCCCATTTCTCAGACTGCTTAGCAACCAGGGCCGGCTGAGCGGCTCTTAAGTGCACGCCAAGTGTGTGGATGGCATGTCTAGTACTGCAGCTCTAGCCTTATTTTTTTCCCCCTCTCCTGTTTTTGAAAAGCATTCCTTGTTTTCTAATTAAGGCACATGAAAAACTGCTGGAAACTTATTTTTGCTTTCCTGGACAGCTGGAAGTCAGCAACGCAATGCGATGATCAAAGCTATGGTAGTGATCAGAGATCCGAAGCGACAGGTATGGTGCTGTTGGCCTGCTTTTTGGGAGCATGGCTGTCAGACAACCTCTTCCGTGCTGTTGGCGATGGGCTGGCTTGAAGTCCCGCTGCTGGACAGCCTCAAAACCCTCTCTCCCACCTTGCCTGGAGGAGCGCGGAGGGTGGGACGCAGTGCTTCCCACAGGTCTGCAGCACGTGAGATAGATAGATACCTGCTCGGGGCTGCCTTTCCCAGTACAACCACCATGTATAAGATCAAGAAGGCCCTGCTAGACCAGCTCCAGGAAAGGATTTGGCTTTGTAGACAGAAAGTCGATCTAATCCCAAATTCCTCATTGGGATCCTCTTGAATCTCTTGGCTCTTTCCCGATTCTGGGCTCTCAAGTGCCCAGACCTGGCTCCTTATCACAAACTTCATCTTCCTTCACAACAGCGGGCTGACGTCCCCACTATGTTTGGGGGTCTCTTAGGGATTGATGCCATCTCTACCCAAGTTACCAGGCAGTAATACCTGCTGCTGAAACTTACTGGCTACACCAGGACTGCAGTTAAAATGAGGACCCAGCCCACGTTTGCCTCCAGACTCCCCTCGCAGCCTCACCTGCACTTGAGAGGCAAATTTTGGTCATGCTCTGAAGCACAGAGGAAGAAAGCCTTTCTTTGTACGTGCCGAAGCACACTGTGCTTAGCAGTCCCAGGCATGGCTGGGCCAGCCCCATCCTCATCCACTCCACTCTATGAAGCAGTAAATTGGCCTGGAAGGACCAAGGATCACAAAGGATAGTTTTTATGTGGGGCGAGACACTACGGGACATGTTAGCAACCACGAAAGGTATCCTAGGTCCATGATTCAAAAAGCGGGTCGGGAGAACCCAGGGCTTTGTCCTGCCTTGCTGTGTCCTCCAGCAGCAGCATCGAGACGGCCTCTGCCTTCCTCCTGCTCGGTGTGTCCCACAGGTCACAGCAAGAAGGGGAGGATCTGCAGGGATGAAGAGCATGGTCTGGGGAAAATGATGGTCAGGTAGGAGAAGGATGCAAAGGCTAGGCTGGAGAGAAAGGAGCAAATAATGCCAGACAAGTTTCAAAATCAAGTGCCATGTAAAAATCCTGCTGAGCTGCACACCTGTATTCCTGCGTGTTCCTAACATGGCGGTTTCATATTAGAAACCCAGGAAGAGTCCTCTGGGGCAAAGGCTCCAAGCAATTTCCATCCTCAGTTATGCTCGTATAAAACCAGAGTTGCCCTGAAATCATTTCCAGATGGACAGCAGTATGGGTGACCCAGCCGGGTCCTCAGTGCAGCCAGCGACCCAAGCTGACCGCGCTCCTCTTTCCTTCTCCTGGGCCACAGTTCTGCACAGAGGACTACAAGTTTCAGGAATGATTTTCATTCCCTTCCAGCCTCCAAGATACCACCACGGCCCTCTTTTCCTCATCAGCGCATATTTCTGTGGCTTAAATATAGCAAATACAAAACAAGTGCAGCGCACATGAAATGCCATTCGGGGGAGCGCAACGAACATGCTGCCTCTGTAATGTAATGAGCCCCAAGTGCATCTGCCAAGTATTTGGGCTGAGATTCCAAAGGAGAGGGGGGGTCCACAGCACAGAGAAGCTCATGACCAAACCCTCAGGCCAGTAGCCCTATGCATCTTTTGGGGTGATACAGGTTGCTTGTTGGTCCAGCCTGCCTTCACCTGGAGGTGTTTAACCACTCACAGCAGTCGTTTCCTCTAGGAAAGGTGAAGAGCAGCTTTTCGTGCCACGTCACCGGGGCTGTGAGTGGATTTGAATTAAAAAATCACAAATAATATGTAACGTAAAGCAAAGAAATAGTGTTTCTTTAGGGGTGTGGTCTGGCTTTGTGCCTGAGGTTAAATGACATCAGTTAAACCACGCCAGTTTTTGAACATCTGACCCTGAGTACTATTTTCAGCGCAGTGATTTTTGAAGTGATTAATGACAACAGCTTGGCACTAATCAGTGGCTGGTGTTGCTGATTAAGCTAACTCTTCCTTGGCTCACAACAGGCATCAGGAATAGAAAGGGCAGGAAGCTCCCCAGAGTGACAGAAGAGGCAGAGCAGATCAGGACCTCCCGAGCTGCCTGTTTTTCCATGGGAACATTAAAAAAAAGCTATAGCTGTCCAACTCCGGTGCTGAGCTCAGCAGTGCTGGAGGGCACTGCTCCTCCTGTGGCTTCATTTGGCTTTGGGAATATTTTGGTATGGACCCTTTTCAACATTCCCACCCCTCTCAATAAAAAAAGTGCCTCACTTGTTAAATGTATGCTAGTATTGCTAGTGTGGCGCTCCTCCCATGTGTTTGTAGGAGGATCTCAGAGATGCTATCTAGCTTCAAATCTATCTACATCTATAAAATCTCTCTTTTCTCCAGGACACTCAAGAGAAGGAAATCTGTTAGTTCAATGTGAAGGCTGCATGTTGTGACCTAATCCTTCAGTCCTGATGTAACCCAAACTCCCCAAACCATTCAATTTATAAATCACACAGATTGTCCAGATGCCACCCCAGAACTTCCCTAGAGGAAGCAGGCTGTGCTTGCTCTGCTCTTTACGCCACCACCATTAAGAAAATGCGGCGACCTCTGATCTGCTGGTGAGGTTGGAGACAGAAAAAGATCTCATTTGCTTGGTGCTAGCTCTGTTAGCTCTGTGACATTACCTGGGCCCTGTCCTATCTCTTTCTTCTTCCTTCTCGAGGGAGAAAATGCAACGAGCGGGACTCCAAAACTCACAGGGAGCTCTCAGTGGGCAAACCACTTCTACACAGTCACAACCACCCTACTAAAATGAACACAGTGCCTTGTAGGTCGCATCCATGTTCACAGCAGAGCTTTTCCACTGCCCTGAGCTACCATGAAGCGAGAAGGATGCGAACGAAGCTCCATTTATGCCGTGGAGCCTGAATGCCGGCCAACCTCATTAGCCACTGGCACCTTAATCTCACACTTCAGAGAGCTGTAGGGCAAAGATGTAAGATTTTATAAGCTCATCTCCAAGAGGGTCCTGCAGGAGTCCTTGAAAACGGCATGTCTATGGTAACGACAATATATTCACAGAGCTTTTAGCCATCCCGTCAAGCCCCTCAGAGTGGCTGTCCCTTTCTCTTCTGCCTCAGGTGGCTCTGACACCCCTCCAGGGAAGCTCCCAGATCGCCGCTTGGCCGCTGCCATTCCCAAACCATCGGCACGCTCCTCAGGGGAGCCTGGGGAGGCTTTCCACTCTGGTATTGCACGGTGTGAAGAGAGGATTACTTGCACAAAAGCTTGTCACCACGGGTGACTTCCCCTTGGGCAGGGCACGGGGCAGGCAGGGCTGGCCCGGGGAGCAGCCTGGCATGGTGGAAGGGGAGATCTTGGCAAGCCCTTGTGTGCGATGCTACACGCACCTCAGGCAGTTGAGTTTTTGGGGCAGTTTGGGGTTTTGCTTGCCAGAGCGGTCATTTCACCTGGGATTATGGGCTTGAATATTTGTGGGGCTGGGCTATTTTCAGTGTCTTTGCTTCTCTACGGGACGGGTTGTTATTAATTATAGGCAGGGTCATGCAATGCGATGACTTGGGCAGTAAAGGGCAGGCGTTGTCCTGGCACGGGTCTGGTGAGTGATGCTGCAGGAGCCGGCCGGGTGCTGAGCTCCCCCCCCCCGGTGCAACAGGGCAGCACCAAAGGCAAGCAGTTTTCCCAGTGGGGCATAACTAAAAGCACTGCTGTGCACCCGAGGAACCTAACCCCAGTCCTGTGTGGGCAGTACCTTGGCTACCGAGTCCTGTTGAGAGGCAAAATAAAAGTAGAATATCACTTTAATGGTAAGCGGTTGCTGCAGGGCTTCCAAGCTGGGACCCGCTATCACAAAGATGAGTCTACCTGGCTCGTGCAGTGGATCTGCCCATCGTCACCCTGCCTGGGGACCAGACACCCCTATAGACACGCACGCTGCCCTATGGGCACCAGCCACGCTTGTGCCCACCTCTGCCAGGCTGGCAGCAGGGGACTGCCACGGGCAGGGAAAGAGCCGGGGTCTTCCAGCAGTGAAGGATCCCCATCTCCATGCTCTGGATTGGCACCTGGAGGGGCTTCTTGTTTCCATCCCTGCCCTCCCTTCTCCTCCCACACACAACACACACTCACTATTGACTATAAGGGGAACTTAAGGTAACCAGTCTGAGGAGTTAGGACCCTAAATATCTGAGAAGGTTGGAATAGACGTGATTGGAACTGCCCCAATTTGGGTGCAGCCAGATGTGTTTATCCCCTGCCATTTGTTCAGGCAGGGGCTGGGTCGCAGTGGGACTTTCCCCCAAATCCCACCTTATTTTCTCTCTCTCTGTGGCTTCTTTTCTTTCCACCTCACTTTTTGTCTTTCCATCTTTTTGCCAACTATTTGAACTCTAGGCATCATTTCCAAGCTCTGGGTCTCTGAACGTTCCAATTCCCAGATTACCTGCAATTAAACTGGAGTAAGCCAATGTCAGCCCCCATAAGTTATGCAGCATTAAGCCTATTGTGCTCAGGATTTCCATAGTGGTTTTCTTCACCTGTTTTCCAGTTGCCAAAGAAAGACAGAGGGATATCAGTGGCTTTTCATGGTCTAAATGTTTCCTGCACCCTCCCCACCCAACCTTCTCTGGGGTGTGCAAATGCACACAGGTACACCCACCCCCCTTGGCAGAAGGTCTGTAGGTTGAGCTGTGAATTTCAGCAGCGAGGAAGGATTGCTTAGGAGGCAGCCACAGCGGGACCCCTCGTCAAACCACTTCCCTGCTCTTAGACACCAGATCAAGACAATATTGCTTAAAATTCTGTGGGGCCTGACAACACCCCTCACCCCCCAGGCAATGCTGAGATATAGGAGAAATCCTACCATCGGGAAATCATCCCCCCATCAACTTTATAGTGCCTCCGTGACATTGTCAAGTGCTTGACTACTCCGTCCTCTCTCTAATTCATGTTCTCAGACTGTTTTCACTCCTCGCCTTTTAACTCTGCACTTCCTGACCTGGTTGTTTTGTGACTGTCACACCCTCGGTACACCAACCACAAGGCTTTGGTTTTAGCATCCAGGCAGGCGGAACTCATTTCAGAGGCAGCTGAGCTGTGCCTCAAATTGTTAAAGGGGTGAAATTGTTTACACCACCAGCTCACGCTAGCCAAGCCACGTTTATTTTGTGACTTTAATGATGGGACTGGGCGACAAATAGCTTGTGTTGCACGGAGCTTTGTAAAGACATGATCTAAAAACAGGAGGGAAAAAATGGGTGAAAAGGAAGGCAATTTTGCTTCAGCCTTTGTTGAGACACTTGTTTCGCAAGCTTAGAGGGTGCCCTGAGAACACCTAATAAGTGGTTTCTCTCTGACTTGTACATACCTTCCTCTTTTCTCTGAGAGCTGGTTAAATGCCACTTGTTTATTTGACCTGTTTTTTCCCCTCACCGTTGTTATTATTAGTGATCTAGAAATATTGTCGACAAATACGAACCAAACAAGTTGCCTTCAAGACATGGAGAAGGAAATAACAAGATCAAAGATCTTTAATTAAAAAACAGGGAGACAACAAAGCAGAAAGTGTCTCTCATTTCAATCTTTTTTTAATTTCGAGCCTCGTGGACTCAATAGTTTCTGCTTCAGATATGGAGTGCGATGCCCTGTTAAAAATAGCCCTCCAGCTGCCCAGGACAGCTGGAAGCGCCAGGGTGCCGGAGCGCTGTGGGTGGGTCGGTGTGGGGGCACCCGGGGTGGGGATGGGCGCCTCGCACCGATCCCTCCGAACACAAAAAGCTCTCTCACCCGTCTGCATAACTCTGTATCTGCCCATGGACCACAACCAAAAAGAAGCAGCTGCGAGAAGCAGGTGAGCAAAGCATTTAGTGTAAACAGGAATAAATAAAAATGCTCCCTAAGAGAGCACCCGCTTTCTCACGCCGTCCTTGTCCTGCACGTTAAGTAGGTCTGTGCATGCTCCTGGAGAAAGGTGCTTCAGTCTGAGTTTATAGGCCAAACATCTCTTACTACCATCTATCTACCTGGTTGAAGCAGACACTGTTGCCTTGGCAATGAAGCGATGGGACTTCTCTTCCTCTGGGCTGCGGTGAGTACGGCACATGCGTTCTCCATCTCTGGGAATGCGAGATAAGCCGAAAGGACAGGTAGGGCTGGTGGGACCTGTAAATGTTTTCAGGACAATGCTCTGGAGTCTCCCAGCAGCCAGTGAGGAGAAGCTGCCATGCTTAATACATTGCAAGGCTGCTCGTCTTTACTACAGCCTTCTCAGATATCGGGCCCTCGTATGCTGGAAAAAGTAGACACGTCAAACTCTGGGCTGAAAACATAGGAAAAACAGTATCTCTGTATATCCCTGAGTAGACATCTGCTGGAACACCGTACACACAAATATCCTTAGAAGATATAATTTGCTTAAAGTTGCATCGGTTTGATGCGCTCTGTGGGGAGGGGACATACCCAAGCTGGCTCTCACCAAAGCGGGGCTGGCGATGCCGGGTGAGCAGCTGGCTAGCTATGGCATGGAAGGAAGCCTGGCCCAGTGGGTCACGGACAAGCTGTGACATTGATCTGCCTGCGTGACTTTTAGACAAGTCACTGCAGCTGTACGTCCACAGAAAGCTTGGTGTCTTGTATTGCTTTAGGGGAAGAGAGAGATTGCTTAACCCGAAGTGTTGCTGAATCAAGAGCATGTCTCAACTTTAAGTTAACATCCAAGACTTTATCCTCATTTTTCTCTAACATCAGCAGCGACGTTACAATACACCAGGCGGTGCACATAACCATGAACATCAGCTACCTTTCATTTCAGCTAAGCTTCAAAGCTGATCCCAAACCCCAGAGCTAAAACTCTTTTCTCTCTTAAAAAGGGCAGGCAGGCTTTACAAGGATGTAAAGGCATCTGGTACATTTTTGAAGCCTACCTTGAAAGTTTGATGCAGTTACTGTTCTGCTAGGAGCCTTGGTGGGCGGCAGTGCCGGAGCGTGCCTGTGTGCCGTAGCAGCACATCGATCCTGGGCAAGGGGAGAGCACAATGCCGTGCACCATCTAACGTGGGGCTCTGGTCTGCTGAACTGGAGCACACACTTGCTGAACATTATGAAAAAGACAGCTTTGGGTTTTTCCCCCATCTTTGGAAACACGGTGGTTACTGCGGGTACAACCGGAGGGCACGTACAGGAGGTGGGAAGTGGGGATGTGAGGAGAGGTCGGTGCGGAGCAGCTGCATGAAAAGATCTGCAATAAATCGCAGTCTAATTTCTATTTCTCCTGTGCATTCTCAGTTTGGATATGTTGATCACTGCTAGCAAAATGCCCGGACCCATATGCTTGCCGTGTTTGCTGAGTGCTTGCAAACTCTGTGGATGGATGTGCCTGCGATGATCTAGGAGCTCCTGCCGTGCCAAGCCCCTGGCCCTGGTCAGAGGCTGTCCTGGCGCAGTGACACCATGCCTCCGTGTGAGCGGTCAGCTCTCCTCCCGGGGAAACCAGGGTCTGCCAAGAGAGCTGACTCGTGCGCAAATCTCCCTCCCTCCCTGGGCTTGGGAGCCGCGGGAGCCTTCCTGGCTCCTCAGCTTAGACAGACCCAAGGAAAACCCATGCCTGTTTGGCTGCAGTGATGAGGGGAAGACTTGTGCTAGTAGAAGTGATTTCTTTTTAATGCAATACAACTTCAGAATCTCAGGCACTTAGAGTCACTAAAAATTAAAAAGCGTTTTCCCCGAAGTAGGTGTTTTGACTGTATGTAGGACTAACTGAAGTCACTTGCCTTGAATTAATATAGTGCGTAAGGCCATAAAAGAAATGAAACATATCACTGCCTGTACTTTCGAGAGGCTAAAATAGCTCCTTCTCGAAACTTTTGCATACTACAGCTGTGCCCTGTTAAACGATGGCCATGTTGCAGAGGAGAGGGAGTTGCACTTCACTGAGCCTAAGCACAGTCATTCGCAAAGTCTCCGCCGATCCTTTGAAGGAGATAGCACAATGTAAGTGCAAGGTTGTTATTTGAAAACAAGAAAATTAGCTAACAGAAATTCTTGGAGGATGAACATTTTCAAGCTTTGAATGCCTCTTGCAAGAGCAGCCTGATTTTTTGTGAAGATATATATACTATAGCTTGTCACACCCAGCTCTGACTTGGGTTTTCAATGTACAATAAGGAAAAATGATGCTATTGGAGCATAAGTAGATGAAAATAGCAGAATTATCAATAATGTTGTAGAAAATGCTGAAGTTTTTGACAAATGTTTTTGTGTGCATGTGGGAAAATATCAGTGACAGCTTACAGTCTATATCAATGAGAAAATATTTTTCCCTTTATCTTTGCCAAAGGAGGATTTTAAACTGTAGCTTTGATAAGAGCTATCCAAGGAGCTCTTTGTTGATTTTTTTCATAAAACCTGAAACACCAGAGGATTTCCAGAGAGCTATGAGTTAATGTTGTGTCACTAATGGTGCGATAGCCTGGCAGTGGTCCTGGCCTCGTTACGGAATAGCTGATGTAGGAGTCACATAAGCAAAATTAAAGGAAATGGAATACAATCAGCGGCACCGATTAGTTTTACAGAAAATAATTGTTGATAGTGTACTTAGACTGTTGTAAGAATTAAGACTTGGTATTGCATGAGATCTTGACTAAGAAACTTAAAATAGAGTACATCAATTTGGGACATGCTGAATGGATCCAAAACAAGTCCAAATGACAGATATAACCCAGCTGAGGAATCATCGGGGATGCCAGTTTCTAGGGAGGACCTGCACAGATTGGTTCCATCCCTATGGGATTTAACACTTTTTATGTCAGTGACCTGAAAGAGAACTTTAAACAGTGACTGACTGAATATGCAGACGGCACAGTGTCTGGGGAAGTGGTAAATCATTCTGAGACGAGACTACTTGAGAAAGTGAGCTGATTCATTCGGTTTTAGTGTGGGCATAGCTGGGAGCAAAGGAGATAAGCCATAATTATGGGATAGTGTTGACCCTGTCCTGAGAAATTTTGATGCTGAAAGACTTGAGGATTATAAAAGAAAATCTGATGAAGAGGAGACCCTCATGTGATGCTGAGACCCAAAAGGACTGAAGCAGTCCTTGTACATATTAGCTGATCCTCAAACTGATCCTTTTATATATATATATATATACACACACATATTTATAAAGTAGGAGTGAACATATCATGTAAATTCTGGATTTGTCCCTGATGTAACAGTTTTGGAGTTGTGGGCTCCATGCTGGTGTCCACGTCTCCAAGGGGATGGTGCCAAGAAGAACCGTGAAATTGCTTAAAAGGTTAAAACTTGCATTTTATATATAAAGACACAGTCATTGATAACAGTCTGCTTGGCAAAGGGTAAGAGCAGTCCGAATACAGTCTGTGAATAGTTATATGAGACATTTATATGTACAAGCAATAGCAAGTCCTTTGCTCTCCTGGACAAAAGGGCAACAAACTCCAAAAAACTCGACAAAACAAGACTAGAAGAAATAAGCTGTAATTATCTTTAACTGTGACAGTAGCTGAGCACTGGGACAAGTTAAAAAGGTAGATGGGAGACCTGCCATCACCGCTTTCCAAATCAAGCCGGATGTGGAAAATAAAAAAACTAGCCCACGCCCTAAGAGCTGTGGTCTGTGCTGAGCTGGGAGTCGGAGTTCAGCACCTGACAAACGCTTCCATCTGGCCTGAAAATCGGCGACTAAGTTTTGGCTGGTGCCTAGGTCTCTGCAGCATGAGCGGGGTGGGGGCTGCCCCGTGACCGAAAGAGGCACGGCTCCTCCACGCTCGGATCCCACCCAGCCCAGGGGAGCGTGCTGGCTTGTCCAGGGTCAACGGCGCTCCAGAAATAGCGGTGAAAAAGTTAATGTTTCCCTCCTAACCCATTCGAGAGAGAGGAGAAGGGGCTGGAGGGGAAGGCTAGCCCAGCGCCTGTGTTATTTGGGCTTTCCAGCTGGCAGGTTTGGGAGCCAACAGACCCTCTGGCCGAGAGAGCAGCTGGGGTAGATTTGCTCCCAGTTACAGGCAGATGACTCGAAGAGGCTGTCACCAACTCATAGGCTCGTAGGATAACTCAGGTGGGAATGGACCTCAGGAGGTCATCTAGTCCACCCTCCTGCTCCAAGCAAGGTCATGGAGAGGTTTTTAAAGTGTTCCTGCCTTTGAAAAGCCAGCCTCCTCTAGCTGTTGCTGCATCAGCCCTGCCAGAAACAACTTAGCTGCGAGGCTGGAAAGGATTTCTTAAGCGCTGTATCTTTCCCTTCAGATAACACAATATAAATGTCGAATAACCTCCACACATTCCTCTCCTTCCCTCCTCCGTTTCTGATTAAGAACATAGGCTAGAGGTTTGAGAAACAGCAATGAAGCCTAAATCCCACTGGCTCTTCAGAGCACTTGAAAATGTCCCTATCGAGTAGGAGCACGTGGCTGGTTATCCTGGGAAACAGCATCCACCTGCGTGAGGGCAAGATGCAGGGAATGCAACAGGATACTTTCAATGCCAGTGGATTTGCCCAGTGGCATCAGGTCTTCCCTGGACTATCAGGATTTTTTCCTGAATGCAAATGCTCTGACCTCTCCTTTCTGCAAATCCACTGCTCTTCTGAGCCCGAACTGGGACACAGGGTGAGGAGTGGGGGCATATATACGTGAGAAATATATTTGAGCACAGACAGTACATCATTGAAACTCCTTTCTTTTCTGTGTTGATGCCTTTCACTGGGGCTCAGATAACTTGATTTGGCACTATTCAATGCTAAGTTTTCCATACCAACCGCAGCTGAGCTTTGTTTAAATGAGGTTTGCCGAAGCTGTGCTGAAAGTGAGTTTAAAGGTTCACAGTCTTTGGAGCGGATCCAGGCAGCTCTTTGTGCCTTCAACTCCCTTGGAAACTGCAGAGGGCTGGGGGCCTGGAGAAGATTTGCATGAGCAAGTTCTCCCCTGGGCCCCCGCTTGAGTGCAAAAGGGAGCAGCGAGCAGCGGCAGAAATTAGACACTGTGGGCCAGATTCTTCCCCCTCCTCTGGGTCCTGTTATCTGCCTCTCTGCTATTTTGACCTGGTAGCACTCGGTACACACGTAAAGGGTGGCACAGGATGCAAGCAGTGAGGGGTCACGCTCCGGCAGAAGCAGTTTTAGCGATAAGAAGCTATGGCACTGGCTTTGTGCCCTGGGTTGTGGCAGTCGGAGAGGAGGGGGCTAATTCTGCTCAGACGATTTAAGTAGCAAGTCGCCTTTAGCCCCTGTAAAGAGCCCCGACTACTTTAACGACAGCTGCACCTGCGGTGTTGAATGCACAACGCGTTACTTTGCATAGGGCAGCCACTGTAGAAAACACACTTGGTGTCCCCCCAGCTTTCTTCTTCTGCAGTAGCCTCCTTGCTGAGGAAGCAAGCTGCCGAACCAGTGTGAAAGTTATTTTTATTGTATCTGGGGTGCTTTTGTTCTCCATTCTCTTAGGAGAAAAAGAAAGCCTGGTCACCCTGTGACCTCGGATCCCATAGACAACTTCAGATTTACCCAAGAAATACCACCCAAGCTAGAAACCGGTCTCTAGTCTGAGTAGGAGAGGGATTAGTTTAATAAAAGATGACTTTACCTTCCCCAAAGGCATCATCTTCTTCTCCGGGTGCAGTCAGATCTTCTTGGGCGTGCTGCATCGTGGCGAGGACGCGGCTCGGGGAGCAGCCAGAGCCGAGTGCTTGAACTGGTTCCTACGCTACAGCTCAACTATTTCCTTTCACCAGTTTCCTAAACATTTTGGTGGTAACAGCTTCCGCATCTGCACTTACATTAATCGTCTCATTCATAGGAAGAACGCTTCTTGTTTTTACAGACAGCCTTCGAGATGGGTTGTGAGGTGGGGTGGCCCCACTGCTGAGACAGAAGTTGATTTTGCGAGCAGAGGCAGGCAGGACGGGTTCAAAACGCACCCTGCCCCGTCGCTGCGAATGCCACTGCGCAGCGGCAGCCCTGCCAGCCCCGGGTGTAGGGGTTTTGCATATGAATGTAAATCCTTTCTGGTGGCAGAGGTAGAGCCAGGGAACAGCTCACCCTGCTCGGGCTGCAGAGCAGCTCACTTTCACCCCAGGAACAGTTTGACCAGAGTAACTCTCCCAGGCTCTCTCAGTGCCATGTGTTCACGGGATTGTATTTTTTTATTTAGCACGGCAGCAGCGACAGCACGTTCTCACCCAGGCTGGGGTGACCCACGGCAATGGACCTGTTGACAAGCTGGAAAGCCATAGGTGACGCCGGTTGTCCCACGGGCAGATGCACTAGCAGGGACGTGATTCTTGCCGTTAGGCTTTCCCGAGTCACCGTCTTTGATGCGTTACCAAACCTAAGGACCTTTCTGATGATCGGGTGAACAACAGAAGAATATCAAAGTAAACTTGCTGTCTGTCAATAATAGGCATATTACTTGACTATCTGTGTCACTACTGATTCTGCATCACACCGGTCCATTCAGTTGCTGTGTTTCCTGAACTTTATAAAGCAAGTTGACTCCTTCCTGCCAGGCCTCTCAGTTTGGGAGAGGACCTTGCCTACAAACTAACTTACTCTAAACTTGCACAAAAATACGTTTGGGCTTCAGGTAGTGTCTCAGCCTCGCACAGTCCTGCTGACTTTATCGGATCACTCAGGGATAATCACGGGCGTGTGTGTGCACATACAGGTGTGGGGCCTAACACTGGTAGTCCCTCACACCTCTGCTGTCAGAAGTCAGCGTGTAATGACAGTAAACCTGTACCAAGTTTTGATTACTCAGTCTAGTAATTGCATGTGTCGCCACACCCTTGAAAGCGAGACTCCCGGCCCAGCAGCGGTGTTCGCTACCGCTTCCGGTAGATGAGTCACAAGCCGATATAATGAGCTCATCTCTAATTATTATGTTGTGTTTTTTAAAGGTCTTAGCAGTGGGTTTCTGCAGGGCTGAAAAGGGAGGCAGCTGGTCTCCTAGGCAGTGCACAACTTGAGCTAGTCCAGATGGAGAAGACAGGACAGAAGACAGGACAGGTCCCTTCGGAGTGCCGGACCTAACCCCAGCCCAGGCCTTAGAGCCATGTTCATTATCTCCTATAGCAAGTCCCGTGGCAGCACTTCGGTCATCGTAGGAAGGTGAAAATCCCCTCCCCAGCTCTAGCACAGCCTTCCCCTGGGCGCAGGGTAAGGTGCCTCCCGGTCCCTGGAAAGCGGCACCGCATCCCGTGGAGCTCGTGCCTCTCCCTCGCTGTCCCGTTGGGCGTCTTGGCTGCACAACCCAGGGGCTGCTGCCTTGCCGGGGCTGGGAAGCAGTGTTTTCCTAGGTGGACATGGCCGAATCCTTCCTAGGACTGGTTGTTGGCGGGGCCCTGTGGCTTGACTGCCTGGTTGTTCCTCCGCCCCAGCAGCAAGACTCCTTGAGGAGCTCTCTTCCTAGGAGGCCCCTCTCGTGCTTTGGTTTGCTTTAAAATTACACTTGTTTAAGTCCCCGCGGAGTAAAGATGGCAGTTTGGCCCAGTGGGTAAGACAGAGGACTTGTTTCTGGCCCCGCTGGAGAGGCTTGGGGAAGTCACTTCTCCTTTCTAGACCTCTCCCTCACCCTTTTTCCTGCCCTGCTTATTTGAAGTGATTTCTTCAGGCAAGGACCATCTCCGTTTAGGTGGTAGCTACACCTTATTGTGCTCAACAAGAGCATCCCTCTGCCTCAATAAGGCTCTCCTGCCGTGGTGGTGAGTAGACGAAGACAGCGGTAAAAAGAGACAAACACTATTACAGGGTGATGCGGGGACACAGAGCAGGACAGGGGATCAGTAAGAAAAAGGAGAGAGGTGTGAGAAGAGGAATAACAAGATGGAGATGGGAAAGCCTCGGAAGAAAAGCATGGATCGGAGGGAGGGGACGCCGATGCAGGGGGACGGCACCTCGCCGGGCACAGCCTCCCAGGGTCAGAGCTGGAAACTGCTGAGCTTGCAGAGCCTGGTGGGGCCAACTGGGGTGAGGGAAAGGAGAAGTGCTGAGGGAAAGGCAGTCACAGGGTGTACCTTGCCTTAAAAACTTCCCCGCAAGAGCCGCTCCCAGCATCGTATCCTTGAAACAGCAGGAGGTGGATGGGAGAAATCTTGAGCCTCTGGAAAGTCAATGGCTAGACTGCCCCAGGGTGCTGTGGAGCACATCCCACTCTGATGAGAACCAGCGTGGGCCAGAAGAGCCTTCGCTATTCCTGCTGAAGGAAGTTTTTGGTCTTGATTTGAGTAAGTTGCAAGATAAGCGATGCTACGCATACAGATGTGAATGACTCAGACAGCCTAGCAGGAAGAAATGCAGAGAAAATACCCTGCAACAACAATGCTAACTTCTCTGTGCTGTCCTGCAATTGGAGCTCATTTGTAAATCAAGCATGGGAAGTTTTAGCCATTTACCGCTTCCTTCAGAAACACGAAGGAGCAAGCCACGCTGTCCTGGTTATTGTGGCAGCTCCTTTTTGTGCTGCATTTCCCTGGGACTTAAAGTTATTTCCTTACCCACTGTTTTCAGTCAGCCTCTCCGGATGCCGGTTACCTTGACAGCCCTTTTTTCTTTTATTTTCAGGAATTAAAAGGCATCAAAAGCTGTCCTCTCTCCCGAAAACAACTGTCACCAGTATGAACACACCAGCCGGGCTGGTGATGAATGGTAATGACTCAGCCTAACATTGCAGATGCACAAAGAGGAGTCGCTTTGATTCGTTCCTGTTTGCCACATTGTCCCTTGACGGCAGCCTCACCTACATCGCTCGCAGCATGCCACGTTCCTCTGGAAACCTGTCCCCCAGGGGAACGCCGTGTTCTTTCCCTCCAGACAGGATAAGTTAACACGGACAAAACCAGGCCACTTCGCCTGGATGCCCGGGCCCCCCCTTCTCCCTGCTCCAGCTTTGCATTTGGGGCAGCATAATTTTGCCCTGCCAGATTGCACGCCTGTATCTTTGCTGTTTACTGATCTCAGCCATCCAGCCTAACAAAGTGGCTTCTTCCCTGCTTTATTTTGTACCAGCCTTTTTTTTTGCCCTCTGTACACACAAGAAGTACTTTTATCTCGTTCTTGTTGAGCTGTTCCAAAATATGGTAAGTTTTCTTTTCACCTGTTGGCTAATGAAGCCCCATGCCACACCAAAAAAAAACCCCGAATCAATTTTGCAGTCACTGCAAAGCTCTCACATGCGTGTTTTTCATGTAACCACATCTGATCCTGCTCTCAGAAAAAGCCACCACCCATTCTCTAAAAACCTGTCAACAAAAAGCGGGGGAGACTGGGGAAATGTCAAAAACAAGGGCGGATCAAGCAAGAGGAGGCAGCTTTTAGAACAGCTCCTTTAAATCACCCCAACCTTACTCTTCTTCCTCTGTAACTTTATTAGAATTTCTGACCCAGAAGAAATATTAAGTGTTCTGATGTTTTATCTTCAGATACAGGACTAAAAGCCAAGATATTCTTAATGAAAAAGAAGTGTAAAAAATTGTGCCATTTACCAGTGTTGGGTGGGGTTGTTTTAATTCATCCCTACCTTAAATTACCAACACCTCCGCAAGCAGCAGGAGAGACAAGTTGGCTATTTTCTGCCCTGCTATGCTGGTGCAGAAGGGAGGTGTCTTAAACAGCTTCTGCCCTAGTCACATCTCCTGCTCCAGCACAAGGAGGATTCCCAAGACACGGAAAGTTGTGTGTCAGAAGGTTAGCTAGTGCCCTGCTTTGTTCTGGGGCTATTTTGCGGGTGAAGATTTCATTTGGGGGGATAACATGGAAAACAAGGAGGAAAAAAAAAGAGATAAAGGAAGGGCAGATGACCTTGAAGTGGAGATAGTATGAAGGAGGACATAGGAAAAGGGGGTTGACACCAGTTACTGGTCAGTTTGGGAAAGGGAGTGTTCACACAGATTTAGAGTCCTTGTAAAAGTTTTGCTCTGGATGTTGCTGCAGTTTCAGTTCTCCCGGTAAACACCCTCTGCAGAAACCTGAAGGATGGAGTTACAATAACTTGTCTAGTTGTTAACTCATTTGCAAGTTACAGGGACGCCAGGGACTTGTATTATATTTAGACAGTCTGTGTCAGTGACTGACTGAGCTTAGTATAATTTTTTCTTTGCCAACTCTTAAAACTTCTTGCACTTTTTTCCCCCCAAACTAAGCTCATTCTTTTTTTTAAATAGGGATATTCAGTTCCAGAGAAAACTTGGGAGAAATTCTCCCCCTTACTGTCTGGAACAGAGTCAGCAGGCCAGGACGGCAGAAGACATGACTCACTCCACACAACTTCACAGACCTTAGCAGACCTGTGCACAAATCTTCATGAGGCTATAAAATACACACTGCGTATTTCAGAGAGCTGAAAAAAGGGGCAGGCTCCAGGAACCGTTCACCCAACAGAGAGGACAGTGGTTCCTGAGGACCCCCGTAGTGCATTAGACGCTGGAGACGAGCTGGGTGTATGAGCTGGCCTCTGGGAGAACTGCACTCTTGTACCAGGGAGGTTATGGTGCCAGTTTGGGATGTAGCTCGATGCACTTGAGCTATGCAAAAGCCATGGTGGCTGAAGAACGGCAGGCTGGCTCCCCTGGCCTAGCTGGTGTCCACGTCCATCTTGGGCTCAATACCCCAGCGGACACGCACATCGCAGTGAGCAGGAACCACGACACACGTGTTGGTGGTGCCCTACTGTCTCATTTCACGTTCTCCGCGACGTCGTGAGCGGTGAACCCATCGCGTGCCCTGGAGGTGAGTTGTGCATGTGTGTCCATTCAGGAGTGTCACTGCAATCCACAACACCCAGCACATCCCACCAGGCCCATCAAAGGTGACTTTGGCTTTCTTCTTCTGCTAAGAGAGCCATTTTTCATTCCAGTATCACTTGGCCTGTGAAAGTAAATCATTACCTCCTCATAGCAAAATACTATTTCAATTCAAAGGGAGGAAGCAAACCATCCTCGATGAAACCCCTACAGAATAAATACAATCTTGAAAATTGTACTCAGTAAGTAGTTCCCAGTGGTTCATTATCAAAAGAGAAGAAAATGGTCAAGTGTGATTTTTTAGGCTCAGCCTTGGATCTGGTATTATTCAGTATATCCTTTAATATCCTAGATGATAGAATGGATATGATCACACACATTACAATTGCAGATAGCAGGCTGCCCAGGATGGTACGTACACTGGCGGACAGAATCAAAATTCAAGCTAATATTGACAAACTGGAAAAGTGGTCTGGAAAAAATTAAATGCAAGAGAGCGAGCTGTGAAGTAATATGCTCAAGAAAGAATAATCAACCTCATAAATGCAAGCTGAGGGATGGCTGCTTAAGTAGCACATTTTCAGAAAGGAGGCTGGAGGCACCCAAACGGGATTCAACAGTATCTCCTGGAAACAGCAGACAACTTGCCATCAGGTGCGATCAAAAGCAGAGACACAAAGTAATTCGGTCACTGTGGTTGGGGTTAGCAAGACCTCTGCCAAGGCAGGACACAGCTTTCAGGCATCTCAGTTCAAGGAGGATAGAGACCATTTGGTGACAATCCTGAGGGGAGCGACCTGACTGCTCAGAGGGCTAGAAAACAGGAAATTAAGGGAAAGATAAGAGGAATTGGAACTACTTCATTTGTGGGAGAGAAAATGAATACAGGAGATAAGAGCTGTCCTCAAGCCCTCTTCTCCATCCCTGCAGTGCACAAGGACTCATGGACTTAGACTGCAGAATGGAGGAAGCAAATTAGGAAGCAAACTAGCAGAAACTAGGAAGAAGCAAGTTTGGAAACAAAACTTAACAACAGTCAAGACAGTGAAGCAGCAAAAGCAAGCGCTTGGGTGAGTCAGTGCTGAGTGAATCAGAGCGCTGCTTTAACTTACAAAGCATCCGTAAAGCTTTTGAAGAACAGAGTAGACAAGTAGCTATTGGGAATAATATAAGAATAGTTGATTCTGCCTTAGGGAAGGGCAGTGGGAGTAGGGGATCTCTTGAGGTTAGGCTCAATGCTGTTTTGCTAGAGCAGCTATTGAGTAATGCTGGATTTCTACTTGTTAGGTTTATTTCTCAGTGACACTTAGCTGAGTGCTACATCGTCCCACTGCTTGAGGGGTCCAGCACATTCCAGTGGCTCTTGGCTGGGATGGGAATATCTTTGCTGCTTCAGCCAATTTCAGTATCCCTTCTATCTTTCTCCTTCTGCAAGAACTCTTCATGGCTGGTTGCTTTTGCCTTCGTTCTTTCTTCCTAGTTATTTTCACACCTATTCCTCTGTGATCCAGTGAGGTCATTGTCATCAGCAAAGAATAGATGATGGATTTTTTCATCCTTTGATGATTAAATGCCATGGGTTTCTCTCAGAAGTATTTCAGATTGTTTCCATAAATTGTTAAAGAGAAGCAGTCTGCATACCATAATAACATGCAAACTAGCTGATGCTGTCCCCAGCATAACCAACATATATGCTCAATCCTGCTAAGCATCAAAACCTTACGTCTTACTAAGGGTTACACATGAATTACATAATCTTTTTACCCATTTGAACAAATTCTAAAATTGACCAAAGAGGTCTATACGATATTCTAATCCCTATGACAAAGCCACAAGGCCTTCCCAATTTTCTCTACTATAGCATTTGTTAATAAAACATTTTTTCCTCAATAGTAATTTTCTTGGGTGTTGGCGGAAACACGGGGAAGAAACTGATCTTGTTGTTCAGCTGTATGTCTTCCATCCCAGGCAAAATATATTGCAAGTTGATTCACAGCAATATTTCAGTAATATTTCCATAAAGATACAAGTTCCCTTTCTTTCCCTTTAGGTAGACTATTAGAAATAGAGTGAAAGCCCTGGGTCATTTATTTTAGACTCCCAGGTCACACTGTCAAACCAGTGGTGCCTGTAGATGAATGCCTCTCCTTCACATGAAATTAATTCTGCTTGTAGACTATTCAGTATTGGGGCCTTTACTGCTCCTCATTGTGTACACCGTGTTTCCAGTTTCTCCAGCTGCTGGAAGAAGTTCAGGAGTTGGCCTTCTCCCCCAGTCTTCTCTGCTGCTTCCAGCTCCAACCAGCACAGTATTTGTTCTGCTGCTGTGAGATGGCTCTTGACAGCACTGACCCCAGGCGTTTTGTAAGACAATGTGGGGGTTTTTCTCTGCCAAAGGAATTTTTGAAGCCATTCTCCCACATTCCCGCAAACTGTGAGTAAAATGGGCAGCTGCAGTTGGGAGATGGCTGAGACCCTGCCTGGGGCAGCTACAAAAAGAGCATGCATGCATTTCTCTAAGGCAGTCTGACTTCGTCGCTTCCATCACCAGGACACTGTCAAGTCTCAGCATTTCCCCCTCACCCACAATGCATTCTTTTTTCATCAGTCCCTAAAATGCTATAAATCACTGTTTAACACGATTCTGTGGCTCTCTGGCAGAGCACCGCTTAGCAGGGGCTGGTGGACATAAAGAACTGCTGCTGCAAATAATGTTCCAGGCAGAAGTATGAAAATCAGGCCATGCCTTTGTTTCCCAACTGTGTTACAGAGAGGTTTCAAACACCACAGGTCCTCTCTG
Organism: Haliaeetus albicilla; assembly: GCF_947461875.1. Lineage (NCBI taxonomy): Eukaryota > Metazoa > Chordata > Aves > Accipitriformes > Accipitridae > Haliaeetus > Haliaeetus albicilla. The sequence continues at coordinate 11,227,771 of NC_091485.1, read as the reverse complement.
GCAGGGTTTTCTCTGCCAGACTCTATATTTGCAAGAGCTGGAACAGTTCTGTGAAACCTTTGCTGATACTGGTCCTGACTTAGCTGCTCTCTTCCAGGCCAGGTATCACTCACACCTGGTACCAAGGTCTCAGGGAATGTGAGCATTTAAGCCCAAACTTGGTGGCAATGCCAGCACTCAAGCTTTTGATCCTTCCCCAGTTACCTGTTCCAACCCATGCGCTGCAGGTGACCATGGCACAGTTAGTAGTGGGGTTGTATCAAAACAGGAGCACCTCGGTTTCAGAGAAACAAACAGTTGGCTCCAAAGGATGGAAAAGCTCTCTTATATTGCCTGTTTTGCATGTGGCAGCAGAGGAGAACTTTTTTGTTAAAGACAAAAAGGTTGTAAAGTTGAGACAGGCCTATTCTGTTCTGGCTTTCAGGCAGCTTTTTGAGAAGTTTTTTCTGAAAAATGTCCCCGCTTTGTATTTGCAACCTCTTGGTACATTGGTACCGCTCTGGGATGGAGTTCTCTGAATAATTGCAACAGCAGGATTTACTTCTCCTTTTTCTGAAGCCCTAGAATAAAAGCATAGCTGAGAACGGAACCTGTGGTAAAGGAAATCTCACCGCAAGGGATCCCCACCCTGCTTGTCTTCCTCCTTGAGCAAGCGGTACAGGGCATGCGCGGGGACTGGATGTGCACAGGGCTGGTAATAGCTCTCCTGGAGGAATTGCCTCATTTTTACTCCTATGAAGTAGGGCAGAAAAGAGGGGGGGGGGGGTTTCAATTTTTTTTTTTTTTTAGCACAGTGTCTCACTTTTTGCAATTTCTTGAGGTGATTAGCAGCTCAGAAACAGTGCAATGACTGGAGAAGACCGATTTGGCATTTGTGGGTTTGTTTGCTTTTAACTGAAGAGTTAACAGTTCTCCTTCCCCTGCAAAGCACAGAGGGTCAAAAGAAGGGACGTGGATTTGGGGCCCATCAAAAGAAAGAAGTGAAAAGCCACATCTGTGTCTTCCAGGAAGAAATTCTGGCATCTGGGTGGACAAATAATGATAATAGTTGTAGAGTATCCTAGAATGAGGAAATCCCTGCAAACATTTACATGCATCTGCAATTCCCTACCCCACAAAGGTATATATAGTAGTTTAAGATGGGAAGTGAAGAGCAGCCTTTCCATCTTCAAATGATGGATGTACATAAACTGGCTGCTGTTGACCGTGGTATCCTGAACAAATTTCACTCATAAAATGTACCTAAAGCCTTCCACTGACTGTACATGGCGAGGATTTTGGTTCTCTCCTGCTGCATTGCTGCACTAATATTTAGTGGGCTCAGGAAAAGATCAGCACCCACTGCATCAGTGTTTCTTCAGCAGCCTTGATTTTGTTAATCAGCCTGTCTTTCATCCTGGCCTTCTTTGCTGAGAACGCTACTTCTGAGAGAACTGTACAACACAGAAAAGTAAAAATAGCAACAAGAGTTTCAGCAAAATGTGGCACTCCATGCAATTACTTTTTTTCCTGTTTGCATCTCCTGAATTTTCTTTTTCTAGCAAGCTTAACTCTTGTGCAGAGACCACCCCCCGCACACACGTATTGAGGCTAGTGAGAGGCTCTCCTAAACAGCAATAGACCATGGCGTTAACTTCTCAAAGCAGACAACAAATGGCTCAGTCTGAAGAACACGTGTTAATAAGTTTTAGTATTTTGCACAACAGGCAGTTCAGAAATAACATTCACAACTGATAGAAAAGAACATAGGCTGGCCAAAAGGAAGACCAGAAACTAGCATATCCCCAAGGGCAGACTCTTTGTTCTCGTACAGAACAGTGCTGCGGTTGATGTAACAGTCTTGGTACAGGCTTCGCTATTGCAGAAGAGACAAGAAATTGGTGATAGCAAAGTAGTGACCTGCAGCGAGTGACGAAGTAGCTAATGTGGAAGACGCACCGGCATGCCCTACTTCATGCTCTCTGCAAGGAGACTGCTGCAGCCTGTGAAACAGCTTTAATGGAGGGGGGATGAGTATATTTTATCTCAATTTGACTTCATGGTGTCCACTCAGTTCTGGAAATAGGCAGAGAGACGCTGCCGCTCGGGGAGGGCAGCAGGGATGGCGGAGCCTGGGCATGGGTTGGCTTGGTGGGCAGCGGCGGGCACTGCCCAGCAGGCAGCAGCTCACCTTTGCCGGTGCCACGGTGTGAGGCAGAGCCCTGGGGAGACCCTCTCCCCACCTCTCACCGGGTGGTTGCCCCCTGCCACAGCACCCTGCCCTCCCGCCGGACCCCAGGCTGGTGGGGGACGGGGATAGGACCCCTCCTCCCTGCTCCCCTGCAGAGGCTGGCCAGGATACAAAGGCAAAAGAAAAAAGGTTATTTTTTTTTTTTCATCATGCAGCTTAGCAACAGCACCTACACGAAGATCTAAGTATAATCTTTTACCCCCCCCCCGCACCTTTCCAAGCAATTAGCATGCTGAAATACAGGCAAGAAACAGGATGGCGATGTCAAAACTGACACGTAGGAAGACCGTTTCCTTTTCGCAAGGGTTTCACCATGTGGACCAAGCTGGCTGAGAACAATTTCTGAACCTTTCTCCTCCCCGTGGAGAATTGCCTCCGCAGCAGCTTTGGTAATTGTCCAAACCCGCCTGCTTTTGGTGACTGGCGCTTTCCTGGTAGCTGATGCCCAGAAGGTCTCACATTTTTCAAAGTTAAGAAAACCCCAGCCCCCATGGACTGCTCTCCAGTGAAACTAGGTTGCTCAAAAAACATCTGAAAAAGGTAGAAAATGAAGGCTGCCCGTTTGAAGTAGATAGACTGTCTTTTGGAGCACAGCAGAGCAGAGAAGAAAGGCAGCTGGTGACATATTCAGTGCAGCGCTGGCTCTGCCTGAGCCTTCTTTCATCGGCCAAATTTTAAATTAATCTCAATCTGGTCTCTGAATCTTGCTGGCAACTTTTCCGGTAAATTTAAGACTTAGAAGAGGCTAAAGAAAGATGCGAGGCAGACAAATTTACGTTAGTGTTTCCAGGTGTGGCCAGCGGTGCCTGGGAAACTGTTGGCGAAACCGGAGGCTGCCGTGGGAAGCGTGGGGCGATCTCCGCCAGTGCTGCACACTTTCTGTGTGCAGGGTGAGCAGGCAAAGACCCCCAGCTCAAACACAGCCAGGCCTAGGTAGCTGGCCACGAACCGAACCTAATTACACTCATGAGCTGATATTCAGGGCTTGCATCTTGAATAAAGAATTGAATGAATCCAAGCCCTTTGCTTTTGCTGTGTTTTCCTTCCTGAGAGTGAAGGATGATGGGTTTTTTTTTCCTCTTAGCATCCAAGCAATGTTATTTCCACCCCAAAACTTTACTGTTCCAACCCACAGCTGATGAATGGAGCGGACAAAATGAGGCATCGCTGTGCAGGGGCGGCAGGGAAGCTGGAGGTGGGAAGGAAACACCCGTGAGCCTCCTCACACAAGGGCTTAGGAAACTGAAATCTCCATCGAGTTTTTCTCTTCATTTCTTCACATTTGTTGAGATTTGCCCTCCGAGTGCCTCGTCTGACTGACAGCCTGCCTCTTTGTCTTCTCTCCTTGCTCCACAAGGCTGGGACGTTGCTTCATGCCAACTCATCCGAACACCTCTTCCCAGAGTGCCCACTTATCCTTGCACCGAGGCTGTGGACTTGTGATCGATTAAAGCAAGGCAAACAGTCTTCTCTTGAAGGTTTTGATGAAATCCCCACTAGTTCCCACTTACTTTAGCAGTTAGGTCAGCAATCCATCGCCGCTGTGCTTGCAGGCCTAGCTCTGTAAGTGTGCCTGAATAAGGCTTTTTCCATTTTCAAGGCCAAAACTAAACTTCTGAGGCAGGCAATAAACCTGCAATTAAGCCTTTAGAGTAGATTGCATTTTAGAAGATGCAATAACTTGTGGAATGAATCACCAAATTTGAAGTTGCCAGATATTTTTTTCTTTAGTGGTCAAGGTTAAGTATAAGAAGAAAGTAACTGAGTGTGGGAGGATCACAAAATATGTTAATGGCATAACAGCAACAGAAGGACTGACCCAGCCCTGTAAATTTGCGAGTTTTGCCTCCTTAATTGCTTTTCCCTCTCTCTCGGGAGCTACCAGAACAGCAACACACCGAGCTTTCAGCCCGTGCTCTCCTGTTCCTTCATCTCAGTCTCGCCCTCAGCCACAGCCAAGCGACTCCACCTGGCCCTGGCGAGCTTGAGCAAGCGAGGGTGAGCAACTCTTGCTTGCTCAAGCCCTCTTTTCTGAGAACGGGGAAGGCAGAGCGCTGCACAGGACAGCCTCCGCCTTTTAGACCCGACTGCGGGTGAGGTCTCACCCCTCCGTTGCTTGCTCCACAGCTCAATGAGCGGAGTAAAACCGCCTGAGACGGACGCGTGTTCCTCAGTGGTTGGCCCACGCTGGTGGAGAGGGCTACCGCAAGAGCCGGTGAGCTCCCTTGACCCAGTCGCCAGCCCAAACTGCCCTTCGTTAGCTGGCCTTTCATAATACATGCGCCGCAGTATAATTACGTTCATTAAAAAAAACCTCAAAAGCCAGAAGCAAACAGGTGACCAAACCAAACCACTCCACTGCACACGCTTGTCCCTTTGGGGAAAGAGAATAAGGGACCTATGGCCGATGCCAGTCACGCTGCCTGGCACACCCCTGGAAGGGTGCACTTGCTGAAGGCATCAGCCCAACCGTGAACCTTGGCAAAAAATGGAACACAGCTCCTGGCAGGCTTGCACAGTGCTCACTTAGCTTGCATTTGAGGAAAGCCCTTTGAGCAAAGCGCTTTGCATAAGAGTAGCGACCCATCTTGAACATCAGGGTTATCTTCCATTTCATAGCCAGTGCTCAGAAGGTCTGGTAAGAGGCATATTAGCACTGTCTGTGCCTTACCTCCTGAAATACTTGCAGGAAAGGGATCACAAAGCAGAGCTGGGAACTTCTCTTGCTTGAGCTGTGTTTAAGATGATGCTTTCTGGGCTCTAAAAGAGAGAGGTTCCCAAGAGTGCATAAATATATTATAAAGCAGCAGAACACTCAATAATTAATTTTCAGCAAGGAAAAGATTTTATTTCAACCAGAATGACATAAAAAGCCTTTTGGATTCTCACAGTCAATCCAAAGGCTGTTGTGAAAGAGACTCAGTCAACATGATCTGATCCCCATGCAGTGACATCCTGACTCCATTCGGGAGCAAATGCAATTTTCTGTGCTATTTCTCAGTAATAGAAGTACAGGCTCCACCAAGCAGCACATTCCTTTTCAGTCCTTTCCTCTTATTTTGCAATTAGAAATGATCTTTCAAAGTGCCAGAATTGCAGCAGCCCAGAGGGTCAGCCCACTCGTTTCCACCAGCAGTGAGGTCTTTGCTCATTTGTGGTGTCGCTCCCTTCTCACATACAGCCAACTGGTAGTTCGGAAATTGAGTATTTAAAGGGTATTAAGGCAGGAAGGGTTGATATATGATATAGTTGCTACTTCGCATGTATTGTGAGCAGCTAAATAATTCCTTGATGAATTACCAAAATACAAATAGAAGCTCATGAAGGACTCAGTCTTGGGACAAATAACGCTTTTAACGAGCACTTTGGGTGGCAGACGGCAGCAAGGCAGCTACGCTTGTGTCAGGAAGATGCCTATATGGCATAGCTAGTTTAAGAGAAGAACTAAGAAGAGATGAGAGATTTGCTGAAGACATAAAAAACCTTAATGAACAAGGAAAATGCTACAAAGCTAGTTACTATGAGTACTTTTCTGCATACAAAGGCGTATAGGATTCTTGCTGACTGACAGCATCTCCTTGCACCACCCGTCCTCAGCTCTGCTCCACCAGACCAGCCATCAGCAGTGTGTTCAAGAGGGACACCCACTTCTCATCTAAGGGGCTGAGAGAGGCAAAAGAAAGCTGCAACAGCCGTACAGCCCCCAGGCCACAACCTAAAAACACCAATAAAAGCCAGGTGCCAATGTTGAGGTTAAAGCCAGGAAGATTTCACGTTACGTTGGCATCCCCTCACCAGTTTATCCAGAGGGTGTGGAAATTAGAGACAGGGAGGTTCTCCTTTGCTAAGAATGCAGTAATTAAAATGCAGTAATTAAAATGCAGTAATAAAGGCCTAACTCCTGCGTGATTGGTGGCCAGCAGCCGGGTTGCTGCCTGGCAGCAAGGGCTGAAGCAGCTGCGAGAACAGGGTGAACCTGTACCCATCGCCCAGTGAACCCACCAGCAGCGCTGGGAGCAAAGCCGCAGCCGAGGTGCTCTCGCAGTACCGGCTGGCTCTTACTCCTGTTGTTTCTGTGATAGTCATAATAGGTTTTTTTTTTTCCATGTTGCTAATAGCCCGGCCATGTTTCTGGTGGGAAAAAGCCATCTCTATTTCATACCAGCCTTCTGTGAATTTTTATGGCAGCTATTTTAGAACTCATTTCAGTGAGTTTCCTCAGATTTCCCCGGTCTGCAATGCTATGTGTTCCTGTAATAAGGATGCCACTCATAGCTAGGAGGCATTCTTCATACATTATTTATTCATTATTCTATGTGATGAATGTGGGAGGTGTTATGAATCCATGGTAGGAGATGTGGAGGTAGACTCATTTGCTTTTAGTACGATGTGATTAAAAAGGGACTCTCTGCTTGCGTAGGCAATGAAGGTATTGAATTTCTCTTATCACTGAGATGGTGAAAAACTTGATTTCTTTCATTTCCTCCATCAAGGATGCAATGACTGCCAGCACAAGCATACAGTGTGATCTGTTCAGAAGATACACAGTTGCTAGACTAGATCTGTTCTCATCACTTGCAAAACGGAGAGCCAGGAAGTAGGCATTTAAGGGATAACATCAAATATTTAGGAGATAAAATCTGCACAGAGTGTGGAATGAAAGATCCAATGGGAGCCTTACTTTAAAGAGCAGGGCTTCTTTTCCTGTCTTCTATCTACTGCCCAAATCCAAATGAAATGTTAGAAGACATTACGTTTGGGGACAGGCAATATGGAGTTCAAAATCACCTGGTTTGGGAATGTTGTCACTCAGGGTTTTGTTTTGGTCTGTGACAGAAGTACAGACCTTAATGACCAGGTGAGATGGTCAGAGGTTTCATGCAGGTTTAAAAGGGGATAAATGAAGACACATCTTTTTGGTTTCTTTATAGTCCTCCAGTTTCACCTTTCCCTTAGTATAAAAGACCCCAAAGCAAAACGCCACAAACCCCAGCCACTTGAAAAAACAGCCAGCCCTTACTGAAGGCGAGCATGAGGGTGGCATTCAGGAACTGCAGGGGGACAGACACGTAATAACAGGACCGGTATTCTTCAGCAAGGAGGACGTAGGTACCTGCAGCCAGTACTGAGAGTTTTGTCTGGACGTGGAATAGGGAACGAAAAAGACGGTGATGCTCAGAGCACCACCAGGACCTGCACAGAGATGGGAGCTGCAAAGATGGGAGGGAAAAAAAAAATCTCAAAGCTGCAGAGATGGGAGCAACAGTCAGATGGGCATGACCCCAAGGAGCCAAGAGAGGGTAACACTCTTAGGCAGAAGACAGTCCTTCTCCCGATGGTCGATGCATTCATGGTGATTCGCTAGACAGTCGCAGCAGCCCTTGGAGACACTGGAGGTGTTACACGCCAGGACTCAGTGGTAGTTGGTTTTGCCTAGAGCTTTCTTCTGCTTCGCTTGTGTGGTTTCACTTCTGATCCTGTTCATAATGTTCCCTTTAATGAATTATTGCACTTTGTTTCTCAAAATACTACTTGCACAGCTATTTTGCTATTCTGGTGCTGAGGAAAGGGCTGGTATGGGAAGATCCAGGGGTATAACATGTCCTGCATTCAGTTGTCCCCTGGAGGCTAGCGAGCCTCCAAGCTGGGCATCCCAAGCTGCACAGAAAGACCTGCTTTTAATGGCCAGATGCACCAAAAATCAACGCTGGCTGCTGGGGTTAGGGGCTCTCCTCTGCTCCCAAGCTGTGGACAGGCCAAGGAACCATCAGATGCAAAGCACTACAGACCGAAACTGAGGCTCAAGCCAACACTAGTCCCACCAAGAGTAACGCACCATGCACACAGTTGTCAGCATTTTGGTTTTGGGCTAGCGTCCTGGGGTTTTCTGAGGGCAAGGAAGCAGTCCTGGTCTCCTACCCGCAGCTTTTTCCCCGAGCCCATCGCGGAGCTTGCAGACGCTGTGCAGAATGCAGCCAGCAGATAAACCCCTTGGCTGGAGGCTTTCAAAGAGGTTTGAGGAATGTCAACCCCGTGACATTCCTCAGGACAGTCCGGCAGTGGTGACAGCTGAGACAGCCGCCGTATGAAGCCTCACGACCCACGGCGGTGAGGAGCAGGCGAGGCTGCCGAGGGTTGGGGAAGGATGATGGCTCCATCCGCCTCAGCTGCTTCCAGAGCAGCTTGTGGAAAGCCGCAGCATCACACCCTCGACTGCAGCATCCACAACCACTGGCAGGCTCGTGGGCAAGGGGAGAGCCTCGGCAGAGGAGAAGCATGAGCAGAGCTTCTTACGTTAGCCAAACACCAGCTTGTACTGGCTATGCAATCACTTATCTGGTTATGGGCTGGAAACATGGCTGTCAAGAAGACGATTTAAAAGAAGCAGAGGGGGAAAGACACGGGGGGTACCCCGGCTAAACCATGGGTACATCTGTGCCAGATTTTTCCCCTGAAGGAAAAGAGGGAGAGAAAAGGGACAGGGAAGGAATGAATTTGGAGAACTCATCACATAGCATCAGCTAAATATAAAGCCCCTGGCCCAGCTAAGACTCAGCTAGGAGACCTCAGAGAGCCACTTCCTGACAGAAAGAGATGCTGAAACCCTAAATGAAAGTTAAAGTTAACCTGGAGCTGAAATTTTTTTCCTGGAGAAAATCCCCAGTAACTTTCTGACAGGACATTTTGTACCTTGCAAAACGATCTCAGTGAAGTTAAGCAACTTCTGGTAGAGGCAGAAATGGCCATAAGTTATGATTTCCACTTGATCTGAAAATTGTGGTCATGTGTGGAGTTGCTAGGGCCCACTTTGCCAGCAAACACTCAGCAGCCACATAACTCTCGTGAACATTTGAGAGTTGAGAAAACTCAGGCACAGATGAACAAAATGTTTACCCGCAGTCATCAGACAAATCCATTGCAGTGGATAGAGGAGAATGATTTCTTGCTGAAGCTACTTGGCAAAATGTCCTTTCAAGGCAGAACCTGAGCATGGTAGTGCAATTGCCAGGAGGTCATTGCCCGACAGTGAGCCCTCTGCCTCATGGAAAACCTTTTACTCCTCCTGACAGTAAGACGGTCTTTAAAGAGCAGGAAAAAAATGTTGAAAATGACACAACAAAATAATTACAAATTACTGCAGCATGTGCCCAGTTGCCTTATGCAAATCCCAGGGTGTGTTCTATACCTTGTGCCTTCTTGTCACAAAATAAACCCTCAGCTCTTTTCCTTGTCAGAGGATTTTTGACAGCCAAGGAAAATAAAGTGCCACTAAAGGCTGACCATCTTATTCATGGGATAACTTAAAAGGACAATGTTTTGGTAACTGTGTTCATTTTTTAGCACAACAAATGCCTGATTATAAAAGCAGCCCAGCCGGGTGGTGAAGACACGGCTCGGTGCTGGCTGTGATGGGCTCCTGGCCTGCGATACATGACGTGGAGCAGACGCGTCTCCCCGGCGGGAGATGCTGTTTCTGCATCCATCGCCATCCCTCTGGCTTGGGGAGGAGGCGAGTGCCTGAGACCTCGGTGTCCCCCTGTACCCCACAGGGCACCCACCTTCCCCCTCAGCACCCGGCCGGGAGCTGCTAGTAGCTGCCACCCAACGCTGACCGGGGACATCAATTAAGGACAGAGGTACAGAGAGAAAAATCTAGAAGTGTAGAAAATTAAAATAGGGCTGGAACAAACCCACAGAAGTTAATTCTCCTACCCCAAGGCAAGTCCACTCTAGACAGATATTGGCTAAATAATTCCCCGAGACTTCACATGATGGGGGATCTGAGCCTTTCCCAGCAGCCTGTCCCACTGCTCTGTGGTGTCCACCCTTAAAAAAGGTTGCCTAAAGTCCAACCCTGCTCTGTCCTGCTACGGTTTAAGACCAAACATTGATGCAACATTTACCTTTTAGCAAATATGTGGAATTCATGTACATTTTAAAGGAAATATCTTGATTAGGGATTTTTTCCTTACTTTTCTTGAGCAGGATATTTAGGAAGCCTTTATTAACAATAATCTCAAGCCTCTTCCCTGGATTCCTTCTTGACAGTCACTTGCCAAAGGAATGACACAAGAGCAAAGATTGTTTCAGGAAACAAAAATATTCACGTGTCAAAAAGAGTTATGGTTTTGAGTCCAACATCCCCTTTCTGAAGTGAAATGAGTGCTGTGGTTTCGTATCATACCCTCGACTTTACAATAGTCATGGGCTGCAGAGCTGAAACACCCGGGCTTGCGCCGAGGGGGGGATGCGATGGGTTGACCGACCGGGCTCGCTGCGGAGTGGCTGGTTCTGGGACCCCAACCAGGTGGGCAGCGAGATGACTGCCGTGGGTGAGCGGACCCCTTGCCGAAACCAAGGCAGAGCTGCTCCCGGTCCCCCAGCCCGGTGCTGGCCTGGCATCCCACAAGCAGCTCTCCCTGTCCCCAGTGCCTCTCCCTGCCCTGCCAGGGATTCCTCCCGCGCTGTCCTGCCCTGACCTCACAGCTGCGTTTGCAGGAGAAAACCGAACCACACCTGATACTTGTTGTTGCCAGGAGGGGAGGTTTTGGATGCTTAAGCGTTGCCGCAGCCCTCGTGCTTGGCACTGGTTCAGGCTCTGCTCGTCGCTGGCTGCTTGTGCTAGCGAGCATCCGATACCGCGCTGCACATGAGGTGTGACAGGGGTACAAGTTGCTGGGAGGTACGGGGCGAGGTGGAGAGCAGCCGTGTCCGGGTGAAGCGGTTTTGAGTTGGTCTTGGTGGGAAAAACGCTTTTTGTACACGACAAAGAGGGGTAAAATCTGTGTTGCTTGTGGTGGGGAATGAATGGGTTGATTCAGCTGACTAGCATCATCTGTTGCTGGTAGTTTTCTAAATAGCATCATACATCAACTGTCACTGGTAGTTGTCATAAGCAAAGGAAATACTTTACGTAAGTAAAGGCTTATTAAAACCAGTAATAATGAAAACAGAGGACAGAGAGGTTCATATCTAAGTCAGCCCACATTTGGGAATGTGCAGTGCCCAGCTGCAAGTGCTAGAGCACTCCAACTAACAGCGCAAAGAGATGATGCTATGTGGTATTGCTTTCATTAATTGCTGCTTAGAAATGTCTCACTGAGTAAATCAAGGAAAGCCATAAAATAGCAGTGAGTTGCTCATTTGTATGACTGTCCCAGCAGGAGAACACTGCTTTGCACAAGGTTTGAAATCCCAGGGAGGACAGGGTGTAAACAAGGGAATGCTCACCCAAGATTGCAAAGCATGGTCCAGCAACCCCAGCAGCACCCAGGGGAGAAAAACTCTCCTAAATGAATGTTTTGCTTGCCTCCTCAGTATCACAGGGAGGTTTTGACACAGAGCCTTTCTGTGCATTATCAAGATTGTGGCTGATGATAAAAAACATTTGTTAAAACTTTTTAAAAGCCATTCCTGGGTGGCAATAAGAGGCAGGACTCGGAATGACTTTGTGGATGTTTCTGCTGCTGCTTGCTTCACGAGGGTGTGATGCCCACCCGGTTTTTGTGGGAGATGTGAATAGTTATTCCTCACTAGCATGTGGTATGGTGGAGCTACTGATGTCCTACTGTGTATGAATATTTTCTTTAGCCTCTCGTTCAGTGACTGGCTGAGCATGCAGTGCTCACCTTGCCATGGCCAAGTGTCAGCACTCTGGAGCAGCAAGTTCAAATGCTTCTGAGGCAGATAAATTAAGCCCTCTGATTTTACGTGGGACCTTAGTACCTCACATTCCGTAGGTTTCTTGGTTATAGTCTCTGCCTCCATCTACCTCAACAATTCTACACAAGTGCACCTCGTGCATAATACATCATTTTGGTGCGTGACATGTTTCACTGACCCAAGAGATGCTATGGATGTTTCCAAACAGCCATACTAGAAGGTATGCTTCCTATCAAGTATGCCAATCCCTGAATTTAACACAGGCTGTGAAAATAAGTCTCGGAGTGTGTCAGTGCAAATGAATCCCTGGGTTACATCGCCTGAGTCTCACCGGGACGAATGTGCCTCCCAGTGCCACGCAACGCTCCGTGCTGCTGCAGGACTACCAGGCTGGGAGAGCCTGGATGTCCACGAAAGAGATCAGAACAGAGGCAGTTCAAGAAAGATGTTCTATAAAAAATAAATAATCAAATATGAAATGATCCAAAAGTACACAAAGTTCTTTCCCATTAAGGAAGAACAGCTCCTGGATCAGCATAAAGACTCGAGATGTCCCGTGCTGTTCTCTGGCTCTGGACTAATCAGTGTGTGAGGAGCAAAGGCAGCGCAGCCGTGCCAGAGCTGCTGCTGGCGTTTCCACGCCGTGCGACTGGGAGGCACCAACGGGAGCCGTCTTTAGCACTGCAGCTGACAACTGACCTGCAAGTTGGTGTGAAGGGAGCTCAAACCACCGGTGCCCTTGCTACGCCTGGCAGGCATTTCAACAACTGCCGAAAAGCGGCTGCCGGGGGAATTCCCTCAGGAGACCCTACCTCTGCAGAAGGCTTTTAGGAATCAGGAAGGGACATTTATTTCCTATGTCTGTTATTCATAGAATCATAGAATAGCTTAGGTTGGAAGGGACCTTTAAAGGTCATCTAGTCCGATCCCCCTGCAATAAGCAGGGACATCTTCAAGTAGATCAGGTTGCTCAGAGCCCCGTCCAACCTGACCTCGAATGTTTCCAGGGATGGGGCATCTACCACCTCTCTGGGCGACCTGTGCCAAGGATACTAGTCACAACTCAGAACTTCTTCATCTTTATACCTGTGCTAGCATGGCTCTATTGGCAGAACTTTGCAGCTTTTAGACTAGAAAAGTCTACCAATCTTTAGTAAGATTTATACTCCAAACTAGCTGAAGTTAGAGGGGCCATCTAGATGTATAACACATGATCTGTTGAAGCTAGGTGAGCCGAATTCCAGCAGTTCAAACGGAAGCTAGAAAGCCTGCGCCTCTTCTCAAACTGAGTTACTGGAGCAGCCCAGGTAACTTTTTGCTCCATCTTCATTAAACGTGGGAGCTCCGGACTGCATGGACTGTGTTCGCAGAGCCTGAGTGTAATTGTATGTAATTTTTGACTGTGATATAGAATCTTTAAAGACAAGATACGTTAAGGAAACACAATGGAGATAAGATCAAAATAACTTGAAATTGGAACACTTGAAAACTTGGCAGAGAATTTGCTTAGGAAATTTGCATGGCAGGGAGGAGTGTGATCCCCCAAATGCTGGGGATTAAATTTCCAAAATTACAGCAGGGATATGCAATAACAACTCCATAATATTTTGATTAGGAAGGAAGCAAATAACGTACTGCAGGATGCTGCTGCCATAGCACACCCCTTGGCAACACTCTTGTTAAAGAAAAAGAAAAAAGAAAAGGGAAAAAAAAGGGAGGAAAAAAAGGAAATCTTCCCATTGCTTAAAGATACATAGAGTAGAATTCAATACTTGGAGAAGGCATGTGCAGGCACTCCTTCCCTTACCACCATTTTCCTCCCTGAACCCATCAAACAACATTTTCCGTGTTTACAGAAACCCAGTTACAGCCAAGTAGAAAAACTGCTCTTCAAAACTGTTGCAGCCAGTGATGATTTCTTTGGGATCTAAGTAGTCTAGCAGGCTTTCCTCCCTTGCTTTTATACAAATTCTTTATTCTTCATTCCTGGTCAATCTCATTAACTTAGCACACACCTTTCACTGCTTTACGCTCTCAGACAGTGATGTGCAGTGGCCTCTTACATTTTGGAGAGGACCACTTGGTTTTAGTGATCCACTTCTGACAGTTTTGGGGTAGAAGACATTTGAGACTGAGGTTTAAGATGCAGCCATAGTAGGAACTGTTCTTGCTTTGTGGGCTGGCTTGTTCTTGAAACCAGGTTGCTGGGTGTTAAGTAGCACTATCAGTTCCTCGTGAGTACCCACAACATCACCTAAAATAGAGAAGTGTCCCAAAGGCCTTGTGCCCAGGGCACAGAAGGAAGGTGGTGTGTTATTCTTTCCAACACTGCAATATCATCACTCTCTGCGTTTAGCTTCTGCTTTCATCATGCAGGGACTTTCTTGCTGCATGTCGTGACATACCCTAAACCTAAAAAACTAAGGTAGGCCCATAAAATATTTCTAAAGACTAGACTGAGAACTGAAATTCATAACTACTAATATTAGAAAACAATAAATGCAACAGAGAAATTGATTTCATGGCACATAATAATTCTCCGATGTCTTATCCCAACTAATACCTTAATGTGATAGCTACCTCTCTCTTGCTGTCTGTATGACAGGGGCTAATGACTTCATCACCCCTTTTCTGTCTAGCATTCCCCATTACTCCACAGTTACAAGCCACCCTCTTCGCTTGAGAGATATCTAAATTATTAGCATGGTTAGGATAAACCCTGCAGTTTTCTGAAGCTATTACTTCACTCCCAGTACATGGGACTTGGTGTTAAACTCTGCTGCTTCCAACCTGAAGAAGAGCTTCTGTGCCCAAAAGCACGTCTTTGCATTTTCAGTTATATCTGTAGGTTGAACAAGAGAAGGTCCCCTTCGGTCTTGTCTCACTGCAACTATTAATTTATTACTCTGTCTCACTAACGTCAGAGATTTTTGAACCTGTTGACTAGCATAGACATGCAAAACAAACACAGTCTCTGTGCCAAGAAGTGAAAGGGTATATGGCAGAGGACTAGGAAGACAGAGTCAGCCCTACTGCCTGCTCATCTGAATGAAGTAAAGGGATGGGCACCTGGCCCAAAGGGTATACAAATGTCTGAAATCATGACCCGCTCTCCCTTTTTAATGTTGCTGTTGTTAAAATGAGGCAAACACTGCTGTAAAGGGGTTTTCTCTCCACTATTTTTGCCACTGCTTCTAGCGGTCCTCTCAGGCAATGAATAAAACTTGAAGAAGGGCAGTCTGGTGCACAAATGTTCTCGTTGTCTTAAAGGGGTCAATGGTCAAAGGTGAAAAAAATCCTGAGCAGTTTTAACGTGGAAACCAGTGAGTGAGTGTGTGTCTGTATCTCCTGTGAGGAGTCTCATTTCAGACAGAGCAACTACTTTGCAGTGAGAGAACAGACTTAGAAGATGCTGAAATTCAGAACAACTTGGTTATATTACTGACCCCTCCATTATACAGTTTATATAATTAGACATAATGACAAAGTTAGTGGTTTGTATCTGGCATCCGGTCCTCCCACAGACTCTAGTAATGTACTGCAGCTTCATAGCTTTTCCAGGTTCTCCTCCCTAAGTATTCCTATTGCTAAATATTAAATGTCAGCAGTTAGCAAGTAAAACCACTCACGTATAAATGATATTCCAGCAGGATGCCTTCCAATCCAAAACAAATCTTTGGTCTTATTCTTGACACCTTAAAAATGTCTTTTAGCAATAACTAATCTACTTGTACTAGGTCACTAGAAAATACACAGGTTACAGTTATACTGTCTTAATACCATTCTCCAAAGAGAAAGAGGCTCCAAAGAATTTTACCAATCCTGAATCCCTCATGACTATTGGTGCAATAATAATTGCAGAGAACGAAGGGAAAGAGCAATATTTTTCAGAATTACAAGAGTTGTTACAAGCATAAATTTAGACACATTAAAAGGCAGTGAGTGAAGCGCAGAGGAAACCTATCACAAAGATCTCAGAAAGTGTTATGAAACAAGAATTCCACCTACTCTGTTGTGTGGTCCTGTGTGCTTATGCACAATGGACAGGCTAAGAAAATGAAAAAACCCAAACAAAGAAGAGCAAAACGTGCTTGCACCCACAGTGCAACTTTGGTAGAACCTGGCCACCTCAGTCCACCAGTGGCATTGAGACCCAAACTAGCCAATTCTCCTCAAAGGTCATAGGCATCAAAATTTTCACAAGTAAGCAGGCATACCCGTAGTTTCACTACTGACCCCTAGAGAGGCTACTGAATATCTGAGCACCTCTAAGGCTATTTTCAGCTCAGCAGCCTGGTGTCCCCAGGCAGCAGGAGGAGGCTCCTTCACAGGATAAAGCCCTTTATGCGGGTCTTGTGGTGGTCCCATCCACCCTGCTGTTGACACCAGCACTCATTTACTCCCACCATGAGCCTTTTAATGGAGCTCAGGCAGGAAAACCTAACCTGCAAAAAAATTCCCCCGAGCAGCTGGGTCTCCTGGGTGTGCTCGTACTCCTAACATATGCAGCAGTGTGTGGTTTGGCACAGCGCAAAGCAGCTGTGTCACTTTATTATTCAACATTTACGATTGTCAGGGATGCTGGCCACGCCTAAATCCTCTTGTAGCTCTGGGCTTTAATTAGCAACATGTTCAAAATACTTTCAGTGCTTCTAGATGACAGCTATAGGTGCCTGCGGACAATGCTGGATGGTACCGGCAGCCCTGTCTGTAAAGGGAAATGTAGCTGGCTGTTAATGAATGTCACAGGTCCTTAGCATCACTCAAACAAGCTAAAGAATTAATTTCTATCAACATCTCTATTTACAGAATCTCTGGATATTTAACAAAGGAACTACAGTGGCAAGTTAATAACAGAAAAAGACAGGGAAGGGGGGTGTTTAGACCATTTAAATCTTGCGTGAAACTATTGTGGCTAATTAGCATGAAATCAGGAACTGAAGGTCATGAGACCAAAGTCAGCTTCCTCCAGGTCATGCCAAAGCTTGACCACAGTAATAAGGAGGTACAAATTGAACAAATGTGGAGGAGCATTAGTGCGAATAACCCTCCAGCTGCATACCCTGGTGCACTTTCCACCTTTGCAGAACGCTCTTCCCTATGCAGGATCAGGCCAGTGCTAACAGGAGAACAGTGACCCTTCCCCAGTTCCCAGTACTGTTCACTGCTCCAACCAATCTGTTCTGCTTCCCTCGTGTTTTTTCTCCTTTTCTGGCATCTGAAAATGGGCGTTGCTCGGACATGAGCAGTCCCTGGGTGGTGGGTAGCTGCCCAGCTGCCCTGCACCAGTATGGGCCAGCACAGTGCACCAGCACTGCAGCTACCAGCCAGTAGCTCTGCTTCTGCTCCAGCGGGGAGCTGTTATAAAAATCACAGCTCTCGGAAAAACATCTCACACGCGATGAGAAATGCCTTCCTTACAGGCTGCCCCATTATCTGAATAAAAATGTATTCATTTATCTTATCTTGCATTTTAATATTATGAGCTGCAGCATCTCAGCATGGCTTTTTCAGCTTCAGTTGATAATTGTGCTAATTTTTCCATCTAAATTAAGCCACACAATGCTCAGGAGCAAAAAGCAATTGCATTATGATGTGTATTACAGAAACGTTGAATAAATACTATAAGGAAACCCTTTTGTGATGATGTCCAGCTGCCTTTCTTGTAGCAAGAAATTACGAAGGCATTGGGAATATGACAGGACTTTTTTCTCTACAGAGTCAGGAAACTTGGGTGGAGGGAGCTGGAGTCGGTCTGCCTGGGCAGAGCAGCTTGGAGACTCGTTGTTGGTAAGGCTGCTGGTGGCTTGCCTGCTTGTTTTCCCCAAACTTGTTCCTCTAGACCAGGCATAACAGCTCGGGAAGAGCATCACAGAGACAAACTCATCCCTATGAATTAGCTGGCAGGGGACAAGCCATCTGTGAGGAGGTGGGCATGTGTTTTGAGCCCAACACGGGGTGAGCCTGTAATGAAAGTGCTCTCTGTAGGAGCCACACTTTTGTGATCTCTCTTAGAGAGCTATGGCTGATAGAAGAGTCTATGTAAATCTTATTTTGTGTGGCTGCACAGGCGGTACACCCAATGGAGTGCAGAGACCTTGGCGATAACAGACTGCAGACAGGATAGCAGGGCCTGACTTCGTCTGAGCGAAGATCTGGTTCTCCTCTTGGTGGGCTCGATGAGCAGGGTCCCTCAAAGGGGATGAGTGTGGTGATTGTTAGTAAGGAGGTCACAGCAAACTTAACTTTCGGCAGACAGAGCAGGATGGTTTAGTCCTTAGTCCTTTTATGGTCTCACCTAAACCAAGGATGGGAGAATTACACCTCTCTTCCTCCGCTTTACCGGGTAGTTTGTTTGGTTTGGTTTTTTTTCACTTTCAAGGACATAAATGCCTGACAAATTGTACCTAGTTCTGCATAATTTGGGGACAGCTGAACATCAGATGTATCATGCTGAAAGCCACAGCCTCCAGAGTACCTTATTCTCTTCAGATGATCTAGTGGAAAACTTTCCCTTGGGAGATTTTAGGACTTTGTGCTGCATCTTTGATGAGCTGATTGCAAGTCCATCAGTGGTCCTCACTCCCAGAACCTGGGAGAGGAGACATGGTCCCTGTATAGGGGGGTTGCATGGCTGCAGAGTGGGCAGGATGGGCTGCAGATATTTGCTCTGCACCCTTTCCTGGGGAAAATAAGCAGTTACAGTCTCTGGTGGGACCCACGGGGTGTGGAAGGAAAATGAGGCAGGTTTATCTCACAGGGCAGGGGGCAAGGACCACTCAAACCCCTGATTAAGTGTTTGCTGTATCAAAAATGTGCCACCAAAGAGCTGTGACCAGTGGACTTGCCCTATATTTTGTTAGTAATCCAAGTGGATTTAGCAGCATATATAGATTTACCAGGCACACAATTTATTTGCATTTATTGAGCCTTATCCTGCCTCCAATTGGATTTTTGCAATACCAACCTAAATAGTTCTGTTCAGACATACTTTGTTTCTATGTGACTGAACAGTCCTCATGAGGAAAAAAAAAGCCCCTTATTTTTGGCACTTTCTTTCTATAGAGAACTTGATTAGAGGAGGCTGGCTTAATCAACTCAGCATCTCTGCTCCAGCCACATTGTAAGGTTACCATACAAATGAAATCATAAAATGGACACACATTTTTGCCTTCAAGGAAGAAATGCCCCCCAAATGCCATCTGCCACCGCAGCAAGAGGGTTTTAAGCTTCTGCTTTTCCACAACAGCGAAAGAAAAACCCGCAAAAGAAGGAAAATCAGAGCGAAAGCCTTCCACGAGTGAGTGCGCTGCAGGGTGGGCTATTTTAGAGTAGAGAGCAATTTCAGGAGAGGGGGTCTTTGGGGCTGTGCAGAAGTGCAGATTGCCCATTCCTCTCCTGTGGAGGGGTACTGCATCCTCCCAAGAGCATCCTGCAGCCAGCACGTCCACCTCCCTCACGTTACTGTCATACGTACACACCGAGCCCATGCTGGAGGAAAACTTGAGCTTAGAAGATACACGAAATCTGTTGTTGCTACCGTTTGTTTTGGTTTTTTTTTTAAAGTAAATTACATTTAATGAAAATATCTGAGACACAAAGTACCTTCTTTTCCTTTTGATTAGCAATTATGGTTGCTAATTAAAGCAATACCAAAATAATTGTGTCATAGTACAAAACTCATGCACATATTTCTCTGTGCCAAAAAAATAAGATTATGACCTCCAGTCATAGTTCCAGAAGAGATAATGCTTTACTAATACTTTTACAGGGCTTAATTCAACATGCAGATGAGAGAGAAGAACTGTGTAGCTTTTGATGTATGGTGCAGGACACCCTGTCACATAAAGATGCAGAGAGAGATCACAACAGTCCCTTTTCTTAGAGTTGCAACACAATTAGCCAAAGAATCAGCTTCAAGTGTTCTCACATTCCTCACTTTCTTTTGTTTTTCAAATCTTCTTTGTGTGTTAAAATATAACCTGCGTTTCTGTTGGTGTGAATTTTCTTTGCCTAGTGCCTTCACATGGACACATCTTTGACCATTTGCTCAGGGGAACACTCACTGGACAAGACTGATTTCCTGCAACCAACTAAATAGTCTTTTTGTAAGAATAAAAGAAAGGCACATCCTCCACAAAAGCTAATTCATGCAGCATGACTCTTTGAATATATAGTCTAGCAATACACAAGTGTTGGAAGTGGCATAAAAGATCCTTGAAAACACTTCTAATTGATTAATTCAGCAGGGTAGCACCGTGGAAATGATTGATTTTAGTCTACCAGACCTCCCTCTGGCCTTTTCAGAGACTCTGTTGATCGGTACTTGAATGGACAATTGAATACAAATGGCAGCATGACAATAGCACCCAAATTATTTAAAGCTTGAAGTTTTCCTGTCATTTTAATGTATCAAATTGACTGCAACAGGTTAAAGATGCCCCAAAGACCAAAGCATTTTTTAAAAAATGTATCTTTTAAATAGTGACAACATTAAGGTCAGTAGTAATGACTGGTCTCAGATAACTGATCTGATTGACAAATAATAGGTGACTGTGTTCTCCTTAGACAACGAAGGCTGAGGCATAACAAACACGGTGATAAGGACTATTAGAAAGGGTAGATAAAATCACAATAGGAGATTTTTTTGAGGTCATCAAGTCAGTTTCCTGTTTTAGCTGGATTTGATACAGCCTTTGCAAACCAAACCAAGGGCATGTACGTTACCAGTGCTTACTTAAACTTAAGCCGCCCTTACTTTGCCAATCAAAGTAAAAAATGTTAGTGACATGGGCTGAAATTTCTGCTGCTCAGCTGGAGTTTAGGAGGCAGGTCATAGCTGCACTGAAGACATATAGTTATGAAATACCAAAATGAGAAATGGGAAGGACTATTTGTTGGTGCTTGATCCTCTGGGCTTGGCTCGGGCAAGCTCCCGCTGCAGCTCAGACCCACTTTCAGAAGCCGTGCAGACCTGCTGCGAAGAAAGGTGGTTTTACTGCTCTTCCTTTGGCAGGATAACGCTTGAACATGGCTCGTGATCTTAGACATAACCATTTCATTGTGCTTCCAGAGTAATCATGTGAAATATTGACGGCAGAGGAGGCAGGCAGTGGCTGCGAAGGAGCCCCTCGCTCCATGGGAGGAGGATCACGCTGTCTCCTGCCCTGAAGGAAACCTCTTCTTGATGAACTTACGGCTTTTTGAAAGCTCCTTGGTTTCCCTGGGCCCCTGTCCTGAGCCAGGGCTGTGGGGTTGACGTGGATTTCACACATGGACTTCTGCAAAGGCAGCTGAGGGCTCAGCAGGGTAAGCAGGACACAACCCAGCCCCCGGTTTGAGAGGGAAGGCAGCCTTTCTCCTTCCCGGCATCCCCGATACGACCTTTAAATCCATGGTTTACTCGTGCTTGGTGGGACCTGCCTTGATTACTAAGTGCTGCAAGAAGGGGAAGCGTGCAAACTCGTGCTCATCAAAAGTATTTAGGTATCTTCTGCTGGTATTTGCAAAAGGACTTTGGTACTTTGACATCTTTTGAGGGTCTAAACCTGCTAACGCGGTTTCTCTTCACAACTTCCAGTGGCGGCTGGTTTTGATCAGCTCAGCTGTACTGTCACACCCAACCTGTGCCATCAGACCCTGCAACTGCAGAAAATTTCACTAAACAAGTTACAAGTGTTTCTTCAGATATCATGGTTGGGACTTGTTCAGGCTGGCCGGGACTCAGTATTATATGCATTCATTTGCCTCAAAATTTACCAACTTGTTCTCTGCAATCTCAGCTTATTTATATAAGTATTGAAAATCTCTTACCCTTGTGACTGTAACGTAAACTATGAAAATTATTCACAGAGTGTAACCAAGGAACATCTGCCCAAGCTATGAGCTGCTTGAGGAGGTGTCAGTACAGATGTTCCTGACGTTCTCTCCCCTGCCCCACAGCCTGCAAAAATACATAGTGAAAAAGGGGAGAGAATCACTTTGTATGCACCTAAAACCATTTCCTAGCAAATGACCTAAGCAGACAGCATTTCACTCTGGAGCGAGGAGTGGCACCTGCTGGAGAAGTCCATCCTCCCCTCCACCAGCTGGCCCATCAGCCGGGAGGGAAGGCCAGCACGGCAGGCTCAAGTTGGACCGCTCCGGACTGGGAACCAAGCATCTCTTGTGGGGACTTCTCCCTGCACATCTGCTGCCTTTCCCTGTGGCTGTCAATCACTGTGCAGGGGGTCCAAGTACCTGTGAAGCTTTTCTTCTTATGCTCTACCCCCGACAGCTTACAGCTTTTTCAGCTGCATGTCAGAGGGAGCCCAGGCTTGCTGGGCTGGACTGATTAGCTCTGCATCCCACCTGTATATTTCACAGAAACGGCATTTTTGTGCAATCCCCCTTTAGGTCCCTCCGGTTAGGGCCATGGCAGCACACCTCTCATTATTCAGCATCTTGGGATTGCAATAATTTCTTTTTTTTCCCATTACAGGTGCATAGGAAGCACCATGAAAGTATGTGCCTGAGTCAAGCTCTCAAGTTAGTCCCCGTTAGCAGGCAGAAACGTTCATGAAATTGTACACAGGGCAATTGGAAATGGCTTAACCAAGCTTATCCGCAAGCAGAGTGCTAATGAGCAATAATTAGTTCACTCACGAGCTGTGGGCTTAGCTCATCTGCTTAAAAAGGAGTGGGTTTCTAATATAATGCCAATTTTCATTACAGAGATATCATCAGCCAGCGCTCATCTCAGCATTAAGAAGATGTTGCAGTTTCTCAATTCCTGCTGAAAAACTTGCAGAAATACTTCGGTGTTTCTAAAGAGCATCTGGGTGTATTAAAAAACCCCATACGCATGTGTAGGTAAAATATTAATTCCTTAAGTTTTAAACCATACTGGGTTTATCTTGCACTAGGAAAGCAAAGGGAATACAAGCAATTA
This sequence comes from Haliaeetus albicilla, assembly GCF_947461875.1. NCBI lineage: Eukaryota > Metazoa > Chordata > Aves > Accipitriformes > Accipitridae > Haliaeetus > Haliaeetus albicilla. The sequence continues at coordinate 11,204,948 of NC_091485.1, read as the reverse complement.
CAGGCAAACTGAATTGCTCTGTCTACCTTCTTCTTAGAAGTTTTTTTTCCACTTCAAGGTGATTTGACGTTTTTGGGTTAGACTTTAGGAACTCAGTGCGGGAGCCTGGCTTTGTGTTGCTGCTCCAAACAAGAAACGATTCAATTATGCATCAGCCCACCCCTTCCCCAAAACTAAACCCTCTCAGAACCTGAACTCCCTTCAGCACAGGTTTTAAATAGAAAGGATAAGTAGGGTAAAGCTGGTTGTGGGAGCTACTTTACCTTCCATATTTTCCATCAGACGATGCCTCTGACCTGGCCGGGGTCTCAGGTCCCTGGCTGTGTTTTCTCCTACTGGGAGATGCCAATCTCCTCACGCTCTGTGGATGATCAGGAGTGGGAAATTGAGACACTTCTGTGTTGCAGAGCTTTCCTTCATAACTGTGGGTCTATTCACTACTGTGCCAAGATTTGGTGAATGCAACAGATGTTATTTTAATCTAAGGGTTCAAGTTTTATCTCAGATTTTATATTAAATGAAAGGGCCTAGTTTCACTGAAGCGTGGTTGTGTGAAAGCATTATAAGGCTGTTCATCTTAGGCAAAAGTATATAATGGGTACTCCTGCTAAGCAGTTTTGCAAACTTGGTGACAAGCTTATTGCTGTTATTTTACTGCACACTGTTTCCTTAATGCTTGGAATATGTTAATCTTTTTTCAGTTTTGTCTTAGTGGTCTAAAATCTGGATGTTAAAAACAAAATGGGAAATTTGAGCTTAATTTCTTTGTTGTTTTCGAATATGCTAGTTTGCATCCAGAGAATTTACCCCAACAATTTGACTTCTGCATCAGAGCAAGTGGTGTAACATTTCTGAAAGTGGAGAGTTTTGCTCATCACAAACATGAAAGCACCTTTTGGTGTGTATGTTGGACAATAACTGATAAGTAAAATAAAAGTGAAGAGCTCACTTGAAAAAAATTGGCAACTCTAAGTTAAAAAAAAAGCATTTTTCAACTTTAATAGTGCAATGGTAATATTTCAGTGGAGGTCTGTATTCCTCCCAGAATTTGCCTGATGCATACTGATATTCCCTATAGCTGTCCATCACTTAGGAAGTAGCTGCTTTCCATTATTTAATACAGATGCTTTACAAATATTTCTGTTATTCGGTTTCTCCTCAAGAGAAGCAGCCAGCACTTGCAGAGCTACTAGAGCTCAGCCGTGGGCGACTACAGCCCAGGCCGGCTTTTGAAGGTGACTTGCAAAGAGAACTTCAGGATCTGGTGGCTTTGATGCCACCAGCGCTCAGAAGCTTTGGGAAATGCAACGGCTGCCTCTGGCACAGGATCATACTCCACAAGGGATTAAAAACCATTTCATCATAAACGCCGTGCCATAGCATCTACCCCAATGACATACTTACCCTGCTTGGGTTTAAATCTCCATCAGATAAGACCCAAGTGTGGTTCTTTCTCATCTTTTAAAATAAAAGTTACAAGCTTTTATCTGGACTTCCCAAACCAGATGCTCAGGGCAGTGATCGCTCCATGCCTGGTGACTGTACTAGTGCTTTTAAGTGTCTTGCATGTCTTTTGCATTTCTTTAGCCCTGGTGCCCTCCACTCTGCACAGGCATAATCTGTTGTTCCTTTTCATCACTTTCTCTTTGCTTTCCAGCTTAGTTTTCCAACATGTCACTCCTTACTCAGATCAAAAGGATTAACAGAGCTAAAAAGCTTAAGCAAAGCAGTCATTATATTTGGCACAGGTTTGCTAGTGCCTATGCTGCGGACACTGTAATCATTCTGTTTAAATGACCAGCTTTGGACCAGCTCATTATTTTTTTTTCAGCTGACTGCTAAATTCTTACCTATTTTGAAAAAAAAGTTAGAGTTGAAACCCTCTTTAGAAGATCACTATGAGTGGGATTTATCTTGACTAATTTTATCCATCTAAAAGTTTTGGGACTAGCTTAAGCCCGTACTGTTCTCAGGGAGGAGAGGGGAGGAACTGAGGATGGTCAGTGAGGTAATTCAGCAGGAGAGAGTGATATAGCAATACAAAATGTCTAGATTGCTCCGTTCCCTTTGTCTTCAGAGCAGGAGCTGAGGGTGTTACGCTCAGACCCGGAGGCCACGGTGTGTCCTCCACTTGGGAGAAGATGCTGTGGGGCAGTTCCCATCTCCCCTGCGTAGCGCAAGGCTCACGCACGTCCTCAAAGTACAGTCTAAGTGGGATTTAAAGGAGATTGGCCCTAGTCCCACTCGGGGATTTAATTCCTTTGGATTTTATGTAAGCAGCCACCAAAGCTATTTAGTGCAAGGCATTAGGTAATGTAGCCTGCTCTGAAGATGTAGGGCTTGTGGGTTTTCCAAATGTTCAGCAGAACGGTGAAGTCCTTGCTTTAGGAACATAACAGTTTTAATGCCCAAAAAAAGAAGGGGGAAACATTTGGCTGTTGGACAGAGTTATTCCCTTACACTGCCCCTAGTTTTTAGCAAGTATTGTTTCATGACCCAATGAAATTTGTTTTAAGTCCCACAAGTGGTGGGAGAAGTTTAGTGGCTGAACACCTTCCTTTCATTCAGCAGTTGTCTTCTAAGGTCAAGGCATCTTTGAGGAGGCTTCGCCGGACATCTGTAAGCTTGAATTGGATAAGAGTGAGGAGCAGTAGTGCCCTCACAACAGGAGCTATTGCCTCAGCACCATACTTTTTAACTGATGCTGAATGCGAGACCGCTATCGCTCTGCGTAAGAGTTATCAGATTTGCTGATAATTCAGCTGAGAATTGCTGAAGTTTTGTGGTATCCCGGAGGGTGAAATGAAGGGGGGTTTATATGCTAGTTCTATAACTATAAAGCAGAGTGTAGCCCTCCAAAGGAAGGGTAAAAACACAACAAACAAAATAACTATTGCTACTGGTTAAAAGTTACAAAAGTTTTTGTCTGTCTTGCTCAGGCAATTGCAATTATCACCCGTTTCCTAGGAATTCTTAATATTGGCACCTGTGAATTATTGGCTGTCATACAAACGTTATCTACTACATTTCCAACACCAGCTGCCCTGCCAGGGGTCTGCTGCAGCCTTACAATTAAGCTGTCAGCTTCCCTGGTTGTAAGGAGTAATGACAAAGCAGCTCCAGCTTCTCTGAAACATACCTAAAAATGAATGGTTGGGGGGGTCACATTAAGAAAAAACAAAACAAACCACGCAAATGTTCTTGAGGTTGTTTTCAAGTACTTATTGACGTGAAATTCTCAGTACTTTAATTTGTATACAAAACGTACCTAGAAACCCATTATGATTTTCCAGTCACCGAAGGCTGGAGTTTAAGCATCGCACGGGTACAGCGCTAACAAAGCCTCAGTGGGAAGAGGTTTTGCACAGCAATGAAACATTAGTCATACTTGCGTATTCTGCTTTCCACACATTGAAGGTCTGAGGAGACAAAGAGCCGTGCCCTGGACAGTTTTGAAATCCATCAATCTCTGTCATTCCTGAATGGAACCCTCCGAGTGGAAAGGCTTTTTGCCCACGCAAGTACCACAGCATTGCACGGGGTGTCATGCCGCCGGGTATGTTACAGTATGTTTTCTAAAGAACATTTCCCTGAGGTAAGAGGCAAAATATAGCTCTTGTATCCAATATTGCATAAAGTCTACTCCTCTGCAGGAAAGCAATCTCCTTCTCCCTTCCCAAAACAAAAACACCATTTAAAATTACATTATTACCAAGAATGAGCAGGACAAACAGTGCACTTATTTTTATTGCCATTTAAGGGTAGTTTAAAGCCAGGCTTATCTATTACCTTATAGAAGATTATTTCCATTTACAAATATGAAGAGTATTTCGGTACTGCTTTCCCTAACACCAGTGACTTGTATAAATACTTTTTTTTCCTAGGAACAAATTACATGTACCATGAAATATGGTAAGTTTTGATATTGTGTGAGGCTATGCAGTTCATGTACAAATTGAGCTTTTGCCGTTTTTCTTTTCTGGATGACATTTTTGCTCCTAGCTTCTTGCTTTTCTCTTAGTTTTGGTGGCAATTGGTTTGGTTTGGGTTTTGGTTTTTTTTTTTCACTTGGAAGCAAATCAAAATACACAGCAGACATTTTACTGTCTAAATTGCACAGCCAGTTTGGAGCAGAAATAATAAAATGTTCACAACATTACTGTAGTAGGCCTTGCTGGTGAGGTGAAAACGTGCCTAACAATGAACACCTAATGAGATTTGATCAAGGCTCGCCATCGATTCTTTGCCCTAAAGGTTAGAGGTCGTGAAAGCTGCATTAGCACCAGAAGGATACAGCTTTTTAGGCCCACACTTGCTGGGCAAACACTGCGGCTGGACCCCTGATAGCTGGCAATGCCCCAGGATGGGTTTGTGGTGGTGACAAGCAGTGCTGCCAAGGGCTGGACCCAGACCTGGACCCGAACCGGGACCCGGACTCTGACCCAGAACCAGACCCAGCACGGTGCTGTGGGTGGCTGGGGCTCATAGGATGAACACGTGGATGGGGCCCCCCATGCCTTGCCTCCCAGCCCCAGCTGGGATTATGCTTCTAAACGAGTCACTTAAGGTTTCTGCTGCAGCTTCCCCACCTCTTCCCTTTCACCAAATGCTTACAGTGATATGTGAAGTGGTATGGACGGGTCCAACCCAGCAGAATAGCTGCAGAGACCACCCAAGACCGGGGACCTCGCAACCTCTGCGCACCCGGCTGGCATGGCAAGCCAGCAAAAGCCATCCAAAATGCTCCTCAGCCACACAGCCAGCAAAATTTCCTGATTTGCCATCCTGCATCAGGGACGTACAATCCTTTTTCTCCGTGTGAAGTCTTATTGTTTTTGTGCAAACCCCTTCTGTTAAATTTCAGGAAAACCCAGAGAAACCTCCTCCCCACAGGTTCCCAGGGCTTTAACACGTGTTGGTGGCCAGAAGCCAAGTACATTTTAGGGAGTAGCAGCAAACAGCTGCTTTTCAGACTCTTCCCAACACAGTTTTAAGACTTGCTCCACGCAGTTATTACAAGCATGATTCAAACTCAGCTTCCAACCCTGGCATGAGCAGGACCTTTTAGCCTGCTTTCCTAAGGAAACGCTGTACATGTGATGACACTCTCATCAATAATATTTCTTAACCCACTTGCCAGCTTCAATCAAACCTCGCAACCAGGCAGCAGTCTTGGAGACCCCAAGTTCCTACAGGGTTCACGAACCACATGTGGCTGGGCCAAGGGAAATGAAAGAAAAAGCAAGTCAACCTGTATGAGACCCCAGAGAGCCCAGGGAGAGGGGGATGCTCTGGATGCCCGGCTCCGGGAAAGCTTTGCAACGTTTTTCATCTGCGTGGACACTGGACTGTCCAGCAGAAAAGCAGATTTCATTAGTTCTAATATCGGTTTTTACAGCAGTATCATGAACTTATGCTCTCTGGCCGATGTCTCCCACAGTATTGGAACCAGCCCCCTCTGGGAGGTGAGAACGGAGAGTCAATTTTGTGAATGTCAAAAGCCTCTTGGAGGGCTTCTCAGGTGCGAGCCGCAGTTGCTTTCCCTTGGCTGGAGGGATGGCCACAAGCAGCGAGGCAGCGAGGACAGGGTTGCTCCCCATTTGAAAACATGCCTTTGTTCAAAGCAGCAGTTTTTTGCCATGAGCACACACGTGCCTGCAGGGAGCTTCCTTCAGGGACCCGGCTGGAAAATGGGGCCGCAGGGGCTGGCTCAGAAAGACGGCGGAGTCGCCTGGCTGTTCCTTTGAATGACTGCTTTAACAAGGAGGTACAGTGACAGCCTGCACTCACAGGGACTTCGGAAACCAGCCAGCAGTAGTTTCCTTACTAGACTTTTTTTCCCTTTAATTCTACACTGCACATTTCCAAACAGAAGAGTAGCACATCTCCTGTAATAGCAGCAGTTTTGCTGCAGCACCTCAGCAGAAGGCAGCTAGGGAGAACAAGCCGAGTCTGGACGTGAGAAACTTGCAAGGAGCAGACCCTCACGACTGGTCTCAGTACCAGCCACGCCAGGTCACAGAAAGCCGTGCTCCTTCACCAATGCAGGCTAAAGCAATCCAATTCAAGATGCCAGAAGTTATTTCTAGTAACAAAGCCAACAAACACTCTTCTAGCCGATTAGTATTTTTCAGACTCATTATAAAAAAAAAATAAAAATCTCTATCCCTCATTTTCTCTTTGTTCAGTGCTGCAATGTTTCCCTAAGCCAGAGGCAAGATAAAAAGACAGGGTGGGAGAGATGTGCAAAGATAGCACCATTGTCAACCAAAGAAACCTCCTTCAATTATTCAGGGTATCTGCCGTTCTCAAATTTCCCATTCTTACAGCTTGAGCTAAGTGCTGCTGCATGCATTTGGCAGTAGTTCTTATCAACTCAGAGGACAGCTCGAGTAAGGTACATATGTATTCGTAGGATAATTAACGTCTAAAGTGCATGTTGTGGTAAGAATTTTCCATACACATTCCCAAACTATCTGCCAAATGCGTATTTGTAAAGAGTAAGGATCTTCAAATGGAAAAGGTAAATGTAATCCTAAGTAGATATTAAACAGAAGTGCTCTTTTTCTACTTCATTAACAACTAGAAAATTGACCATAAAGCTGTGGCAAACCAAAATACTCACAAAGCTGCAAGCATCAAAAACCAGTGAGCAACTGAGCACAGCCAACCGACAACTAGGAAAAGCAGGCTTTCTGATATCTACCAGTAATATTTTGAATCTGAAAGGCAAACTGGAGTTGAACTTATAACAAAACAATATTTAAGAAGGTAAATGTGAGAGCTGGGTGTCTATGCTACAATGCTATGAGTTAGAAAAATTCAAACAGACCTTGGTATCTCTATGGATAAACTAGGATAGTGAAGTGACACGAGCTCTGGGCAGAGGTGTTGAGAGGCAGCATGCTCATTTTATCGTATTTATCCTTTTGCAGTGTAGTCTGAATGGCATTTTCATTTCAAAATCCCTTTTACAATATATCACCCCCTTGACAGGGGAGAGGATGCTTCAGTTTGCCAGCCAAATCGGCCCATCCTCCTGAGCCACTACGTTGCATCTCCTTAGGAGTGATTAGACGCTACAGCTGCCTGAACCAAAGAAATCCCCTCCGTTTCCCCAGCTTGTCACAGATGCGTTACCCTTGCTGAGTGTCTGCAGAACCATTGGTAGCATTTCTCTCCAAGGTGCCAGCTGAAAGCAAGCCTGAATAAATCAGCTAGAAGTGGCTGGATCTCCGTACAGCAGCACCTGCTGCCGTATATAAGGTCTGTCATGGAAGGCAAGAAAACTGCCTCCAGTAAAACCGCGGTGAAATGGTGAATAACGTACCCCAGCAACTTGCAGCAAGGCTATATATACATTAGCTCAGTGACGTGCACGGCTCCTACCAGCCGAAGAAGCAGGAAGGCTCAGGGCATTGCACTGTGACATTTCACAAGCCACCGATCTGGTTACGTTCTTCTCAATCAAACTTTTTATGCTTTGTGCAGCTGGTCAAAAAAAGTGGGGTAGCTATTATTCTGCATTCCTCTTCCAACGCACAAATGCTCCTCACTTAAAACTCTCTTAGAAATGCGAAAAAGCTCCTAGCCATCTTAGGAAGGGACCCTTTCAAACCAGCCTCTCCCAAAGGTGGTCCACCAGCTGCAGGGCTTTGCTCAGCAGGGACTCCCCCATTTTGGGGCTGTAGGAGATGGACGGACAGCCGTGGCGGTGCCCCTGCCCTCTTGCCGTGCCCTCAGCGACCAAGCAAAGAGCCCTGGACCTGGGGATGCCCGTGGGCTCTGGGGAGCCGTGGATCTCCACTCCGTGCTGGCCCCATCCGCGTGGTGGGATGGGTGCTAGCTGGTGAGGGAACACGGGTGGAAAAGGGGGATCGGGGAGGGGATTAGGGGCTGGGGAGGGGGGATCAGACGCGACACTTACTGCAGAACCGCCGTCGCCTGGCCACGCGTCGCCAGAGCCGCGTCCGCACCCAGTGCAGGCACGGGGACAGGTCCATGGCTTGAGGGGCTGCCCGTCCCCGGGGCCACCCGGGAGGGCCCGCTCCCCGCTGGGCAAACCCGCGGCAACCCCCGGCCAAGCCCCAGGACGCCGGGAGGACGCGGCGGGCGGCTGCCGAGGCCCTGCCGTCCCTCCGTCGCCACGCCATGTTTTATGCATGAAGGTGGCGGTGCGTAATTTCATCCTGATTCTCCGCGCCTGGTGCGCACGTGAGCTCCTGCGACATGGAGGAGCCACGGCATCGGTCCCTGGGGGGAGAGGGAGAGAGCTCGGGGGGAGGCAAGCAGCGTGGAGCAATCCCGGGGTGGGGGAAGGTGCCCATCAGAGAAACGGGGCCTTTTTCAGCCTCTGCAGTATCGGCTGAAGTTCATCCATCTACAGGTCTACAGGTGCTGCGCTCTGCGTGGACCCCAGAGCGGGAGGAGATTCACGGATATTCGGATGCCCTCCAGAAACCCATGTGCCCTCTGGTCACAAAACCACGGTCTGTGTCTGAAATCCCAACCCCACTGCTCCACATCCCTGGCAATGTGGGGAAGCAGGGGTGCCAAGAGTGAGCTCCATAAAGCTTTAGTGTGTCCATGTCAGTACTGCACTGGTAGGGGTGGTCAGCATTTCTTACTTTCTTTTACATATATAGAGATATATATATATGTATATATACACATCCATATCTTTCTTCATGTTTCCATATTCTAATTTCACTTTTGGTATTACAGTAATCCCCAGAGTGCCACTCATAACCCTGTCACCGCTGTGCGAGGCCCTTGCTCCGTGACTTGACAAAATGACCTCTCCTCCAATGAGTTGACAATTTAGGCACCTGATCACATTCCTATAAGCTTCGCCTTAGCAAATACGTGTGTGTTTCTTACCTTAAGTGTTCCCTACATCTCAAGAAAAAGGCTACCACACACACCCCCCTCCAGCCCTGCCGCCCCAGCATATCCTTCACCAGGTAAGAGCAAGGCTAAGAAGTGGGTCTGGAGCACACCAGCTGTGTTGCAAAGGACCCCTGAAGCCCTTCCCTATCGCAGGTCCTGCTGTGAGACCACTGAAGGTTGGACAGGAGGGCTGCAAGCCTTTCCACACACACTGGTGTAACTGGAGAGCGGTGGCTGGCGGGGTTTCAGGTTTCGTTGCCATTTGAATCTTGTAGTAGGGTCATCCAAAGAGCCGTCATCGTCAGTTTTTCTGGTCTGACGTAACCAGGTAAATCTTGCACTCTCATTGTAATGATAGATAAAAGCCAGCAGATGCATCTGAGCTTCATTTTAAAGTTTGTTGGATTCATCCCGGTCTGGACTAAAAGTAGTATTTTGAATCTACTTTGAAAAAGTAGAATTTTGAAGTAGTATTTCCCAATATTTTGTATTGGGAATATGAAAAAGTTGGTGATATTTGCCCCTGGGGTTTGTGTTAAAGCTCACACGTAGCTCATCCACACTGGGAGTTCACACAGGATTCAGCATGCAACCCCGAACAGCCTGGAAATATAGAAACAAACCCACAAATCATTGTGAAGGGAAGATATAAAATTCCACGGACCTCCATTACATTTTGCCAGACATCAGTCATGTCAGATTATTCATGTGGAGCTGATCAGAAATGAAAGTAATGGGTGGTACAGAAAAACACTTCGAAAAACATGAAGAATTCGCTCTGAGTCTTGAGTCATTGCGCAATAATTTCATTTTGAGACCAGTCAGAGTGAATTAGCCACATACTGTGGTGGACGACACTGCTGGCATAACAGGGAGCAGCTAACCCAGGCTGTTTTCTCCACCGACATGCTTCTGGTATGTGAATGGGCACCACCACCTATTTCTGTTTCTATCAAGAAGGACTCATCATATGATGCTTTGAATCTGCTGTACCAGACTAGAAGAGATTCCTGGGTCACCACATCCAGTCTCCAGCTGCCTTAGGCAATCCCAGCATATTTCCAGCCTTTAATAAATTGTATCTCAGAGTTAGGCTTCCTGCCCTCTTGCCCATTCTTTACTTGAGAAATAAGGAAATACTGGTTGAGGGAACTTTAAGTGGTGGAGAGTCACTTTTTGATTAGAATTCAGCACAGCTGTGATCTCAGTGTCACCAGTTACTTGCAGTGACCCTGATGCATGTAGTTTACAGCAATAAATGAGATATAACAGCAGGTATGTGTGGACTGGAAATAGAAATCAAATCTGAAATGAGAAAGGTATGATGGCTTTGTGTATTTTATGCTTAAATAATGCTTATAATTGTCTTTTTAGAATCCTACAGACAAATAAGAATAATGTAAGAGACTAGCTATGTAGCATTCAATTTTGCTTGTTTAAGGAAAAGACATTACAATGAGAAGTATATTTGTGCTGATGATAGCTTGTTTGCTTCAGTATTTGATGTTTGCCCCCCTCTTTGTTCTTTTTCAAACACAAACACACCTAAGCTTAGAATATGGTACTTGTAGGTATATTTTTACCTTTGGGTAGGCGGAAGTCGTCATTTTTACACTTGATTGGTTCCAATTCATTATTATTTTCTTCATAACTTATTGGGTGATTTGCATGCAGTCATCTGGCACCAAAGCGCAAAGGAGACGTTCAGAAAACCTTAATTATGCACATCATTTTTGACACCACCCCCCCCCCACTTCAATTTTCCTCCAGCTCATTCTTTGTAAATGAATGATGACATGTCAGAGTCACAAGGCAGGGCACCCAGTACATGTGCCTTTCTGCATTTTACTTTAAAATCTTGGTGGAGAGAAAAAGACATGCAGTCGCACAGTAGAACTAGGAACCACAGAGGCAGTTCGCACCCAGTCATGTTGCTCCTGTAACTCCAATCAGCAAGAAAAACCTTGGCAACAGCCAATGAAGGCAACAGCCAACGAAGGCAACAGCCTTCAGTCATCGCAGAGTTTCCAAGGTTAAATATAACCCCTCAATCCAATGCTCCTCATTGACCTCCCAGCGCAATGTGGTTTTCTAGCGGCTGCTGCTATTCTTCTAGAAAGACAGAGACCTCCTGCAGAGAGTGATGGCCACAAATGGGTGCCTGAAGCCCTGACGTGTGGCTCTACTAGTTTTTTCCCTAACATGCTGCTGATAAACAAGCACAGTTAATGAACCTTTTCCATCAGCAGAGGGGATCTGTTGTGGGGCTAGGTTCCCCCACTTCTCTTAAAGGCTTTAAGATGGTCTGATTGCAATATAGGCAATAATTTTTCAGCTTAGCAAACCACAAGCCCGCTACATGTCAGAGCATTGTACTTTGGCGTTTCAGATGCCTATGTTGATGTACAGTGGAATTCAATCTTATTTAATGCTTGAAAGCAGTTGATAAGGTACAGTGATGTTAGTGGATGTCAAGAGCACACGCTGCACTCAGTGACGGAGTAACTAGCGTTTCAAGGAGAACTTCCATTTAAGCCACTCACTCCGTGTGCTTCGGTGCAATGATTCAGTTAGTTAAATCACCGGGTAAGAGCGTTTATAAATACTGTAGGGGAAAAAAAAAAAAGCTGTCAGAGTTGATGGCTCAGGATACAACCCCGGCGGCTCAGCTCTCACTGCCGCACAGTCCTGTGCTCTTCTTGTGCCACCTACTGACCAGTTCCTCCTAACTTTCAAGTCATCGTTTCCCTAAACGGAACATTTTTCAGTTTATTTTAAAACGCAAATACTTGCTGTTGCATTTTGCCCAAGCAATTAGTAGCTAGTGAATACAGTCAGTCTTCATGCCTTCATAATAAGCTCGACTTTAGAGCTGAACCACCCTATTCTGCACTAGTTGGCTCAGTACAAGAAGGATATTGGGATGGGATGGGATGGGATGGGATGGGATGGGATGGGATGGTCTGTGTTGTCCAGCATGTCAGATCTGACAGTGCTTTCTGTCATTAAATATGTAATCCCCTGCTGAAATCATAATGATTTCACAGATGTTCAAAAGCAGAAGCTACCTGGAGAGTTTGCTTTCTGTCCATAGGTGCTTTTCCTGACACGGCTGAGCTACGGCAAGGGGCTGACCTCTCATTCCCCTGTCAGGGAGAGGTACTGAAATGCAGGCTGCAGGTCCTCACCCCCTGGGCGTGCTGGCGGAGAAGTGCTTTTCTTTTGGCTTTCCAACCCCCTGAAATCAAGAACTGCCCCTCGCAACTAAGAAAATACTTTCAATTTTGTTATCAAAAGTCAAGACAATCACTTGGATGTGTGTTCCCTAGCTGGGACATTCCTGAAGTGCTTACAGGGTGGAAAACACGTACCCTATTTTAGCCGTAAAGCTATGTGCTTGCACCTACCTTGGGTAGATAAACCACAGATTGGCCTAACACTGCGAGTTGCTCCGCCAGCTGGGGAAATGCTGGCTTTCACAATTGTTGGTAGGCTGGATATTGCTATTGCTCTGCAAATGTTTCTGATAGCCGCTGTGGCAGTTAACCTTCTGACGGGTTCGAGTTAAAAAGAGTTATTCCAGCCCCCATCCAAGAACCGACTGAAACCTGCAAAGAGTGGTATATGGCTGTGACAAGCCTGGGACTGACGCTCTTTGAGGATTGTGGCATCAATAAATAATTTCTCCAGAATAACAGCATCAGTGGAGTATCCAGGCTGCTGTTAGAACAGGTAGTCCTTCCAGAAAAAAAGAGGGATCGGAAAGGCACTTTTTTTCTACACATGGCCTTCAACTATCACTTTGCTCTGGGGCCAAAGCAGCCTTGGCCAGGCCAGGGCTGGAGAAGTTGCTTCCAGCTGCAGTTTCTACCTCCCACTCCTGCTCTCCTCCAGCTGCACATTTCATTGGGGCCACAACCTCACTGTGTATTTTTAAAAATATGTGGAAAATAGGCTTTCAACTTTCTTCGATGCTAAACAGGCTGCCTCCTGCAACTTTTTATTCAGTAGAAAGGTAAAAATTGGAAGATGGGATGATAGGCTTCTTCACCCTAATTTAAAGCGTGGTGGAAAATTAGTGTACTCTTTAAAAAAGATGACAAAGGGGTCATGCATGAATTTTGTGTTTGGCGACACAATATTTTCTTTTTAATTATTTAAAGTTCAGTATATTATCTTAATTTTTTTTCCCCTTGCATTTTACTTATTGGCCTGTGGGCAATTTCATCTAAAATTAACTGGATTAATCATTCCAGAAATCTCAACTGGATAATCATGTATTTACTAAATATTTTTAGAAACAATTTCAGAGATTGGCAAGCATTTGGATTATGCTACCAATAAACTTGGCACACCATTGTACAGAAAGAAGGGGTTTTTTAGGTAACTATAAAAGCTTCCTTGTTCTATGCTCAACTATCCTACAGGACCTGCCACAAAGCATCAAGCATTTAAGATTTAGAAATAACCCAATGCTTTCCACTTGCATACATAGATTTGAGTCAGAAACACTGCAGGAAGCTCACCTCTGACAAAAAAGCTTTCAGAATAGATTGCTTACTGGGAATAACAGCAGGAGAGATAGCAGTCATACCTCTTGAAATATTTATCTTAGCATTTTCCCATCAAACATTGAAAATACAGCCGTACCACTTATGGGTCAATAAATAAATATTGTACTCAAGGCACAATTCTGATGTTTCCTTAATCTTTTCCTAAACTTCCTTGTTTTCACTGCAGACAGCTACCTGGTACAGTAAAGCCAGCTCATTAAGCCACGCTTTCAGGCGTGCGAGCTAAACCAACTGCTAAACCCTCTCAGATGCATAAACTCAGGGTAGGTAGGACTGTGTTTCTGCAAAGGATGATGCCTAAAATGGGAGGTGCTGTGAGAGTGGAGCTCATACGAAAGCTCCCAGCATGACTTTACTGTAGTCTTCCTCCTTGAAAAGATGCACCCAAACAAAATACCAAAAAGTAAGCAGCAGATTTGTGACTGTTAAGAACCTTTGGAACACTTTATTACAATTATATTGTACCTCTGCTTTAATTAGATAAGTAGGTTTCACTATAAAAGCCTCTTAATCAAGAATAAGTATGCTTTTTAAGTGATATCCATTCTGAAATTTACTTAGCTGCTTTCTGTTTTTTCCTTTGAAGCCTGCTCCCTTACTTACTCATTTAAAGTATCATTTCTGATAGCTCTTTTAATCATCTTTTCTATCAATTTCATCTCCTATATCCTGGTTTTAGCTCTACTCAGTATTCTCCTAAATATTTTTTCTCTTCTTAATCTTTTTAAATATGTGTCAATTGTTAACACATCGCTGTTTTCCATAGCCCGGATTATACTTTTATTACCCTGCATCTTTCTCTTTGAAGTTACTTTTTGGCAATTGTGGCTCCAGCACCAAACACAGCACTCAGAGAGCTTCCCAAGGACTATGTTGGCCAGGACTTCATGTCCTTCTTTTGTATAGTTATGCTTTTGCAAGCACTGTGGTATATAGTCCCATATCACAAAGGAAGCTCACACCCTGTTTGTTTTTCAGTCTTCACAATAGACTTTCTGTAAGTAAATTTATTTCTTAGGATTCTGATTTCATATTTATATAAAAGTGAATATTGCTATGCTTCAATAATTTTTAATAATATCCTATAGAATAAGGAATGGTTAGGTTTCTCATATAACTATAACATATCTGGTTACCTTAAACCAGAAAAAGAGGTAGCACTTATACTACTAATAAGATTTTTAAAGATGAGTTATTATTTACCTTCCACTACCCCTTAAGATAAATTATCTCTTTTAATAATCTTGTCAGAAGGTGCGGCTCACCTCTTGGAACAGTTGTAAACAAAGAATCCACAGCAATTGCAGCTAATATTACATGGAGTCCCAGTGCATTCATTTGCCTTCATGATTCCTGACTTTGTAAAGCTGACACAGACCCCAATGGCCTGACTCAAAGCCAAAGAAAAGTGTAAACCTATATTCTAACCTATTGTGTTCTCAAACTGAGGTTGCACAAGAGATCCGGTAGGAGAGAAATAGCTTCAAATCGCTCTATAGTCTGATGCAAAATTTCCCTTCCTCTTGCGCATGACTCAGATGCTTTTACTCACTGACTGCCTTAGAAAAGCATGCCTGATGAAACATTTCTGGGCATTGTTTCTCCCCCCTTCTGAAACAAATGACTGTATAAAAAGAATCTTTTAGGCTTATTGCAGAGACTATTGCAGAGAATCAAAGACTTCAATGCAGTACACCGCTGTAAAGGCACATCAGTGGTCATCCAGGAAATATAAAAAATCATTAAGTCTGCAAAGTCATGTTTCAAAAACGGTTTGCCTCAATCCTACAGGCACATTCATTTTCTCCTGAAAGTCTGAAACTTCCAGGCTTCAAAAGCTGAAACTTCAAAATTACATCCCAAATGTTTGTAATAAAACTGCAAAAGGAGGCATCCTGCGTCTCCAGTGGAGCGGTAGCATTTACATCATGATGTAAATAAACTGTGAGTTAGGCATGAGCTTCTCTTCAAAGTGAAGACCCTGATCACGGCCTTATTGAAAGCTTTCTGCTCTGAGGCTTGCTTTGACGTGTCACACAGCTTGCTGGGATAACTATAACTCAGAGAATGATAGAAAAACTGAGGTTGGAAGGGGCTTCTGGAGGTCACCTGGTCCAACTCCATACTTAAATCAGGGTCAACTTCAGAATCAAATGAAGTTTCTCAGGGCCCTCTCCAGCTGAGCTTTGAAAGGTTTCCAAGGATTAAGCTAAGAAAGCAGTGCCAAGTACCTAAGGTCCTCTACCTGCATTAAATAAAGACAGGACCCCAGATTTTCAGTCCTGAAAACTAACAATTCCTGGTTCTTGTCCTAGACCCATTTTCTGAAATGCTAGGGCTCCTGCCCTCCAGGTTTGGCCATAACCAAAACTGTACCCAAACCCCACGTCACTACATTTTTCCCTGGGCGGGTCATGAAGACGTGTCTCATCCTTTGTCCTACTTTTGGAGCATAACCACAGGTGACTCCTCTCCTACGGTGCACGGTGGCACAGCCTCGAGTGCCTTCTGCTGCTGCCAGCTAGTTCGGCGCTGAATCAATCCATCTGACACCCTCTGGACTGACGGACAGAAATACGGCTGTGCGTGCAAGCCCCACAACTTTATATCGACATGGGATTCAGCATACGTGAAAGCATGACCCCTCTCACACAGCATTGGACACAGCCAGTTCATTGCAGCTGAATAGCTCGGTGCTGGAATTAGCCTTTATCAGAGGCTCCAAAATGTTAAATGGCTCCTGGGCAAAGATAGCTCCAGCCAAGAGGACTGACTTGGTTGATGCGATAGGTGAGTGGAGAAAGAGCTGTCGTCACCTAACAGAGAGAAAATAAAGAGAACGACATGCAAGGTAATGCACACAAGACCTGCAAACAGAGTTATTACTGCTACTGACCCCAAACATGGTTGGTGTATCTGGGGAGGACGTGTGATGTCCAGGAGGGCTCCTGCACGAGCTAAACGTTCTCCCAAACCAGGAAGTTCGGAACAGGCATTACTCTTTACTTAGGAAAGAGGTTTGGATCGGTCTTTCGGCTTTTAAGTTCATAAAGGTTCACACACAAGTGAACTTAAAGCCCATATAGCAACAGAGCTGGGAAATCTGTATCACTCTGACTTCATTTGTTGTACAGGTTAAAGCGTCTTTGGTATCGTCACTGTGGGCGGATGGTCATTTGCATCATTATAATGGTTACCCATGAAAAAGTCAGTGATTTTTTTTTTTCCTGGGCTTCTTCAGGACATGACTGTCGTACTTTGGGAGAAGTTGGGCACTCTGCACAAGCAAAACAGACTTTTTTCTTGGGAAAAACTCTCAGTCAAAATCCAAAGAAGTTAGACATACCCTCTCTGGCATCTCTGCTCAAAATCCACCTTTCCAATGCTGATGTACAGATCATTCTCATCTGATATCACCTAAACTCAGTGGATGAGCAGAAATGTCTGGTTTTTTCCCCCCCTTTCACTCTATTGTCTTGTCTTCCCAGCTCACATCCCTGACTTTAATCTGTTTTGCCTAGCTGACACTTTTTGTCCACTCTGTAGACACTGAGGATGTGAGACGATGTCTAACTACCCTTTGAGTATTTTTTTAGTACAAACCCCAGCACACCCTGTTCCTAGGAGCTCGTGCAAGTTAAACAGTAAAAATAAATCTCCACATAGCAGGAAATGCTGGGTTGGAGTGAGGGGTGTTTCAAGCCCCTTACATTTCCACTTCCTTGAGCTAAAAAGATTTTCAGAGTCCTGTTTTTTGCTAATACAACAATTAAGAAACAGAGATTTTTAAGAGAATGTCGAAGTTTATATGCAAGTTTTATGGCAGAAGCAGAAACAACATCCTGAAGTAGCCAAACCTCATCCTGTCCCCGGATCGTGGTGGCCTTCTCACACATTTCTTCTGCTCCCTAGGCTGAGGTTTTTCCTGAAACGGGCTGATGAGGGGTTGGGGACCCACGGCTAACAGTCTCAGCGATTTCCATTGCAAGATTGTACTATTTGTGCTCACGCAGGTCTTGCAAATGCTTCCAGTGGAGAAAAATTATTCCTCAAATTCCAGCAAAGGACTGGGAGTGAAGTCTTCCAGTGAGATGATCCTTGAGCTATCTTCTCCTTAAAGGATAGTCTGGCTGGAGCAGAAAACCCCTCTCTGGCTGCTAGAGGAGCAAAGCATCCAAAGGTATTTTCTCTCCCTGGAAGACGGGAAGTTTAATCATTCTTAACCATATAAAACCATAAGAGAAAGAGCACAAACCATACTTACGCTGGTATTTCTGTGACTCTTTAAAGACCTAAATAAATGTCGGCTGAAGAAAACTTTGTCCTATAGGGAATGGACAGATGATTCAAAATCAAATAGGCTTATTTTTTTCTTTAGCACTTTCTGGCCACAAGGTGTCAATCCTTACTCACAAGAAGAACTAATGGCTGATTTATTCGCAAGCAGAGCTGCCACAAAGTTTATGGCTCTTCCAGGAGCAATGGCAGCTAGGGAAATAGAAAATGAAAAGCCAGTAAATGCAAAGGACGAGCATAAACCTCAACTGCAAAGTGTTCTCCTTCCATCTTGTATCGAGATTACATACATGCTGCACCCGCATAGCTAATGGATTAAATCAAAACTCAATTCCGTCATTATTTTTCTGCAATATTTCAGTTTTGATAAGATATATTAAAAAGTTGTACTTTCCTCAACATGTTTCTATTTAATGAAGATGTGAAAAAGGTCAGCAAAAAAGAGGAAACTCTAGAGACACATCCAGGAACGCTAAATGCTTCTGAATAACAAGTGACAGAAGAAAAAAAAAGTGAGAAAAAAAGAAAAGGGAAAGCTAGGCTTTCAAAAAGCTCGGCACTATTTAAATGTCTGATAAATAGCCAGATTTTTCAACAGTGCTTTAATAATGAAATACTTTCTTGCCAACTGATGCTGTATAAACAGCATTTTTGTTTTCAGAAAACCTAACAGAGCAGTAATAGTCCAGCTGAAATATAGTAAAGACATTTTTCCCTTTTACCACAGCTAATGGACATTGAAATCCCTCTGGGTTCCCCGGGTGAACTTCATTTGCTCCAAATGGCAGTTCTGCATTCAAGGACTCACTCCCAGTGCTAGCAGGAGAGAATAGCGCTGATTTGCTGAGGAGGAAAAATACAAATTACACTGCACGTGTAATTTAGTGGCATTCTGAACTGTCTTTTTCAGTGCTGCTGTATTTTTTCCCTGTGAGCAAGATCGTGTGTGCATATGCATGAATTGATGCTCCGTGATGTTATATTGGGGAGGGAGGGAGGCGTTTTGGTCTCTCTTTAGGAATTTTTTTTCTAGGTTTGGAAAAAGCTAGAAAGGGGAGAAAACTCCTGCCCAGTCCACAGCAAAACAGTTTCTTAGTGCATCCACACTCTGAAAATTGACAAAGACAGTGTGTTTTTACCTGGGTAGGTATCTCCTGACCTTATCAGTTAGTCCTTAGTGCTTCTCATGCCTCTTAGCACCCCTCTGCAGCATGCCCAGCCCCAGCTCTGCTAACTTCATTGCATGTGACTGTACCAGAGCCACCAGATCCAGCAAGCTGTCACCGATAGCGTCAACTGATGGCCACACGGTCACACAGGTACAGCCTGGGGTCTGGAGCTTGTCGGCAGGACCCTTGATTGCTAGCGATGGTGCCTAAGATGGAAGAAAGCCAGCTCAACTGCTGGAGACTTGACTGAGTTGGCAGCTCAAGAAAACACTTTCTCTTTCAAACCAAGCCTATTTCATGTGGAAATAATCATTAGCCAGTAAACATTGCAAGCTCTGTGAAGGGTCTCTGGGGAGAGCAGAGCTGCACTTCAGCAAGGGAATTAGTAAAAACTAGGTGGGTCTTCCAAGGGAATGAGAAGCAAATGATAGTTTAATGCCCTTGGAAAAAGGCAAGGAGGATCCGAAGTCTGGTGAAGCAGGGAGTTGCTTCAGGAGGGGAGGGATTGCTTTGTGTAAATGTTATAGGGAACTCAAAAGACTTCACTGGGCAGCTTCCACCCCCTGCCATTTCCCTCTGCCCCGATCTGGCTGCAGCATCCGTGCTTGGAGGGATGAGCATCTCCTGCTGCCTTGCAGCTCAGCAGCTTTGGCACATACTGCATCTAATGCTTTGGTGCATGCATTAATATTGGCATGTATTGCATCTCCCTGAGCTAACTGGGGTACGCTGTGCGCTAGCGCCTGGGCTGGTCCCCTTTCTGCGTGCAGTGAGGACGTCTGGCACGTTTCCCCAGCACAGAGGCAAAGGTTTTGTGGCCGAACATCCTTGTTTTGGAAATATGGCATCACAGGGGCCTAATTCCTTTTCTGAGAAAGGAAATGAGTCGATCGGGTGTGTGCAACTGGGAAGATTGAGGAGGAGTGAAGTCTTTGTGTTTGCGGCATTTTTTCCCCTCTTTTTGTTGAATCATGGCTAAATAAATAAATCAAACAATCCAGGACAGCCATGGGACAGAATCTGAAGAGTACTCAGGAGCACGTAAAGCACAAATAAGCTCTACCAAAGGTCTAATTGTATCTGTGTTCACCCTGAGATGCTGACACACACATTTTGCTGCTTATTAAAGAACACTAATTTCAGATGCCACCTGATCTAAAACTGGAAATAGATACAACTACTCCCAGGGCAGCAGCAATAAACTAAAGGTTCACGGAGCTCCTAGCTTGCTGGGAAATGTGCCTACAGCCCTGCTCTTGGAAAGGGGCAGCCAGTCCGATTTGTGTCAGGCTGCTCCTGCTCAGCCATGGGCAGGAGGTGCCCAAACCCCCCCCGCAGAGCCCCCCCCCTGCTCCCTGGGGTGGGATGAAGCCGCGATAGCAATTGTGGCTGCTCTGTTTGCAGCTGGGGTAGAAGCAAGCTGGATCTCCTCGACATTTTCAAAATATTGGGCTTTTTCTGATGTGCATCTCTTCCTCCAAACAGGTTTCTCTTCTCCAAATCCTGTCCTTGGGGTGTCCTGCTATCGCTGCTGCAGAGCCCAGAGTCTTGCTGGTTTCCCTGCCAGGGCCCTGACTGCTGAGGTGGATGCTGAATTAGCTGTTCAACTTCTATTTTCACCCAAAACCACAGTTTGCCACCTCTGCTTCCTCCCAGCCCTATCTGCAAATATCGCAGTATGTATACCGTACTGTATACTTACTGTTTGAGATATTTTGGGTTTGAGTTACTGCAAGTTTTACCCTTTGTATTTAAACGTGGCGCAGTTGAAAGAGAGGTAGGAAAAACCCAGGACCATCTGTCTGCTTGCAGCACGAGGAGCGGCACTGCCAGCTTCATGCTGCCTCGAATGGAGCTGGTCAGCCCAGCTCTGCTCCAACGCCTGGGCACTTTGGTGGGGCCAGCGAAGCCCCTCGCTCTCTACACGACCCCTCCGTCTGCCGCCAGGCATCTTTAAGGTCATATTTGTAATCTGCCTGCACACCCATCAGAAACACAGCTGTGCTCACCGAACAATTTAATGCAAGTTGTCTGACAAAGATTTTAGGCTTCCGTTAGGCTGAATGTAAATCAGCGTGTGTAACACTGATCAAGGTTTCCTGTTATGAAGCTACCTGGGGATAAGGAAACTCACTTGTCTACCCAGATGAGCTCATCTGTACAGAAAACTGAATAAAGCCATGCCCTTTATACAGAAACAGTGCAGGTACCTATTTTTTCCTGTTGAGGTACATAATATGTTATAATTTTTTACTGGCTGTGTGATGGTGTATCAAGTCAGTGTGAACACCTTGTGGAAGTTACAGAGGTGACCTTTACTATTTGCATCAAATTAGGTAGGTCTTGTCTCTGCTAGGATTTGGCTGGTAACGCGTAAAACCTTTTGCACTTCAGAAAAGCCTACAGCAACATTTAGCTATCCCTTTTTTAAAGCCAGCAAAACGATGCCAGGAGCCTCTGTGTGCACACTGAAACAAAGAGGCTTTCTTAAGAGTATGCCAAAAAAAGAAGCAAGTGATCAACCAGGCAAGGCCAGTGGTAGACCACGGTCCTCTCTAGGAAAGGCTCTTGGCTGCCTGCGTGCGTCCCTCGGTATCTCACAGCAAACCCTCTTTTCCCCTGTGTGCCAGCTGAGGCAACAGCCTAGGTATTTGACACTGGAGAGCGATGGAATTTTCCAAAGCACAAAATTTAATGGGTTGTTACAAAACAAAAATCGGTTTTGACCTCTTGCTGAAGAATGGGGAGCTAATGCTTTCTATCAGCAGAGAGCTGTTAACGCGTTGAAAAGACGATGCTGACTCCTTGATGGCGGCGCAAATGAATTAGAATGAGGGAAGGAAAATTGTCATCTTGTACTGAGCACCTCATAATTTTGCTGTCAGTTGAAGAGCTAAGATTACTGCCAGCAGCAGATAATACACAGTGAAAGGAGCCAAAAGCATCAAGTTGCAGGAAAAAAAAAAAAGACGAGCACGTGTGCAGTGAGGCAGGGAAGGAAGAAAGGGTAATAAAAACCTGTTCTGAACAGTAAATTAACCACTTAGGGGCAGATTGAAGACCACTAAATGCTACCGGATCCTTTCTGTTAAAATGAAGATGAAAAAAATTAAATACGAACTCATCCCTGACACTGCTTTGTTTTACTGCACATAATCATAATAAACTGATATATTTGTGCTTTGAGAAATTGTGTTACAGAAAGTGACAGCCAAGGTTGACGACTGGGGAAAATGCTTCCAAAAATCTCTAATCAAATTCATGAGTAGATTTGGAGTCCACCAAGGGAGTAACCATTTCATAATTGTTTTCAGAGATCATTTGAGCACTTGAACTTGATGAGAACTGGCGCTCATATGCTAAAAGCAAACTTCAGGCTGATTGTGAAAAACGCTGTTCTTGTTGTGCTAGTTTATTATGTAAATCATCCAGAGAGGGAACAGAAATAATACCATTTGACCTATATCGCTGACTGAAAAGCACAGCTTGTAAATTGTGAACGTTACAGGCAGCCATACAGTTCCCTATTTGCCATCTTTATGTCCTGGCCTAAATAACGCAGTCTTGTTTCTGCTCCCTTAGCTGGGAGGCACCTGTAACTGAGATCCAAATGTGAGCTGGAGATTAGAAACTGCAAATAGTTATTCATAAAATTGTGCTTTGCGAATCGCTGATTATTTTCTGAAGAAGTATGTGGGTAATTCTTTTCCAATAACAAATACATTCAGTAACTGTGTGGTCTTTTCAATGGTGATTTGAGATTAGAGAAATGGAAGAGTGGTCTAAAGCATTCACAGCGAGTTAAAAGATCAGTTGTGATTTTTCTGCAGCATCTGCTCTTTAGGAGTATGACCTCAATGTCATGGTATACTGACGTGTTTTTCACTTGGATCTTCTCACCTGGTTTACAGTACAGCCCTGCAAAGAGCTGTAACCGCCCGGTGTTATGGGTTAACAGCCCCACACAGCTGCTTGCTCACTCCCCCCATGGGATGGGGGAGAGAATAGGAGGGGCAAAAGTGAGAACACTTGTGGGTTGAGATAAATACAGTTTAATAAGTAAAGAAAGGAAGGAAACAAACAAAAAAACCCCAACCAAAAAAGAAAAAACCAAACCCAAGAAAAACAAGTGGTGCGAAACCCCACCATTGCTCTCCACCAGCTGACCGATGCCCGGCCAGTCCCCGAGCAGCAGCAGTCCCGGGAATCTCCCCCCCCAGGTTTTATTGCTTAGCACAACCTTGTATGGGATGGAATGTCCCTTTGGTCATTGGGGTCGGCTGCCCCAGCTCTGTCCCCTCCAAACCTCTTGCCCACCCCCAGCCCACTCGCTGGTGGGGCAGCGTAAGAAGCAGAGAAGGCCTTGACGATGTGTAAGGGCTGCTCGCAACAGCTAACACATCCCCGTGTTATTATGAACATGGTTTTCATCAAACCCCCAAAACATAGCAGCACACAGGCTGCTGCGAAGAAAATTAACTCTGTCCCCGCCAAAACCAGTACACCCAGTCAAGTGACTACGAAATGTGGCAATAGGGTGAGCAGAAACATCTTAGGCTGTTTTTGCTGATGGCATACCATGGAACTGCAAGGCAGGCTTTCCTTCGGCGACCTCCTCATATTTGTGGCTTCTCTCAGGAATTTTACAAGTGTTTTTCCTTCTACTGTTCTCAAAGTGCTCCTTTGGCACTGCTGGCTTGAGGTCATTGCCTCTGCAGCAAAACGTCCAGTGATTTCATTGTGTTGAAGAGCACTCTGAGCACCCTTCACCATGCAGGAGAGCAGAGGAGAGACAGAGCATGCTTAGGCTAAGTCTTTATTTACTTCAGAAATAAACTGTGCCAGGAACCATACTCAGCCCCTGGAAAGCAAACATCCGCACTAAAAAGCCGTTCCCTGGTGTCAGCCTGCCAAGTGCCACCTAGCAAACAACTCTCCATCACTGCATGGTGACCGAGGTTGCTCCACGAACCCCTCTGAAGGCTAAGGGACCTCATTAGAACAGATACAAGCCACCACATGCTCATCATCCTCAACACCCAGCAACTCACTGGGCTATTCAGCTCACTAATAGAAATACAGGCTTTCTCTTCACATACGTGGTGTGGTGGTGTTTCTCCTGCTTTTTTAAATCCACTGATTTGAATTTTACCTCTCCTTTGCTGGGGAGCAGAACACCTAACTGGATTGTGAAGAGAGGTTGGTCGGTTGTTGGTGGGCTTCCCTGTGGTACCCTGAGGGCCATGATGAATGGCAAGCACTGGTCCTTGCCCCTTCACTAAACCAGAACCTCCCACAACATTTGGTTCAGTGGTGGCATTTGCCCCCAGATACCAGCCACTTCAGGTATTAGAAACAGGGCTTGGAATTAACAGTCTAAAGATACTATTTTTCAGTAAGACTGAGTAAATGGCCATCCATGGAGGCAAATCTGCTCAGAGGAACATATGCATGGACATGAATGAGAGGAGGTTGTGTGTGTTGGTGATAATCCTGTTGCATAGGATTCTTTGTCAGATTTGAAAAGACATGATTTGAACCTGAAAAGTAGCACTTTTTAAAATAATTTGCTCCAAATCATTGGTGACATATATGCATCCAGAAAAACTGGTGTGACCTCAACTTTGCTGTGTTAGTCAACCCTTACGTTAACATCCTGGTATGGCCAGCCCCAGAAACGGCAATCTCATTTTGCCAGTAAATTCCTACTACATTGCAATATCACATCTGATGCTGTTTTATATTAGGGACATGCAGCTAGGATGTTCTTGTTGTTTGCTCACATTGCTTTCCCCGCTTGCTAATTCCTCTATATGTTATTTGTAAAACTTTCATAAATTGTTCAGGCATGACTGATGTTCCTTACTTTATTTTACAAAACATCTAGGACAACTCTGGACACTACAGAAATGGCAAGGACATCCTCCTGAAGGATCTCATCCTCACATGGAGCTCTCTTGAAACCAGAGGCAACTGTGGATTTCACAAGGTGGGTGCAAGCCTAAGTACAAAAAAGTGAGTCCCCCAAAATAGTAGTGAACCAAGCCTAACAGTACTCCGATCTGTGAAAAAAAGACCAACACGTTGTTGATCTTGAAAACCTTTTAGCCAAAGCTCTGTAACTCTTGTATCAACTTAAAGAGGCGCAGGCTCTCTGACTGTATTACGCAGGAGAAAGCCTGTGCTGAGGGAGCAGAAGTACCATACAAAATATTACTGCCACAGATCATATCAGAGTTCACATCTTCTGTGTGAAAGGAGGAGACTCCTGCAGTTATATGTTCTAGCCATATCCCAGTCTTTTCCTAAAGGTGGCTGAAATTCAAAAGGCTGGTAGCAAAATGTAGCTAGAAAGCTATTTGGTATTTAAAATACACCTGTAATTGCTGCCAGTCTTCTCTTTATTCTCCACATATTCATCTTGTTCTGCTCCCAAGGCAGTATAATCCAAGACAACTTTTCCTCTACACTTCTTATCCTCTCTTCCCTGTCTCTTGGGCTGGAGGGTTATGTTTCTCGCCATTTAGGCTTAGCACACTCTCTTAAGGTTCTTGTTGACACACCACATGGTCAATGACCTCCCCAGAATGTGCTGCTTCTGAGAAACCTTTCTGAGATCTAAAGAACATATTTTCTGCAGCAGAGGTTGCTAGGTTGAATGAAAGGTGTTGGTATTGATGGAAGGGCTGTTAGTAGTTTCTGGGAGGGAAGGAGTAAGAATACTAAAGGCTGAGAGAGAAGCTCAAACTTTTAAAGGAGACAACCACATTCAGTTTGAAATTTAGGTCAGAACTACTCCAGATTTATTTTTGTACAAGTTCATTTCATCAGCTTCAGTGGCCATGAAGAAAATCTGTCTTCTTTTTCGGTTATTTCAGACAGTACAAATAACGTCTATGGAGCATGTTTCACTCCCTCGATTCCAGGGGATAGTCAGTCTCACATGGCTGATGGAAACCCAATCAAGGCATGTCATTTGATTAAGTTGGAGTCCATGGTAAGAAAAAGAGGCTTGCTGAGACATCGGACATAGTGAAAGCCTCTAGTGGAGGAGAAATGGGGTTTCACAGACCCTAAAAATTGTGCAGCTTGACTTAGTGACAGGTGAGCTAAGGAGCTGCAACACTCACATACCTGTTTTAAATGCTTTAAAATGTTACATTTCCATTCAGTATCTTGCTAAGTGTATTCCACGTGTCGCTAGTAATGCCTGGTACAGAACAGAGAAAACTAGGACGCCGGTTTAGGCTGCATGTTTAGGAATTGTTCGCTTTTGCTCTCTATTCCACATCTGGAGTCATAAAAATTATAACAGTGTCTAACTAAATGTGATGGGATATGCAGAGGATTATGCTTTCACATGAGAGCTAAGTAGCAGAAGCAGATGAGCTCTTAAGAAACAATGATCCTGGTTTTATGCAAATCTGCCTGCTAAAACGAATGAGGGAAGAGGAATATGGAAATAGATGATATAATAATACAGTACAGTAACCAGAATTATTCTGAATAGATTTCTCTTATTAAGATTTTCATGAGGCATCAGCTGCAATTTGTAATTCTCTTCTTAACACTACCATCAAAGTATGCCTTATCAAAATATACATCTTTGCTGCTGCATTTATATTCACCCTATTTAAAATTGAGACAAAATACTTTTTTTGTGTGTGTGTGCAGGGTACTGAAATAATCGTAAGAGCATACAGCAACCCAGAGTAAAGGGTTTGAAAAGACACAGAGAACAACAGACTACTTACAAGTGTCCCATTTCCTTTGCCAAACTAGCGATTGATGGAGCACATGCATCTTTCCCTATCAATTTTGTCTCAACTGCTGAAATCCAAAGCAGGCATCCAATCATTCAGCAATATAAGACAAATTTATTATTGTGCAATTAGCTAGCTACTTGTTTTCTGCTCTTTTTCTAATTAGTGTTTCACGTCAAAACACCCCTAAGTCCTGGAACATCTACAGGTTTCTGAACAGATGTGATCAATGTGAGGGTCCCAAATATCGCATTTAACTGTATCACCACATATAGACAATGAACACAAAGATATTTACTGGATAAAAATTATAACAAACAAACAAAAAACTGGAGAGAGTCCAAACCTGGAAGTTTTAGCCTGAGTGGAAATAAAGCTGGCATGGATCAGTAGACTTCATGAACTTCTGAGCTCAGGCATTATTGGAAGTATGTGTCTTAATTGTGCTTCACATACCTTGATAGAGTGGCAGATTAGCTGCCTCTTGGTCTTTAAAATGCCCATAATAATGGCAGTGATTGAAAAGAAACACTTCCTTAAATGATACCGCTCTTGGGAATGCCTGACAGTCTAGTATTGTGGTATATGGGACAGTATGGCTCCATTTTGTCTGCATTCAACCAGGGCAGTAAACAGTTATCTATGGGGTTGCAAAGGCATAGCTGGAGAAGAATTCACCCCTTTGAATTTGTTCTTAGAAATGTGACTGGCAAGGCTGGGTCATTTATCTCTAAAGCTGTCTTTCATGAGCAGTTCTGTCTTTCATGAGACATTCTGAGCTTTTGCTGTATGCCGCAAGGCAGCTTTGCAAATCAGATTGGATCATCTGATTCCTCCCACCACGATGCTGCTCTGCAGCAGGATGACTCCAGGGTGTGACTTGAATGTCAGTCTGACACCTGCTGTTGGCAACCGAAATCTTTCCACTGGCTTCAGCAGGAGTAGGATCGTGCTACTGATCACATCATAACATCGATGACATCATACTGTTGCTTCTCAGGAAAAAAAGACTGAGATTCTTCAGTGCTAAAGCCATAATCCAAGTGGCAGAGAAGCTGGCAGGACACGCAGCAGTTGAGACTATGAATACCCTACCTTATGATGGTGCGCATGGCTTGGCACCAACTCATATTGACACCTGCCTTATCTGCAGGAGAAGACAGATTTAGGCTGAGAAGGAGGACAAGGGCAACAGGCAAGCTGGAAAACAGGAATACGTTATACCGTATGCCAGTACAAGGTGTGAGGTGACATGATAATACAGACCTGTGAGAGGTGGAGTCAGAAGTTCCTCAAAAGTTACTTCATGCAATTAATGGTTAATCTGATGCACGAAGGCTGCAGTTTTGAGGACTTTCCCCCCCCACATCTCTTTCTGTGTCAAATGCCTCCCTGATCAATGTCTTCTGAAGCTCCTAGTTCTCCCCTGCTCTGTCACTGTGGGTTAAATATAAGCTGTGGATGCTGCAACGTTCCCTGCAGCCATCTAACTCACATGCGATCCAGCCCACTACTCTCATCAGTATTTCTGTCACGCCAGAAACTACAAGAACTTGAACAATCTTTAGAGAAAAAATATCTCCAACAAAACCACACAGATCCCATCCCTGTGGCAGGCAAATGGGTTACCCTTTGAATGACTTTAAAATTACTTCATAGATCTTCTGCTCTGGCAGAAGACAATGTAACCTCTTTCCATTCTCCACGTGCCTGCTGCACGTGTGATATGCGATGCTGCACTACTGCTGGAGCGTGATCCTAGCTAGGGCACCCAGGTTGTGATCATTTGCACCAATGCAGGTAACGTGAGGTTAGGAGGCCCTGCTAACACAGCAAGAACTGCTCAGGAGCATCTCAGGGCATGAGCTGCACCTGAGAGTTATGGAAATGCCGCTGAGATCAGGCAGGAAACCCAGCTGAATCTGCCCCAGTTGTCCCAGTTTAAATTGGGTATCTCTGTTCTCCTCGGCTGTGCCGATGTGCCTCTATCGGTGGGCGAGGAGGGATAAAAGATGATTAAAATTCAGTTACTGAAATGACAAAAATCCCCTTTCTGACCTCCTTCACTGATTCAGGTTACAATGCGGTCTCACGATTTCTCACGCTGGCACAACACGGAAAGTGGTAAACAGCCGCAAGCGGGTGTGGAAGACTTGCTGTAGGGGGCTGAACTTCTTCAAGTCTCCTTGCCACTGGGGAAGATGTCTGTGACAACTGCGTCCCTGCTGAACTGACTAGTGGTGAGTAAGGGTCACCAGGAAAGGACAAAAATCACACCTCCTTACAAAGCCAGCAAAGTCTTCACGGTGTGGCTTTGCCTGTAAACTGCGGAGAAGAGTCTCCGTCCAGGAGGGTCTGGGAGTTGACTGTTCGGGATCCCTGGGAAGGTGGTCCAGTCCTCTCTGTGCTGGGAGGTGAACCCTTGGGACTGGAAACGTCCTTTTCTTCCCAGGCCAGACAGATGTTGTGATAGCGCCAATATCTAGGCATTGCTGTAGTTGGAGGAGCAGGAAGCAGCGGCCTTCCTGGGCAATCATGTTCTGCCTCCTGTCCAGGGAATAAGGAATGGGAAATGATGCATTTTGCTGATTGAACCTGGCTTTGGGAGCACTAATCCACCTGGGTTTAGTCTGTACCTCCCCTACCTTGAACCAGGTCCAGTCTCCTAGGAGCCAAAGCAGGAATTATACAGTAGCCTTGGCAGTGCTACTTCATCAGCCTATAGTGCTAGTGATTAAAAAACAAAACAAAACAAAACAGCCCTTCCTGCTGCCATCGTTCTTTTTTTTTTTTTCCTTTACACATCCTGGGCTTGCTGTGCTGGCCAGCTCATGTGGTAGGAAGCTGCAAAGGAGGAGCTGCTAGCAGTATCCCAGCAGAATACTGCAGGCAGGCAGGCCTGGAAGGAACACATCATTTTTGCAGCTGATGCATGCTGAGAGGCCTGCGGTTGTCTGGCAGCAGCCAAGGAAGCAGGGTCCATGCTTCAAATACTGGTTCAGACAGAAAAGAGGCAGTGGCTTAGTGCAGCCTGAGAAACTGTCATGCTTCGTGTATAAGCGGTCATAGATCCAAAATGTACATGTTTTGCAGAGAAAGTGAATAGTGATGGAAGAGAAGGTGTCTTTCTGGAAGTTTTAGCTGAACACAGGGGATTACACTCAGTGCAGAAGTAACTGCATGAAATTACACAGCCTCTTATGCAGACACAATGATCTGATTTTTCCCTCCTGGGTATTAGAAAAGATGTGAACTTCTCAATTCTTTTTTGATTTCCTGTCAAAAGACGCCTGTGTTCCTCGTGGAAGTAAGCTTGTGTGTATACAGCAAGCAAGAAACACAGTTTTCTGCTGAGCTGTGAGGAAAGATTGGCAGGAAGGCAAGGAAGAGGTCAGCAGGTATTCTGCATACCTCAGAAAAGGATGCAGATACAGTGAGGAAAAGGGAGCAGAAGACAGTCAATGAAAAAGGAATACAGTGCGTTCTATATATATACACAGACATATCCAGAAAAGATTTGATTGACATTGCTATATATTAAAAGCACACAGCTTCTTTACTCTTTTACTAGTATATTCACTTTTTGTTTATTTTCTTTAAAGGACGACCTTATTCGTTACATGTAAACAGCAAACTGGAAAGAGAGCGAATTGTAGCCATTTCGGTAGTAACCCTGTCTGTATTGGTAAAACCATCACTGACATTATTTAGAGAGCTGGTGGGTGCCATGGGGTATCATCACAAAATTGCCTGACGGGTCCCACCAATTTCAAACTGCTACTCATGTTTCTTCTGAAGACCCAAGGTATCCAGTAGGCCCTGAGACACAGAGCACAGCAGTATGGTACTGTACCAGCAAAACAACTTTTCTTGGATTTATGCTGTTGCTCTCACTGAACGCGTTTCAGGTTTTTTAATTAGACAAAAATGACTTTGATCTCCCAGATCCGTCACTCACTTGTAGAGTACTTGAGATGTGAGGTTTATGCAGTAATCCACCCCTTTAGGATGGAGGGCAGCCAATCACAGTCCTGCTGCAGTGAAAATGATCCTTTCATTGAAATTAGGCATCGCTACCAGAAGCAAGCCGAAGGATTTCCAGTGCTGCCGAGCCTCCTCCTCCGCTCTCCTCCAATAAGCCTCCTTCTGTCTTTATTTTTATAGGCACAATTAGGCAGCTCACGTGCCGCGTTTCTATAATGTGGCTGTTACGCACGACAAAAATGCTCAGCAGTAAAGTGCAACAAGCAAAACGCTGCGATTTGTGGATTTTTCTTGGGTCCTGGGGAAGAAGGCACGTTCGGTGCCCTTCAACCTAGCACGAGCTCAGAGACTCGCCTCCCCTCGCCCAAGGAGTTTGCTAAGCAACCTCCAGCGAGGGCCTTATCTCAGAACAGGTGCTGAAGCGGCTGCCGTCCCTATGGAGATAAGGTGGGGGAGTGAGGGAGAGGCAGATGAGTTCTGGATCGAAGGTTACCCTCTTCCAGGGCTCGAAGCGATCCAGCCTGGGCAATCCCTTTCCCAGGCGGCGAGAGGACTGACGTGAGGATGACAACCACCCCCTTCGTAACCACACACCTTTTTTTTTTAACGAGGAGAGAGAATTCCCGCGGTGCAAAAGCCTGAAGGCGCATCTGCGAAAGGCAGAGTGTCTGTTGAGGAGGGCCGGTGCTGCTACCAGAGACCTCGCTGGCGGCCGAGGCCCTGCGGGAGCCGCAGCCGAAGGCCGGGGCCGGGCAGGCCGCGCCGCTCGCAGCCGCCGGCAGATGGCCCCCGCCGCCGCCGCCCTCCCGGGCCCGCCGCAGCGCCGGGGGCTGATCGGGCGAAGGAGGGGCCGGCCTCCCCGCGCTCAATTTCCCAGCCCGCTGCCCTCCTCCCTCCTCTCCGTCTCCGCGGCGGGGCGGGCGCGATGGCTTCCTGAGGGCGATGCTCCCGGCCGCCTCCTCCTCCTCCTCCTCTGCCGCCGGGTGCTCGGTGGGCGCGGGCGGGCGGGCGGCTCTCGCGAGGTGAGGAGGCCGGGCCGGGCTGAGGGCGCCGGCCCTCCCGGGGCGGGGGCAGCAGCAGCCGCCGCCGCCGCCGCCGCCGCCTCCTCCTCCTCCTCCTCCTCCTCCTCCCGCCCGCGCCTGAGCCGCCGGTGCCGGGCGGGGGGGAGCCGGGCGGCGCGGAGGGGCCGGCCGTGTGAGGAGGGGGGGAAGGAGGGAGCCGGCGCGGGGGCCGCCGTCAGCCCGGCCCCCCAGCGCCTGACGGCTGCCTGCGGGCCGTTCCTCCCCTGGAAATGCCGCTCCTGGCCGCGCCGGCTGCCGGGGGCGTCATGTAAGCGCGGAGGGAGAGGGCTCCGCCGGGCGGCAGAAGCCCCCTTTCCCTCCGTCCGCCCGCCCGCCCGCCCTTCCCGCCGCACACCCGCACCACAGAGAGGCGCACGGCCGGCCCTCCTCCCCCGCCCCGCTGGGTGCATGCCCGCCTCGCCTGCCGGAGGGACGGCGCGCCGCTGAAGCAGCCCCGCCACCGGGCACCCCCCCCCCTCGCCCCCGGCCGCCGGGCAAGCGCCACCATGGCCGAGGAGAGCTCTGACGTCCCCAAAGAGTTGATCGGTAAGGGACGGGGGACGGCAGCGGGGTGTCCCCGGGGGAAGGTGTTGCGGGGGCGGGGGGGCAAGTTTAGAGGCGCGACCCCGGGCTGCAGCGCTGCCTGTGGAGGCGGGGAGGGGACCGCGGCGATGAGGGGCCGGGAGCGCGGGGGGGGGGGGGGGTGTCTGTGGAGCCGGGGGGAGCTCCGTGGGGGTCGGCTGGGGGAGCTGAGGGGGCTCGGCGGGGGGTCGCGGAGACTCCTGAGGGGGCGGCGAGGCCGCGCCGCCGGCGCTTGGCCCCGCTGCTGCGGGCGGGGGCTGCGGGCCTGCGGGGCGGCCGCGGGCAGGGGCCGGACCCGTCTCACCGTCCCCGGGTAGCCCGGGGCTCGCCCGGGGCTCCTCCGCGGCCCCCCGCGGCGGGCGGTTGACAGGCGGCCGCGGCCCGGCGCCCGCCGTGCCAGCCCTCCGGAGGGGTCTGCCGGCGGGCAGGGCCGTGAGGGGGGGATTCTTCGGGGGCCTGCGGGGGCTGGCGGACCCGCGGTGAAACTGCCCCGGGACACCCGCACCGCCGCCCGGCCGGGGCAGGTCCTCGGAGCGGCTCAGCCGTGACGGCGCGGGCTGAGGTCCCGAGCTGCGGCTCAGGTCGTTATTGATTATTCCCCCCCCCCCGGGCTTTGCGTAGTTTAAGACTCATTTTCCTCTGTACGTACGAGGGAGCGAGGGTATTTGTAATTAAAGTTTTATGGCCACATGCAGGCAAGCCCCCGTGTTGCGTGGTGTACGCTTAGGAAATCGCGGGTGATGGTAAGGACCCTGAAAATGCTGCCATCGCTATTGGGGAGCTGTCGATAAATGGATCATTATCGCGGTGCGCTGGCAACCCGTGTCATTTGGGGGTAACAGGTCTGATGCTCTAGGCCTGGTCCTCAGCCACCTTGCTCAGGCCAGACTTCCTTCGCTTTTACTTGCAGTTTTGCCTGTTGAAGAGAGGTCTAAGGATCTCGCCAACATTAGAATAATTTAAAGTGTTGCCTTAACGACAGATGGAAACAGAAATTTGTCAGGCAACAAGGTACATGTTGCGTTAAATACAGAGCTTCAAACCTTACTTCGTTCATTTACACTGTTGCATTTCCTTCAGTTTCGTCAGTCAGTGCTATCAGTGGTAACTGGTTTTAGCATTTATAAAATATTGGTAAAAATCTGGATGGATGGTTGCAGCTGTCACAGAATTTTTTTCTGTGTAGACAAAATAGCTCTTTTGCTGTCCCTTTAGTGTGCAAACCATGTGGCTTGCTTTAGTCTATATCTTACTACTAAGAAGTGATCGGCTGGGAAGTGTGCTAGGAGTAGCAGTGGTCAAAACCATGAACTTTTTCTTTTTTAAAATGGCCAGGCATGCTTGAGGTGCTCTAATACATGGTACTTCTTACTGTGGATCTGCGCTGTAGTCTGTGTCGTAGGTGAGGTGTCGTGCATATTACGGGGAAGAACAAAGTGAGCGTCTTCACACATCCCCTCCTCTGGTGGCTTTGGGCAATTTTAAGAATTACCCCCCAGTCTTGGCACCCTGCACCCACCCAAGTCGGGTGCTTTGTCAAGGGCTCTTCTGGGACACGTGGATCTGTTTATGTAGATTGGTTTGATTTCTGGCAGTGTTTTGGTGTTTGTTAAAATTTAACCTTTTAAATGACTTTTTGTAGTAACCCTGTGTTTTGAGAATAGGATGAAAGGATGTGCCTTAACCCGTAGTGACTGGAGTGTGGAGATTAAACTGGGGATAGGAGTGTTTGAGCTGTGGTTTTTGTTCTGTTACTCACTTCCCGTGTGACCTTTGTTGGGTCTCATAGGTCACAGTCTTCAAAAAACCCTCTCTTACTGTTGGCTTACCTGGGTGCGCTCCACTGAGGCGCGGGTGTCTGAAGTCGCCAGCTTTAGAAGTGGATGAGCACTTTAAAATATGAGCCTTGACGTTACGTTTCCATCTCTGAGTCCGAAAAACTACTTTGCGAGTCCACTTGCTACCCAATGAGTAAGGAAGTGTCCTGAGTCACATGGGGAATCTATGAAATCTGTATCTTAACTCTTTGAAGAAGCGTTTCTAGCCCTTTCTGGAAGATGGAGCCTTGGAGGGAGCTGGCATCCCAACGCTCTGCGGAGGAGTCTGGGGTCCCAAGCCCTTTCTCTCCCTAAGTCTTGTTGAAGTAAGAGCGCTGGAGCTGAGGGCTTGCAGTCGCGCCCACTGCTGCCGTGTGGGACCTGTGGGACAGCGAAGGGAAGCGGGTCTTGCCACGCCGGCGCCTCCGGAGGAAGTCCTTTGCTAGATGTGGGCACTTGGCGTTGTTTGTGGGAGAGGGGAAACCAAAAGGCAGAGGCTGTGGGTGGAGGTAAAGTAGCAGAGACAGCAGCAATAGCTTTCCTTCTGCAAGGTGGTAGGACTTTATGAAAAGGACTGTGTGGTCAGCTTGCTTCTGGATTCCCGAGCAGGGATAGAAAGACCAGAATTAGGCATTACGGCATGGAGAGGAAGCCTTGGGAAGACAGTTCTGATCAGGAGGATGGGGCTGAACTTTCTCCCAGGCTTTGCTTACCTGGTTTGCAGCCTGGCTCCTGACCAAGCGGTTGCCCGGGAAGCTGGCCGCGCTGGCCGTCTGCCACGGGGCTGCCGCGGCTTGGGGCAGGCTTCTTGCTGGGCAAGCCGCTGCTACCGAGGATCTTTTGTTTCCTGATAGGAAAATTAAAATTCCTGGGGAAAACATGCCGATTCTGCAGAAAGACCTCTTTCTGGTGGAGAGTTGCTCCGACTAGGCTCGTTTCTGACTTGCGCACCCTCCTGCCCTGCAGGCAGAACACTGTGGCCTGGGCTAAACGTCCAGGCTTAATAAATGGTGTGTTGTTTGCGCTAATGCATTCCGACTACCGGATGAAAATTGTGCAGAAAAGTGCTATACAGAGCACTATAATTAAAAGCCTTAGGAAGAGCCCCTTACCTTCAATTTTAGCCTTTAACCTTGAGTGTGCATGAGGGCAAAGTGTGTGTGTCTGGGGAGGGCGAAGACTTACCTGTTACAGATGCCAGCTGTAGTGCTGGAAATAGGCTAATGTGTTTAAAAGATTTCTTTCTTGTTCCTTTTCTGTGGGGGCTAGGGAGTGAAACTTACGGAAGGTGCCAAATTGGCTCTTCTAGATGAACTCCTCTGTTATCTCCCAATTACATCAGTGTCAGTAGTTGTATAAGCTTTCTGACAGTTCCCTGTGTATACGTTCCCTTCAGGCTAGGGTGCAAACGTTTAGGGGAAAGGCTGGTTCATTTGGTACTTGGCAGAGACCGTGTAGACATGTGTATGCACATACGTATTAAAACATGGCAATTAATGTAACTTTGTGTTGGCACTGTGAGGTGGCTACATTGTCGTTGGGACTTGGACTGAGACCAGTGTTGCCGTCCATAGCATCCGCTGCATGGTTGTCAGGTGTTAGTATATGGAAGTCTGCTTGGTTTGCTTTGCAACTTAAATGCCCAGAGTGCAAAATGTGCAAATGTTTGCTTTTCCATTACCTGACCCATACAGCCTCCTTGATATTGACAACAACGGGCTAAAATTTTTGCAATGCAAGAAGCTAATTGGTTTCAGCAAGCTTTTCAGCTACAATTAATAGCAAGTGAGGAATTTGTTGTATTTTCCCAGAGTAGAGCTAAGCAGTGCTGGGGCTTGTCTTGGGAATGCTTTTGATGTGTAAGTAGTGCTGGAAAGAAATAGCAAATTATGTTTAGAATCCTGGTGTACGAAATTGATAATTTATGTCTACTATGATAGGATTATTGTGTAGATTACATACTTACAAAAGCTGTACTTGTGTTAGGTTGTGTTTAGTACTGGTGCATGTGCATGAGACTTACATGAGTGCAAGCGGTTGAACAACACAGCTCTGAGTCTTCCTGAAAACTTGACAGTGGTGTCTGTTTCCTTCTCATGTTGACACTGAAGGTATTTAATTAAGGTATTTTCTTTTATTTCAGAAAGTGTCAGGGATGTTGTTGGAAGGAAAATCAAAATTTCGGTCAAGAAGAAAGTAAAGCTGGAAACCAAGGGAGATAAAGTGGATAACAAAATATTGGTAAGTACGATAGAATGACTCTGATTACATACGTGAAGGAAGAGCCAGTATCTTTTCAGAAGGCCTCTGGAAGGATTCTTTGAACTTTGTGGGTGCCGTAAGATACATGTATCACTTGTTTTCCTACTTTCTTGCTAGCCTGCACAGCAAATTGATGTGCAGGCGTGCACATGTACACACGTGTTTATCACTGAGTTATTCTTCAGACTTTACGGTATTGTGTTGTGGACTGATGCTAAACCAAGCTATTATTAGAATCTGTTCTAAAATAATTTGCTGCCTTTGCTGGTTAGGTTTCCAGTTTAAATCCATAGGAATTTTGAGTGGACAAGAAATGCAAAATGAAGCATGTAGAATTATTTACCTTTTTTTGATCTGTTGTGCTTTTTGAACTCAAATGACTATTTGTACTTTTTAGTATTCTCTGTTAAGTCATACATCTGCATTTTAAAAGAAATGCTTAATGTGTGGGATCCTCCATTGTCATTCCTAAAACTGTAGTGGAGGAAAGTGTCAAATTAATCTTACTTAAGTATGCTTTCCTGTTTTCTCAAGAATAGTTTTGCTGGCCTCTCTTGATAAGAAGGCGGCTATGGTAATGAGCTGGTATGCTTGCATACTATCTTGAATACTTGGATATTCAAAAAGAGATGGAACTGTATTTCTTTGTTCTTTTGTTTCCTCTCTATCAGGAGAACTAGAGTCACAAACACAAATAAGTACAGTGCTGCTGTAGTATTTTGCAAGATATTTGGTGCTTTGTGTCAGTAAAAATGCTCTTGCATTTTTGAAAGTTTCGTTGCCAAAACTGCTGCACAGATTTTGAGTACATTCCCCATGCAGATATTCTATTTTGTCTTTAAAAACTGCAACTTATTAATCAGTTCTGAATTATCTTCATAAAGTACATGTTGCTTATCCCTGGGCAGTAAGACTGTGGATAATGGTCTACTTTTCAGCGAGAGCAGCTGCTTAAGGAATTTGAAATATTTTCTGCATAATATCTACCCATGTTATACGTAGCTCCTGGGTTTACAGCTTCTGTT
Source organism: Haliaeetus albicilla (assembly GCF_947461875.1). Classification (NCBI taxonomy): domain Eukaryota; kingdom Metazoa; phylum Chordata; class Aves; order Accipitriformes; family Accipitridae; genus Haliaeetus; species Haliaeetus albicilla. The sequence continues at coordinate 11,167,526 of NC_091485.1, read as the reverse complement.
TCTGTACTGGAAATAGGTTGAATATGTGAATGTTGATTGATCGTCTCTATTTATTTGAAAGCCATGTTTATAGGGAAGTCTGACAGTTTCATTGAAGCAGTAACACTTGATTGACTTTTTGACTTACACAGAATCATTACTCTTATCAATAGTGAAATACATTGTGGAAATACTGAAATACTTTTCCAATTTGATGGGACCAAAATTGACATCCAAAAGGATGTCAAGCTTTGAATTGTCAGTGAAGTTTCTGAGGGATGTACTACTAGGCAGTGAAATGCCTAAATGTGATGACTCAGATGTTTTTTCTCTCTTTAATCTCCTAAACTCTCAGGTGGGGGACTTTAACCTTTTATGACTGAAGAGGTACTGAAAGGGAGGGAACCTGTTTAAGGGGTTCACAAGGTAGTCAGCACTTCTTGTGTGTTTGCATGTTGTCTTCAGTGCACAGGGTAAGTCTTTCAAGGGGATGAATTGCTGAAGGGGGTGTTGTCTGGTAGAACCATTTGTTCTTTGATGCAAAAATGCGGGGAACTTATATTGGAAAAAAAAAAAAAAAGAGAATGTTTTCATGGTTAGAGAAATTCAGTGTTGACTGCTGGCATTGGATTTTGTGTTTTCTTCTGCCACAGAAGAAAACTGCCCTGTGTGAAGCTGTACAAATCACTAATGGCAGTTTTTTTTACAATGTTTCTCTAATTGCATGTGTGTATCTTTACCTGAGGTCTTTTTGCAGAAGTGCTGAATGTTGTCTGCTCTGGCAGAGGCCAGTGGAGACTGTGGTTCCTTTTGAGGATGCAGAGTTCTCTGAAATGCAGAGTACTCTGGGAAAAAAAAAAAAAATTACACCAGTGACACCTTAAGTTAGGTACCTCAAATTAGTGGAGACTTTCTGGCCTTACTGTGTCTACACAGTCTCACTTCTGACCTGTGAAGTAAAGGAGATACACCCTCCTCTCCTCAAAAGAGTGATGCTGAAAATAAATAACCTTGCTTCAGAAATATGTAGGTGCTAAATGCCACAGGAAAGCTGCCAACAAAATTAAGAATCTTTGTATTCCAAGCTGGGACTTAACAATATTCAGAAAATAATGCACATGGCTGCATTCTGACCAGGACGGGTAAAACTGAATGCTGAATTGCTATGCCTTGGGTGAGCATGTCAAACTGAATGCTGAATGAAGTGTTGGCGGCAAAAGCAATTCAGTAATTAAAGACTATATCCTTAAGTGTATGCACCAGAGGGCTCAAATGTGATTGCATGGGCAACCTTCATGCCAGCCCTCCTCGACTCCTGAGAGCGTAGTTTTGAAATGTTAATCTGCTGAGCATGGTCTCTTGAGCTCACGTGTGGCAATGAATTGTTTTGTGATTTTGGTTTAAATTTTTAGTCGTTAGGTATTTACAGGCAAACTAGGTAGCATGCATTGGGTCCAGCACATAATAAGGAGAAAATACCAGTTGCTTTCAGTCTAGCTAACCCCAGAGCCATGGTGGAATGTGCTCAAGGTTTTAGAGGAGGTTGATCGTAGAGGTTGGCACTGAGCCCTGGCACCCAAACCTGTGCGTTAATTAAATGATCTCTCATCCTTCCTTCCTAGGAAAATCCAGCAAAACCAGTACCACTTTGAGACAGGGAGATTATTTAAAAATGACTGCACTTGGCAGGTAACTATAAAAACAGTTGACCTCTGGCCCTGTTGTTCACAGTGTATTCAAGGTGCAGAGTACTAGAATACGGATGTAACCATCTACTGAAGTCACTCTGCTATAGGAAATTCCTCTGATAATTAAGATGGAAATTGGAATCTGAGATGAAAGAAAAAACAGTGCAAAAACCCTGGTGTTGCTTGAAATAAGGTCCCGATGTTAAACTGGTGAAATTGGTGGATGAAGTCCATGATTGCCTTAAGGTGCTTTAGGATCTCAGCTTTGGGTGCCAAAGTTTTGCTCAGGCCGGGGCCCAGTGCCGGAGCTCCAGAGCAATATGGGGAGCCCTGGTCAAGGCTTCTCCCAGCTTTTTGGGTCGCATACCTGTGCCACGTCGGGTGCAGGCAGCCAAACTCCGGCAGAGCCCTTGGGCAGGCAGCGCTAGCTGGCTCCACATGGCCTTCTGCCAGAGGCAGAGTGCTGCTGCAGGAGCAGACCCCACTTGGTTTGGCTTCAGTGTGGTTCTCGCAGCAATAGTCTTACTGGGTTAAAATAGATAAAGACATCACTGTTTTGTAATTGGTCGAGGATTGCTTTGGTTTTGTGGGATTGTTTTGTTTAAACCTGGTTTCTTATGAGGACAAGGCTTAAGGCATCATGCTGAGTGGCTGCTGTGTTCCTCCTCTAGCTGGCAACTTCTGACCTTCTCTCAAGTTTCAGCTTAAGCTGATGGGTATGTCGAGGTCTCAGTTGTAATGATGAAAGAGTCAGTTTGGGGGGAAGGGAGGAAAGGCAGTCAGAAAAAAGAAGAGAAACTTTACACCTACTCCCTCCCCTGAGGGCCCTACCTTTTGGCACCATAAGGGATCAGGCAGAATGCCCTGACCATGAGAAAGATTTCAGTGTTTTGTCTTGTTTTTTTAACTCAGAGGCCTCAGTGATTATCAGATTATCACCTACGGACAAACCCCGGTAGGAGACAGGGCTGCTTAGTTTCGGTGTTGGTGGTGCTGCTTTTTTCCCTTCAAAATAGCCAAGGTATCTGTACAGCATTTTGCTGAATATTTCCCGTTGCTGTTTCTTCCTATCAGATTTATTGTAATTAGTAGCAGTCATTGAGAAATTGAAATTGTAAGATAAAGGCAATATGTTAAATACATCTGACCAACTCCTTATACAATACTGATGTTTTCAGGAGCCGTTCATGACAGGCCAGATTTCAGGATTCCTCTTTGTGTTTTTTTACTACTAATAAAAGAGAATACTCCTAGTCTAGTTGCATTTGAGATTAGTTTTCCCTTCCAATATAATATTATTTTAGACATTAAAGATGAGGAAATATTGCAAATGACTGTGTTCTTTATATGGCTGGTCTGGGGGTTTTTTTGCTTTGTTGTTGTCTTTTTTTTTTTTTTTCTTGTGTGGTTTTCTTTAAATGTTTTCCTAACCTTAAGGCCACAGAATAATGTCCTGTGATGTAGTGACCAACAGCACTTTATTAGGAAATCCCATTGAGGAATCTCTGCTACGCTGCTGCCCCAGCTCATTTACGTTCTCTTTGTTAAAGTATCACAATGCTGCTTTGGCAGGTGGCTCTCCTTAAAATGTACTGTATGCCCAACATGGATTCACTGGGAGTAGTTTGTAGGTCCTTGTCGCTTTCTTTGGGACATATGTTTCCATGGGCTTTTAAAACAAAATTTTCAGTTGACTCCTGTCAAATAGGTTTCTGTTTGTTCTGTCCACATGGTCTGAGATTTCTGAGGTTCTGCTTCTAAAGACTCACTTACAAAGACTGAAGTTCTATTTAAAGAAATCTATCTGTATTTACTTTTAAAGGAGCGATTATGGCCATCTTGTGCACTGTCCATGTGGCTTCTGAATACTGCTTCAACAACCTGGCTGACTGTACTGAAGCAGCTGAGAAAAGCTTCTATGAGCTGCTGTGCCTGTTCAGCTATAAGGGTGGCACTCTCCGGGTGGAGGCAGTAATATTTTGCACTGCCAAAACTATTTTGGGATTGAAAGCTCTGGCGCTTGTTTTCCATTGCTCATCTTTTGTCTCGGTCCATCCATGACATTCTGTTCAAATAGAGATGAATTTTTCTATCTGCCTAGGTGCAAATGTCTTGCCTTAAAAAATACACACTTGTACTAAATCACTAAGAGTATGAAGCTCACAGGGTTGTCCAAGGTTAGTTTTACATAAAATGTGTGCAATCTCGCACATTATATCATGACAGCTGGTGTGTGATAATGATGTTATATATGGACATTCTTTTAAAATAACGGTGTTTCCTCTTCCCTGCCCAGAACATTGACTGTTATGACATATATCTTAAGTGTGTGTTTATGAAAATGAAAGGAAGTGGGTGTTGGTACATCCCTCATGTCAGGAAATCTAAATGGAGTAATCAAAAAATATTTATATATGAAAATGTATTTTAATACATTTACAAGGCGCTTCTTAGAAAACAATTGAATTGTGGCCAATAAGGTTGCTACAGAAAACTGAAATAATAAGAGTACTGCTGGAAAGAGAATTTATTAATCCAGTCATGCAGTTGTATATAGTCCCAAAACAGGAACTGTTTAAAAAAAAAAAAAAAATTATGTGCAACTTCTGCTGAAATCTATGTTTACATTAAACACTGATCTCTATAAGGTTACTTTTAACTGGTGGGAAGATTTACAAACTTTGCATTCTGATGCTGTGATTGTGCATGCGAATGTTGAAATCCTCTTTGTTGAGATGTTTCCACTTCTAGGAGGGGAAACTGGCCATCCATGGAATTAACCAGGCTGAGAGGAATGCTTCCCTCTTCTTTGGGTTGGTGAGGTTGGGAATTAGTTTTTTTTCCTCAATTTCCTCTTCAAATTCCTACTTCCAGTTTTTCTTTTCCTCTTCCCCTTCCTTATTTCCCACACTCAAAGCATCTGTTGCAGACGGAACCTTGTCTTGTGTTTAAATTGGTGTTGACACACTTTTTAGCATAATAATAATAATAATAATATGAATAAACTCTGAGGCTCCTTTCCCTCAGGTTTGTCTGCATTAAGGGCAAGATCTAATCTACTTGCTTAATTAAATTGGCCTTTGACCAAACTGAAACAGTCCTCTTTTTCCCTGGCTACCCAGGCAAAATGTAGATTTTCTACAGTCCTGGCACTTTTGTGTCCTTTTGAGTGCAGCTCTGCCCAGAGCTATATGTTTTCTTGACGCTCGGTTGAAGCATAGAAGATTTCTTGCACGTTGAGAGTATAGTATAGTGTATTCTTTGCATGCTTTGGGAGCGTGGTATAACCAGTACATCAGAAGAGCAGCTTGCTTGCTCTCCCTTTCTTTGCTTTTGGGCAACTGGTACACGTAGGGAAAGGTAAGAAAAGGTAACGAAAGGTAAGAAAAGGTAACTCGTCTTTCGGTGCCCTGAAAGTACCTGCCTTTGTTCTATTTCGTACTTTGCATGTGCACACCCACCTGCGGGCCCATATATCCTTATCTGTGTTCTGGAAGGAGGAAGTGTAAACATTACCTCACTCTTGGTGGCTTCTGGTTTTCTGTTCACAGCTCTAACAGCTATCAGGAAAAAAGGAGTGGTGGGAGGCAGGAGTCCACTATGGCTCTGAATTGTTCTTGGGATCTTTCCTTCTGTCAATTTTTCATAACCCAATTAAAAAACATTTTTTTTAACTGTCACACTCTTCTTTTGCTGAATATATAATGTACCAAAGTGGTTTGCTAATGTACTTTTGTTTCTAGAGGGCCTGACTCCCTGCCACCATTATTTGTGAATGGAGCTTTCCTAAGCAAAGATTTGCATTGAAATCTGTGCATAAAAGTGGCAGAAGACTGACTAGTACATATAATTTCCCCCAAGTTGGAAACAGAAAATGAGCATTAGGGTCAACTTTGTGTCTCAGTCACTCTTCTCCGCTGATGCCTTTTTTTTTTTCCAAGAAAGAGAAGGCTTGGAAGGGAACAGAATATGTGTTGTTTGGTAGACAATATAAATGCAAAAACCTTGTCCATGTTTGTTTTTGGTTTTTTTTATTTTATTTTTTTCTCTTACAGCTTGTTTTGTCTGCCTGAAGACACTTATTCTAAGAAAAGACTTCTCACATGGGGAATGTGGTTCACTTCACTGTAGGTGATGTGGAGGAGGACACAGTAAGCTTGAGAAAGGCTGCAAGGGCTGCTAATTGAAAAGTTTGTGCAGCATACTGTGAAAAATGCTTCTTGTTGCTTAGAGCCCCATTCCAACCATTGTTGTGGTGGAAAAATTGGTGAACGTCACTGATTTGTCTGATTCTTAAAATACTTAATTTGGATCACCTACAATTCTGCTTCATTTTTTTTTCTTGTGGTGGTGGTAATTTAGTTCTGTGTAAAGTAATTACAGGCGCAGGATTTAAAATTATTCTTTAAATATAACTACTGCTAACTGTGCTTCGTACTGCTACCAGAGTCCCCAAGCTGATTTCTGCCCCTGTTCCTGTCTGATCTCTCCCTGTTTCTGGAACACCCACTCTGTGGCAACTCACGAGTGATATCTTTTTGTTAATTATAGCTTCCCTAATTTGATCATTTAAGATGACAAACTATTATGATGAAAATTTAATTACAAGAGCCAGAGTCTGATAACCCAACACTCCTGAAACAGACCCAACCAAATTAATTGGCCTGCTGGGTGAGGGAAGAGCTACCCTGGCTTAGGGAGTCGTGGTAGCAGAATAAGGTCCAAATAGCTGTGGGATGTGATTTTAATGTTAGCAAACAGAAACAAGTTTCTGCTGGTCGGTACAAAGTTGGGAGAAGAAGTCACATCGCTGGTGGTGAGCGTGGGAGAGGTGGTTGCCTGGCCCCGTGGGGACTAGGGCAGTGGCTTCTGGGAGAGCGATGGATAGGAGGTGGGTTTTTAGCAAAGGGGAAGCCTTCCCTGCCTCAGTCGAACAGTATTTGCTCATTGTTATATTACTGTCACTCTTCAGGGGGCTTCGCAAATGAATCCTGGCAGCACTTGCCACTCTGAACAAATACAAATGAAAAGGGGCCATGTGTCCTGGTGAGGCTAATGCAAAGGTGTCTGCAGGATAGAAACTGGGCAGGTTATATTTCTGGATCCTCTTTCCAAAGTGACCTTTATAAAAAAAAATAATTGTGGGCTGGGCTTGTGGCTGCTGGACGTTGTGCAGCTTATTCCCTTGGCTGTATCCCTGCGTGCAGTAGACGGCCTGTGTGGCAGGAGGATGGGCTTCAGAAGGTGCGTACGTGGAGATGGAAAACAGAAGGGGAGAGGCTGGGTCTATTTTCCCCTTAGGATTTCTGTCCTGCATTGCTTTTTTAAGTGGTGTTTGTCTGTGCTTTTTAGATAGGTCGATAACTAGATTTAATTTTTTTCCCCCTTTCTGCAGTTAAAGTGGCGGTTAGCAGCGTGCTGCCTGCTGCCAGGTGGGCAGCGGTGTGGCTGGGATGTCTGGAAGCAGTCTAATAGCCAGGGCTTAGGAGGCTGAGGTCGCTCGGAGCAAGCCATTTCCATTTCGTGCTCCTGAGTGCTTGGAAGATGCTTGCCGGAGGCATGTCTTTATGGAATAAGCACTTCAGGTACATGTCTCTCTTCTCTGAGCGCATCCTCAGTTCTCCGATGGAACAGCAATCCTCCCCTTGTACCTAAAACTTTGACAAACCACTGCTTTTGTAGAGCTTCGTGAAATTTTGAGGATTTGAGCTAAGTTATGCGTAGCTACTTATTCTTGGGGCCTGGGAGGAAAACAAGAAGGTGACATAGCTGCTGCAGAGCAGTTTCTACTCAGATCTGATTAGGGGAAGTGAATGGCTGTTAACCCTGATCTGAATTGGGAGACAGGGCACTGCTGTGTTTGTTCAGGGTCGACCTTTGAATGAAAAGGCTTTTCCCTCTCTGCCTTCAAGGCCATTAGCAAGACCGAAACTATTCATACAAAACTATTGATAAAGGGGAAGCCTTTCAGAGTCTGATCTCTTAACAAACACTTGAGCCTGGTGCTTAAAAACGATACCGTCTTACAGCTGTGCATGTTGAGCATCTACTCCAATGTAGAGTTGAGCCTTAGGTGAGGAGCAGTGAAGGTAGGTCAATACAGGTGTTTGGATTTTTAGTGCAGCTGGCTTTAGCTGATGATCTTCTCTTTTGGTGTTTACAATGTTTCCAGTAAATATTTGAAGAAATGCTAGCTTTGTTAGGTACTAATGCATTGGTGAGTGATAATTTCTGCCATCTTGGTAAGTTTATTCATATCTCAAATCTAAAATATGTATTTTATATTATTATTTTAAGAAGTGTAACATGAAAAATGGATTTTACATATAACAAGCAGTTTTCTTGACTGTGTCACTGTTCACATCTGCACCTTGGAAGTCTCTGAAAAGCACAGCGTTTGGGCTTTGGGCTTTCTGTTCTCTCATCTTAAGAAGATGCTGAAATGCCTGCATTTTTCGTGAAGCATGTTGGTGTATGCTATGTACAATTGTTGCATACCCGCATACACTAAGGGTATCTTTATGCTCCCTTTCCTACCTTTCCATCTCCCTCTTTGCTGTCCGTCCAATTTCTCTGCTTCAGCAAGTCTCTGGAAACCTCCCTGCATGTAGATTACTGTCAGGACTTGGGTTTGCTTTTTAGTCTACCCCTCTCACACTAGTGTCCCCATTTTCCTAACAAAGGTATGTTTTGTTTCAGTTGTAAACTGTTGCTGTTTTTTTGCCTGCACTGAATACTACTAAAAATGGTAAGATGTGCAGGTCTCAACTCTTAAAAGTTGCACATTCAAATTAGGAAGATTTTAGGTGGTTGCAGGATTAATGCCAGCGCTGAAGACACATTGCCTTTTTGCCCTCTCATTATTAAACTATGATCTTTGTCAGCTGGCAAAGATTTCTTAAACTTAGTAAATGCTTATTGTAAGCCTTGGAAATATATTTTTCCCTGTTAAATATTTTGAAAACATTTAGCGAAAAATACAAAACCTAAAGATGAGTTAGTTTCATGTGATATTTCCAGTGTAATGCTATCCTTTTAAAGTATTTCCTGTAACACCATTAGATGGATCTGCTGTTGTTTGTATGTGCGTGAAATTGTATGAAATTAAAATCCTGCAGGTTTTTGTATGGTATTAATTTATCACAATGTAGCCTTAATGCAATTTTAGTAGGTCTTTGTTCAGCCTGAGTGGTTAAGTCCGCCCCAAATACATTATTATTCTATTTTATTTTTTCTATTTTTTCTGTTTTATTTTTCTATTTTTACCTCCATTATTTATTTTAGAATATTCCTTATGTTGTTTCTGCTTTATGGAGGGTCTGTTTACTGTCACCATAAAGAAAATATTGCAGCCAATTGTTTGAAATCAAGGCTGGCCTTAAGGACATATGCATAATTGAAGGCAACATTGGCAAGTCAGCTTCTCGGGCTCCCCTTTCACCTCTCTAACTGCTCCAGTTTTCCACGCTGCTCTCTGGGAAGCGATTCGTGATTCGTATGGTGCTGATGATGCCTCTCCTTTCAGCCAGGAGCGGCATTAACCTTGTGTGGAAGGGGTTAGCGAATTGTGCTTGACGGAGAGCACTGGGGACCTCCTTTCCTCTGCCTTCCCAGGTGCTGCCTGCTTGGGAGCCAGAGCTGCCTGGTGCTAACGCTCTCTGCCTCTGAGTCAATGCAGTGTAGTGTTGGGGTAGCTTAGATCCTAACGAGAGGAGGAATGCTATCATGCTTGTACCTTGAGATGTGCTGCAAAGAAAGCTTTGCTGTGGAGGAGCCTGCGTGTTGCAAGTTCACAGCGTGGCTGTTCCTTGTGTAACCTTGTTCAGGTGCCAAGGGCCCCGGGGAGCTGGAAGAGTCTGGGCTGTGCTGGATGAGGAGGTGTTCCTGCTTGCACAATTCCTTCTGTAATGCTAGACCTCTCTCTTGCTGGATGCACAGATCTGCTCGACTTCAGAACATGTTGGGAGGAGGGGATTCAGTAGCTGTGCTGCTTTCTTTCAGTGCACCGAAGAACGAGAGTAAGGAGTTGTATCAGAGGGACTGCTTGCTCTCACCAGCCATTTCACCATACACATTCTGTGAGGGCCAGCCTCAGAAATATTTTCCCAAGTCATCTTGAACTGCTAATTTTTTAGCTTTATTGATAATACTTCTAAAAAAACCCTCAGCTTGTGCAAAAGCGGATACGCAGCCTGACAGAACTGGCAAAAAGAAGAGGAATAACTTTCTCCACCTCCCTGTGTCACTGTTTCTGAAGTGGTAATAGCAGCTTTTCCTGGAACATAAAGAGGAAGAGCTGGCAAAGACATGAGACTCTCAGTCAGAAGCCTGGCAGGAATTAAGCAAGCCGCCTTAGTTATTCTTCTGTTTTTGTGTTCTCTTGAAGTATATTTTCCATGGACCAGGCAAAGGGACTGGTTATAAATACTGTACCAGTCTCACTGGGCTTTAGTTCTTGGTAAAGTAATTTGAGATCCTTTGGTAAAAAGTGTTATTTTCATACATTTATTTATTTATGCCAGTGCAGTTGCCTTTGAAAGAAAAGTTGTTGTAGTATCACAGATTGCATAGGTTTTGTTTCTGTAGGAATACCCTTGTGGTGAATGTAGCCAATTGACAGAGAATTGCAGAAGTGTTTTAAAATACATGAGAGACTTGTTACAGTGCATGGACATTGCTTCTCACTCCCCCAAAACTGTTTCAAGCTGTGCATTAGCCTTGAGGTCGAGGTCTCTGAATTAAGATTTAATATAATAAAATACGCTGAGAAAATCCTTAAATCTGTAGGGTCCAGGTGCATCTTTGGGAAGCCATGTGAGCTGTTTGGTACAGTGTGATTCTTAACCACCTAGTATCTTGAAGGACACTGAGTAAGTCGGGTAAATAAGACTTTACGTTCATGGATATTGGATGGCCCTACCTTGGGGAGCAGAGAGGTTTTCATAACTGACCTTTGGATAATCTGATGGCATTGTCTGAGAGAACAAACAAAAAATATGTGGTCAGGTAGAATTTGTCTTGCCATGTCATTTAAATTCGGGTGGTAGAAATCCATTAAACACTGATCGGTTACATTTTTAGGCTTTCTGAATAACCCATCTGTTCAGTTATATTGAACTGTATCTATTTAAGATGTGACCAAAGCCTGATTTTGGTTTCTTAGCTGTAATCTCTTGTCGTCCAAGTATAGAGCACTCCCAGGTGGCTTTTGGACCCCACACTTGGCAGGGTGAAGGGTGGCTTGGATTGCCCTGTTGCGAGTTTCTTGCAAAGCCTGAGGATTAGTGGATCTGTTGGCGCGTAGTGGAGGCAGGCCAGTTGGACTAGGCATTAGGTTAATGCTTAGGGCATTGTGGATGCATTGACATGAGGAAATTTAGTATCTGGGTTACAGCAGCCTCCGGCAGTAGCGTTAAGCTGCTACGGTAAGAAAAATACTCCTTTTCTAAATTTTTTTTTTTTAAATTCCCCTGTAATGGAAAATCTGTCCTGAGCTGATTTTAGCATTACATGGAGGTAAAAATTCGTAGTGGTTCGCAGTTATCACTATCCACTGTGGGGTAAGGTTGCTTTCAAGCATCTGTAATGGGGATATTGATGTTTTTCCATTCCTGTAGGCAGAGTTCATGCGTAAAATAAATGTTGAGCTTTTAAGTGTGTTTAATAATTACCCCTCCCATGAACGTATACCAATGCATATAATGTTGCACAAACTGATGCTTTAGATAGGTCTGTGACTTAAAGAGCCAGTTTGTTATATATTGCCTAATATTTTACACATAGATTATACACATTTCAAAGATTATTATGTTATGCTCTTATTTTAAGGTCAGTAGAGTAACTGAAACAAGAGGCAATAAAATCAAATCTTCTGAGCCTAGTATGCTGCCTTTTGCATCAAGATGATGTTCAGTTGCTAAATGTGTTTTTCCCCAGACAGCAAAGGCATCTGCGGATTCTGCAGTGCCCATTTGTTTCAGCCTGGGCACACTCTATCGACACTTGCTGTGAAATACTGTAGCCTGGTTCACCTTCTGTGCTGCTGAGCTCTTGTAGCTTTATCTGCTTAGTTTATTCATTATTAAACGCATGCTTTCTGCTTGACAAGTGCTATAAAATCCCTTTCACTGTGGCTGAACCCAAGAACCTCCACTGAGAGTCTAAAAGGGTTATTAATTTTTTTTAAATGCAAATACTACGCATTTCTACTTTCCACTGAAGTGCTCTTCAGACCAGACCTGTCTTGTTCTTTAAGCCGTGTAGTCATGTAAAGATGAAGTACTAGATTTTTCCAGATTTCTGCTGAAAACAGAAACAAGAATATCTCATGTGTTTGAAAGTGTTTCTAGAGGTCTGATAATATTAGGTCTACATAAAAATGACTGTTCATACTATGTAGTATGTGTGTTATTATATGTACTTCTGTATTAATGTAGCTGATATGCAGTCCCCATTAAGAAAACACACACACAGCATGAAACAGAAAGGTATGCTTTTCTAACATAAGCTACAAGGGTTCAAGCTTTCTGAAGTTTTAATTTTAAAGTAACTCAGTTTAGACATCCAGTGTTAGTTTTTTTGATTGATTTTCAATTTTATGATCATTTGAGAACAACAAACAAATCAAGGCTTTGGGCTACCTTCTTAAGCTCTAGCTTGTATAAGCACTGGCTTGTCTTTCAGTTCTTATTAAGCATGTTCTGACTCATTTTTGTTGCCTTATATTTTATTTATCCTTTCTTAGATGAGCATTCCAGTGTTTGGGAGCTATAAACATATCTGATACTAATCCAGGACACCAGTTTTTCCTCTAAAGGGGGAAGAACAGAGTTAACCACTAGATCTTGGTTTGATAAAAAGGTATCTTCCTAAATATAGGCTTTTTGTTTCTGATTCTTCTTAGAAAATATAGCCATCGTAGATTTTAGCTCAGTCTTCACCTGTGTGTATTTATTTGTTTGCTTTGAAAATAATCAGTTGGGGACTGTAAGGTTCTTTTTCTGTAAGATTCACCTCTTGGGTCAAGACAGGTAGCCTCAGGACTTCTCATGCAGTTGTGCGTAACACCAGCAGTGACCTGGGACAGCAGTTTTGCTGTCAAGATAGCTAACAGTGGAAGAGCTGGCTCTTCCCCTAGAAAAGAACAAAGCAGCAGATGGGAGGCTGTCTGAAGAATATTTCAAAGAAAGGCCAGGGAGAGTGAGATCAAGGCCAGAGGAATTACTCAGACTGTTGAGTGAGCCTCCCTCTTGCTTTCTGTACTTGACAGACTGCAGCTGTGAACCTTGTCCTCCTCCACACACAGCAGAAGGCCTGGAAGGAGAGGCGTAATTTTTTCTCAGAGTAGGGGGTCAACTAGTGTTTCTCTAATTGGGTGAACAGAAGCCAAAAAGAAAGCGATGGAACTCAAGTGGCTTTGAGGAACTTGACCAGTCTACAGGCTAAATGTTTTTATGGCCATTATTAATAAAGAAGTCCAAGGAATTGAGCCTTCCCATGCCTCAAACTTGTAGGTTTTAACTGGTCTCAACTGTGATCATCTTGGTTGTTCCATAGCTTCGCTCTTACTGGGCCAAGGGGCAGCTGTACATCAGTCCCAAGTCCTGTAGCTCATGAAATATCCGTAGGGTAGGCTACGGGCATGGCGGGTGGTATGCAGGTCTCCTCAAAATGCTGTAAACCAAGCTGGGCACCAGAAACCAGTTTCTTCTGACTGGTAGGCTCTTGGTCCCTCGCTCAGTGTTGAAATGGTGGGATAATTCCTTCTGGGTCGTAGTATCTCCTCAGAAGAGAGATGCTGGATTCCAGGGTAAGTGTGCAGCTGAGGACCCTGACCCTTGGTAGATGTGTAGTCAGTACTGGTTTAGCACCAAATGTACCACTGCCCCTTTCTACTGAGGAATGCTGTTTCAGTGCCATAGGTGCGATTATCAGGTGAAAGCTCTTTTCAGTAACACTGGATCTGCTAAAATGCTTCATTTCCAAGGCATAGAATCAAACTTTCCTTTTTGTTTTAGTGCTGCAAAATGCATGGAAGTTGTGGGAGCACTAATTGGAACCAAGTGTGTCATCTGCAATAAATAAATAATTGGATAAATTTGTATCCTTACCTCCTCCGTCTGGTTATGTGTCTACAAAAATGCCATGATGTTTGTTTTCTAGGTGGGTTTAACACCATTCCTTGGAAATCTCAAGCAGATGTGCAGAGCTCACTGTTCAGAGGCTTGAGTCTGGCTTATTGGATATTTGTTTGAACGTTGTTTCCACACCCAAACTTGCGGATGCTGGAAGCATTTCTGGTGTGAATATTAATGTTTGTCTCCTGTGAAGACTCATAGGGATGAAGCCCTGCTGTAATTTCTATGGCTGCTTTTTCAGTAAACTTTGTTTCTCAAACCTTTCTGGAAGGAGTGAGCACTCGTGTGAGAACGGTAGCCTACGGCTGTTGGTGCTTGCTGAGAACGGTGTGTGGTTGTTGGCTTAGCTCTGCTCTCTAAAAACGGTGCTTTACTGAGGTTCTACTGCTTTTCTTCTTTCTGCCTTTTGTTGTTTTTTGCAGAATGATTGTGAACAAATCTAAACTTGAAAATAAAATATCTTTTGTTTGTTTGTTTTTGGGTTTTTGTGCTTCTGATGTCTGACCACGTAATGTTATATCAGAGTACATGAGGATAGCATTAACTCTAAATTACACTGAATTTTAGCTGTTGTGTTTATGGGTGAAGAGTCAGAAAGTTAGGACCTATCATGCAAGCATTTATAACAGCAGTTTCTAGTGACAGAAAGCCAAAAGGAAAAACCTGTTACCTCAGGTCATGTTGACAGTGGTGTCTGCTGTCACACTTATTTCTTTGGATTTAATGGTAATAAAAATTCCTGAACATAAGCTCTGAGCAGTATATTGATAACTGAGTGAACGATAAGTATAATTATTTCATAGAATTAATTACTTAGGTACAGATGTATAAAAACCTCTAGCTATCAGCATCCGATAATCAAGTGGGGTTGTCAGTTTACTGTAGCCATCACATAAAACATCTTACACCCATTCATGCTAAGCGTGTACCTCGGGTTTTCCCCTGCATACCCAAACCAAGGCAAATCAAATCAATCTGTTGTGTTTTGTTTTGTTTTGTTTTTCCCACCAGATTCAAAAGGTGATTATTTGTATGGACTGAGGGGGATGGTTTAATGACAGGAGGATAAGATCTTGAATCGTGGAGTCATAAATGATATTGGGAGCTTTCAGCAGCTGTCTGTTTTCATAAGAAGGCAGACTCTTTTGGAAAGTCTCCACTTTCCAGCTGGGAAAACACATATCAAGCAAAAATGCAGTTTGAGGTGGGCTTGACAAACCAACTCTTTCTGAAACAATATTTTTCTTCCAACATCATCTCTGTGCTCTGATCGTGTAAGTGGCTGCAGTGTAGTTTTGGTGCTTCCCAGTGAATTCCATGCGATAAGCTCTCCTGGACAAGTGTTGTCTTTGCAGGGCAACTTAGTGTTCTTGAACTGTATGATGAGCTGTGATATCCTGGAAAGTTTGAGGCAGACATAGCCACCGACTTCCACAAATAAATAACAATCTATAGTTAAAAAATTTCTCTCCTATGCTAATGTAGGCTATTCCTCTCTTTTGCAAATGCTAATATTTTTTGATATCTGTTAATTTGCTTGCACGTTATAGCAAACTAAGTATATTGCAACGTATTTGTTATTAAAGGGAAAACCAATCAGAAGGGAATTGTCTCAGTCTCTGACTCTAGGGGGTATCACCTGTAACTGAGATCTAAAGCTCTTCCCTGAAGTGAAACTCCATGCAGGCAGATTTATTGTTATTAAGTAGGGAAAAAACATATTGCGAGGCAACGCAAGCATTTAACAGATTTTAATAAATACACAGTGTGCAAGGACCAGAAAAAATATTTATAGTATTACAGGTCTGGTAGTTTTTCAAATGACCTTGAAAATATGCAAGTGCAGCTGTTCTTGTTAAATTAATGTGAAAGGATGCTTCTTAGGAAAAACATGAGTCTGGTGGGGGCTAGGTCAGATCCTTGCAAGTAAAAATCTTGAAGACAGTGACTGGTGACATTAGCATCTGGTTTGACTGAGTTGGAAAGATCTACGGATTTGAAGCAGACTTTAGGACGGTGTGTTAGGATTTGGGAACTATTCCTGAGTATTTATCTGGTTTTGACTGATCAGACTGGGAAGGGGATATCTTTGCCAAGAAACTAGCTTGAAAGCAATGCTGCAGCTTTTTACGGAAGAGCAATAGCTCTTTTGTAGTTAAGTAGTGGATATGAGCTACTTAAATTGCTGGAGAAACTGGAGGTTTTCTAACTTCTTAGGCCCAGTTTGGTTTTGGGGTTGATTCCTGAAATGCAAGATGTCTAGGATAGAGACTACCAACTTGATTTGCATAATTCAGTAGAAGGAAAAGACAATATTTACATGGCCAGGATGGCCTTTGCCATGGGGTGAGAATGGAGAAGGGCCATGTTGAACGGTCTTCAAGTGTTTAATTTCTTTGCACTTCTCAGTTGTCTGTGTGTGTACTGAATAAACTGACTGACCTTGAATCTTCATGATCTTGTAAGAAAAGATCCTTGTTTACTTAGGACTTGTTGAATGCTGGGCAGGATTAAAGTTTGACTCAGACTGGAAACTCTTCCCTTATACAGAGGAATATGTAGTATAATCCTTTCTCTAGAAGTTAACTAGTTTCCATTTAAAAGGTCACTAGTTTTTAAAAATGTATTTGGAAAGTTGTTTGCTACTAACTTTGATAAGTCATACGCTGTCAGAATTTTTCTGCTGAGCTACGCGAGTGATTAAACCAAGTTCCCTGGGCTCTGTGACAGTTTTATCTTTACACTGAAGAAGCCGCTTCACTTGGTTTGTTTTCCTCTGTAGGGAAGTCCATTGATCCCTTGAAAACTTGATACAATGGCTGTTATGTTTCTTTTGGTGAAGAACTATTGGCTTTCTGCTTTTCACTTTCTGAATGCTCTGTCCCTTCAAGCAAGGTATGGCACTCGGGTTTATAATTCACAGGATACTGTATCAAAGGAAAGATGCTTATGGAATTGGTGGTAATGTGCGTTAAGTTGTATGACTGCAAAGGAGCGACCTAATGTCAAAGCCAGGCTTGGCTTTTGTGGCTTTTCTCTTACCTGTGTTTAAAAAAACCAAAAGTACTGATTTCTTTGTAATCCCCCCACCCCTAATGAGAGAGAGAGAGCAGCAACCTATGGATGTTTTGTACGAAAAAACCCACAGCAATAACTTTGAACCCTCTCTCTACCCTGGAATTTCCTTTGTTATTTGTTACGCTAGCCATTGAGACACCAAGCTCTTTGTGGTGGGTTTTCATGTTTTATTGGAGGCTGGAGAAGAGCAGGGGAAAAGACTTTCTAGCTAGAGAGCAACTGCCCATTGCTGTGTTTTCCTGAGTGAGCTGCTGTGATGAGCATAGTGACAGACAGCGAGTAAGTTGGGCAGACTCAGGCTGCTGCAAGGCAGTTTTACCTGTTAGTCTAGGCAGAAGCCAGGTATCAAATCAACGTGCAGTGGAATAGCTCTTGTGAGCTGTAGCTAGCGGGCTTCGTGGTGCCGAGAAGGAAAAAGCAGATGGAAATGTTCAAATGCATTTCCTCCCTCCCCTTCCCTGTCTCTTGGATCTTTTATTTCAGTCAGTAATGGAAATCTGTGCTCTGAGTTTTGAATGAATGGCTTATACTGGGCTAGTGTTAAGTACTTAATGAGCCTCATTTCTCAAAGATCGTGCAGTCTGCCTCAGTTAACCCAGCTGCTTTTTTTAGGAGTACTTGTTTTGGCAGAGGCTTTTATATGTGTATGAAGAATGCACAAATAAACCGTTGTGCAATTCGCAATTAAAAAGGAGGTTGTAGGGAATGGGAAGTTTTTAAACTAGATCAGAGGCTGCAGAGCCAAGTAAAACAATTGCTCAGTGTCACTTTGTAGAACCCTGTCTCAACAAGACTTGTGTGTCTGCATTGCCTGCTGAAGAGAATGGAAACGGGAGCCCATGCTTGGGGGAGTTTTGCAGTGCTTGTCAGGATCAGGTCCCAGCAGAGGGATGTGGAAGTAACCAAGTAACCTGTGAGGGCCAGGAATTGAATTGTCGTCGGGGTTTTTTTTGTTTGTTTTTGTTTTGTTTTGGTCCCCCTCTAAGGGATAATTGCAGTGTGGCAAAATTCTACAGAGTGTGTGCAATGATAGCGGTCAGGACTGTTGTGGTTAAAATGAGTGAAACTAGCAACTCAGGAAGTGTGTACTTTTAAGGAGTGTTTGAAAGGATACAAATACATACATCTAGAGCTCATCCACAGCTGTGGAGTTGTTTCAATTCATAGACATCAGCGGTTAGCCATAAGAGTAACTATGCTAAGGTTTACCTTTATGCTAAACTCAGATTTCTGCACTGATTAGGTTAGCTTTAAGCAGTTTGGTCTGATGTAAATTTTATTTGGGATGGAAAGGGAGGAGGGCTGTTGCCTTGGTAATTGCATCACATCAGCAGTTCCAGTGACTGCTTTTTGTTGGCTAAAATTCCAATTATGAATGAGGTTTTAAAGATGGACCTGTGTTTTTCTTCTTCCTTTCATATAGGAGTCTTGAACAGCCATCTCCTGGGTGCGCTGCTTTAAAAATCTTCTACCTTTTAGAAGTATCCAGAATATCGAAGCGGGCATAACTACACAGGTTAAAAATGTCAGCTGTGGGTTACACAAACAGTTGCCTAAATTGCTGGAATTCAGATGTCTGGCATATTTGCTACAGCTGGTGTTTGTCGGTGTGCCTGCTCTTACTCTGTGAGAAGTCCTGGGTAACCTACCTGCTCTTGTGCAGCAGTCAGCTTGCCACGCGTACTGCCACGCTGCTGAGATGTGCTGCTGAGTAAGGAACATGCTCTGCAGCTAGGTTCTTGTGATGTTGTTTTAACCTTATGTCTCCATTGTACTTAAGAGACCACAGCTCAATTCTTTGCTAGTCATCTGGGCAAGATAGAACCTGCTGCACATTTAGCTGGCTAAAAGCAAAGGGTTTGTTATTTGAGCTAGTTAAGTCATTGGAGAACAACTCTGGAACAGTTGGGGTGAATCACCCTCTGTGAGTAGAGAGGGACCAAAGGGGGCACCTAGACTTCAGCTCAGGCTAAATGCCTGTCTTTTAGATGGCTCAGGTTAAACAAAATGATTTTTTGCCTTGTTTTTCTGCGCTTTGCTTTCATGTTTGTGAAATGGGAAGAGTGGCTTGGTGCTGCCTCGCAGAATAAACCATCTTTTTGCCTGAATGGTGTATCCCACTGGCACGCAGGGTGTTTTTATGGTGACAAGCTTCCACGAACGCGTGGTACTTGGTTGTGCTGTTGATCTCTCCATTTGTCTTGCTGTGGCATGCTATAATTGTGGCTTTTGGTCTTCTGCTGGAGTCTGTAATGGTGTATGGGGACGCCTGCTGTGGGCTGTGGCAATGCGCTTAGCAGATGTTTTGTGGAGTCTGCTAGACACCCCTTCTACCTCCTTGTGATCTTTAAAGTGTGTCCAGTGCTGCTTTCCTCTCTCCATTGCTTAGAGGGAAACAGGACTGGAACATGTTGGTCATACAGAAGTTAAACATGTTCAGAAGTGTAATATAGTACTGGAGTACTATCGTTCAAACAGTGTCATGGATAAAACTAATCATATGTCACATGCTGGCTGTGAGGAAAAAGAAGATGTTGGGAAATATGTTCAGAGATGTTGTAGAGCAACAACTGTGGATTTGATCAAGAACAGTTTGCTTGGGTTGCAGGTGAGGAGGCTCTCTTTCACCGTCTCGATGGAGACCTTTGATGCTATCCTGCCCTGCTATATGCGGGAAATGCAGCGAGTGCTTTGCCAGTCCCCGTCCTGTAGCCAGCGTGGGCACCTCTTTGGTGGTCCAGGCATGGCTGGTGTCCCACCAGGTGCTGGAGGAGGAAGGTGGGCCTTTCCCTTTGAGACATGCACTTCTCATCAGGTGTCTCCCAATGCCTTTGCTCTAACCGTGATACCAGAAGTTTTCCCTTTGTTTCCGAGAACAAATTTTTCCCAAAGAGCCAAAGATCAGACTTACTTTAAATAAACTAAATCATTTAGAAGAGCTGAGGCAAATGCTCTTAAATCAAACAAGAACAGAATAAAGTGTTGTCTAATCTGTCACCAAAAAAAAAATTGAACTAGATAGCAACAGTCTTGAGGGGACAGTCTCACAGGAGCAGTGAAATCGGTTCAGGGAATAACGTAAGGTTGTCTTCCTCTCCTCAAGCAGGAGTTTCTTGTTACAGTGCTGGTAACAGGCCTCTCAAAATGCAGCCTCTGAACTGGTGACTTGCATCGCTCTGATTTAATATTATCTTGGCAGTTTTTGAAAGTCCAGCTGCGAGTCTACTTTATTATATTAACCATGGGATCCTATTTTGTATTCACAGAATGTTTGCTTAAACGCAATATCCTGGGAAGGGTAATAATCCATTGTAAATATGATATAGCCACTGAATGCCTTATTTCATGGAGCTCTTAGTCTTTCTCCCTTCCCCCAAGAACTCTTAATTATTTTTCTAGGCTCTTCATGCAGTTACTCTCTGTAAACATGTGGATTTATTTCTGCGTTCCCTCCCTCCTTTCCTCCTGCTGTTTGTTGCACTGCAATGTCCGGTCTTAAATGTTGAAATCTTTGGGGGGGGGAGGCGATCTCTGTATTCAAGCAGGACAGCAGACTCTCAGTTCTAAAAGGGTTTGTAGGTGCTGCTTGAGCGGAGATAATAATGAAATGTGCAGTGTTTGTGGTGATTTGTTTAGCTTGGGATATAAAAAAAAGAGAGAAATTTAATGACTAGCTATTAAAAAGTCCTAACCTACTCTTGCAAAAACTCAAAATGTCAGGAATCCAGAGCATTTGTATGCAACATTTCTGGCTTATGTTTTATCAACACCAAAAATAGGCCTTGAGCTTTACTGTTGTCCAAGGTGGTTGGCAGATGTGGCTGTAACAACCAGAATGTCACAGTCCTCTGGTGCATGGGGCAACTGTGGTTGTTCTTCAGATGATCAGAGAGTCCAGATGACCTGGGTGACTGGATGCCTCTGCTAAGCTAAGTGAGCCAGGCTGTTATGAATATGCATGGTGCCAGGATGCTTAGGATGATCGGGGTGATGGGGAAGAAATGGAGAGAACCTGGTGTCTAGGGTGCTGCGGACAGGGTGTGAGAGGCACCTGAACAAAGATGCTTCTTTCTGTGGATGAATGTGATCTGCAAGGGCCATTTACATAGCTAATCATCTCTTCCGAGCGCTTCAAATAGGTGTCTGTTCCTATGGAAGTACTAATAAACAGCTTGCAAAAGTTTTCTTGTATATATGCCCTGGTTACAGAAAAAATTATCACTGTATTAAAAGGCTGCTAAGAGTTGGTTTGGTTTTTTTTTGCCTTTTCTTTACACCTAAGTGGCAGACGTCTTTTTCTTTCTCAGCAATTTTAATTCTGTCTCAAATACGACATCTCAGCAAATGACAGTCCAATACTTTATCTCACTTTCCAGAGGACTTGGATTAGAATCAGCAGGTATCAAAACCCCCCCCAAATCCTACAACCCCCCGCCTGAGCACTCTAACCGTTGCAGAAGAAAGAGCACGCAGCAGTTTGCGTGAAGGATTCTTGGCTGCTCCTGCCTGGCCTCTGCCCTAACAGGACTGCAGTCCAATGGAGAAGCTGTGCTTGTTTGCCTTCCTTTCAGTTGGAGAATGACTTCCCAAGGGTAGGTTTGTAATGGCCTGTGTACTCCCCCTCTTGAAGCTGCCTAGGGTGATTTGATCTTTAGATGCCATTCTTACTGTGAGAAAAAAGCATTTTTCTTCTTTTTCGGTATTTCTTGTCTGTCTTGCATCATTTTGAAGAGATACAAGCTACAAGTGGTGCTTGATGCAGTTTAGTAGAAATTGTAGCCAGTTCCAAACTGAAATAATAGTGAACTTTTTTCATCCTCCAAGTATGAAGTGTGAACACACCTGAGGTAATTAACTCCACAGAAATGAGCCCTGAGGTATGTCCCTTCAGCGTGACTGCAAGCGTACCTGCCTCTTAGAGGTATGTCACGTAGGATGATTTTAAGTGCCTGGGCATGGCAGGGTGCGAGACAGTGGCTTTTATTTTAACCTCTTAGATTCCGTGAATGACGTGGAAGGTAAAGATGAAATCAGGGAACTTGCTCCTTCTGTCCTTGAGTACTCCTGCGTGGCTCCTGTCTTCTGCCCCTGCTCTGCAGCGACGCTCTCCAAAGGGGCACGCTGGAGCTGCGGGGTACGCGCTGCAGCCCAGGGCAGCGTCCCTGGGAAAAGATCTGCCGGGTGAGTCCCGACACACAAGCCTGCCTTGTGCAGTCACACACCAGGACTGCAAATTAACGTGGGGGCAAGAGGCCGGCCTGGCAGGCGTGTGGGAAACAGAAGTGTTGCTCGCCGCAGCAAACTGGGGACGATGACAGGGGAGTTGCTAAAAATTCCATCAGAAACGTTGAGGGTCCAGCGGCTCTGTTACAGCCAGGCCTAATGTGACCTAAGCAAGCTGGGATTTATTGGCACAGGAGTGGAGTTGAGAGCAAGGATTGAGGCTGTTACACAATGCTAAGTTAAAAAAAAAAAAATTAATAAAAATAGAGAGCATACATGCAGTGTTAGTAGGCCTCGTGTCTGCTCTAGTGTGTGGCACTGTATAATCCCACTAAAATTAGTGGCTACCTCCTCTTGGTTTCTGTGATGGAAAATTTAATCTTTCAAAGTTGTATACAAAGGTGCTGTTTTTAAACCTGAGTTAGAAATGTAGTACACATCTCCTATTTTGTTTAAAATCTGGAATATCTCAAAGGAAGAAAACTGTCAGGAAGAGAATGCATTCATGCCCTCAAAAAAGATATAGTTAGGAATGAATAATAGACAAATCATTTAATGCTCAATCTTCCATTAATTTGTCAATATTCGCCCCATGGGAAGACCTTAAAGCGTTTTCTTGTTTGTCACCTTACCTCTCTGAGTGCTGGTTAAATCCTGCTTTTCTAATTTATTGACATATTATTTTCAAGAGATAGATACATTATATTTACTGCATACCCTAGTGGAGCAAACAAAGAGGATCACTTTCTTTTCTGTAGAAGTGCTTCCTGTAGAAAACAAAGGGCTACTAGCTAGGAATTGATATTAACTAGGTGTGGCAACATCTGTGGATAGAACTTTGATAGCAATTCCACATGTTTCTTGCTGCTTTAATTATTTTTTAATATAAAGGTAGACCTTTCAGACTTTTAAAGTAAAGGGCATTCTGGACCTAACTTGTCTAGACTTTTCGAAAAATCCAGCTCGTTTCATGGCTGCATTTATAAGCCTCTGAATACATTTGAAAACCTGCTTGATAGGTGGTAACTACTGGAAAATTAGAGAAGAAATTCCATTACTTTGTGTTCTTTGAGAGGATCAACAAAGTGAAAGATTTTGGGGGCAAACAGCATTTTCTGAATTATTTTTACTATGGGGTTTTGTAGGGAAGTATTGTGAAAGGATGTTTGCAGTGATGGTTTTGTAGCCAATACAGTGGAATCAAATCTTGCAAAACAACACTTTCTATTACTAGTTACTTGTTTGTTGTTTCTTTGACTTCTGAGGTATCTTAGAAATCTTGTACCTCTTTCTGAAAATATTCATATGATTGCAGTAATCAAAAACTGGGAAGGAAAATGAATGTGTTTGTGCTAGAAGGTTAGAGCAGGAGGGGTAAACGAGGCCGCTCAACTTTGTTCTGGTGAGGCTCCCTCTGTTATCAGTGTACAGATATGGGGGCTTCTCCAGACAGTGATTGGGAGAATCCAGATTAAGCTCTTCTTCTGAACCTCTTTGTGGAGACTGCTGTATCTTTCTCTCAATTGTGGTTTACCTCTCAATTCATCTATTTACTTACCTGGCTGCACCTAAGCAATATGAAGAATATCCTCTACTGCCATGAACCTGAAGAACATGATTTGGAAGGGGTGAGGTTGTTTGGGAGGGAACAAAAAAGGGAGCACTACTCTCCACTACATAAGTTCAGAATGTCAGTATACAGTAAGCGTGAGGAATAGGTGTAAAAAAATTTCTTGCGGTGTCAAGTGCAGGGGCTTTAAACTTTCCTTGGAATGTTTTGCCTTGACAGTTCATTAGTTTTATTGCTCCAGTTTTGGCAGGAGCCCAGAACGGCAGTCTTATGTCTGCATGGATAATGAAGACTCCATTTATAACTGTTAGAATAAAAAGCTATCAGTGTAATTTAAACGGCCTGTATTGGTAAGTGTGGTTCTCCATCTCTGAAACTGCACAGTGGATCTATGTTAACCCACCTATCAAGCCCTACTAGTAGGAAGCGTGTCTTTTGCATATTACTCCATGTTGTTTCCAGAAGGTATCTAGTCTTCTAAATTTGTGCTACAGTGTAGGTCCTCTATAGAAAATGTTGTGAGGGGCCATACGTATTTGGTTTTGGCACTCGTTGCACTCACAGTTGACGAAACAGTTGCTTGTCAGTATATTGCTGGATGACTGCATCGGAGAGGAATGCCACCGCAGGGGTGGGGGAAGGATGTTCACTAACCACCAGTGGCAGAAGTGTGGGAATTTCAGAACTGAAGAGAAATAGGCATGTCCAGGGTCTCCTTTTCATGTTTATCGTATTAAGAATTGAAGTACTAGTCCCTAAACACTGTCAAGTATATGAAATATCTTCCCAGCATATTGAATATTGTTTATTCCCCCTCCTCCTTTCTTCTTTTTTTTTTATTTTTTAACAATTAACAAAAAGTAAATTGCATCGACTGGCTCAGTGGATTTATAATGAAAAAAATTAATAGCTAGATAGGCTCTTGTTTAGTATTCATAGTATGGTGTTTTCTGGGAAATGAGATTAAGCTGTTAAAGCATCCAAAGAGGCACTATTTTTTTTTTTTTTTCCTGGGACTTGTCCTTACATTTAATTATTTAATTATGTAATTTTTTCCTTGCCACTAAGCATGTCATGCATCTCCGGCCTCAAACTGTATCACATGAAAGATTAGTTCCTACTTCATGGCTGATGAAAGCTGAGGCAGATTCTCTCTGGCTGTAGAAAACTGGTGATGCTCTCTGCCCTGTGTAAGCGGAGGAGACTGACCTAATGATGACCCATCAAGCAGTATAATGATAAGGTGTTGTGTATCCCAAAATCTGAAGTTTGCAGCGGGACTGGGTGACTCATGGAAGGTGCTGTGGGGTTCCTCTACTGTCCCAGGCTTTGTCCAGGAAAGCATCACGTTGAGTTGCTACAGGGGACATGGTGGAGAAATGTTACCTTGTTTTGCAGTTGAGATGCTTGTTTTTCTTCAGGTGTGGTAGCTGTCATTTACATCTGATAGAGGCTGTCTGGAATTGAAGGCTTTGCAGCTTGTTGAGCATGATGCTTCTAGTTACTTTTTCTTTCCACATTTAATTAGTTATAGGTAGGTCTTGAAACAGTGCATGCTTCTAGAGTAGAAACAATAAAGAAGGGGGAAAAAACCCCATAATAAAAAGGAACAACAACAAAAAAATTTGCTTTTAGAAGGTGGAGTAGGTTCTCTGTGATGGCTGGGAGATAGCAGTGGGTTACTGCCTTGTAGGCACGGTTGAAAATAGGAAGGATGATTGCAGTTATCCACAAGGATGGGGTGTTGACAGATGCTTAGGAATTGTCTCATTGGGTCCCAGGGAGGGACAGCAGCATGCTAGGAAGGGGACCAGGTGTGCCATGTATAGGAACAGGCAAAATAGAATTTTGCAGGACAGCACCTTGTGTGGTCTATGCCCACAACTGTTTTATCTGCATAGGGAGAAAAAACAGTGCTTGTTTAAATTTTTTTTACCATTGAGATGTATGTTGAGCTGACTGGAGAAAGGTTGAATGATACTCTCCGAAAGGAATATGATGCCGTTGCCACTGGTTCCTAAGGCTTTGCCTTTTCTAACTCATATGAATGTCTGTTTAACCAGCCAGCTTCCTGGCACACCTTCAGTTCTGTATCTCTTGCTTTTAATAGCGCATTTCTCAGTTTACTGCAGCGAAATAATAAGGATTTAAAGGCTTTGTTTTCCACAGGTTTGCAAAAAAAGTGTCACGCTACAAGGGCAATTTCTTAACCTGATGATTAGTTAGAAGGCTAAGTTATACTATCCAGGAATTGTAGGGGTTTTCACTTGATTCAAGGCCCAACGCTGATGCTGAATACCAGAGGCTTGCGCATGACTGCCATCCCACGAAATGGGAGCGTTTCACGTGACTCTTCTCCTGTAAGACTGTGCCTTGCATTTTGTAGGGTTGCTGCCTTGTGTTTGGTGTCTGTGGGGGTGTTTTTGTACTGTGTCAGCACTATAAAACTTCTGGATAAAGGTGTTTGTTCAAAAGTTGGCGTGGGCTGTGTTAATACCTGTGATTTTGGGTCCCAGAGACCGGCTGACGTCAGGTATCATATGGTTACATGTATGCAAACATGTGAGAGGAAATAATCTCCCAAATCATATCTGGTCTTGTTTTGTTCCACCTTTCCCAGCAGCCGGGTGCAGAAATGCTGCCCATGCCGTGGTGGCGGGCGAACGACCAGGAAGTGATGCATGCCGGTGATTAATACCGGGTGGCCAGAACAGGACGTTCAGATCGCGAAGGAACATGAACTTGCCTTTTTTTTTGTTGTTGTTTTGTTTTTTTCATCTGCTATTGTTTAAAACTGACCCGTTGCTTTCTTAGCTGGTGTCATTCTTGTAGAGGAATGTGAATTCTGTGATTGTAACTTTGCAGCAAAGAAAATACAGTAAAGTAATTACAAGAATTTCATAATGATGAGGAATCAAAACACATTTCTTAAGATGAGGAATTTTGCCCCAACCGGGGGGCAAAATGTGTCGGTAAGGTGGACAGTAATAACATATTCACTGTCAGGTAACTGAGCTGAAGGCAAGTCTCTGTTTATGGTTTGTTTTCATATTGCTAAATTGGCTCCTGATTTTCTACCTTTTACTCATTAGCATGCTAAGCCAAATGAGTATACTCTTTGTCTGGCAGTTAACTGCCCATTTTCCATCACTTTGAAATACGGATGTTCATACTGCTCTTACAAAATGCCCATTTCAGGGAAGGATTTCCCCATTTTTAATTAACTTTGTAGTGAAAATCACTACAATTTATTTGCAATTCCTGTTCATCAGTAGGCACTACTTTCCTCTTAAAAAAGAATGCATATTTGTATGGGTTTTCACTTTGTACCTTTGCAGGTGCCTCACTGTTAAATGTTTCTGTAGGAATGCATGTAAAAACCAGCGAGTGAGAAGAAACTTGTATTTGTTGTAGAGTGATCTCTGGCTTCACATTTAAAATGTGGCTCATGCTGAGCAGTTTATTTTTTACTTCATTTTGTCAGTAACAGGAACATTTTTATGTAACATTAATACAGCAAGACTAACATGGTAGCATTGCTCTAGTTCTGAGACACTGCAGTCATTTGAGAATGAATTTGTAAAGCGAAAGCCACGTGTTTAGGAACTTTGTAGTTTCAGCTCTAAGTTGTGGTTTAATGGCATTATCTAAAGTAGTGTGACCTACCCCTTCGGTGTAGGTAGCTTTGTGTGGTAGGTGACTTCCCTGCCCCCTTTTAGGTAGCAGGGGAATCTCACCCCTGCAGTGAGTGATATGGCTGCTGCTGCTTCACTATCAGATCAGTCAGTGTAACTGCTTGGTGGGCAGGCAGATACTGTTGGGAGGTAAAGAAAACTTGAAAGGTTGAATGACTTGCCCAGGAATGGGCTGGTAGGGGAGAATTCGGGCATCAGGGCCAGGTTGACAGTAGAATCATAGAACATCTCAAGCTTGAAGGGACCCATAAGCATCATCGAATCCAACTCCCTGCTTCTCGCAGGACTACCTAAAATTACACCGTATGACTAACAGAGTTATCCAGATGCTCCTTGAACTCTGACAGGCTTGGTGCCGTGACCACTTCCCTGGGGAACCTGTTCCAGTGACCGACAACACTCTCAGTGAAGAACCTTTTCCTAATGTCCAACCTGAACATCCCCTGACACATCTTTGTTCCATTTCCTCGTGTCCTATCGCTGGTCATCAGAGAGAAGATCAGCACTTCCCCGTCTGTTGCTCCCCGTGAGGAGGTTGTAGGCTGTGATGAGAAGAAGGTGAGACTGGATCGGTTGTGCCTTGGGACAGAATAAACTGTTTTGAGATGAGGAGGGATGTGCGTCTGTCTCAGAGGCGAGACTTGTGGCATAGACTGAGTGGCTTGTCTGGAGTTACAAAGGAGAAAGTCTGAGGCAATTCCGTACTTTGAATTAATGTCTTAGCCCCTGGTATCTGGGACTCCTGACCTGGATCCATAAAACAAGCAGTATTTTACCTTTTTGTTTTGTCTGGTAAGATATTTCCCCTCTGTTTTCCTCTGCCAGAATATTATTTATTGGCAAGTAATAGGCATAGAAACCAGTATCATAACTGTTTGTCAGCACTGGCTGTTGTTGCAGGAAGAGAGTGGTACTGGTAGTTACGGGAGGAAGGAGAGCAGAGTAGCAACCAGTGTCTGAAATGGGCTGACTGAAGGCTCTCCTGGTTCTGGGGACCTGATGAGCGTGGCTTGCCGAGCAAGGGACTCTCAGGTGTTGAAAGCCAGCATTACCTCTGTCAGCTTTGCAAGCTGGGTGTTAATGAAGAGAGTCCCCCCTACACCTCTGTGCCTGTCCTGAGGAGGGGGCTCAGCCAGCCCCTGCCACTGGGGTCTGGGTTGCTGCTCCCCGACTGCGCTGGCCTCTTTGTGCCCTGCGGCCGACTGCAGCCACCTTGCCGGGGTCCTCCTGCCTCCTCCCAGCCGTGTGCTCAGCTAAAACTCACCTCGTAACCTTGCAGGAACTCTTTAGGGAAAGGTTTCCCAAGGAGGACAGCACTTTCTCATTATTAACATAATCAACTCTTATTTATTCAGCTGAGAGGCTGGATTGTAATAAATGCTTAGAGGACTTCAGCAGAAATGCTGTCGACTCAAAAGCAATGCGAAGAGATGATTGCTTATGGGCAATAACTATCTGTGGCATAAATTATTTACAGGGTGCTTAAATTGTCAGAGCTCTTGAAAGAGAATGGGAACTTAGTTGTGTGCTATGACAGGGCTGGCTTGTTCAGCCTTGCAGGGAGAGGGGTAAAGAACAACACAGCAGATGATTCGTTTGAACAAAATGAACATGGGTACTCACTCCTAATACATACAGAGTTTCTGCTGTCGCACCCTGGCTGTTCACAGCCATCCCAACTTCTCAGGTTGGTTGGTAGTTTTTGCTGGAGCAGCGGTGCTCACTTCTCATCCATTACAGGTGGTGAGCTGCTGTGAAAAGTGCTGTGTTTTCAGAGGAGACTGCATGTTCATGAAAAAGCACAATTTTACATATTTGGGTCCCAGACATGTGCACACATGACTGCCTAGACTAATAATATATTGAGCTCAGTGGAACTATGTGTGCATGTGGTGTTTATGTGTATGTGCTATATGTAAAATAAAGCCTATGCTTAAATGCCTTCTAGGATTTGGTCCATAAGTAGTTAATCAGTTTGTAAAGCGCTCCGTAAATGTAGAAGGTATTGTGGTTTTGCAGAACACTAATGTGACCGTACAGTGAGACAGGGTAATGAAGAGGTCATTCTTTGAAAATCAAGGTGCTTAGCATCCTGCCTGTGCGCTTTGTATCTGATTGGGGTGGAGAGCTTAGAAAACTGTTCGTAGGTCTGTGAGATGGTTTGAGAAGCTACAATATTGGAGAGTTTTAAATCTGTACAGAAGAGAAATCACTTTTGTGAACATGCTTCAAATGGTTGTGAGGTATTTGAGGAAAATACAGTGATTCTTGTTGTGTCATGTGCCCCTCAACAAGATAGAGCTGTATAACAATGTTGTACACAAAGGTTTTCAAGTTGTTTTTTAGATGCTGGTATACTGTACATTAGTGTATGGAAAGTGTAACTAAGCAGTTACGTTATATGTTCTGACATGACTAGTACTGTACTGGTAACCACAACATCCTATTAAATGTTTAGCTAACCTAGAGTATTTCCTAGAGAGGAAAGGGTTACGCACGTAAATGTTTTCCTTAACTGTGCAAAACACAGAGGCATCTATAAAGAAAACAAATGCCATGAAGACATAGCCAAAAATTGAAAGTGCAGGCAAGTGACTTTAAGGTTAAGGCAGCCAAGTGCTGTCCAGGAATAGGGCTCACATGAGAACATTACAAAGCTGCTCCCGCTTAAAGTGCTTCAGCCTTCACAGAGTGCTGCTGCTTCTCTCTGGAGGGTCTGGAAATGTGGCACCTTTCCCCTCCTTTTTGAGAACATAACCTCTTCTGGATGAAGTAATGAGATACATTCTTTGGAGGCCCATTCAGTGAACGGTTTGAAGATTTGATCTAGAGCACAGAAAGCTGTATACTATAGGAGCAGGGGCAGTGTCAAGGGATCCAGGGCTTTGGTGGATTACGTGACTGGTAGTATCGCTCACTGAAACTTTAATCTCCTGTTTTGAAGCTGGAATAAAGCAATGGAACAAAAAGCTTCCACTAATGACTTATTTTTAATTCGCTTTTTTTGGCATTGAGAGGGTGCTGTGCAAAATTATATGCAGCACTACAGTTTGGATGTTTTTGGACAGAAGAATACATACACCAAGGTTAAATAAAGCTTGCTATTGAAACAAGACAGTTGTAATATTACAACTTTGGGGAAGAATTTGTGCTGTGATGGGCTACGACAAATGTCTTTTGTTCTTTACATTAATCTTTGTCTTGTGTGACAAAACCAAACATACTTATTAAAATTATGAAGTTGCTTTTGCAACAGTAATGCCTCGGACAAGGTGAAAAGAGGTGAAGTATTGCTACAGAAGGCAAGGATGTGAGAGGGAGCATCCCAAAAGTTGGGAAGAGTGGTTATAGGACTTCATAGCTGCGCGTGCTTAATACGAGCTAAAACATAGGTTAGGGTAGTCTACCCAGTTCCATTCTTACAGTAACAAGCCCGATGTCTCAATCTTTGTTCCTCTTTATCCACTGAGAGTCTAAAGATTGGTTGGAAGAAATGACCTCCAGGAGCCTGGGCTAAGAAGGACAAAAGAGGAAAATTGGGCCCACGTGCTCCAGCTGACATGGAGAAATTGGCTCAGGAGTTTCCAACGAGTTTACTGTTTGAGCTTGTGTGTATGGCGGTGCCGATTCAGCAAACACGGGCGGCTGCCTGTGAAAGCCTGCTCAACTGCAGGAGCGCGTTGGGACTGACTGTGAGGAGCAGGGTTTTGCTATCCCTCTGGGTCAGAGGTGACTGGACAGCAAGGACCAAGTCATGCACATGCAGGCCTGCTGGACTCCCTGCCGTGTTGTTCCTTGTCCCTTCCCTGCTGCCTGGGAGCTGGAGATTTCCTTTAACCCAGTTTAAATGCATTCCCCTTTCTGTTTGGCTGAGCTCTCGTGCATCATCTGAACAAACACCATCATGCAGCTCGGTGGGGAAAGCCTGGCCTCTGAGGTGGCAATTAGGCATTTTACTGGCTTCAGCAAAGTCTTTGAATATCTCTGAACAAACCGAAGATAAGCATTCCCGTAATAAAGTGAGCTGAAATTCACTTAGGTACCTCCTCCACTCATGTTTTCTGAAAGTGTAAAATGAAAACCTTGTAAAGATGCGCAATTTAATAAACCCCAAACTCTTATTGCCCACTATCTCTCCAGCAAATTCTCTGGTGTCTGTAATATTCGATGGTATGTGTTGAAGGCTGGGAATAGCAGAGAAATGAGCTTTTTGTGGTTTGCTGTGAATGTTCCTCATCATGAGGTTTACTAGTCACAGTTACTGCCATTCGTCAGCTACTTTTTCTTTTCTTTTAATAGTTCATTCACAAATCTGACATCAAGTTGTTAGTGTTGAGAACCAGCTTCTTCTAATTTGTGCATAATACATCCTGTGATACTTAGCATTGCTTAAAAAGCCAAACTTATTTCAGTGAAGTATTTCTAAGCTATGTGGGAAAGACAGCTATGTAACTTGTTTAAAAAGTGTCTTAAATAATTTTGTGCTTGGAGTTATGTGCTCTACTGACCTTTTCATAGTTATTGCTACTTTATTAGCCATTACTAGAAAGTCTTTTAAATATCACATTAATATTTTTTTCATAATAGAAAGCTTTTCTCAAAGAGTTTCAATGAATTTATGCCTTACAGAGGACACAGAATGAGGTTTGCAAACTTTGTAGAGCATTAGTGTAGCGTAAAAGATTTCAAGTTTTAATTGCAGTAAAGAATTAGTTTCTATAAACCACAGTTAAAGAATTTCTTAGAATTCAAATTAGGATTCACATTAATTTGATAAAATTAAAATAAAATAGACATGTCAGCAATAAAAAAACCACACCATGATCAAATGATTTGTCAGATACAAAAGAAGACGTTATTGCAAGTTCGTCAACTACTCAGTGACCTTGAAATTGTCCTATAACATGTTGATTGATGTATTAGGGGGTCAACAAGTAATGCTGCATTAAATACTGGGGTTTTTTACTTGTGGGTTTGTGGTTGGTTTTTGCTTGTTTTGGGTTTGTTTTAGTGTTTTTTGTTTGTGTGGGGTTTTTTTTTTTCCCTTTCCTGAAATGAACTGAGTATGTGCCATTTGCTGAGAAAATAAAGTGATTTTGTTGCTTAAATTTTCTGAATCTGTCCAAGGCTTTTCTTGATGGGGAAGTTTTTAGGAAGTGTCAGGCTTGTGCAGTGTTTGAGGTCCCTTTGTGGTAGATAGCTCCTGTCCCTTGGCTGTGAAATAGCATTCATTCCTGCTCTGTGGCTGCCCTGGAGTCCTTTCTTCCTTTTGTAGTTGACTAGACTGGTATTTTTTTTTCTCCTGCCCTTTGGGATTAAGGTATAAACCTTTCTATTAATTTCCATTATATGGGAAGTTCCTCATAAACATTATTTGATCCCTTTGACTTCATTGCAAAGAAAGTATTTTGCAACTGGGCAAGTCACTTTTTTTCTCTACAGCAAAGAACAAGGGTCCTCTTAAACCCAGCGAGTTGGTCACAGTACCATCCAGCCTTCCTTGGCAAACAGTCTCTTAACCATCAGCAGGAGCAGGGAGGTGATTGTCCCCCTGTATTTGGCACTGGTGAAGTTGCACCTCAAATCCTGTGTTCAGTTTTGGGCCCCTCACTCCAAGACAGACATTGAGGTGCTGGAGCGTGTCCAGAGAAGGGCAACCAAGCTGGTGAGGGGCCTGGAGCACAAGTCTTATGAGGAGCGGCTGAGGGAACTGGGGTTGTTTAGTCTGGAGAAAAGGAGGCTGAGGGGAGACCTTATCGCTCTCTACAACTACCTGAATGGAGGTTGTAGTGAGGTGGGCGCTGGTCTTTTTTTTTTTTTTTGGGTGGCTGGAGATAGGATGAGAGCAAACGGCCTCAAACTGTGCCAGGGGAGGTTTAGATTGGATATTAGGAAAAATTTCTTCACTGAAAGAGTTATCAAGCATTGGAACAGGCTGCCCAGGGAAGTGGTGGAGTCACCATCCCTGGAGGTATTTTAAAGACGTGTAGACGTGGTGCTTAGGGACACAGTCTAGTGGTGGACTTGGTAGTGTTAGGTTGATGGTTGGACTTGATGATCTTAAAGGTCTTTTCCAACCTAAACGATTCTATGATTATAATGCTTAGTAATTAAATTAATTTAAATTAAATTAGTTACCTTCAATAATTAAAAAAAGAGAAAAGAATCCACAATGATTCTGGGTGTTCCCCCTTCTGTCTTTTTAAATATAGCCTTTATGATGTACCTATGCTGAACACGTTTAATCTGCAATAGAGGTTTCTATGTGAAGTTGTCCAAGCCACACAGCTTGTAGGTGTCAATCTGCAGCAGATCCCAGACTTGTGCTGCCCTCCAGCAGTCTTGCCTTCCGCCCAAAGCTGATGTGTCAGCAGTGGTATGCTGGATTTTTGAATTAATTAGGTGTTCTGCTACTGGGCTTGTGGGCTTAGTTGAATTCATGAATTAATCATTTTGTGATTTCTGTGGAGGAAGGAAGGTGATACATTGGCTGTCCAGCAGGTTTTTAAATTTTTATTTCTTGCAAACTTCAGTGAATGGGGTTGTGATAAAAGCGCTGTTGTTGGGTAAGTATTGTATGATTATGATTATTTTCTCAATTAAATTGTTCCTTCCAGCTCTTTTCTCTTTCTATAGTAGTGTTTATTTTAGAGAGAGGTTTTTGGTGGCTGTTTTAGTGGAGATTTGATTTACGTGTTTTAATTCAGTTGGAAAAACTTCCAATACTAAGAAAAAGCCTTTTTTTTTTTTCTGTCCCTCTTCCTGTTAGTCTTTTACTCTCTTCACAGTAGCACCTAGTGTCTGCTTTTTGAAAGCTGTAAGAACAGAGTGAAACAAGTAGGGCTTAGGGCATTTTCAGCCTGGCAGGCTTCAGGGTGGCAGGGGAGAGATGGAGGGGCAGCAGGGAAGGGCTGGCTGTTGGGACAGCAGGTTTCTCGCTATGGCTGGTGGGTGTTGCAGTGGGGAGGCTGGACATGGGCATGGGCCTTCTACTCTGGGACCCCGTTTTCATGTTGTTTTCAGAAAGGAGAAATCGGTGCAGACATCGGATAACAAAGACTAGATCCTACTGCACACCTGAAGACCTAGTAGGTATATGTATATGCCTCTACAGAATACATAGAACGAAGCTAAGGAAAATAGGGAGCAACTGTGAAGTGCTATGATGTATATTTGTTACAGTTTATTTTGGAAAGTGTACCTCACTTGCATGTTCCTGCACAGCCATCCCAGACTCCTCTAAGTTTTTCTTAATTGTCACACATGCCATGTTGTTTGGGTCTTTCATTTTCACAGCCAAGTGGCAAGAGGGCTGCAAGAAACATACCAAATAGGCTTTTGGTTAAGTTCATCTCACTGTAATATTTCTTCCATACGTCCAGTTCCTAGCAGATTTCCCACTGTAAGAATAAGAGCAAATAATTTGCCTTTGAATCCCTCACAGTAAAATCAGCTCTTTTAAGTGCATCTAGATGGCAGCTGCCTTTGCTGGGGATGGCTGTACCTCCAGTAAGGCTGCATGTCAAATCCCAAAGAGTAAACAATGATTGATCTTTATTTGTTCAAGTTTGGATAGTGTATCTTTTTTCCTGCCACTCAGCTGACCTGGGGTGAACTGCCTGACTTTGTATGGACATATTTTGTGGAGAGACCATAGTTTTCTACATTGGACCTTTATTACAGAGATCTTGCAAGGGGATGTAAAACCAGGAGGAAGCCCTTGGGGATGCAGTGAGAGAGAGGATGATCAAAAAGGAGGTTTCTTCTGAAAGAAGGTGGTGAGTAGCAAGAAGTGCATAATCTCCCTGGCTGGACAGACTGGGATGGAAATCACCTTGCTTGTCTTCCTCTATCACAGTTTTGTACACTGAGTGGCAAGCTGTTAGAGCTTATGAAGTAACCATGCTGGCAGGTTAAAAATAATCAGGAAATATGTTACTAAATACATCAGGAGTTTATTGAAATGGTAGTTTATTTAAGTAGAAATCATTCATGAAATCAACAATTCTTAAATTTGTTTTGCTGCTCTTCAAGTGCCATTTTGAGGCAGGAGTCCTGCTTTTTCAGGCTCAGCATTCGAGGCATAAGTCTAAAACGTTGCATGTCTGCCAAGGGTTGTGGCTTTTTCTTGGGAATGATGGCATTGGATCGAAGTGTTTTTTCACTGACTGATGGTACATTTTCCCATATGGCCTTAGGTTATCTTTTCATTTCTGTTTTTTAAGTAAGCGGTAGTGTTGAGGAATGATTTAGGGAAGCCTGAAAACCAGGTGAACTGGCTGAATAGAAAATTGGACTGGACCTTTAAGGTATTTCTTTAGTTTTCATGCCTGGTGCCTATTATTGCCAGCAATGGTTAAATGGCCTTTAGTTGACCGCCTCCATTTCTTTGAAGGTTGTTTTTGACTGTTTTCTGTACTGATGTAAGAGGAAGTTCCTGAGCAAGTTTACATGATTTATGTTGTGCTACATATCCCTCCTTGTTTCTTTTCCTTAAACCTCTGACTAAAAGTATGTGACCTCCTGGGGTGCAAATAACTTGCAGACCTTGTAAATCAGTGGCAAGTTAAATGTATCCTAGTGTTTCTTAAATAGAGGCAGATATCTCTTTTAGGTCTAAACATAGGAAGCCTGTGTGTCTAATGAAGTACATGACTTTTATGCCAGACAGTTGTTTATATAATACAGTATAAAAGTTTTATAAGTTATCTGGGCAGTATTTCAGCAAAGTCGGTTAGCACATGCCAAAATCCAGCTATTCAAGTAGTACCTATACTTCAGCATAGGGTTATGTGTTCAAGGGACTTCTCAGTCAAGAGCTAAAGAATATTCAGTTGTTTTTTTGGGAGGGCTTTTTTTTTTTTAATTGAAAAGAATCTGTATGACTAGAGGTTCAGTTGTGCTGTATGAATTGTTTTAGGTTTATTCTTGATGTCTTTTTAAGTAATGTTTGTTTGGGGTCATTTTTGTTTTCTGTGCAGTTAATATCTGAACATTACCAGTCTTAAGTCTTAGTTAATAATTTGTCAGAGCAAACTTTTTCCTGGGCAAGAAAGAAGGTTGGAAAGAAACCATTTGTTCTCTGAAGCGATAGAAGCCATTTGGACTTGTCTGTTTAATTATTTCTGCATGGACAGGAAAGGTGTGTCGGGTGATCCTGCAGTGGGGTTCCTCCATGGAGTGCTTGACACTAGGAAACATCAAATACTGTCTAAAATCTGCTGAAGCGTGTTGCCCTCTACTCTCGGCTTTTGATGGTGATGAAAAACAGTATATAGCCAGAGGTTTTCTTCCTGGCTGTATATCAGAGCATATTGGTGGTTTTCAGAGCTGTGAATTTACACAAAGCTGCTTTGTCTCAGTGGAACTGTTTCTGAGGCACAACGTAAACCCAGAGAAAAGTGGGCATCCTGAGGTTTCTCCAGATAACTTCTAAAGAGACAAACTCCAGAGGACTTTGCCTATTAGCGTTACAGTCTGGCAGGGGTCAGACAGTTCTGGGTGACTTTTGGCAAGCCTGGAAAAGAAACTCTCGGGAAGGGAAGAACTGTCCCAGCCTGGGGTATACTGATGGATGTTTTGTAGTCAAATGGTTTCTTTTGAACATTTGTGTCTGGTGCAGCTTCACAGGGGCACTGAAGCTGTTCACAAACTTACAGCATCTGTGACATTCATCCTTATCGCATGTGCTGGACGTGTGCAACATTAGGGCCTGATAGAGTCATGTGTGTCATGTAGCTGCTGTGTGTCATGTAGCTGCTTCAATAGCATGAAGTTTTTCTTGTTTGCTGCAAGTGTGTAGCCATTGGCTTTGCACTGTTTTTTTCCTGATGTGTTAATATCTCATCGTGTAAACACGCTGTATGAAGAAGGAAAGTTGTGCTCTGCTGTCAGAAACCTTGATGGGAGCTACTGTCTTATGGAGATGCGCACAGCAGGAATGACAGCTTGCCGGAGAACTGCTGCAGGGCAGGAAAGGTGAAGGTAGTCCATAATGGCTTTATCCACTTGCCGTGAGGCACTGGATCTTGCATCCTTCAGTAGAGCAACTGTTCATGAGGTACATGGCCATGTTCATCCAAATCTTAGCTGGCCAAGGATGAAGGCTGTAAACAGCTGTTTTATTAACCTCTTCACATTCAAAAGCAGATGCTTTAATTGTCAGTGAATTGGCTAAGAACTCTTGCGCAGGTGTCTGCTGCATGTGTCTTTTCCAGTGGCCAAGCCTTTTGAAGTGTTATGTGAATTCTGACAAGAGTTGTAGGCCTTTCTGTTTGCAAATATGTTTGAAATCATACCGAGTATGATTTCAGTATTGTCCAGTTTCTTAACTGGGGAATTCTTTTCTGTATTGCTAGTTTTTCAGCAAACAGAAGACCTTCAGGATTTATTAAATAATCCTTAACAAAGATTAATG
Organism: Haliaeetus albicilla; assembly: GCF_947461875.1. Classification (NCBI taxonomy): domain Eukaryota; kingdom Metazoa; phylum Chordata; class Aves; order Accipitriformes; family Accipitridae; genus Haliaeetus; species Haliaeetus albicilla. The sequence continues at coordinate 11,129,739 of NC_091485.1, read as the reverse complement.
TCTGCAATTGTATTTTGAGTATTTCAGGTTGAAGTCTCATCTCTGTACATGAAAGTACTCTTTTTACATGACAGGAGAGAATCTTGTCTTATAACCTGCTTGTTCAAAATTTCTCATTGAAACAATCGGTGTGATAAAATATGAAGTAAATGACTGTTATAAAAAGAATGCAAACCAGTATCTAAATGAGATCTGTATCAAGAACTTTCCAAGATAAAATTTTGGATGTTGACTTTGTCTTTGGGAAAAGTTTCTTTTAAAGACCTTAGGAAAAAAACCTCTTTTTTGTTAGAAATTTAAATGGTAGATGCTTGTGGGAAGCCATGCTGTCACACCCCCGAAACATGTTGCAAAGTGATCTAATAACAGGTGAAGAGCTTTTAAGTTTTATCTCTTTCTTAGCAATGCTGAAGTTTAGCAGAGTATGGAGAAAAAGCCATCAGAGGATAAAATGAATAATATCTGCCATGAGTAATAATTTTCATTTTGCCTCATTAAACAAGGCACTAATTAGATACGTTCTAAAAAAGTCATGATTCTTTTATTCTCATGGTAGCTTTTTGTTTCTTGTAACACCAACTATGTACTTGAGTTGATTACAGTAGAGCAAGAACAACTATGGTAATGCTAATCATATCTTATTACTTTTAAACCCAGTAGTACTCATGTGACAGAAATCCTGCATTTATTCAGTCTGCTTCCTGAAGATTTAATTCACATAACAATTTGTAATATGTTTACCCAGTGAAGTATGCCAACTTGAAATACACAGTTCCAAAATAAAATTATCCCCCCGCCCCAATCTCTCTCTGGTTATTCTCTTCCTGTTTACTGGTTCACTACTACAGAATTAAATAAGAAAGAAATTGTTTCAAACAGCCATCTTGCAAAATCTTCAGTGAATGAAGGAGAGAAGTGGGCTCACTACAGGTTGTGTAAAATTAATCACGTCCGTAGTCTGTGGATTTAGAAGGTTGTAGGTTCAAGACATTCTGAGTTGCAAAAAATAATGTGTGAAAACAAAAAGTAAAAAAGCAATTGTTTTGTATTAAAAAACATGAATAAAGAGTACTTTTAACTTTATTCCTAGTTCTTACTGCAGGAAAAGTTGGCTGACATGTCCAGAGAAAATTAGTGACTGCATTGTCCTAAACAGAAGACATTTTCCTCTACTATCTTGTCTTTCCAGAAAGTAAGCAATATTCTTGAAATTGTAAGGTCATTGCTTTAGCGGGGAAAAGCGAAGAGTTAAGAGAGACATACAGTTTTAAAATACAATAAACGATGGAGACTTTGAAACAGGGAGAAGGGAGGGTTGACAGTTTTGAACTTTATTGAATCCTTTGATTGGGGGTTCCTTTGGTGTTTGAAGTTAGCAATAGCATCTCTGGGATGAGCAGGTTGGTTTTAAAGGGATTAACTTATGTGACAAGTGCTAATATTGAAGATTGATTCTGTGCTGGATTTATGCATTTGTTGATGTATTAATTCTGACAACTCTTAAACAAAACCACTAACCAACTAAAAGGCTTTTCATCCTTATTTAAACTCACAAAGACTTTGTGAAGTGGCTTTTTCAGTGAGTGGCTACACAATATGGAGAGGGAAGAACAGTGTGCTAAGAAAGGAGGTATTTTTAATGCTAACAGAAGAGTCAACCCCCCCCTGCCAAACCCAAACTACACAGCGTTATTAAATTGTCCAAATGTAGGCCTGACCGCCCACAGTCAAGTTTTAAATTCCTCGAGTTAAAAAATGTTTATGATGAGAGTGCTGATGTACAACAAACTCAACAGTTCTTCTCTAGTGAGTGATAGATGGTAAAGCTAACACTATAGGGCTTTCTTTGAGTAGAGCTGAATTAGCTAAAAAATATTCCCTCCCTCCTCTGCAGGATAGGACTGCACAGATCCTGCCCTCTTACATTTTTCAAACTGTGCTATTTTAATTTCAGCACGCATGCTGATATTCAGCTGGTTACAAGTGTCTAATTATTGTGATTATATGCATGCAGACTTCATCACTTTTTTTTTTTTTTTTTTTTCAAATGGAGCTGGCAGTGCAAGAGACGCTTGGCATTTTATCTACTGTATAATTTGCTTGTTTTTATGCTTAGTGTAACAGCTTGCTGAATGAGTGCCGGAGTGAGACGTAGATAAACAACAAGGGGCGGGCGGGCACCCGGGCACGCCGGTCCCTAGTAGTCATTGCGTGTATCCAAAAAGACCTATCAAACAGGCGTTGGGAAGGCCAAAAAAGTGAGAGAAAATTCAGAAGTAACTTCTGCTGCTCGCTCCCGTACACCCGTTGACAGCTGTGTCTTCATTTTTTCCCCCCAGGGAGGTAATTTCTCTGTGGGTGAATGACATCCGTTGCTTGAAGAGGACCCTGCGGTGGCCGGGCGTGCGCTCAGCTGCTGGCGTTTCCTCGTGGGTACGGCGGTCCCTGGCAGCGGCCCCTCGGGATGAGGAGGGGTGGGTGGGGAGGGCAGCCATTACCGGAGCTCACGTGCCCCATCGTTTTTGGGGGGACGGTGGCATTGCTCCGTGAGCGGGACCTGGCCTCTGGCCTGCCGCCAGGGCTGCTGCAGGCTGGTCCGCCGAGAGGTGGTAATCACCAGCTCTCTGAAAAATCGAGGATGGCTTCAGTCAAAAAGAAATACGTAAAGTCCTGCCCGCCCATCTGGGGCGGAGTGGGAGGCAGAAGCGCCCAAGGGTGATCTGCTGTCAGGACGTGGCGGCAGGTCCTTGCCCCCTCCTCCAGGGCAGCCACAGGACGAGCTGCCTGGGTGCCTGGCCTGGCCCAGCTGAGCGAAGGGCAGGCAGGGGCCTCAGCAGCCCTCACTGCCTCGCTTCTTCCACAGCCTGCAGTCATGCAGCAGCCCCCGTGCCTCTACAGCCTCGCCGCCTGTCACGGCCTGTGTGCTTGGACTGAGTTTTGCGTTTACTTCCTTGGGTAGCTGCACGTGGTTTACGGTTTGCGTGGAGTAACGGGAGGCCGCCGCCATGTTCCTTCTCCCACAGATACCAGCTGACAGATAAGCACTAGATGCCAGAGGTTCTGGTTTCATTTCCTAACCCCGCTGACAGTTTGTGACCCATCAGCATTGATAGATGAGGCCATGCTACAAGCAGCTTGTGTCAGACCAGCTGTTAACCCCAGCCAGTGCCTGAAATAGGTGTGAAGGTTCTCCACGGCCACGCTTACTGCCGCCGCCCTTGCTCTCGCTTCAGGGAGCCTCCCTGCCGCTTCTCCACCAACTGAACTCCTTGTCCACCTTCCCCCTGCTTTGCATACACCAAGGCTGCGGGATGGTGCAGTGAGATCTGGGTTATCTCAAGACTTGAATCGTGACAGGGGAGAATTCCATGTGGATCAACTTGCTCCTTGAGAAGCCACCTTAGTTGCCTGGCATGGCGTCTGTGGCAGGCCAGGAGGCAACTGCCGTGAGCTGCGATAAATGCTTTTTTGTGCGCCGCTTGGGTGGTTCAGTAGTGCTTGGGTGGTTCTGTACTGGACTGTGCTCTAAAACAGCCTGCCAAGGGCTGTTTGTTGCTATCGAGTAATGGTAGAGGACGTTGCGAAAACGGCACATTTTGCCCGCTCTTTTCGCCATGTCCCTTGGCAGAGTAGATGGAGCTGTGCTAGTCGCCTTTTTTCTCCCACCAGAGAAAGTAAACATTTCAAACCTGTGCAGCAGGACCTCCTGAATTCTGTTCTTCCACTTGACTTTTTTCCAGGTTTTGAGTTGAAAAGTTTGTGATGCTTGTGGTTTTTCTTAAAGCAGTGGCTTGGTTTTATTTGTGTTCTGATTTGTAGCTTTTAGTGTGAACTTTGGTAGCATATCTAAGTTTTTCTTTGCAAGCCTAAGGTCCGTGCTCAGGTGGTTTTGGAGTATAAAATGGGCTCTGATATTACTCTGATACTGACATCGGGATGTGGGATTTACAAGAAACATTAGATATTAGGAGATTTGGCAGTAAAATGGTGAAAGGTAGGTTAACATCCCTTCACAATTCTGCCTGAAGTGAGCTCACAGAAATTCTCAGTTACTTATAAAAGGTCGCTAGGTTGCAGTAGGAACTATTGGCTTGTGATAATATTGCATTTTATTCATACTTTGTTCTTTTGGAAGTTCTAGCATTGCAACAGGAAATTAATGTTTTCTTATCTGAAATAAAAAAAATCCCAAACCAACAATATTTTGGGAAGTATTCCTAAAATGAGAATTCTGAAATACTATTTGGGGGGGGGGGTGCAACAATGACACGTTGAAATGCTGAATACCAATAATAGTGTGAAACTTTTTTTTTTTTCAAATTAATAGTTTAAGGTACTAAATAGAACTAAGGCACGTGTCTACTCTTGTGAATACAGAGATAGAGGGCAAAACAATTGACAGAGAAATGTCAATGTTGTCTTAGTTTAAAATGCCTATATGCCTCTACATGTTTCCATGAGCTCATGAGAAAGTGTTTTGGTGTGGGGTTTTTTTGTGGCCCCCCCCCCCTTTTTTTTTCTTTTTCGGTAAGGTATTCATTTGAAGTATTTTTAACAGTCAGTCTTTTTCTCTCTCCTTCCCCCTCCCCCTTTTTTGTTTTTCCATCTGCCATATGCTGCACGTCTTCTTGCAAGATCACTGGGGATAGATGATATCTAAATATACTTTTTCTCAGTTTTAGCACAATGTGGCTCTGATCCTGATTGGGACTTCAATGTTCTTCAGCATAAAGATGTTAAGGAATAGGATGCCATTTGTGAAATGGAGCCTTTATGAATATGACAGGTGTTTCGAGCCTTCAGCAGAATCGGTATTTCTCCAAAATGTCCCGATATTTCAGCTGAATAAGGTATCGGCCAAACCTACAAGATATTAAGTAATATGGATGTAAAACAAGCATTTCTGCTTTTTAATTAGATTTCATATATATGGTATATTCTCATGTTCTGCTATGAGTTGTACGCTCCCTAAATAAGGATTTCAAGACTGATATATGTTTGGACTGCATTTAAAAATCTAAAGTTGCAATAAGGCAAAGAAAACTTAAAGAAATATAATAAACACATCCAAACCACCTTTTAAACTTTCTTCCATACAATAAAAGCAGTTCCTCCCATTATGTATGGTCTCTAAGTATCTCTGCCATGTTTTAACGCTGGCACACTGAAGGAGCCCTGTCTGTGGGAAGTGTCTGGTTTAATGGAGACTGCCCCATGTGTTTGTGCTGTGCTGTGTTTTGATCTCGAGTAGGACCTGTGGCTGCTGTGTGTCCCTGAAAGCAGATGAGCAGGAGTCATGAACTGAGGCAGCAGTCAGAATTGCTGAGTGGAATAAGAAGAGCACACGTACACTGCCTGGGTACTCTTACCTACCCAGGAAACTATCAGGATGTTTGGCTGAGCTCCATTCTGTCCTGGTCTGAAAACCCCAAGTTTCTTCAATATGAACTGTTCTTCTGTTATTTTTAATTATAATGGGGTCTAGAAATCCAAAAGCAATTATCCACAGTATTCAATGTAATGGGTAGGGATTCTTGGGCAAGCCTAGACCACGCTAGCTTGGATACTAGAAGCTGTACAGTATAGAAAGGATGAGGTGATAGCAGCAAATAGTGGCTTCATAGTACTGTAGCTGGGCTGCTCCCTGAACTAGTTTGGGTTTTTCTATATACTGTTGTTCATGCAATCGAGACATAACTACATATTGCCCAAGGCACTATCCCCTTCAAAAGCTTTAAAATAGGGAAAGTAGGGAAAGAGTATGAGAGGAAGATACTCTGAAGTAAGGGGACTTGCTTGGATTTACTGGCAAGGTCTTGAACAGACTGAGGTCTTGTACGTCTCCATCAGGCTCCGATCTGTTAGACAACACAGCCCCTTTGTAGCTTGTTCCCTAGTCATTCAGTAGATGAAGGACATGGGCATAAATAAAGTAATGTAGAAAACTATAAGCCTCTTGACAGAGTGGTGTGGATAGTAGTTTGGGGAATGGCAAGCAAGTTTCCTTTGTCCTCTTGGTTTTTGGGGTGTGCTGCAAATCATAGACTATGGAAAGGAGGGCTTTCTCTGTGAGATCTCAAATGCAGCCAAAAATGGTTTAAAGTCTAGACTACAATTATTGCAGCAGGATGGGGGGAAGTGCAGTACATACCTAGCCTTATGGTTAATTTTGTAGTATTTCTACATATGCAGAAGTACTTACCTCTGGCAATTGTGTGCTATTTGAGAATGCACAGTAACCTTTCTTTAGTAGGACTAGTAAGAGATGGACTAATAAGAAATAGAAATCTACTTGCACTTATGAAATGAGCATGATTTTCATGTTCTTACCATCTTGCCTTTTTACTTCCTCTGTTAGTGAATGTGAACTATTTTGGATCTGTAGATATTAATTTCATTATGCTAAGTTCTCTGGCAGCAGTTTTTTTCTGCAGCAGAGGAATCTCACAGTGTAGTGGGTTTTTGTTTTAAGTATTAGTAATGAACAAATAAATACAAATTGTTCATTTCTTTTTAAAGTACACATTATTTCAATGTAGGGTTCTAGGCTTAGTATTTATGTAAAGTAAACAATAACTTCCAGTTTGGGCATGTTATTGTTCATGTTACTGCAACTTGCTAGAAGAAATAAGATCAGATTTACTGACTTATTTTAAGGATATTTTGATTCTTTTTTCTAAGTTGAGCAACTGTTGTGGGTTTTGTGTTGTTGATTATCTTCTGTTGCTGCTCACATCAAACTTGGCAGCTAATTCTGTCCCCCTTACATACCATGCTGTTCTGGATCCGTTGCTTGTGGGTGGGTGTTTTTTGCTAGCCGTTTTTTCATGGCTTCTATTAAATATTTTTCCCATCATTACATCTACCTTTCTCCATCTTCCCAATGAGATGCGTTAGCGGGAACACTCTTGTATGAATTGGGATGTAGAAGTTTGCTTTTTATATGCATCTGACACGAGTTCTGTAGATTCAGGAGGTAGCCTGTCAGAACTGAATGCACTGCTGGACCTACCTGCGTTGAGCTGGGGCTAGCTACACCTACAGACCTGCAGAGTCCCAGGTGTCTAGTAGGATTGCACACGAATTTAACAACCAACAATTTAAAACAAACAAAGCAACTCGCCTTCCCCTCCCAAAAAGTGGAGCTCGTCTGGTATTGTCACAGTGTAGGAATATTTAACTGAAAAGTTAGTGCAACTGCAATCTTAAAATCCTCTGGCAAGCTTTGCTCTATGACTACCTATTTGAATAAGCTCTTGTGGAAGCAGAAAGAGGCACTTGTATCAAAATCTGTTAAAATATTGATGAATGAAAGAAACCCTTGCAAGAGAAGACTGGTTCACTGAGTCCAGTTCCTGCTGTTACAGGCATCCCATATCATATAATAGTGCTCATATATTAACCAAGCTCTATCTTTACAGTTCTTGCCTCTGCTGCACCCATCTGATATCTTTCCTGGTGGTGAGGAACCTTCCAATTTCTGACTGAGATGTTGTCACAAGTTTAGCCATACTTGGTTCTTGTGCCAGTTAAAAATCATTGTAAGTTTAAGTAGTTCTTGTCTTTTTCAAGGTTTACTGAATCAATAAGAGGGACACTTACAGTCTCCTCAGAACGCAAATACACCGAGCTCTTTCTGGTGTCCTGTCACGCAAGTAGTTGCCTCTCCTCTTGACCGTTTATTGGTGGGGCCTTTAGACTTAATGCTGAGGATTTTTGTCTTAGTGTCCTAGGTGGAATGTTGACTTGTGTCTGGTCTTTGTATAACCCTTGTTTTGTCCCTTGTAGCGAGTTTCCTACCCACCTTAAAGTTCTTAACTCCCAGCTCCAGTGACCTAAGCAACACTGGTGCATGCTGTAGGGTACTCAGCTGTGTTAGAGCTAACATACTTCCTTCATCTAGAAAATGAGATACCACATTGAGAAAGAATGTCATGTTAGTCTCATGAGATTTTTCTTTTCAGTGCTGGCAAACTGATGTTGTGTTTTATTCTGTTTTCCTTTAGCCTCTTTCTTTAATTATGCCTCCCTTTACAATGTGTTCCAATGCCATATGTTTCTACGGAGGTGATTTTTATGAGCAGTAGTTGCCTAGATGACTTGGTTTTGTTTGGCACTTCCTCTGCCTTTTAAAAAAAAATATCTAGTTACTGTATTTATTGAATGTTTTCAGATCATATACCACCCTATACTTAATAGTTTTACTGAAGTCCTTGTACCTAGCCCTGCAATTTCATTTGCCAGTTCTTTACGAATCCACAGATGGCAATTATTGAGGTTTTTCTAGTTTCGAGTGGATTAAGCTCTTTGAGTTTTGCTGCTGTTTTCATGCTCTCTGCCTCATAGGCATCTTGAATTTCCCAGGCTGTAAAATAAGAAAGTTAATTCCATTTCGAGACTGTTGAAAGTCGCCTGGAGGGCATGTTGATGTCGGATGCTCTGCACAAGTGTTGTGGGATGCCTAAGTGAAATTCTCATTTCGTTGTTTAAAAGTAAGGATAGTGATGCCATGGAAAAGCCTAAAACTGTGTCTTGATTTCTTTTTTCACCCCAATGGAGCATTTCTCCCGCTCCTCCTCTACACTGCTCTCTGTGCTCATTCACGCTGAATGGGAGCAGCAGTAATTCCTCTTCCCAGTACTTGCCCCATCATTCAGTGATGTACCATCCAACAGGCAACCCTTCCAGGCACGTCGTCCTTTTGCCCAGGAGGAGGGTTGTGCTTGTGCTGCTGTTGTGCTGAACTCTGTCAATAAAAAAAGAAGCAATTTCTCTGCTACCTCTCAGGCTTTTGCAAGGACGAAAGAGGCAGAAACACATGGCTGGGTAATGAAATGTGGTATTTCCCAACAGATGATAGACCCCAAAAGATGCTCTCTGAATGTGTGTAGTAAAGCTAGGAGTGGGTTAGATGTGAATGAATGATGGAAAGAGCCAGACTGATTCACTTTGGTAAGTTTAAATGGCTTATGGCGTGTTAATAAGTTCATTCAGATTCATAAACAGCATTTCCCCATCTAGTGAGGTGAGTGAACCCAGCTTATCTCTGGTTTCACTGAGGAACTACAGAGCGGGCAAGAACAGTTAAGAAGATAAAGCCACCACAGAGAAAGTGTATTTGAGGATGGGTTGCGACTCTACGTGGTGGTTCTTTCACTGACGACTTCTCTTAAAATAAAAACATTTAAAAAAATTGAAGCTCAGCAGATGGCCATGTAATCTGTTGTTGAGACTGTAAAGATGGAGGCTGAGGAGACTTTGGGAAGAACTTGACACACCCTGACAGAGAAGCAGTACAGCGCGTTTCTCCTTTCCTCCAGTCCCACCTTGCCTTCCATCTGCCCTCCCCAAACCCTACAGAACAGATACAAACCCCATCAGATTCAGGCTGCTGTTTACAGAGGGAGGCTGGAAGGCTTCAAGCAAGTAGATTTTTGAAGCTCAGGAAGCATCAACTCTGTAGTAATGGTGTTTTCCTTTTTCCTCCCGAGTTCCTCTGGGGGCTAGGACTGAATCTTAAACTTTACAATTTTAGAATTTAAGATTTTAAAATGTAGAGTTTTAGAATCAGCAGAAGTGAGGAGGCAAGGGCTGTCCTTCTGAACAGGAGAATTTATGCAGTGGGGATGATGCTATTGCTTAAACAACTGCCTGCCCCTAGACCCTTCTGTTTAGATTGCTGTTGGAGAGGCTTGTTTGACTCTAATGTTTTTTGTCATTGCCAAGCCAACTTCTTTTAGCCTTTCACAGAGCAGAAAAGGAAAGCCTTGCTCGTATTTCGAGTATTTGAAACCTACCATAGCCTCAAGCTTTAGCTTCCTGTGCTGTGCGGTAGAGTGTCTGATAATGAAAGATGAAAGCTTTCTATTTTTGTCTTGTGAATGTAGCTCATGTTTCATGGGCCAGATTGGTTGATTTTTGTGTGTTCCTTTTCAGTGCTGCCTTTATCTTGGGGAAGGGGGAAGAAGGGAATAGCGACTTCACTAAGATGCTAAATTTAGAGTGGTTAGAAAAAGTGAGGATATGTATCTAGGGTCTTTCCAGCTTTTCATACTCAAAGCACCTGAAGAGGCTGATATGTGACCAAGCATGTCAAGTTGAAAGGGTGGTGCCTGGGCACCAGAAACCCCCTTGCTCTTCACCCCAGTGAATATCACAAGTGGCAAATCTGTGCACCGTGACATATAAAGATGATCTTTCTCTCTTTGTCATTTGAAGTATACGCTGCAGAGATAGCTGTTGGTGGTGTGTTCTGATCTAGACAAGCTTAAAATGCACATTTAAAAAAGTTGTGATTGATTCTGGGTGTGTTTTAATTCTGTGTGCCTAGTACACTGAAGAGCTTGATAGAATAATTTTATTTTTATAAAAGTACTCTTAGAGATGAGGGACAGCACATTTGTGGTTTTTTTCTAGTTACTCAAAGTACAGAGATGATATTAAATGGAAAGGGGAGAGTACAAAAAGAGGATATAGAGGAGAGGCCATGATGTTCTGTGCCTTGGGTGTCACATTTTCTGCCTTAGATTTATTGGGGAAACGTGCTTATCTGAACTGTAGTTAAACAAGTGCTTTTAGTAGTATATGAGTATAAAAGCAAGATATGATTTATATTTTCTTTCTCTAAGACCTATAACCTAGCTGTAGAGTTAATACTTTTTCATTATAGTTGTGTGTATTGGGTTGTTCTCCCACCTTACTTTGCTCTCAGATGTTGGTATTTCCATATTCTTTTTTCAGGATGATGGATACCTTCATTAAAAACATGTCTGCACAAGTATTGCAGAATGAAATACCACATCTATTCACAGTGTGTTCCTGCTGTAAGAATTTTTCTGTGGAGACACAAGCCCACGTACTTGTGTCTAGTCTGAAGTGCTCCAGAGCAGATGCCACCCATGTTCTGCAGGAGGTCATAGTCCAGGATGCAGTTCTGTCCACAAACCCCAGCCAAGAAGTTCTACGGCTCAGCCTTCCCTCTCTTTCTCCCTCAGCTGTTCACTGCTATCCCTTTCCAACCTGCCAGCGTTAACTCCTCGGCAAGCGTGATCCACGGGAGAAAATAACTGTCTAGGCTGTTCTGGCAGAACTCAAGTTAGGTGAATGCTACTAGATGTCACCTCCTTCTGAACACTGGCACACCTGGACAGCATTCCACACTGAGGATGGCTAAGATCCCCTGCAAAATAGTGCTGTTTTCATTACAAAATAGTTAGAGTTGTTAACATTTATAGTAGGTGCTGCTTTTTGTGATGGTATGCCCAAACTACAGCTTCAGAGTCTGAACGGCTAAGATGTTCTGTACCACGCTGCACTGTTCATTATGAATTGGCTAGCGTTGTTAGCATATTTACAGTAGGTCCTACTTTTTGTGATGGCGTTATCCAAACTACCATCTTGTGGAGCCAGGTGTCAAGTTTTCTTTTTTTAAAAATCACCTTGGCGCTGCTGACAGACAGCAGCAGCTTCCAGGTAAATCTGCTGGGTTGCAGGCACGTGTGAGAAGAGTTCAGCATGCGTATGCTTTCATATAGCATCAGCAGCTCCTTGTCAGACCCTGTGTGTGTAGTACAGAAAGAAGCAGTCAGCTTCTTGGGCAGCCTTTCTTGCTGAGAGAGGTGGTGTTCTGTGGAAAAAGCTGTGTCTCACATGAAAGCATCTGGGAAGGCTTTATTCAGCTTCCTAAGTGTACCTTATTTTCTAGAAAGCAAGAGCTGTGCTAGGGCTCATGCAGTTGCCAGAGGTTTCCTTGCTTTGAGTAAGTGGGAAGATCCACAGTGATTTTTTTGAGTTTTTCTATGACAAACTCCCAGGCTAGGAAGACGAGAGTAGAATATGAATGATGAACAGTGAAGCTTTGTACAAGAGCTAACTTCATGTTTGTTCTGCAATAGGAGCTCAGTGCTTGTTTTTACCTGGTTATGAAAGTACGAATATTATTACATTTTGCTATTTCATACTTATTAGATAGCATAAAGGGCATTTTACAGGGTATCCTTTTGATCCTGCTTGTTATAATTTGAAGTACTATATTCAGAAGACATAAAAGTACATTTTAATCCAAATCAAAATGACAAAAAGGCGTATATGCTGGAGAGGGGCATTTGGAGTATACTTGAAGTGCGTTGCTGCTTTGTTCTCCAAGTGCTCTGAGACAGAACAGGCTGTTGCAGTTATACGAGACCTTTGTACACTGATTCCCCGCCTCTCCCCAGAAGTTTAGGAAGCTCATGTACCCTGGTATGGTATACGCTTGAACTGGCATCTTGGAAAGCGAAACAGGTTACGTTGAAGTCATTGACGGGAGCCAGAGAGGGAGCATGTAGCGTGCACTGTGGCTTGTGTGGAGGCTACAAATAGGAGGTCCTGTGCCCTGCTCTGGAGGTACCATGTTTGCGAGTAACTGTGTGTGGGCATGAGTGTGCACACGTGGATACATGGTCATGAGTAATTGTCTCTGTGAAAGGAATTGCAGAAGGCTGACTACATGTCTGGCTAAACAGTTACTGAATCTGGTTAAGCTATTTCAGGTGGATCATTCACAGAAATAATCTGTTGTTTTCACAGAGTCGGTTGTGTTTGCCCTGCTTGTTGAGCATGAGATGGGGAGTTGTTTTGCAGTGCATTGCAGGCTGGTTTTGTTCAGCTTCATACCTGCAGCTGTTACTTTTCCACATGTGCAATTTTTTTCAACATTGCTGGAACTAAATGTTTTTCCTTTTAAATGAAATATGTCAACAATTAAAAAAAAAAAAAAAGCCTCGGTGAGCCAGGTTCCTGGTGGCTGCGGGATTGCTGGAGGATGGCCAGTGGTGCTCGCTGACTGAAGATAAGTGGAAAGTGGCAGCATGTAAGTCTAGAAATGGGAAATGTTGGTATTTGGCTACATGCAGCTAGAACTGCTTTGTGAGCAGAGTCTGAGCACTGTAAAACAGCTGGTGACATGTCTCTATTTGAAAGATGATTTTGGCTTACAATCCCAGCCATGCTGCATGAGATACAGAGTAAACTTCAGTTAATGTTTGCATTTCATTTGGTAGGTGGCTCTTTTGTAATGTTGCTCAGGATAATCTGTGCTCTTCCCTTTTTCCTGTCTTCCCTCTTACAGTATGTGGTGAAGTTACTTCTCTGCAGTCTTACTGTTTTCTGTCTGCTTTCTTCTCATTCCTGCTTGCTGCTTAGGGCCATAGTGAAGGGAGTTCAGCTCCTCCACCTGTATGCTGTGTCAGTAACTGAAACTGCCTTTTCAGAGCAGAGCAAGGAAGGGAAATGCTGGTATCCATAAAGGTATCTGTAAACTCAGAAGTCAGCAAGGTCCCACACTGCGTAAGTGTGACATTTCCATTGTTAAAATGGGTTTCCCGGAGTGGGGAAGAGCTCTGTTGGAGTCAGGTTTAGAAGCAAAAAGGGCTCTGTAAAATCATGGGCAAGTTCTTAGCAGTCAGTATGTGTTTGTTAATGGTTCCACCTTTATGACATGCTAGATTTGTGGAGAGAGAAATGACTATAGGAATCAAGTGGGAATTACTTTAAGTGGAAACACCCACAATCATTAATGAATTTTCAGTGTAACGTCTTTATTAAAGCAAGCATTGTCCTTTTTTTTCCCTTTTTTTTCCCCCTAAGGTGCAACAACAATGAGCAGCAATAATTCTAATACTGGAAGAAGAGCCTAAACAAGGGCAAAAACCATGTCCAGCAGTAAATTACTGCTTTGGGTTTTTTGTTTGGTTTTTTTGCTTGTTCTTTTTAGTGACACCCCTGATCCTCTTTGGTATTGCAAATCTCATTTGCTCTTTAAAAGTTTTCCCACAGAACTGAGAGAGAGATCATGACAGTTTGGCAAAAATGAATGCATGAAAAAATTGAAATGTGTATTTAATATAGGACCATTGGAAGCACATCCAGATGGAGAGATGGTGCTGCCTGGAATACTGGCGCTGTCTTTGTAGGAAGGAGATTTTCTTGCTGCCCTATTGAAAAATGAGTTTTCCTAAAAGTTATCAAGTTTTTGAGATAAGTTTTGCATTCCGTAATGCACAGTGGCAAAGAGCGAAGAGCCAAAACATTCTGACGATAACATTTTATAGTTCAGAGAGGCACTTTGTTTAATATCCTTGCTTAGCAAATGTAATTGTTGCTGTTGAAAATTGGAAGTTAATACTTACATGACCGAAGGCAAACAACTTTGAAACAAGCCGATTCCTGTTTTCAGTTTTAGCAGATGCCTTGTTTCAGACAAAACTTCAAATAGCCATGACTCATGGCCACCAACTAGAAGTGTTTTGTTGTTCCTGAGGGTACAAAGCAGTTTCTTTTATGTTTTGGGCAGTGAGTCATGGCTGAAAAGCATGTTGTTAGTGCTTCTAAAGGTAAATTGGATAGAGTGATTCTGCGGACAGCACCTGGAGTTCATGCACCGTTAGTTATTTGTGGGGATGGACTCTGGTTTGCTGTCGTGGATTACTCATAAAAGATGACCAAGTGGTTCATAAGATTTATTCTGCTGGTGTGTTTGACCTCCTCTGGAGTCATGGGTGACAAAGAACTGTGAGCTCTCACAGATTGATGCTGGTTACAGACAGATAAGACTGTTGATAGTTGTGATTTCATTAGAGATGAGACATGGGATTGTGCAATGAGCTGGTGAGGCCTGGCCTGATTCAGCATGGTCTCCCGCTGCGCACGTACTAGGATTTGCAAAACACACAGACCACTGTTGCTTCCACTTGACTCCTCAGCTGGGTCAACAGTGCTCCGTTGTATGGTCTTGTGGGGTGTCCAGCCTCTCCATCAGACTACCTCAGCATCTGTGCCATCAATTAGCCTGTGCGAAGTTGGCAGTGGCAGTCATTGATTCGAGCTGCCTTGCCGGCCTGCAGGTCTGAAGTTGTTTCTTCCTATGTTGGAGGGAGTCTTACGCTCTGGGATGGGTGTTCTGGCTGCACGTGTGCGACTGCCTCTCTGCTACCCTCAAGACCAAAGGTGCGTAGGGCATTTCAGCTTCCCAAGCTACCGCGTGTGGGGGTTTCTCTGATTTTGGTAGCATCTAGATGCAAAGGTGTGGGGATTCACACATTTGAATCAAAGTCAGGGGTGGAAGAGTGTGGCTGATAGCTGGCATGTCTTTGTAACTTCTCCCTGGGGGGGGCAGCTCTTCTTTGCTCAGGACAGCAGGCATCAAACAAGCAAAAGGATGGAAGTTACCTGGCCTCTGGGGTGCAACTATTTCACAGTTCATGGGCCAGCTGGGCAAATGACTAAGTTCCCTGGTGTCTGCTTCCTCAGAGGCATGGATTTGATATTGTGAAGGGTGTGGACTGCAGCTGACTTCCCCAGTGACTCCCCTTGTCTGCTGACAGTGTTGCAGATGGAAGATAAATTGCTCATCATTGCAGTCTGACAGCTGCCTAGAGAGCAGAGTAGGATTAATTCCTGAAGTTCTTCCTTAACTATTTCATTTACCTGGGTGGATGTTCACTACTGAATTTCTAACTCCTTTGAGTTAGAATGAGTAGTAATATAATTACCTGTCTTGTTCATTTCATGTATTTCATGTACGCTTAGCATCCTAGATAACACAGCTAGTATGTTGTTATTTATCTCTCTTAGGAAAAAATCTACATTATTAAAATAAGCTGGTAATGTGGTCTTACTCTGTTTAGTAGAGGCTGTTGCCTTGGGCTATGGCTTATCTCATTAACCAGCTATGAAGACTGTGCAGTTTTCTATCTTTGCTCTTCATCAGGTATATTACCGTTCATATTATGTGTCTATAGTTTGTTCAGGGCAACAGTGGGTAGGGTATTTGTGTGTTTCTGGTGTATTTACACGAGGCTGCTCTCTGATGATTGCACGCTCTGGAGTTGGGTCTTTTAATGCACGTCTTGATGGGCAGCTGCTCTGTAATTAAGAAAATGCCCTATTCATTCGGCTGGGAGGTTTGCTTACCTTGTATTGTGCCATTCAGTTACCTATTGAGGTGTTACCCTGTGAAAGTGCTGTAATAAGGACAGGCTGTTGGAAAAGCAGGTAGCAAAACAATAGCCTGAAATAAAATACTTTCTGGAGGCCTCTCAAGGATCGTTAATAGACAGTTCCTGAGCTTTTAGCCGTTAAGTCTGCTCTCTGCTCCAGCGGGGTTACAAAACCTGTTTTGTCTGGCAGTAGTATGGATCAGTGAGCCAAAGGGTTATGAACAGTTAAAAAAATCCTTTCTGACAGAGTTCGGGCCCTTGTTTCGGAAAAGCTGTTGAGAGAGTATGAAGGAGATTGGGTTTCTCCTGGGTCTCTGGCACAGGAGTTTGATAGTCACTTAGGTAAGCAAAGTTTGCAGTGTATGTTTGCCCATATTCCTCTCGTTCTTTTTTTCTACTGATAAGATTCAGTATAGGTTGGAGAAGGCCGCTTAGCCACTCGATGTAGTACGGCCACAGCCTTCCAGGAGGGAGAAGATTCGGGTACAGGGTCCTGGGAGAGGGGCTGGGCAGCTGCGAGAACCAGGGGCTGCGGCTGGGGCTGAGAAGGAGCCAGCGATAATTTGGGAGCTCCGAGGGGTGTGCTGGCAAGGGCTGGAGTGCAACCCAGATGTGCGGACTCCAAACAGTGAGGCTGTAGCCACCTTTGCTATTTTATTAAAATTGTAAGCGGTGCTTTGTGAATGTATAAAAAAGAGACCCTGGAGAATGTTGTGTATTAAAATGTCTAGGTTTAGGTTGTAATTTATTAGAGTATTTTTCTGAAGACAAGACTCAGTTGGTTTGTTGGGGTGTCTTTCGTTTATTTGGGACCTTGAAAGGGAAAATTCTTTTATAAAATGAAACTTTATTACTGCGTACAGTTCTGGGACAGGTACTGTATGTTGTCATGTTGCTCTCATTGGAAAGCAAACATAAATATAGCTGCAGCAGTGTTAAATGCTGTGACTAACCTAAGATACTCTTGCATACTGTTTAAGATTTTATGCAGCCAAGCATGTTACCTTCCACCGAAAGAACCTTAGCTGCGATTTTATTTTAGTGATCTGCAAGGGGTTGCTAAGTATACACGACAAATGGATTGCTACCTGCAGCATTGTGAAGAATATTGTAAGAAAATCTTGATAATGTTTTCTGCTCCTTTAGTATCAAAGAAGTCCTGTGGAAAAATGTCCCTGTACCCTCTTTGTGTATTTTCTCCCTCCACTGTATACCTGTATGCATGTATCTCTATCAGGAAAAAAACCCACAACCCCCCAAAAAACCAAAACCTGAAAAATATCTTTATTTTGGTTTCTTCTATTTAATTGCTGATTGCTTTAGAAGTAAGAGGACTATGAGGTCTTACGTTTTCCTGTTTTTCCCTTTCTATTTAACCAGCTGAATAGCTAATCTATACTTCTCTTTGTATTAGATAAAGGGAAAAAAGCCTTTAAGTAGACAAAATGTCTTCTTCCATGGTGCTGTGGAGGTTACTGTGTAGGTGACCTCTGCTTTTTAATTTGTAAGCAAAACAAACTTTGTGTGAGCACAGTCAAGCATAGGTTTTTGTTCTGATTACAGTTTATTTTTTTAAAAAACAGCATGAACCTTTTAGAAGGTTACTTCTACTTACTGCCTTAAGTATGAATGTACTTATCTTGGCTTATGTGATAGCTAAATGGAAGCTGAAAGGGCTCTTTGGAAACCACTTGTGTATCTGTGGATAGCAGGAGTGCCAGAATTACAGCCAACTTGACCAAAATGACATGCTTTATGTATGTTAGGGCATTGAACGAAGCATGCTACCAGCTTAATTTGCCCAAACTGGGAGCTGATTTTACAGTCAATTCATTTCTTTGCTTCAGTCTGCTTGAGTTTGCTTTTTAATTCTGTGAATTAGCATCAACACATGTGGGAGGACATTTTCTTTGGATCCCCCACTAAATTCTGAACTGTGTAGAAGCCCTGACAGTGAGAGGAGTTGAGTTGAATGTCTGTCTCCTCATTTACCCTCTTAATGGGCTTTTCACTGTGTATTTTTGCACCTATTTGAAGCAGTGATACTAGTCTTCCAATTACTGTTCAAGCTCTTTGACTGTGCTGAAGAGCAGTTATGCAACATGTCTGAGTTGCTTCCTTTTTCCCCAAGAGTGGGCAAGGACTGACAGCATTTGATTCTACGTGCAAGTTAACTCTTGAACTGAAATTCAGAGCTCAGGCTACGGATACTCTGAACAGGCCCCTGGTAAGTGAGGAGGAGAGGCTGCTAGCTATTAAAGAATGGATGCTGCGTGCTCGCACAACGTCAGGAGAGGTGGATTTTGGTCTGGTGCTTCTGATACATTGAGTGCAAATGCATGTAGCATTTTTACCTTTCATACATTGTAGGAAGAGGTGACTCTCTTTTGTTAAATTTATTTAAGGTTAATCAGCCCAAATGGCACTGATTGTTTAGTGGTTAAACAAATGAACCCTTGTGCGTGGGCTTGTTACGGTGCTACTTGGTGCCCCAGTGATCTGCCCTACCAGCTTCCAGTGTCTGTTTCTCCTTCAGGGACCTCCACCATGCCTGTGCTGCTGCCCTTTGAATGTGGAGCAGCTGTGCCAGGTTTATCAGCAGAGGCATCTCCAAATGAGGTGTCTGTGTCTGGTAGGATGCTTGGGAGTGAACTGCCAGGTGGTAATTACCAGAGCAGAGGGCTGCCAGGGCTGTCTGTATACCTAAATCACAGAATGACTCAAAGTCATCCAGCTGTGGTGCATCACTGGCTTGTTTAGATGCTTAATTACATTGCCTTCCCTCTTCCCCTCTTTCCTAGAATCATAATAACCATCTTATGTCTGGTCCTTTTTAAAGAAAAGTTAGGCTTGGATTCTCTTCTCTCTTGGAGAGTTTCTCCTGCTGATGAAAAGCGAAAGGGTGACAATTAAAATCATGGAACTTGTCCAGCTTTGAGGGAAGGCCCTCCTTCCTATATGAGATGGCCGGCAAGCTCTGGCTGAGCCAGCTGTGCTGATTTTAGGAAGTTTGCATTTCCTTCTGCCACCTGCCCCTTTGGCAGAGGTTACCGCTCCCCTGGCCGGGTCGGCGGTGTGGCCGTGCCCACCTGCATCGGGTGCTGGAGAACTGATTCAGCGTGCATGCGTGTGTTAGCTCCCTGCCTGGATGAGCGACCTGAGCAGCTGTGTGGCATCGCAAGTGCCGTACAGCACGATGGAATCGGGGGGGAGAGTGAGTTCAGCCTCTTGGGGATAGCCTTGTGGTTACGCTGGATTAGCTGCAGTACGCCGCTGCATCCTAAGACTGTGTTTTGGCACGTGCGTGGAGGCTTTGCGCTTGTAATTGATTTCCCTCACTTTCTTTCTGGCTTCGTGTGACCTAGAACATGGAGTGCCACGGCTGAGGGAGTGCTCCTCGCCCTGTAAACAGTTTTATGTATTATTAGAGGGTATGCATTTAATTCCCTTTTTTTAATTAGGAGATTTTTATCTTGGGTTGAGTGATTTAGATTTCCTGCTGCTTATCAATGGTTTAGTGGATGTAGTCGGATCTTGGAAGAGAGCAGTTCATATGCATAAACAAGGAAGAAAGAAGGGGTGGATCCTGCCTCTAGTGCTGGTGGATCACCTTCAAATATTTCTGCATGACTATGTGGTTAGAAAAAAAGGCACCATGTATTTGTGTGACTGTTGTAAAGCTTGGTGTCTTTTTGGGATACTAAAGAAATTGTGTGTAGCTATTGCCGCCCCCGCCCCTGTTTTCTTTACTTAATATAACTAGGGTAAGACAGAGATGACTTTTCAATTCCAGACTTTTTTTTGTGTGTGTGTTATATAGATTTGCTGACTGTATTTTGATAAGAAAATGGATTTTTGACACTATACCAGAAATGTACCAGGTCTATGGACTGGTGAGATAGCATTAACTGTCTTTTTTATTTTAAAATGTTTGTCTTTTAAAAAAGACCTTAGCTTTTAGGTCTTACCCTTTCCTTCATAGTTTTCAGAAAGCCTCATTTGTTTGTAGTTCAAAAAGATTTCTCTCTTCTCTAGTAATTAGCAAATTAAACACAAAAGAAAACAGTATGGTTTTGTTGTTTCCTTGAAACTGTTGTTTACCTTGTATTTGTAGTCTCTCTGCATTTGTTTATTACAATGAAACAGAAAGTAATGCTTGAATTCTCCATTACAAAAGCAGTGTACTAAGTTAAGCATATAAATCACGGGAGTATATGCATTGTGCAAGAGATGGTATTTTGAGCTAATAAACTGGAATAGAACAGCACTGTCTTGTTTAAAGGAAGTGTGGTTCTGCAGCCCTCTATACATTTGCTGCTGAAAAGGGGTATGTTTATAACATAAACAGAGTGGATTTAGGGAAACATGTTCCATGGTGAAAGTGACCTGGAAAGAAACATTTTCATAGCTTCATGTCATTGCTGTTTTTCATTCCTTACACACACGTATATCCCTGGCTGAGATGTTCTTTTGTCTTGTTTGTTGGTTTCAGAAGCTTCCTGGCTTTTCTGTAAGAATTATTTGGTGTCCCAGATCTGCCAATTATAAGCTTCTCAAGCGATGGGCACAGGAGCAGAGGGGCAAACCTCCAGGCAGAAACCTGGTGCAAATAGCACTGAAGCAGCTGCAGACAAAAGGGCAGGCTGTGCATTTGATAAAGTAAGAATTGAGTGCACTGGGATTGAAATGTAGGCATATGAAAGGTGACAAATTTAGCCCAGGGTTAACTTGCCTTTGGGAGAGAGCTCAGTCCCTAGTAAGTGTCAAGTGTTCACAGCTTTTAAATCAGGACAGCTTGACTTGGCACAGATTAACCCTTTTGTGAACCCCTATCCTTGGTGTCTGCAACCCATATATATTTGGGTTTCTCTGGTCATGTTATCTGTTTCTGCTTGGGGGGAAAAAACCAAAACTGGGTGAAATGTTGAAGGTATGGTGCATGGTGCATTTCTCCTGGATTTCCAGGCCTGTGGTGGTCCAGATCAAACCATGGCTGTGAAGAGGATGCTGGCCACCTGGAGGTCATGGACACATCTACTTTAGGTAGACATGAACTCCACAGGTGGAGTCAAACATGGCTTGCATGAGTTGCATGTCAGGAAGCACAGCATGTCTCAAGCATGTTGGCTTACTGAGCACAAGCAGAGCAGCTATCATTTGTGGGCAGTAGAGCAGCCCAGGCTTTCCAGAAGCATTCAACTTGCTATGTGTAAGTGCAATCTTTCTTGTTTCTACATAGAACAAATCTTCCAGAGCCACAATTGAAGGGGTTGGTCAGCCTCAGCCCAATTTTTCTTCTTCCAAGTTCTTGAGTATATGCATGTTGCCAGCAAGTAGGAACTTCAGACAGTATAAATAAAAATCAGTGTCCTTACCGATGCAGGTTTGTGTGGGATGTTGTAGTCTTTGGACTGGTAATGCATCCTTCCAGAAGCAAAAATGTGGCAAAGGCTGGAAATTGAGTGAAGAGGAAAAATTCATGTGTTAGCCCTCAAAACTGAATTACCTTGATGTTTGTCACTTCTGTAGTGTTTTTGCTTTGCATTAAAATCTCTTTCCAGTTTGACTGCAGGGAAGTATCCATTTCATGTTCCCCTCCCCAGGAATGATACCCAGATTATGAAAGCCAAGGCTTGGCCCTGTCTGGTTGTGTCTTACATCGCATCTCCGTTTGGTGACCTCATTTTTTCAGGGTTGCTAAACTTGTTCATTTGTGGTGGCCCCACCAGGCTGTTGCAGTACTGGCCCTGTGCAGGGCTTCTGGAAGCCTGTGGTCTACAGCCTTTAACCACTTTGGAGGAAGCACTATTCAGTACCAGTGTTTCCAGACAGCTGTGATTCATTCAGCATGTGTTTATAGTGACATGATCATTACAACCAGGATCAGAGCATAAATTGTGAACCTTGAGGAAGAGGAGGAAGTTGTGCTTCCCTAGCTAATTTACTGGGATTCAGAAGCTTCATAGAATTAATTTATTTTTGCTACAAGTGGGTCAATGATGTACTTTGAAAGCTCTTACGGATTTTCATGTGGCTCCAGGAAAAGTGAAACCGCCTCCCCCCGCCCTGCACCCCTGTTGCATATTCTAAAGCAAAATTCTTCAGACTTTTTATTAGCAACCACAACACACACTCAGCTTCTGAAGCTGCTCTGAGGTGTTGGGCTGAGGAGCCGAAGTTACAGGCCCCGTGCCAATATTGTTGGATGAAGCACTGTGGTCTTTGTCATGCAGAGTGGGCGTAAGGATATATTAATATTAATTTAAAACCCTGGTATTTGGCGTCTTTTCTTGAAGGGGTTATACCTACTTGCTTTTGTCATCTGCATTTTTAAATTAGGGCCTTAAGCACATGTCTGTTTATGGTCATAGCTTTTAGGGTGGGAGTGGCCTTATTAAAACCATACTTTATGAGACTGAGGTGAAAAGCCAGTTTTTGTTTTTTCTTTTAAATGCACAGAGTAGTGAGAGACCTTGTTGTTCTAGCTTGAGCAAAGTAATGTCTCCTGGAGCTTCTTTACTCAGCCTGGAGTAGCTATCAATAGAGTGTCCTGTTGTTTCCATCTCCCTTGACCACTACTTTAGGAGAAATCTATACCTGAGGACAGAATATCTCTTAATTTCTCATCTAGTTTATGACCAAGGGGAATTAGTGGCCCTTTCAAAATTGGTGGGAACTCTGCAATGCAACTGAATTTGAAAAGTCAAAACTTCACCACAGACACATTGATGTGGATGCTTTCTTTTCCTTGTCTTCATCTCTTGGTGCGCTTGCTGTGTGAGAAATGCTGGGATTTAGGAAAGGGAAAGAGGAGACATTTGTATACACTCTGCAAGAAAATAAAAAATGGTGATGTGGACAAATTGAGTGATCGCAGGAGCCTGTTATAGAAGAAATGGAAGATAAAACAAGGCTGGGGGGGGGTTGTTTCAGTGTTGCAGTTGTGGTGGGAGGTTTTGAGTTTTGATGGCTTGCTTTACTGACATCATTAACATGCTCATCTGAATAATGAAGTTAATAGTCCAATAATGTGAGTGTGTGTGGGCAGAGTTCAAATCTTCAATGTATCTGATGTTCTGTCGGGTGCAATTTGCTGCAAACCTGCTAACAAGACTGTGATCATTCATTTATGGTGTGTTTGGGAGCTTATCTGTGTAACTCAGAAACTTTACAGTGATTTTTTTTTAAAGTTCTAATTTTACTTGTACAAAATTTCTGTGTTGATATAAGTATCAATGCTCAACAAAAGGAAAAGAAAACATATTTAGAACTTTCAGCAGTGAAAAATCTTGAGAAGAGATGATAAATGAGTTGAAAAGTCCTGATTACATACATTGATCAGCCATTTAGGCAGCACAATTGAATGATATTTTCCTTTCTGGCTTGTGTGAGAAGACCAGCAAAATTGACTGAATCCAGGTGAGTTTAAGTAGTTGATGGATGATGTAACTCCAGCAATAGTTAATCAATGTTATTGTGAACTTAATTAGGCTAGCGATGACAGTCACAGTAGAAGCAAATTTAGCTAAACTGGTGTGTGTATATTAATATCATAGTTTATAACTGGCATAAACTTAAAATTGCACTTGCAAGCCTTGCTTTTACAAACTAAACTTAGATGGACTGTCATTTAACCAAACTAAAACTTCACTTGTGAGATCTTGCACTACCTAAAATAACTATTAAAATCCCACCTGAAGTTAATAGGTGACAAGGAAAGGCAACAGTAGCAACTGCATGGAGTCTACCCTGGAAACTGAACATTTGTAATAGTTTTTTGAAGGATAAGCACTTGTACATTATTGTGAAATATAGTTACCAACATTTGGTTTTGGTTTTGCAGTAAAAAAAATTCCATTTGCCAACATGAAGAATAAAAGAAACCACAACTTTTTTTTTTTTTAAAAAAAAGGAAATAACAGCAATACTTCTGTGAGATGGTTCAAGACGATTTTAGTATGGGCTTTGTCTCACATTGGCTTTGAAGCGGTGATGATTAACATTTTTAGGTTTAAAGTTGTGTTTAAGGGTCTCACTGTAGTAGGCTGAAGGCCTTTGGGGTTTTGTTTCTTTTTAGGAACTGCCTGCCTTAAGAACATAATAAAGACACAAACTGTGTGTGTAAACACCCTGTGTCAGAGTCCAAAAGGTAAAGCATTGAAAAGGTACAGCATGAAAAATTCTATGATGTGCTGAATTTCAGCTGAAGGCTTCCCAGTTTTATTAAAAGCAGTACATCTCCACTGGTAGGAGAATGAGTGGGTTTTTAGCCATGCTACTGAACAGGTAGAGGTAATAGACCTGGGGATCCTGTGCTTAAAGGCATCCTGGCTTCTTAAAGTTTTGTCTGTATTAATTTTTCTCTCTGTTTTCATCACTAATGGAGCTGTCTTGATGGCAAGAGCATGGTGGTGCTTGGAAAAATGGAAGCCTAGAAAAGGCGTGCTATAAACTGCTTCCACGCTGCAGTCAGGATACCTTCTGACTTGTCTTATTCAAGGAAGCCTTAAATTTCCATAAAACCAGGATAACTTACAGTAGTGTGGAGCTCATTCTAGCCTGAAAGACCTGCGTGCGGGATGGGGAAGTTGTTAGGCAGTTAGGTCACCTAGAGGACCATGTTCCTGTGCTGCTGCTGCTGCTGTTGGTACCTGGGCTGCATTGCTGCTAAGCTGACCTAGGTTTGTTGCGATCATGCATTTGCCTGCAGAAGAGGCTGCCTTCGGCTGTGCTGGGCCCATCTGGTGGTTCAGTGCTGGTGGGGCTTAGGCTGTGGGGGGAGCTGGTCTTACCACAGTGCAAACTCTGCCGCTGAGCCAGGTGGGTGCTCGCCTTCTCTTCTTGTTTGGGGCCGTATACCAGCTTCTCCTCTGTTGGCAATTCCTTTGATGTCTCGATTACAGCTTTTGAATCTGTGTTCTGCCTGCAGGGTGATTTTTAGGGTGTGTGCAAGAGTGACCACTTGAGATTGCAGCCTGGCTTGTGAGAAAGCAGGTCTATCAGTTCCCGACGCTGGGGGATTGTGCTGCCAGCTCCCAGGGGCTGCTCCGGCTGCTCAGCCTGGCCAGCACTGCTGCTCCTCACACTGCTCCATGAGCCCCCTGTGCTTCACGTACCCCAGCCAAAAAGCTCTGGAGAGCAGGTTGGCTTGGTCAGCAGAAGAGCTTAAGCAGTTACAGAATGGGTGGGGGAAAGGCTTGGCTAAGAGGAACCAAAGGCTTGGCTGGCTAGAGAACGGGGCAGAGTGTTGCCTGCAAACCTACCATCTAAATAGAGTGAAGGCTGTTCTCAGGTTTACTTTCCTTTTTGGCAGACTGTACCTCCACAGCAAAAATTAAGACAGCCTGCAAATTGAGGAGCTTGTAAATCATAATTCTAGATAAAATGATGAAGCCCGGAAGGATCTAGTTAGCTTTACATTTTTGTAGGTTGCACTGACAAGCTGAGCAAGTTGTTCAAGTTCACAGTAGCGATGTAACCTTTTAAAAAGCTTTCTTCTTCTCTGAGACTCTTGTGTTCTGAAATGAACAATGATTAAGCAGCATCAAGCATGTGGCTCAGTGCTTACAAACCCGAATTTCAGCCACAAAATTGTTCTGAGAAACAGTTTGACTTAGAAGACCTTTGCATCAGAGTGTCGTGAAGGCTTTCTGGGGAAGCAAGCTGAATTTTTTCCAATTTTTCAGAGGCAACGGTAGTTTACAAAGCACTGGAGTCTTCTGTATAGCTAGGAGCTGACTCTTTACTGAGTGTTGGGTAGCAAGTGTTACAGTTGTTACACTTAACTCCTAAGTTTGAAGAGCAGAATTATTTGTTGGTTTTGCATTCAGTGGATTGTAATTTCCTTTTTTTAGCATGGTTTCTGCCATTTTTTGGAAGTTTAATTTCCATTTGGCTGTTAGAAATTGATGATCTTCTCAGATAAATAGGGATATTTCATTATTACATGCATTTTGTCAGGTTAATATACTATATAAGAAGCTGTACAAGTAAAACACAGGCAATATTAGTGTGATACATTTAAATAAGAATCTTCACAAAACCAGAAAGTATTAAACCAGCTTTTATATTGGACAGGAGCATATTCATTTTTAATAATGAACAGCAGTAGATAATTGACGTTATATGACTTCTAAAAATCAGCACAAAGAATAATGATCCTCCATCAACAGTTACTTAGAGGTTTTTGCCCAGTGCATGCAGCTTGTACTTCTCAGGCAGACAACAGGGCGTGCGTGTTGGGGGTGGGGTGAAACTGCAAGTATTTTTTTGCAGGATGTCGGAGGCAAAATTGCTTTCCTGGAATGTGGCAAGTCCTGAATTTCTGTCTAAGGGTAAGCCAGACGCAGTCAGCTGTGTCACTGCCCAAAGCTGGCCTGGCCTCTGGGTTTCCTGCCTGCTAGATACAGAGTGGGAGCAGGGGAAAGGACTTCGAGCTGGGATTTGTCATCTGGTGCAGAATTCCGTTAAGAAAGAAATCCATCCAACATCATGCACCTGCATGATGGGAGTGGGGATGTTGGTCACACCTCGGTTATTTAGCTCCCCTGGCTGTAAGAGTATAAAGTGCCTGACAGAGAAGCTTTTGTGTGTTTTCCCCAGATGCTAGCTACTCATCAGCTAAGCTGGTGGATGGGTGGTTGGCACTTCATAAGCCAACAGAGGATGCCTCAGCCATCTTCACCTCCCAGTGCTTAAATAATAAAGTATTGGGAGCTGTGGGAAAGGAGTTGCATGGGGGGATGGCAATGGGCAGTGAAAGGGAGGTCCCTTCCAGCCCTGCCTTCTTGTGCAGGAACAGGGGAATAATTTGTTCTCCCCATTTCTGGGAGGTGTTTTAAAGCTCTGAAAGAAAAGATTTCTTTCGCAGAGGGGCAGTGTGATACACTAGAAATAAAATAACTGTAAAAGAGACCACCCTATAAAACGTAAAACAGTATTAAAAAAATATCTGAGTTTGGGGGCTGGGAGTATAGTGGTGGCTTTTGAAGATTTTAAATGGCCAGGTGGCTAGTTCCAGCACTTAAGCACCGTTCCTTTTTTGAAAGATTGATGGTCTTAAGATATCAAAGTATAAAAAGATGAAGACTTGCAGCATACCTCAGGTGATTAAGGATGGAGTGGCTGTAAAGTTGTGTTAGTTCCAGTGGGTACTTTGTATTTTACAGGTGATAGAGATGGAAAAAGGGTTCTGTGGGGAAGCAAAAGGAAGAAAAGGAAATCAGAGTGCACCTGAGGTCTGCAGTGAGGCTCCTGAAGTGATGTAGAGGAACAGATCTTGAGTAATCCCCTCTGGACCTAATGGGGAAGAGGGTTTTGTACCTGTAACAATGGTTTCTGTGGGAAAGACCTGCCTTGGCTTGGACGTTTTCATAACTTTCCACCCATTGATTTGGTTCTGTGTTTCAATTTGTATATGCCAAGGAGAGGACAAAAAAGAGTTAATTCTACAGATTTATTAGGCTGACATATTTCTCTGGCCCTTAGCTCTTGGGGCTGTCCAAGGTCAATGTTGTTGAGACTGTGGTTTTTGGCACTGCGTATTGAGGAAAATTTGTTTTACGGTGCTTATTTATTTTATTTTAATATTAAGTGGAGCTAAGTGCATTGCACTTTACTAACTGAATCTTCATTTAATTGTTGCTAACTAAAAGCAAATATGAATGGTTGTTAGAAGAGTTGCTTACAAAACGCTTGCATTATGGATCAAATCGCATTTCCTCTGTCCCTGAAGTTTTTGTTTTGTTTCCTGGTCTTTAAAATTCTGTATTATGTTTGCATGTGACATACTTACAAAGAGAGCAACCTTGTCACCTGCAAAACGTTTAATCTGCAAAACTTTTAATCTGGCATTTCTAAGTGATAAAATTAAAGGGAAGAATAAAAGCCCTGCAATAGCAAAATCTATTTCCAGCTGCTTCTGCATAGAAACAGCATCATACGCAGCACACCAAAATGCTTCCAGTCTCTTACCTGCTGTCCGTAAACCCAGAAGGGGGGTCTGTGTAGGAAGAGGGAAGGTGTACGGATGTTTCTTACTATTAACACCAGGGATAGGTAGTGGCAGGGTTTTTCTAAAGGGTGCCTGTACGCTTCTTTTATGATGGAGAGAAGTAATGCAAGAACATAAAAAATTGTTGCACAGAAAATGCTGGAGCCCAGGGCCTTTTGAATTACAAGTAAACAGCATGTTTTCAACCTGTTATTTAACCAAGTATTGGGGGCTAGAACATCGTAAAAGGCTGGTATGTGGGGAATGTATCCTGCTGTGGCACTTCATAACCTGAATGGAGGCAGTGAATCTGTGTAATGGCTGTATGCAGAGGAGAGCAAAAGTGTGGAAAAAAACTGGAATAAAGGTGTATTAGCACCAATGTGCTAGTGACCTATTTAGGTGTAACGTAGATACAGAGAAGGAAAAACCCCTTTGGGGTTGTATGCCTCATTGATGAGTTACAAATGAATGTATGTTCTTGAGCCTGCTCCCCTCCTCTGCCCCAGCTGGGGTCAGCCCAGACTGGGTCCAGTGCCATGGAGAGGACTTTGTATCCGTGAAATGCTGCTGCTCTGTGTTGCCTATTTTCATGAATCAGAGCAGGCTTAAATAATAGGGTAGTAGTTAGGTCTTCTGGTATTTAGTGCTTTACAGCTCAGTGGTTTTTTGTTCTTGGGAATTGTGTGGCGGTGAGAAGAACACGGCAAGGAGGTTTTGCAGTCTGCAGGGGGTCACCTCGGCGTAACTGCTCTGTGTTGGACATCTCTCATGAGGCCATGAAAATCAGTTCCATGTCTGACTGGTTGAAAGAACAACGGAGCCCTGCGTGCATATGCAACAGATGGCCGCCCCTCCACAGGCAGCCTTGCGGTTAATGGAAACGATAGGATACGATACAAAATTCCGGACTGCAGAGTCTCTGAATCAGGGGAGTCCCGGTCCGCACCACTGGTGACCACATCACAAGCTACCTCAAGTGACAGGGGCTGGCAGTTGGGGTGCCCATGGCTCCTGTTGCTGCCATTGGTGGTGTCCAGCCAAAGCTGAACCCCTGTCAGTATCTTCTGAAATCCCACCTTTATTGGGATAGCTGAGTCATTTGCGTATTGCAGACAGGGTTATAGCAAGTGTTTGTATTTATTTGTGCTCCAGGTGTTAAAGAAGCCAAATTTGATTCATGCGTCCTCTACAAACAGTTCACAGGGCTAGGACACTGCCTGAAGGTGATAGTGGTAGTCTTGTTACAGTTGTTGGAGGAGCTACTGAGCAAATTTGGTTTAGGCAAGAGATTTTGTATTAATTTGCTGATAAACCTCCAAGCTATGTTATTTCCTCTCATACTCCAGAATTAGGAACCATTTACTCCAAGCTTCTCTTCCAAGCTTTGCCACTTCATTTTGCCCTTTTGTTTTAGGCAAACCTCTTGGCATGTCCATGCCTCGTTTTTTTGTCAATTTAAAAATGAGGATACTTTTTTCTTAAGTATCTTCCAGGCAGGACTTGTGTTCATTGTTGCCTCTGAAGTAGAAACTGCTCTGCATATTGGAACAGCTCTCCAACAGCTAAATAAGCATTTCTGTTGAAAGAGTTGTCCCTAACTTGGACTGAAAGGGAAACTTGAATGAAGCACTCCGTTATGCCATCTTGTGGTGTCCCCTGTCTTGTTCACTAAATGAATTTGAAAGGTGCCTCTTCTCTCTTTAAACACAGAAGATTTATTGCCAGCAGTTCTGATATCTGACCCTACTTTTTTGTAAAAACCCATTTCAACTAAAAACTGTTCCCCATATATATCATCCTTTGCCATCCAGAAAATATGGAGATTGGTGGCCCATAACAGATGAAGCTTGAGGATTTTAATGCAGCACAGCAGCAGTAAGGACCAGTGAAAACCTGTGCTCCGCACAGTGTGCTGGTGGCAGGGCAGAGGGCAGGCAGGCAGGCTCTCCGTCCGTGGTTCCAGAAAGGGGACCTTGTTGAAGAAGCTGTGGTTGACTTCAGGAACGATCGCAGAGGAACACGCAGCAGAGCAGTCCTTCGTGGGGATGGCCGAGGTCTTTAGTTGTGCTGCAGAGCTTGCCCCCGTCTTGAGCAGGAGAGAATTGTACTGATGCAAATAACAGCTTCCCTTACTGCTGGAGGGTCTGCTCTGGGGTGTGTTTTGCGTAGGTCTTTGGCTGGTCACATAGGCACTGGTGACTTAGGCAAGCCTGGGAATGTGTTCAACTCGGCTAAGGTCAGCTCAGGGAGGGAGAAATTCTGGGTTTTGTGTGTGAATGCCAAGAACTGAATTGCACTAATCCTGTCCCCAAGGATCTTCCCTAGCTACAAAAGACCACTTTAGTGTTGGTGGATAAAAAAGTAGGCATTCGGAACAGGAATGAATGAGGTTTGTCATTGTTTTTATCATAGGTGACACTTTAAAAGTAGCAGAGACCAAATGATCAAAGTCAAATTCAGCCTCAGACAACTGAGAGGGCTGTGGGTGAAGGTGGTGGGGCTGTGAGCCCTTAGGTTGGGGCCGAACTGGGCTGCTTTGCTGGTGTGGCTGCTTTGCTGGTGTTGCTGCTCTGCAGAGAAACCCACCATATGCCAAGTGACACCACCATTTCAGAAGCAGCATACACATTCGTGTTGTGCCTGAGCTAATTAGGCTTCCAGAAAGACCTCCAGGATGTCAGCTAGCTGCTTTGTGTAGGGAGGCTCAATGCTTTTAGCAGAGACTGCCTTGCTTGAAACCAGCTCGCTCTCTAACATGGTGCTGAAAGGCGCCTTTTATCTAATCGAACTCCAGTTGCTTCAGGATGGAGCATTTACAACATCCCGGGATGCATTTGCAACCCGGGAAATGAATGGTCGATCCTATAGGGACGGCGAGAGACCGGATGCTCTAACATGTATTGATTCATCCATACGTTAACAAAACAAAAACTGTATTAGTGCTGCTGCTTTACCTCATGTTATTATGTGTACATTAGATATTGGATTGGTAGTAGTAATGGGAAACATGATAGAAACCATAAAGCAACTAATAAGTGTGGAAACTTAAAAAATAATGATGATATTTGGGATAATAATGGTAATGAATAATAATAAAAATGGGGATGTTGCAACTAAGAGGTATATAAACAAAAGCAGCTGTCTTCTGGACTTCAAGGAATTCTCAAAATGAGGGATATCTAAATAAGAAAATACATCACAAATGTTTCTTTCCTCAAGTAAATTATAATGGAAGAGACAGAAGCAGTTTTGAGGCTGACAAAATGGCAGTTGCTGGGGGGAAAAGAAACTACAGTGGAAGAAAAGGATCAGAG
This sequence comes from Haliaeetus albicilla, assembly GCF_947461875.1. Classification (NCBI taxonomy): domain Eukaryota; kingdom Metazoa; phylum Chordata; class Aves; order Accipitriformes; family Accipitridae; genus Haliaeetus; species Haliaeetus albicilla. The sequence goes on along the minus strand of NC_091485.1, from coordinate 11,098,453 downwards.
AGTGTATTTTAAGATGTAAAACTGCAACAGTTGATCAAAAATATACTAAGTTTTTGTTTGTTTGTTTTTTAATATCTGTGTCAGTCGGTTTCCAGCAAGAGAAAAACATTTGGCTAATCCATCTTTTTTTTTTTGAGATTTCAGTAGAGGGAAGTTTCAAAACATCTGTGCTAGTGAGTGGAACGAGCTTCATGCGACTTCCCGGGGCCCATGAAGTGCTGAGGTGGTTTCATTTTGTTTTATATTTAATCACGAAGCTGTGTACACTCACTGTGTTTTCCAGAACTCTTTATTCCTGGGCATTTTAAAAAGGGTAGTAGTGATTTTTTTAAAAAAGATTTCATTTGCTTGTGAATTTGAAAACTGCTTTGAGTGGCTGTGGTCTGTCTGGCAAAATAGATGCAATTAGCACAGAGCTATGTTGCTCTAATGATCTTCCCAAGACTGACTGCCAGGTAGGGTGGCTGGGTTAACCCAGTGCAGCCCTGTTAATTTAACTTACAGTGCTAAAATGGGTAATAAGGCTGGGATTTGATAATAAATCAAGAAATGCATCTGTATGCTTATGTTTCATTGATATACTTGCTGAGGATCTGTGTTCAAATTAATTTTACTTGCTGAAACAAATTATTCTGGTAAATAGAAGATGACCTTGTAGGCCATGAGTCTCCGGAGAAGTAATTTGCAGGGTATGTTTTTGGTGAACGTTTCCAAATTAATTTCCAAATTTTGACTTGTTTTATGTACATTGTGAGCAGCGTAGGGAGCGTTAAGGAATTTGGAGTGATAAAATTGTTAAGAAATCATCAACTTGGGTATCTGTGTGTGAGTATGAGTCATTTAACATTCAAATGATAATCCTATTTTGTGCTTGAAAAAAGGCAGAGTAGGAAGACAGACAAAAGCTACTGTAGACTAAATATAATTCTCTTTTATTGTCCCTTCCATGGAGCAGCAGCCAGGTTATGTACCCTGTATATAATTCGCCTGGATGTGCTTGCTGCCTTCTCATCCGTCACTTGCAAACCTTTTGGCTTACAAGTGTGTTAAAGCATGAATCCACTCCTGAGTCTCTCTCTCTACCCTGCATGTGTTTATCTTTTGATGGGATCTTTTAACTTTATTGATGATTGAATACTACTTGTGGCCAAACAAAATGGTTATGGAGGAATGGGCCTGTGTCTCCTTCAGCTGAACAAGTGATCATTCTCTTATCAGAAGATAAGGTAGGTTATACAGTGTGCCCAGCTGACATTCCTGATGGGTTGTGAAGGGAGGGAGCACTTTGTTTGGAGTTGTCCCTGGAATAGGGATCTGCTCCTCCGAGTCTCTGGTTTTCAAAGTGATTTTCATCATGACACTCCTCCTGTACTCAGGGTTCCCTGGGTACAAAATAAGTGTAACAGTGGCAGAATATTTTCCGTAAAATGTTTGAGAACTGCTAGAGAGTAACTGGTGGCTACTTCTGCTTTTTGGTTTCTTTGTATGAAGAAATTAAAAACTCCAGGAGATCTAGAATTTGCCTATTCGTAAAACGCAGTACTCCTGGATACTTCTGAAAGCCCTAGACAATTGTGCAATTAAGCACATACTCGTTATTCATGTCAGAGGAATGCAGAGAGACCTAGGACTTCCTTCACAAAAATAGCTCTGTGCTTAAAAGGGGCCTTGAACTGTCAGTGTGAAAACACCTCCGGATGCCACTGCCTTTGGCGCCAGCATGGTATTTCACAAGGGAAGAAATAGAGTGATACGTTGGTTTAAGTAGTCTATAATATATGTTCTGTTGCCCTTGCAAGTACTAACAACCGTGCAGAATCCTATTGACATGGGAGAGCCAGTATCTTAATAGCCATTATTTATTTATGCACTGAAGCCTTATTGAGGAGAAAGAGGTCACTGAAAACTGTTCATGTTTCGCAGCTTATCCAACAAGTCTCAAGTTGATTTGGAGTAGAGACTACTGTGTTGCTAAATGTGAAAAAAAACGGTGATGTTAAAATGCAGATGTCTTTAATTTTGCAATAATAGTTGACCTTGGCTTCAATTGGCTTTATTTAAAAATCAAACCCTTACTTGTTTGTGACAGTCTCAACTGTGAAAACTGTAGAAACCTCAGTGTTACTGGATTAGAGGGCTCAGGCTTTTTTGTACCATTGTATTTGCTCAGGAGTCGTTTCTTTACCGGCTGAATGGGGACTATCATCTTACAGTAGTCCTCTCCTTTGTATGTGACTACATCTTCTTAAGGTAAGTGGGTACTTCAGCTTTGTTGGTTTTAGCAAGATCATTTGGGGAGCATTGGTACATCTGCCATGAGAATATACACTGACACGTGCTCTGTTGGAACATCCTTTTCCAACATACTTGTGTTACAGCCTTCTGGTTACCTGGTTTGCATTTAACTTTGTTATTTGGACGGCTCATGTGTACTGTAATCACGTTAAAGGGACCTTGTCAATGCTCATGAAGTAGCTTGCACCCATATATGCAGGCAAATGTTTTATAACAGGACTGTGACGTGATTTTCCTGTAACCAGCTGTCCCACTGTGGTGGCATACACATGAACACTGATCCCTCTAATGTTGTAGGCCGCTACCTAGAAGGTAAATACAGAAAGCAGCTCTTCAAAAGCTGTCCCTTCCCCTGACTATCTCACTTCTGCACCTGAGATGTGGCGAGCAGAAGCGGATCAGGAGAAGCTGTTGCAGCTGCTCTGCCTACTGGTCTGGAGGCATTTTGCTGGTGGTGCTGGTGCAGGGAGGGTGCCTGATCGCCTACCCCTCTTCAGAGCTGGGCGGCTTGTTTGTGGGTGCGATGATGGGCAAGAGGGGCACCCTTACTGATAGGGAAGCTTTTCTTGTGAGCACGCAGGGCTGTGACTGAGGGTGTGATTCTCCCCAGAGGCTCCCAGGAGAGTGAGGTGCACCTGCTGTGGGCGGCTGCCCTGAGGAGGTGGGTGGGGAAGGGAAAAGAATCAAGGTTTTATTACTGTGAGAGAGAGATGCTGTCTGGCTGGGGTAAGTGCGGTTGTGGTAAAACCCCTCTGACTCGCCCTTCCCCTTTCTCTGCATGCCGTACTGCAGAAGGCGTACTTGCGATAGGCACGGCTGGGAGGAGAGCAGGAGAGACTTTCTCCCCCATGCATGAGCGCAAGGGGACGAGGCTGGATATGCCAAGTCTGACGGCCTGGATATGCCAGCCAGCGTAACAGGCCTTCAGTGAAGGGGTGAGCCTTACAGGAGGCAGTGGTTACTATTCCACAAGGGTTTGGGTCCATCTACATCAGTGATAACCAGAGCACTAGGTCTAATCACATCAACCCTGAAACAGTCTGCTAAAATCCAACACTAGCATATAGCAACATTCATGCTCTTAGGTTTTAGCAAGATGTGTTTCAGCTGAGATGCCGAAGCTGAAACTCAGTCTCAGAAGCATTTGAATGGCGTTTGGAGCTGGGTGCTGGGTTGCCTTCTCAGGCTGGTTCTTGCTCTCCAAGCAAGGAACATGTTTTGTGTCAAACCTGCTCACCTAGAGATGGATGCTTACCAAGCAGAACTGGGTTCAGGAGGTCCCAGCTGTGTGAAGAGCTCTGCACGTGCTGTGGGATTTGGATCCAGATGTTTGAATTAAGTTCATTTCAGGTTTTTGTCTGGAAAAAGATGGAGCCAACAGTAGCTAATTCTGTAGGCAGATAAATAAAAAAGCAATACTCTAGTTTTGCAAAATGAGTCGTTCCTTTTGCAAAGCGTAAAATCTGTGAGTGGGATGTGCTACTGGAGATTGGAGTGGTACTTTTATAGATCATTATATTTTGATTGGCAATAACTTCCAAAATATTTGTTTTGTTGTGTTTTCTCCCCAGAGTCACTGGTCTCACTAATCTAACCACGTTTTTCCATTGTCCTTGCTGGAGAAGAAATGCAGGTGGTGTCAATGAGAAGTCTCTGCATTGTTACTCTATAAATACACTGAGTGTGTCTAAAGCAAATGTTTGCTTATGGTCTCTTGCATTACTAATAATATCATGTTTATTTTGGATATTTTTGTTATATTTGAGTCCATCATATGTTCCTGGTAGGACTTCTTATTCTTACTTCTTTTTAAAATGTCACTAAGATTGCTATTAGATGTTCTTGAGAGATTGATTAAATAAATTTCTTGCAGCTCGATGCTGTACTAACTAGCTTATAGCTGATCAGATTGCAGCAGTCTCTTCACTATGCTCTACTGGATCTGAGCCCAGTTTTGCTTCCTTCGGTGTATGACAGCAAAGGGAATCAACACTCACTACTAGAGGCTTTTTCCCTCTGGTTTCAGGATTTTCCTGGAAAAGAATCTTTAATAACATTCCTGATAAATTAAATATTTCTTACAAATTCTGTTCTTCTTTTTATAACAGGTGTTGGCATCATGTCGGGCATTTCTTTTAACATCTCGGATTCCCACCAAGGTAAAGCCACTGTGCTTCTATAAATACTCTGGTTTTTTAGATACAAATGTAAGTTGCAGGAACTTAGCATATTTTAGTTATACATGTGCATCTGTTTATAAAAAAATTGAGGAATGGTGTGTTGCATGGTGTTGAATTAGAATGGTGCTTCCATTAGTGTCTGTCTTAAATGGATTTGTCAATTTATATATACTGTTTCAGAGGATTTTTAATTTCTAGAAATGCAGGTTGATGAAGAATTATGTTGGAAACACTGACCTGAAGAACTGTGAGATGAGCCTGATAACCTTTGTAGTGGGACAGTTTATGTCCAAACAAGCTGATGGCATTATTCCCTTTAGTGTTTGTAGTGTCAAATAGAAATGCATTTGATTTGGAGACAGAAATTTTGTTGAGTTTTATTAAATTCTGCTGTTTTCTGATGATTTCTGTGGTTCATTTTGAAAAGCATCTTGCTAACCTGCCTTGTTAATGCCAGTGAATTATTTTTTCTAATCCTGTGACAACTCGTAATGATTGTTGTAGCAGAGAAAGATAATTTCCACATGAACGAAAATGACTGATGTGGAAGAAATCTCTTGTCCAGCTTGGAATCAATGAATGGGAATTTGGCATAAGTCCTATTCTGTTGTGTTTTGCACATACATATGTGTGTCTGTGTGGGTGTGTAAGTGTGTGTGGGTGTGTGTATATGCTTTCTAGAACAGGATCAATAAATGGAACAACTGATACCAGGTTTTCAGTTATGGTCACTCGTAAATATGACTGTGCCTTACCTATAATTTGAAGAAGCTGACTGACAGGTAGGATGACTAGTTTGAATTTCTGCTGAAATTTATTTCCCTCAGTTGGTCACCTGTCCCTGCGGCACAGATATCTTTGGTTGGTTGTCTGTTGGCTTTTGGATCACTGCAGTTTGCAGCCTGTTTTAAGACAGGGTTTGATGACTGGTTGCATGGAAACATAGAAAGAATTGATGAACACCTCAGACATCAGTGCAGTGGCAGTATGATGGACAGGTGGTGATGGTGATCTTGTTAGATAATAGCAAAGCCATTGTAATTCATTAAAAAGCTCTTGAAGGCTAGGGCTCGGTGTAGTAAGGAATAGCTCTACTTCTAGTTTAGCATTACAGATACTTCTCAAAACTCTTTTTATTAAATGGATTTACTTAATCAAAAAACTTGTTTCTGTTTTCATGGAAATCTAGAATACAACAAAATTGTTACTTTAGTGATAAATGGAAGAAAAGTGATCAGAAAAAATGGTGTCTGCTCATGGTTTTTGTCAAATGTAAACTTTTATATCTGAACAACTATTAGGATGGTTGAAAATGCATTTCTTTTCTAGCAGGATTAGTGAAAGTCACTGAATTTTCTAAAGTCTGTAATATTTTCAAAAGCTGCTCAGAAGCTTTCTGAGCCTAAGAACTTCCATATAACTGGCATGCAGTAACTGCTAGCAAGACAGCTGAGAACATGCAGCAAAGACACTTTATTCCTCCAGGGACCTCTCACACAATTGAGTATGCTGAGAGATGGCCAGTTCTGAGTGACTGTTTTTACTACATCTGATGCCAAGCTTCACTTTTCCTTAAACAATGCTGTTGAGATATATCTACTAAACAACAATCAAAGTTAAAAGGAATAAAGGTTGATTAACTGTAATACCAACTCACACAAATACCTTTAGAGCAAGAACATTACAATTGCCACCTCATAACTTCATACTCGGGTGCAATTGTTGTCCCCCAAACGGGGTTCGTTTACCTGGTGTGCAGGCCAATAACACACAGAGTTGAGGTATTTTCAAATTAATTTCACTGATGTGCATGAAGGGGTGCCTGTCTCAAGACAGCACACCTTTGTCTCAAAAATTCCCACATCTATATACTTAAGTAATACACATTCATTATTATTTCCCGTAATGATTGGTTCGTTCTTCTTCACCTCTCATGTAAATTAGCACGCAGACTTTGTCTTCTTCCTTCATTGTCATCTTTTGAGTAGGTGGTATCATTTGAGTAGGTGGTCAGTGAGTTGGTGGTCACGATCTCCCCCTGTAGGAATTACCTTTTACCTACTTCTTCAAGTTTTGTTGATCAGACCACAATCCATTACCTTTTCTGACATAAACATGAAGCCCCATTGTCTAATAGAATCATAGAATCGTTTAGATTGGAAAAGACCTTTAAGATCATCAAGTCCAACCATCAACCCAACACCACCATGCCCGCTAAACCATGTCCTGAAATGCCACGTCTGCATGGGTTTTGAGCAGCTCCAGGGATGGTGACTCCACCACTTCCCTGGGCAGCCTGTTCCAATGCCTCACAATCCTTTCAGTAAAGAAATTTTTCCTAATATCCAATCTAAACGTCCCCTGCTGCAACGTGAGGCCATTTCCTCGTCCTGTCTCCAGCCACCTGACAGAAGAGACCAGCACCCACCTCACTACAACCTCCTTTCAGGTAGTTGTAGAGAGCGATCAGGTCTCCCTTCAGCCTCCTTTTCTCCAGACTAAACAACCTCAGTTCCCTCAGCCGCTCCTCGTAAGACTTGTGCTCTAGACCCTTCACCAGCTTGGTTGCCCTTCTCTGGACACGCTCCAGCACCTCAATGTCTGTCTTGGAGTGAGGGGCCCAAAACTGAACACAGGACTCGAGGTGCAGCCTCACCAGTGCCAAATACAGGGGACGATCACCTCCCTGCTCCTGCTGGCCACACTATTTCTGATACAGGCCAGGATGCCCTTGGCCACCTTGGCCACCTGGGCACACTGCCGGCTCATATTCAGCTGGCTGTTGACCAACACCCCCAGGTCCTTTTCTGCCGGGCAGCTTTCCAGCCCCCCTTCCCCAAGCCTGTCGCGCTGCATGGGGTTGTTGTGACCCAAGTGCAGGACCCGACAGCACTGAGCCTTGTTGAACCTCATACAATTGGCCTCGGCCCATCGATCCAGCCTGTCCAGATCCCTCTGTAGAACCTTCCTACCCTCAAGCAGATCAACACTCCCACCCAACTTGGTGTCATCTGCAAACTTACTGAGGGTGCACTCGATCCCCTTGTTAGTTAGTTCCTAAACCCTAAATCATGTCTAGTTATTGTTTCCCTATTTTAAATATTAACTGATGGGGGCTGTATACAGGAGTTTAGCAGTTCCCTGGTTATTACAATCATATTATACATATTAATTGATAACACAACCAGTTCATTTCCACTAATCTAGATGGATTGATAGGAAAGAAGTGCCATACTTAAAACCTACTAATTCTTGCTACAGTCTATATAAAATGTAATTGCAACATTAGTAAATTTTGGATGTGTCATCAAGGCCACAGATAAGTGTATGAAGTATTTGTGGGAGTGTAATTCAGGTTTGTGAATATATTTCTAGTGCCAGCTTTCATTAAGTTTTGATTGAAAAAAATGGAAACTGTGAAATTAGCTGTCGTGGTAACTGAAGGGTCCCCAAATGAGAGGCAGTCATAGCCTTTTAAGAGGATTTAAAAAAAAATATAATTTTAGGTAATAAATGAGATTATGCTTTTTAAAACCTTGTAAAAATTATTTCATAGTTTGAGATAGATGATGTTTAGAATGTGTTCTATATTTTTCCTGCAAAGCAAGGACTGTAAATCCATGTTTTTAATTACAAAAATGAATGAAAGATGTTGCCATACTTCCTGGTATTTGTTAATTCTAGTCAAGAGGATTTTCGCAGATTGAATTCTTGAGTCTCAATCTGTGTAAACTTTTCTCAGGAGTAGAAAAGTGTTTTTGATCGTGTGTACACATATATATGTTTGCACATACCCAGTACATTAGCAAAAGCAGAACCTTCAATCTGGTAGGTAAACAATTTGCTAAATAGGACGGATTTCAATCATAGAAACTTTTCCCTAAAATTTCATTGTGATTTGGGTAAACAAATGTTAGATAGTCTCATATATTTGTTTAATTTGACTAGCACTGGAGAAAGAGCCTTTCGCTTCTATATGTGTAGTCTACCTTACTCCAGTAGCCAACAAGAGCTGCTATGGATTTCCCCCCCCCCCCCTTTTTTTTTTGGTTTGGTTTTTTTTTTTTTTTCCTTTCTTTCTTTCTGGCCTGAATCAACTGTATGGGGCCCTGTCCTGTCATCACAAAAGATTGCCAGCTTTATCTTAGAAATAAGGCACTGAAGAGGACTGACGAAAAGTGAATGTCTTACCCTTGCAAAAATGCAAGGTGTCGGTGTGAGTACTGGGAAGACGCTTGCGCTGTTTCTGCCTCTCCTGCCTTGGTTCCCTGCGTACCCTTGCTTTGTAAGCAGCCAAAATGGCACCCCTGTCTGAAACTGCCTGTTTGCTGTGGATGCTGCCCCTGCAGCAAAATAAGTGAAATAAGTCACGTGAAGACTTCTCAAAAACTTGAGAGTTAAGTTTGGTCACAAAGTTAGGTCTTTGGTGGAAGGTGAACTTTGCACAGAGATGGCTGAGGGGTGCGTCTGTCTTCGATGCTGTCAAATCATGAGGGCAACTGAAGGGAAAAGGATTGCCAATAATACGGAAATGGAATAATATGGTGTTTGCCAGTTAGCCTGGGAGCACCCTGACTGTGAACCTAGGATAAGATAAAGTACAGGAAACTTTGTGCAATTCAGACAGACTGCTCAGTTACAATGGTTTTAATGATAAATAAAAGGAAATGACCATGCTAATGTCTTGCCCTGTAGTTATGATTCAGTCCAAGAGGTTTGTTTCTTTCTGCTTATCTCAGCTGTCAAGATGTTTGTCTACGTAGTTGTGAATTCAGATCTTAGCATGTTCCCTGTAGCCCTAGATTTGTCCTTGGAGAAGGGGACTTTCCTGCCTTCTTCTAAGCTTCCATTTGGATTCAGGATGTTCCCCCTTCTGCCCTGCCTACCCTGACTGTTGTCCAGATAACCCACTCAGGCAAAGCTAATGCATTATTTCCTCTCATACTTTTAGACATGCTAAAGCAGTCTTGAGTATTTATATATCCATATCTGTATCTATCTATCTATTCTATTTTTATTTACATACGTATACAAAAAAAATTGTGTGTGCATGTCCCTTCAGCTTCTGTGCAGTAAAATTTTTCACATCTATGATCAGTGTAACTAATGAAGGAGTAATATGTGATGTTGTGAGTATTGTAATTAATGATTATTCAGTCACAAGGGTACACATCAGTAGGGTGTTGTATAAGCAATGCTTTTTACTATAAAATTTTGTCATAAATTTTGTTATAAGCTTATGTCCTTATAGTTTCCAATAAAAGCTCCAATGTGGTATTCCTGTAACGTCTAATAACCATCTGAATCTGTAACAAGCAGAGGTAACTGCTCTTTTAGTGTAAAATGCAATCAGATAAGATATTAACAAATACTTAGTGTCAGTTACAGAAATTGATGCAAAATAACATTAGCCTGGTTCAAGGTTTTCTTAACCTCATTGAAAAGTATAAGTGCTCTTTAGAATAAGATGATGTTTGCATTAACGTGGCATTTTCTTTTTTAACTACAGCTAGAACTAACTTTCAGCTACTTGGAAATCCAAGGAGTAACTTCCAGTAAACCGGGTCAGGTGAGTGTATTCTAGATAAAAGATACTTGTTTACTCATTGCTAAATCTGTTCCAGTCAAGGAGGTAATGCTCCAACATGCAGGTGTCCCCATCCGGTGAGTACGCTCTATGTTTGCACTCCTACATTCATGATGCTTTAAAGTCTTAACGATAATGATAAGAATTTAGAGAGTCAATTTTAGGAATGTGTTGTGCAGGTGGGATGACAATAAATACACCCCCCCCCCCCGCCCAGTTCAATATGGTACAAGTTTTTATTTGTCTCTTAAGTGAATGTTTTTCTCGGAGATGATAAAGCAATGGTGGCTAGTATATAATCATCACCATGCAAGCTTGAATGGCTTCTGTGGTGTATACCTTTATGGTGAAGTCAAAAGCTACTGCTTACGTTGCAGGCAGAAATGGTTTGCTTCCAACTATTTTTGATACCATTACTATATACAACACAAAATATATTTGACAGCAAGTTATGTGTCCAAAAAAATGAATGTCAAAGAGAAGGTGCTGAAAAGAAGAATGCCTTTAATACGTTTTTCGTTCATAAGATGAAAATGTTGACAAGATTTGACAGTTCAATTGTATCAAAGTCTTCAATGTGTTTTATGCGTGTTTGGCTTTGAAAGAGCTTTTTAAAAATAGGAGCATCTGACACTTTATTTGGACTCTGAAAAGCTCTCATTGTGTTTAATATGTCATCTTTTTAACCTGGCTTTTGATGCTTTTCCTTGAAGGAGGAGAAAAAAAAAGTCCAGATGTTTATCTCTTTAATGGGAAGACATTTACTAAATACTGTGTATGTTTTTGTGGCTTTATTTATTTAAGGTACTAAAATGCCATTGTAGCTAATGCTAATTATTCCTAGGGGCATAGACAATCACTGCCGTAGCAGGGTTTACAAGGGATTTCCAGCAGTCTCACTTAGCATACTGTTTTCCTGAAATATTTTTTAAGGTTTTGCATGTTTACATTCATTTGTGTTTTGAATGTGTGAGGCTTAAAGCTGAAGGCAGGCAGAATCCTAGATTATTGCTTGCAGGGCAAATTGTACTGTTGCAGTTTTCCTACCAACGGCATGTTATATCTGTGATACCTGAAGGATGTAGTCTTCTACTAGGCATCTCACAGAAAGCCATGAAGAGCTTCCCACTTGTAAGATAAGTGAACAAATGGACTGAGTAATGTAGGGAAATGTGCTAATATTGGTGACTATGAAAAACAGTAGTAACTTGCCCACTCATTCATCTTCAGGGAGTGAGAGCAACAGGTCCAGAAAGGAGTTGAGTTGGTGGGAAAAGGTGTGAAGATTTTTGTTGTGCTTTTGGGATAATACCACCTCTTCAAGGGTTATCCTGGTGATGACCCTAGACATGGACTGGGAACCAGAAGAGCTCTGGTAACCAGTTTCAATAAAAAACCCCAATCTTCTGTAGCATACTGCAGTGTCCCCTCTCGTACTGTCTATCTACACTTCTTATTTATTCCTAATGTTAGCTTCTTACTGTGTCTGCACGGCTCCTCATCTAAAAGGGTTTATGACTTGGGCTGTGCTGAATATTCACATTGGAGAATACAGAAACATTACATTGCTTCCTGTGATGCAGCTGAAAGCAGCAGCAGACCTGATGTCTCAGTCATACAGTAATCTGATTTGGTTATGAACACTCAATATATAACAGAGATGGGTTGCAAAAGGCTTTATGTTTCCCCCTCACTGAAGCACGTATCCCCTAGACAGCAGGACAGTAATGTTAGCTGAGTTACTGCTTCATCTGAGCCAAGACAATACATTACCGTAACATTTTCTTAAACGGCATAGATCAAAGCATTAGAGCTTTTCCAGGGGATCACAGCCATTAAAAACTTTTACTTTTTGCTGTAGGAAGCAGGCCCTGCTCATTCAATAGTTTCCTGTCAGGCTGCGCTTGTTTCTCCTGGTGTTCTGGGATGTGTTTCAAAAGAGGACAATGCTGTGAAAAGTTCTTGGGTTTCAGAATGTCAGCTGAGGTCAAGATCCTTTGAAACTTTTATTCCTGTGGGAAGCAGGGCACTGTTAGGAAAAGCAAAGTTTGAGTACAGGGGTCTTGTACATTCAAGAACAACTTCTGAAACTTTACCTGGAGTGTTGTCATATCATGTCTTAAAGAATAACAGATTCCTACCAGCATGCAAAGCATTCAGCTGGCATTCAAAATGCTCTCCTTTTTAAATGGACATGAATTATATGATACCCAGTTCCTCTTATTTGCAGTTGATTATGGAAACTGAGAAATGCAGCATCTCCATGAAGATGGCATCCTCAGAGGATGTGAACGAGGTGCTGGCGCACATTGGGACCTGCCTCAGGAAGATATTCCCTGGCCTCTCACCAGTGTAAGTGTTTTTTAGGACACCTCTAGTGGCAACAGATTGTGTGGAAAGGGTGACAAGCCACCACTTTTTGTCCATGGGTCTCCCCACCCTGACCTCAGAAGTGCACCGAGGGTATGAGAAAACCTTGAGGCAAGCAGTAAGCTTTTATGCAGGTATATGACAGAGCCAGGAGGCTGTGCAGAGCATCGGTAGGCTATCCATGCTCTGTAGGGTCAAAAGAGCCTTTGTTTTGAATGGGTGATGCAGGCATTTGGAGTCTTAAGTTTTCATTTTAACTTATTGCCTTTCCAACCTTAGGTATAGCTTAGGCTCTGGCTTTTTTGTTGTAATTTACTCCTTTCCCCTAAACCAGCTATGATACTCAGTGGGTTTTTTTTTTCTAGAAGTAAAATCTGAGTTGGGAGAGAAGGGAAAAGTTCTGTTTGCTTTCAGTGTTTGTGAAATGATGCACATGATTGGGAGCCTTGCTCTTCAAAACTGAGCCCTGGGCAGTCTTGTCATATACTTTCCATGGTGTAACCGGCTCCTTGGATCACACATCTCCTTATCTACCTTTTTTTGCTCTGCTGCTTTTTTTTTTTTTTGTTCTTGCCTTTGGTTGTCTTTTTTTCTTGTATCTGTGCCTCTGAATTTTATCATCTTGCAGCAGTTCTCAGTAGTTTTTCTTCATTTAATTTTATTTCTTCTCTCTGTCCTTGCCTCATCTTCATCACTCTCTACCAGATCATGCAGCTCTACTATTACTTTCTTCAGCTCCTGCTTTTCAGCGATATTAGAGAAAGTGGACTGTGCAAAAGAATTTTCTGGGATACACTGATCTTTCTAAGTGAGCTTTTGAAACAGACATTAGATATAAATGGTCAGGCTAAATTTACATGTTTTATTTTGGGTGCCTGTCTTTATTATTCACCTTTCCTGTAGGTGGAGTAGGAAATCAAGTTCATAAACTCTGGCTGGCAGTTTCTTTTTTTACTTCCAGTTTCCTTCTGTGGCAGTATTATTAACTGCCTTAATGGAGATCAAGCTTTTCCTTCAAAAAGCACACATACAAGTGAATATTTGTGAACAGGTTTGCCATAAAACCTCAGTAACGATGTGAGAAATGTAGGCAAAAAGAGTAAAGAGGGCTGCAGGCTGTGCATGTTTGAGTGTCTGTGAAGGCCTTGAGACCTATACATGTTTTCTTTGGGCTTTCTTGAGAACATTGCTGGAGCATTTGGTGTAGCTGTATGGAGAACTTGGTTCCTGGAAAAGAAACCAAATTTCTTACTCTCCTCTCAAATTTGGAGCCATTTACACTTTCCAAAATGAAGGCACTGGAGTTATGCCGATCATATAAGACCAGAACAAGCAAAAAGGGGGAAAGAGGTTTCTCCCATTAATATCTCTTATTAATTCTTCCCCTCTGTTTTATGGAATTCTGCAGTTTATGAGGCAGTCCTGTCATTCAGAAAAACAGATCGTTTCATTTCTGAAAAGGTGGGAAGGGATTGTGTTTTTGTTTAGGGGAGGAGGAACACAACCAGATTGCAAAGAATGAAGCTGGGTACCCAGAGTGCAGCCTAGAGGCCACAGGCAGCTACTCAGCATGCTCTGTGGCTCTTTGCACCATAATGCTTTTACTGCATAAAAGCACTGTATAAATAGCAGTGGTTTCAGCGTAACCAGTAATGCCATGTCTCCCCTATTTTGGTCATTCTTGTATTAGTTGAGGGCCACAAGCCTGCTTAGCTTGGGTCATCCTGGCACAGAAGAGGACTCAGTTGCTCCAGTAGTCACAGGGTTAATCATTAAAGAAGAGACAAATAAATGTTACTCCTGCTGGGAGGCATGATGATGTGTGTGACTTTTAGGCAGAAAAGTCGGTTGTATTAAAGATGGTAATTCTTCTATACACTCATTTAAAATTGTACTTGAAATAAAGAAGATTTATGAATTTAAAAGTACTTTCAAAGTCATGAATGATTTTTTCTTTTTTCCCTTCCCCTTTTGCATCTAGGAGGATTCTGAAAAAAGTAACTATGGAGCCTTCAGAAAGACTGGCTAATCTCCAGGCCCTGTGGGACAGTCAGACAGTGGCAGAACTTGGACCTTGTGGTGAGAATAAATTCAAAGGCTCAAATATAAAAAGGCTGGAATTGCAGTGTTAGGAAGTTTAATTCTATTTCTGGCAGAAGCTTGTAAAGGTGTAATTAGTTCTAAGGTGTAATTAGTACGGAGCAGACTTCTGATTGGTAGGTGAAGGAACTATTTTAAGCTTTCTTGCAACCTGCCAAGCAAAGATAGGATAGTCTGAGTTTCTTTCAGCAGCACAATGGACAGCCTTCTGAGAGAAAAAGAGAGTGAGTTTTGAAAGACTGGATCTTTAAGTATTAAAGTATCCTTTTAGATGCTTGTTTGTTTGTTTGCTTGTTTTACTATTATGTTAAATACTCTCTTGGGTTGTTTTTAGGAGGCTTTTCGCAGATGTATGCCTGTGTTTGCGATTGGCTTGGATTTCCCTATAGAGAAGAAGTACAGTGGGTAAGTACATGTCGTGTTCTGGAGCTCTTTTCAGCTAACTGTACAAATGATGAAAGAGCAGGTAAATCATAATACTTGGAAAAAACCAACAGTTCTGTAAAGATGTATTTGGTTATGTATTTTTAACAGGATGTCGATACAATTTATCTGACACAAGATACCAGAGAGTTGAATTTGCAAGACTTCAGCCACCTTGACCACAGGTAAACAATATGCAGTAATCATGCTAATATTTTGCAAACTTTCCTTGTTCCCCCTTGCAATACGGTTCGCCTGCCTGTGCTAAAGTGGGATGGTCCCATAGCTGTTACTTGAATGTGTAGACCTCTGAAATGACCATCTCTAGCATTTTTAGTTTTCAGCACAAAGCTGCTGGTTTTGCACGAAAGCCCCATGGAGAGCACATTTCATTGAGGAGTCTGAGAAGATAAATATATTTTGCTATTGGAAGCACTCCAAAAAGTTAACAGATAGAAGCTTTTCCTGTGATGGTGGATATAAGAGCTCAAATTCAGCAGAGAAAACATGCAACTACATCTGGTGGGCAAAGTAAAAAAAGGAAATTATGCAGTCTGTATTTATGCAGAATCTTTTTTTCTCATGGTGTACACAGTAAAGGAAATTATTTTTGTCAGCAAGTCAGTAGAAGGTTTAAATTGTTCAACTGAATTCCAGCCAGTAGTTTCTCCACTTACAATAGATGCTATCAAAACTGTGTACTTCCAGAAAGGAACTAATTGAGGGTAATTTTACTATGAGATGCTGAAACTTAGCTAAGTGTTGTATTTGGTTTACTGAATTTAGCTGGCTGAGAAAATTGGATTCTAAGAAAGTTGAATCTGAAGATACTTAAGTAGGAGGAAATGAGAGGAAGTCTTAACTAAAATCCATCATTATACAAGGAAAATGACAACTTTAAGAAACTGTAAATAAGATAGAGAAAGCATTTGTTTCTTTGGGAAAGCGCAGTGGAAGAATTAAGAATCTGTCAGGGGTACAATGTTAAAATATTGTAACAGGAAGGCTGAACTTGGAGGTAGATAAATAAGAGTATTTTGCCACAGCATTCTTTGCAGCTTTAAGCTATCAGGTATGTAAACTTGCAAAAAAACCCCACTGATATACTTACTTAGCTTCTGTGACGGGTTTTCACAGTCTGCACTGAATCCCATGGCAAAGTTACTAAGCTGTACCTGTGTTAGCTAATTCAGAAATAACTTGAACAAGACTACAGGGCTGCAACTAGTGCATGACGGATGTAGCCAAAGACTGTTTGGTTGGTTAGGAAAGTTGGTTTGGTTGATAAGGAAAGGAATACTATTCAGCACAAGCAAATGTGGGACAAGAACATAAGAATGCTTTAAAGATATTGCAAGTTGGAAGTACTGTGAAGACCATGGGGTATTCCTGAGAAAGTGACTTACAGATATGCAGCTTCAATAGAAATTAAATGTTTGAACAATTTATTGGGAGTGAAAAATATTGCTTATTAGGAAATAGCAGATAGAAGAAGTGTAAGTATTTAGAGTATCTTAGCTTTCGGAAAATGGAATAATGGGTTTGTTGCTTCACAGAAGCTTTTCATTGAAGCATACCATACAAAATTGACGTCACTGAGGAAATGTGTTGTTAATAAAAGACTTTATTAAATGTCTCATGATTCTGTAAGTCCAAAGCTTCAAAAAAATTTGGAGCCATTTACACGCCTTGCAATCCCTCTTGTGATGAGAGTTTCTACATGTTGACTGAACTGAGAAAAAGGTTTTGGATTGAAATTTCAAGAAAACTAAATTTTTTAGGAAGACAAAACCTTACTTTATTCATTAAAAATACAAATTAGGATCTGAGATCCCAGTCAATTCAAGAATGTATGTGAGTGTTTTGTGATATACTTAGCACAGTGAGAATGCTATAAATTAACAATATGCCATCATGATTTGGAGTTTGAGAGACTGTTGTACATCTTGCCCACCTAATTTTGGGGATTGCTGAAACTTCATGTTGTGCAGTAGCTCTGAAGTGAGGTAGGATGGGTACACCAGTTCTCCAGATACAGGGGCTATGCATTGCAAAAATAAACAATTTGTGTTTTTCCTAGTAAAGCATTTCTGTTAGAGGTCAACACGAGATGGCATGAATTATAGATGAATTTAAGTTCCCAGAGTGTCTGACACTTAGAGTGCATAGCATGGCTTGCCGCATGGGAACATGACTTCTGAGGTTTTATCTGAAGTTACACTGTGCTGCGAACCATATAATTGTTTAACAACAACAGCAAAAAAAAGACTCAAAGTGAACAGGGCTTATTTAACTCAGTAGCATAATTTTCATCTGTGTAGCATATATTTTAGCATATTTGGACATTCAAAAAATTGTCAGAAAAGTGTGATTGGTTAAATTTTTTTTTTCTTTGCACTGTTTAGATTTCTTGCCATATTAAATACACTGGGGTACAGAGAAGTTGAAAAAACATGAAGGCGTTAGTGAAGCTTGAATGTTGTTAAAGCTTGGAGAGATTTTCTGCATTCCAGGAGAATAGAATCTGTTTTCATTTTAAGATGGGACAGGTTTACGTTTTGTGAATCTTACTTTATTCTGGATGGTAGTTTAGTGAACAAACTAATAAATTTAAGCAACTCAATATAACTCAATGAGGGAAAGTTACGAGAAGGCCCAGCTTTTGGAAATGGTTGTTAGCATTCGTTCATAGAGTATTGCAAAAGAATTCAGATCGTTGTTAGTACCACATCGAGAATTTAATAGAATAAAGGGAATAAAGCAGTATATAATTTTGAAAACTCAGTAACAAGTGCAATGAGGTTAGGTGAGCTCAAAGCAAGAGGAGTAGAGGTAAATTTCTAAAGGACCCTCATTGATCCAGAAGCACCTTCAACAATTTGAACAAAATGAAAAAAGGACTGAACTACATATTTTCTCCTTAAAATCAGGTGGTAGAATCTGATAAAGCGACGTTTCTAGACAGTAAGGCTACCGCAGAACACACAGAGGTTCCACTGTCTTCAGGCATGGGGGGAGGAAGCGGTGGGGTGGCGTGTGTGGGGGTTAGCAGCTGGTCTTACTGAAGAGTGCCAGTATCTGTGCTTCTCTAGGGTTTGAACAAACAGGCCTTGAGTACTGCGGAAGACTAAACTATTTAAAGATGAGAATTTGCAAATCGGATGGGTAGATCTGTTTTAAAATATTCCTGTCCTGCTGCAGCAATGTTTCTTTAACTTCTTGAAATGGTTTTCCCACTAACTCTGAGCACCACGTGTCCTTCAGCCATTTCCCTCCGCGGCCTGGGGAGGAGAGGGGAGAAGGGGACGGCCTCAGGCAAATTCTGCCCACAGCAAGTCTCCTGCCCAGAAGGTACTGAGCTCTTGCCAGCCCTCCAAGCCAGCTTACCAGCTCCCTGGTAGTGTAAACACTTGCAGTCAGTGATCCCTGACTGTTGTCCCTCCGTTCCTTTGGAGGAACGGGTGCTGCTGCTGCTGGCTGAAATACATCTGCTGGTGGTGCCTTCTGCCTCTTTTGGGGGTGGTGGTCTACAGCTCTGCTCCACCAGTGCGACGGTGGTACCGTCAGCCTGTGCAACGTTTGCCCTGCAGCATTCACCACCAGCTGTGGCTGGCTGGTTACCACTGGGTGGATAAACCAAAATTACACCTGAAAAATAACTCTTACGTTCATTCCACTTCCAAGGCAAAGGCACTGGCAAGAGGGACATCAAAGCTGCTAATTCATTACCTTCTTACCAATTGCTCCAGGGGAAGGCAAAGGAGGAACAGAACTCTATGTGGACATTCCTTACTCCATAGCAAGGTTCCCACCTGCCCAGCCTAAGGGCAAAATACCTTTGGGTTGGTGTCTGTGTCGTCCCCCCCCCGCCCCCCCCAACATTTCACTAATCAGTTACTGCTTTATATGGAGATAAAGTATGTGTGTGTAGGACCAAAAACAACGTGGTGGATGGAAATAAATCTATACACTTCATGAAGCTGGTAAGACTCTCCTGTGCCAGTGGAAATGACTTCACACAAGACTTGATGTGTGCTGTGAACAAATGGAAAACAAGCTTAATCCTTGAAGGGCACCACACAGTAGTTCCTCTGCAGGAGTGTGAAAATGGTCTATTTGCATGAGCTTCACAGTTGGTGGGCTACAGTCTTTTGCTGCAAAATGCCACACCTTCATACTGTTACCTTAGTGATGGGCTTGTACTTCCAAATCTAGCAACTGCAGTTCCTAATATAGCCTGCTGAAGGCTTGTCCATATGATGTTGCCTTGTCTCCTGGCTTTCCTACGTGTTTTAACAACCACCCTGAAGTGTCTGAATGTTCGTAGAGGAAAACCGAAGGGGAGGAAGAAGGAAAAGAAGATGGGAGAAGGCTGCTGCGTGTTTAGTGCAGATCTGTGCCTACCTGCATATGTCCTGAATGAAGAGCTGGGGGGGGTGGGACTAGCTTATAAAAGCCAGTACATTTAAATTTCTCCCTGCAAAAACGGAGGCTTGGATGGCATTATTTTGCTGGTCTGATAAGTTCATGTATATTACAGCTCTTCGTTTCATTATATAGACAAGGGCTTTCCAAGTAGCTCTTAAGTCCCAGTGTAGGCGTATATATGTATTTAATATGTTGCATCAAAATGATCCAAGTGCTGCACTGCTAAATGGTGTGCTGGTGCTTGATGAATGATTCTGCTGGGGGGTAGTGTACGTACATGACATTTATCAACATCTGTTACTGGAGAAACTTAACAGAGGGAGAGCAGATCACATTAAGAGGCTTGGAATGAAGAAAACGGGAACAATTTAGAATTTCATTTGTGAAATCCCTTTTACAGTTAAGGAGGGTTTGTGCTAAAAGTCGCATTATCCTTTTGCAGGTCTCCTGCTTCCTGGGGGAATTTAACTATAGAGATGAGACAAGGAGGTGTTCTCTAGAAGCATTCAGTCATGGAATTATATTAAATAATCAGACTGCCAAAAAGCTTTTTAGCGTCATGCTAAATTATAATTAGAGGTGATTAAGAAGCTTAAATATGTCACAGGCTGAAGAAAAAGTAATGCTAAAAGTAGGAATGACAGCCCAGACAAATTCCTGATTTAAAAATTCATGCGAGAATGGATGTCAGTTGGCCAGTCAAAAATTTGTATTAAAATATGAGAAAGACACACAGCTACTGGTGATGCTCGTCTTTTAGAATGCAGAGCTTTCTGTAACGGGGATCATAGGCAATTAGCATTGCAAAAGCATGGGGAATTAAATATGGCAGAACATTTAAGAGATTGTTTCAAATGACCAAAGAAAACAATTATATGAAATGTGTGTAAAAGTGTTTTTCTTTTTCTAGAGACTTAATACCTATAGTTGCTGCTCTGGAGTATAATCAGTGGTTTACAAAGCTGTCCTCCAAGGATCTGAAATTAGTAAGTAATAAATTGAAACAGTATACCTGCTCCTACCAGGCTGTGCTGTGTTTTAGAGGATGCTGTTACATTTTTCAAGGTGAACTTTTTCAGGCAAGTACAACTGGGCAATGTATTGAAAAATTTTTTTCCTTTAATCCTATCAGGAAAATCATATCAGGATAGTTAATTCATGCCATAGAAACAATACTGAAAGTCAGGCCTTGTCAAAATTTCAGGTGAATAAAGTTTGAAAACTTTGTTGGGCAATAACAGTAGTGCATAACACTATTTCATTAGGTGTTGCTAGCTCCCCCAAACAATATTGGGTGACTAAATAGGAAACTAACTTTAAGCAGCCAGAGATCTCAGTTGCTTTTTGGAGGTGGAAAGAAACTACCAGGATTCTGATTTTTTCCTCACATATAAGGCAGGTTTTCCTCATAATTTTCATTGCAATTTGCTGATTTTTTTTTTCTCCCACTTGTCTCAAGCTAACCCTGTGTAATAATAAGTATGTAGCGATGTGTGACATTGATTTTCTTTCTGAACAGCAAAAAGGGGGCAAATCTAAACAAGTTGGACTACTGAAGAAAGGGCCAAGAAAATCAGTAATTAGGTGACATTTTAAATATATCAAAATATACTACTTCTAAACTTGGAAGTTTATAGTCAGAGGTAGAGTTAGTGGTTTGATAAATTGCTTTCACGCTTGCATCAAGAAGGTTTTGTCCTTAACAGTGAAGGTTGAGTCTCATCTTGTTTAAATTGATGCAGTTTTATTGATCTGAAAATGCTCTCATTGCATTCCTAAGCTACAATTTTCCATGAAAATTCTGTAGAAACTACCTTATGTCATTCTTGACAGAAGAGTAGGCAAAAAACTTTTCTTTCTTGCTGGGACATCTTACTTGAACTTATATGGAATGAAACTGGGGGTGTTTTTAATCCTGTTGTAGTTTGCTGTTAAAATCAGCGTTGTTAAAAGGTACAATGCAATTAATCAGTTTCTGCTTCAATGAAATGAGATCGTTTGCTTAGTTAGAAGACTGGCCAGTGTAGTTTGCTTAGAACAAGAACTGGCCATATTATCTTATCTGAGATATTTTTGCATGTAAGCTTTTTTTCATTCTTAGCAACTTTTCTGTGGAAAACAAATAAACTTTGTCAATCTTGAAAATGCATCAATTCCTTAAAAAAAACCACCCCAAACTTTATCTTTCACACATTCCATTTTCAGTCAAAATGGAAGATGTAAATTGTTGGACAGTAAATCCGTGCCATAGGAACGCTGCTGAGGGTCAGTATGAGGTCAGACATATCCGGAGGCCATTGAATGCATTGAGCTTCATGAGTCCAGCTCTGACATTGTGCTTGATAGACAGTATCCATAGTGTCTTTATAGTACATGTATGAAACTTTCCATTTGCAGTCATGCTGCTGTAGAAGCATTGTGATAATATTCTGAATTATTAAAAAATGGAGGGCAAAGATAGAATTGGGAAGATGGCTGAGTTGACAGTCTTCAGAAAAAATTGTCACCTTTACTGTGTAAAGGATTAATAAGATTTTATGTGTGTGGTAGAGCAGGTTTTTTTTTTATTAGGAAATTGAATTAGTTTAAAAGTAAAACAAATGAACAAACAAACAAAAAAACCTAGAAAATGTCAGACTCTCATTAGAGACACCGATATCCCAGGTATGAATGTCACGTTGCTTTTAAGGGCAGATAACAGAATAGTTTCAGCACTTCATGATCACAACTGAAATTCAGCTTTGGACATCACATGAACGTTGGTTAGTGTGTGCTGTGGAAATAAAAGGCAAATCCAGAAACGAAATAAAAGATTATAATAAAGGTGATGAGGTACAGAGTTTACTGTATGGCTTTTGAATCATTAAGGTTTTATCTCTCTATTTGAATGAGCACAGCAAACAAACTCTTTTGTTATGTTTCGTTCATGGCACTTGCAAATGTTGTGTAGATTCTAGAATGCAACAACAGTGAGATCATGAGATGGGATTTACTTCTATGTAGGTTGGAAGAATTCATACTGAAATACACTGGCCCTTAAGCACTAGTCCTTAGCAGTCTTTGGAGGACCTGTAGCTAGAGTGCTTTTGCTCTTGAGGTTTTTTTTTGGGGGGGGGGGGGGGTGTTGGTTGGTTGGTTTGGTTTGGTTTTTGTTTTCTTTTGTCTGCCTTATAACATCTTTCTTTGTGTTTGTCAGTCCTGGTCAGGCTTTATTCCCTTTGACGCTAGTTGCCACTTTCTTCTGAAGAATTAGCGTGCATATGAACAAGAGTTGTTTAAAAATAAGTGAGCGTTTTTTCTGAATCACGGGGTTTAGGTTTTTTACTATCATTGTAAAAATTCTATCCCCTATAATTAGGTGGCCTGATTTATAAATGACTTTGCTTTTACTCTGCCTCTTGCTTCACTGAGTCTTTTCCAGAAGTCCTCTGTTGCCACCTGGGTATTTCTGGTATTTTTACTATTTATGTATGACAAGATGATTGTGGCCTGGATCCCATTACGATGTACAACTTATAACTCAATAACCGTCTGTTCTATGTTTGTGTTTAACTCTGTTCTGTCTTTTCTGTGGCAGTCCACTGATGTCTGTGAGCAGATACTGCGGGTGGTGAGCAGGTCCAATCGATTGGAAGAACTGGTACTAGAGAATGCCGGGCTTAGAACGTAAGTAATTCCTTTGAAATGTCCCATTAGTTACTGCTTACTCCCAGTAAAAGGGATGGGATGTGTGTTAGCCAGAATAAGCATTAAAAAAGCTTGTGCTCAATGTCTGCCTTGTTCTGAAGAGCCTGTAGTCACAAGCTTTTGTCAGTTTTTCCTGAGGTTCCTTATGTCCAGGAAATCCCTTTAAACTGATGGTTTTTAAGATTCGGCCTGGAGAGTTGGGTTAAGTGGAGCAAAATGGCTTGGTAAGAGCATAAACCCTAAATCAGCTCACACTGTTCCTCTCCAAATATGGTTGCCAATAGAAGTACAAACACCTTTTTATCATTTAAAAAACAGTGTTTGAAGTTTGTTAAAAAAGCATATTATTCCATCTTGCATAACAGATTATTGTTTCATTCCCAAGAGAGCTGTTTTTATCTTACTGTGGATTGCAGTCTGCTCAAATATAACAGGACTTCTACATTAGCAACTTTTTAAAGAAGCAAGAAAGTAGGTAATTAAGTTTAATGCCTTGCCATAGCCTTGAAAGAAAGGTACATAGAGGTAAGCCATGCAATTTAATCCTTGCATATGTTTTAAATACAGTAAGTTGTAGTTACTAGATATTCACTTTTTTTTCCCTTCACAGGAAATAGAAGCAAAGTTCAAGTTACAAATTTGCCCAGCTGGAAGTATTTGTAGCTTCTTTTAGTGTTAGAGTAGCATCCAAGACGACGTAGACAAGATAAACTCTAGCACTAATGAATTTTTATGTTAATAAAAAAAGCAGTGCAAAGGTTGGAGAAGAAAACCACTGTACTGAATTACAAATAAAGAAGGGAAGCAAGCACAGGGAAGATATTTGGTGTGCTTTACATTGTCTCCTTTTCCATTGTTTGGGTCTTTTTCACCTTTTTAAAATGGGTTTTGCTTTGAAATACCTTTAAGAAAATTGCCTAAATGACACAGGAAACTTGAGGTGGAGTTTGGAATTACATCCAAGCTTTCTGATCACTAGCGCACTGCCCTTAGTAACTGTCATTCAAACATAAGCACCTGATTTTTAATCTTGTTTTTCTTGCAGTATGTGCCATGAAATCCAGTGATAATCATTAATATTAAGAGATACATCGACTACTTCTGCACATTGCCTACCTTAACTTACCACAGTTGGATTAACTGGTTTCAGTTTTAACAGGACTTGACAGATAATCAACCTGTGACTTTGGTTTTCGTGTTTCCATCTACATGCACAGTGTTTGGCATTTTGCCTTGATGTGTATCTGCTCTGATCAGCATTGTCTGTCTGTTTTTGTCAAGGATGCATTTGTCAGTTTTGCCATTTATCATATCTGCTTGCTTGGAGGAAGTCCTGTTGTTACGGGGTATCCTCCTTCACATAGCTTACAGACCAGTCATTTTTAATGAGCAGTGACAGAATGGCAAACCAGGGTTAAGAAAGAGCTACCAAGAGCAATGCATTGAGAAGTAACCTGAGCAGCCGCAAGAGCATATTTCTTCTTGCAGCAGAGTCAGTTTAAGATGATTCAATTCTTTTCTACCTCCAGCCACTCATTTTTGTGATTTGGTTTGGGCCACGGCCCCATAAATGCTTGTCATCCTCCCCGCTGATGAGGCAGCAGACTATTGTACAGTAGCAGTTGTAAGGACCCAGGACTAGGAAAGTGAGGACTTGCTGTTGGGGAAAACAGGGTGCCAAGTGAAACCCCCTGTGTGATAAGATCTGTGCCAGTTTAGATGCTCTTGAAAATTTTATCCCCATTGCTATTTCTTTAGCAGATGTAAAGGGTGCAGTCTAGATTGCATTGGATGGCTTTAATGCATATAGCAAACGCTAACGTTTTGGTAAGTGTGTTAACTGAGGTAGGTGATAGCCAGATTTCAGGGAAAGGAGAATCGTTCAGAATGACCTGAACAAATGAGCTTGGAAAGAGAGTTACATCCCTGAGGTGTTTTAGAGGGATGGGACAATATGTGATAACCAGAATATTAATTTCCATGAAACTGCAAGACAGATCCTTCAGTCTGCAAAGGCCTGTTTGCAGGAGCTGGTGAAAATGATCTATTTGTTGTGCTTATGTACTCTCTGAAAGTGGGCAGCCAGAATGTCCCTACTGCCTTCCACACCATCCTCTGCAGCCCTGCTCCAAAGGGAGTGGCTAGCTACGACAGAGGGGGAATATCAGAGGTGCCGGCTGCTGGTACCCAAAGGGCCTTTAACAGTGACGTTGCATTTCATCTTCCCCTGCTGGATGGGCTCTGAATGTCCTGAGACCTAACAGTGTTAGTTCCTCCCACGCATGTCCTCTTTTTTTTCTGTTACAGGGATGTTGTCTAGACAGATCTTGAGGAATTGTTTTGTTTGTCTGAGATTTCCGGATATGCGGTGTTATTACCCTTGGTGAAATATACTTAATCTCCTATATGCATAGTTAAACTGAGTCTTTTTTGGGCTTTACCTCCAAGCCTGAATGTCCTCAGTTCAGGCAAGCATGGCTGTGCAATGCATACAGAGCGGGTTTGATGCTTTATAGAAAGTGTCAGGCTTACATTGCATGCTCTGTTCATGAAGTGTGCAGCCAAAAAAAGTAATAAATTTTAGGACTTGAAACAAAGAGCGGACAAAGGAGGGTAAGGGATGTTGCCCAGGTGCCTCCGTTTATGGTAGAGGCTGCACGGGGAGTGGAGAAGTTGTATTAGTTTTTGCAAAACGAGCCTTGAAGTCCCATGCGCCCTATATAGGTAATCCAATGCTTTCTAGTGGCCGTTGATTTACTGTGTCATTGCTAAGTAATTCACGCCCCCAACTTGTCCAAAAAGTTCTGGTAATTCTGCCTATATCAGTGGCAAAAGCTGGAGCAGAAACAAGCCTGGAGGTGTAGGCAGAATACTGTAATGACAAGAATCTGTTAGGGATAAAGGAAGAGGAGGAAACTCCCCATGAAGAAAGGGGTGTTTGTTTGGTTTTTTTAACTCAAAATCTCATTTTTTTTCTTGGCTGGACATAAGGAGCTTGATTCATTTGCCTAAGCAGAGGCATCTAGTGCCATTTGAAATGCTGAAGGGTATCCACAGAGTGTTGGCAAATGTAACTGAGGACTTAGAGAAGGTATGTAGTCTTCTGCAGCAGCAGCTGGTAGCAAAGCAGGATACCCTGAGGCCTGTCAGGTGGCAGAGATTCAAGCCCAGATTTTCTTTTTGTTGAGTGTTTGTATTCACATGCTGCTTTTATTTTGGGAAAAGAATACGCTCTTCCTAAAGGCAGCTGATTATCATGCATTTGCAGTGCTGGAACCTGTTCTAGCCCCAGGATTCTGTTTAAGGACATGGGGTTTCAAAGGGAAACTAAACTTCCCTGGCACATCTCTCTGCTCAAGTACACCTTGCAACAGCAGATAACCAAAAGCTGTTGAGGCTATTGCTGTCCAGTCTCCACTCTTTTCCAGATACTGGAAGAGGATGCTACCTCCACTGCAGTTCTCAGCACACAGACTGATCTACTAGTTTTGTGGTAGGCAGGATCTGTCCTGAGGAAAGAGGGCAGTGTTCATTACCGCTCTTCTAGCAGCGTAGCTGGTAGTTCTCCACCACGGGCCTGCAGGAGGTAAGATAATGTACTTCAAGGCAGAGAGAGAAGGAAGCTCAAGGCATATTTTTGATTTCTACCTCAGTATCTAACTTAGATGAAGTAAGAACATTGAAATTATAGTCTCAGTTTTAGGGCTAGTCCCTTAATACATGAAAGCTTCCCAGTAGGTACAAGGACAGGTTTGTCTTAGAGCTGATAACAGCCAACAGCCTTCTGACTTAATGCAAGGAACATGTGTCCACCAGAGTCTGACACTGTGGTCACGTAGGAAAACCCAAGGTAGCTTTGAACTTAGTGCTGTGGGTGGTGGTAGGTCCAGCTGCAGGGAAATGCTCTCAGATGGGGCAGTGTTGCCTTGCCTCTCAAGTGGATTTGGAACAGAGGTAGGGCATGCTACTACACCTACCTACTGTAGTTGGTTAAAACTAGCTCGAAGCTATCTGTGCTACCTGGCCTGGCTGTGGTGAGCGTTATAGAACTGATACACCGTTGTCTCTTTTGGGACATGTTGGTAGGACTGTGGTCAGCCAGTTATGTACTTTGATGCTTCTCACTGTAAAAAGAAGCAAGCAAAGACCAGTTCATCAGTGTGCTGCTGTTCTTTGCGAGAGCTACACCTGCTGTTTTACAAGGTCAGAAATACTTCTGGTTTGTTGACCATCTGAATATGCTGCAAAACCCATCTGTTTGAGTGACTGTTGGTAGAGAGTTGCTGCAAGTGAGGGGTTGGCTTGTGAGTGAAGGAGGTAGTGGTATGCAGGTTGATGTAGGAGATGGAAGATGTGCTCGAGTTTTCAGTCATTCTGTGTAACTCCTATTTTATATCTTCAGATCTTTATCAAAAGCAGTTTGAGCTTTGATTGAGTGCCCTTCAGTCTCTTAGGTCACAGAATAAATAAATAAATAAATAATAAAATAACCCGCTTTGAAAGCAAATTAGCCAGATAAGCATTGTTTAGAACTGTGAAGAATCAGTTACTGCTTTGCAGTAGCGTAGGCCACTTCTGGCTAGTAATCCCTTGACGCTTCTAAGCTTCTGAATATGCTGTTGATAGAGGAGATAACAGGATTTTTTCTCCCTCTCTTTTCTTTTCTTGCAGAGATTTTGCACAGAAACTAGCCAGTGCCCTAGCCCATAATCCCAACTCAGGACTCCATACGATCAACCTTGCTAGCAATCCGCTTGAAGACAGAGGTACTGTAACATTTATATTCTTCTCTTTCTACAAATGTAATAGGAGGATTACTGCTGCTTTGTTCAGCTTTGCCTGAATAATAGGTTATTGTTCTGTGCGTAATGCTATTGTGAATATCTGTTGTTCACAAATGACTGAGAATTGCTATTCTCTTTTGATTTATACATATCCATTAGCTTGTTGAAAAATATTTAAATGTCTTCAACCAACCATAGATTTCGTTAGATTTCATTACATTTTTGTAGAGGTTTCCTTTAAAGGAAGGTGGAACGTAGTGACTATTTAGGACTAGAGAGTAAAGAAAGTGGTGTGCATTTTTAAAGGCAATGTAATCAGTTGAAAGATGAAGCATGAGGCAACTTTGTTGCTTGGATTATATTTTCCTGATGGTTTTATGTTTTTATTTCAGCCATAATTCCATATTTTCAGTATTGAAACTATTCCTTTTTTTAGCTTTGTGCTAGTCTGTTGTGTTGCCAGTACTTGGCGATGTTCAGTAATACTGGCATAACTGGCATCCTTATGGAGCAAAGTGCTGTTGACTCCACAAGATATAAAATCAAGCTGAACAGCTCAGCTTTTCTCAGACTAGGCACCTTAGGCACAATTTCAGTACGTATCAAGTCATTCCCCTCCCTTGTCTACTCTCTTTTCACCCAAGAGGCATTTATTTTTAAAATAAGGTTACATTCTTTCAGTCTGGAGTTGACCCTTAAGCGCTGCCCGTGTGAGATTTCCATTTGCTTCACTTAACGCATTCCAGGCACACAGTGTTCTGGGATCAGACTATCTTGTGCTCCTGTTGGGCCAGAAGAAAAATAAGAATTTTATACAGTGAACCTTTTCTTGTTTTGTTTGGTTTGTTTTGGGGAAATTTTTCAGTCTCTTTGCTGTCATGATTCAAAATGGAAAAACTGTTCATTTTGATTACAGCCTGACTGACTCGGAATGTTGTTAACACAGTTTTGTAGGTGTGTCTCCTTTCTTGCTGGTTCAGTGAGGGAAAAAAAGATGGGAAGGGTTTTTTCCTTTCCTCTTTTGTGTATCTTTTCTTTTTGACTAGAAACAATTATGAAGATATTTTTGTTTTTAACCTATTCAGAGTAGGTTTTTATTTAAAATTGTTCACATGAATGGCTTTAACTCTTCTGATTAACTCTTGCCTGCTCATTACCGATTGCCCTCCTTAAGAATCCATATGATGTGAAAGCCAATGTTTTGCTGAAGAACATTATTATTACAATGTGCCATAGGCCTAACTGCATTGTACAAAAATTTCTGTTGTAAGCTGGAAAAGAGGCTGCTACATTGTTGCTTCTGCTTTTGAAGAAGTGTATTTAGATTGTGTTATATGAAAGTTTTTTTTAAAAGGAACTCATTTTTATCTTGAAAGCAAAACAAATGACCAAACATTTGGTAGATATTCTACAGTGCAGGGAATTTATTTTTTCTTTTAAACATATTGGTGTGCATACTTTCTTTGCAACAACCTATAGATTCAGATTATTCTGCAGTATCCACGTGCAAGATACAAATGAAATGCAGAAACTACAACTTGGAGAAATTAGTACTTTTTTTTCATTATCTCAGTCTCTCCTATCACATATGCAATTAAGATTTGACCTTTTCATTAGAGAATTAGATAAGTTATATGAGTACTTAAGGAGAAATTGACTATAATTGCAATGTGCAAATACTGCATTTTTTCAGTTTAAGGAAGATTTACATGTCCTGTGATCTGATATTCACTGAGTGCAAGGTAGATTTGACTTTATTAAACTTAAGGGGCAGTATGCATTTCACAAGTAAAAGCTGGCATAAAGGCGATCCATGTAAACATATGGATTTCGGAAAATATCTCTTGAAAAATCAGCTGCAGGAACTGGAAGTTCAATCAGATTATTTTGCAATTATAAGGGAAATAACACAGTTGTGTGAATTATGGGGAAGAACATATTGCTGTGCCTTGTTTGAGCAAAAAACCACCCTAAGCTATTATATATTATTGGTACTCAATAAGTAAAGACATTATATTATTACATTAATGCAACTGTCTATTCCAATAACATGGGAAGTGTGTTTAGTTTAACTAAGGCATAGGACCTGGCTTCAGTTCAAATACAAAGTAGTGTTTATATGAAGTGATTTACACTGAGACCAGTCTCTTAATTTGTGATTGGCTTCCCTTTGTGGTACTGTCAATGTTTGTGAGACTAACACCTGGAGAGTTTATTATCAATCTTGGCTTTGCTTTAGCATGGCTAGATTTTAATGGGAGTTTTGCTTTTGGCTGTACTAGGATCAGAATTTAATCTCATGTATTGTTAAAAATAATGCAAAACAAACATACCGAAGCCTAGAAATACTTAAATTCAGAACTGTGTGCCTGGATGCAGTTAATTCTGTCTGCCATTAGAGCTCTCATTTCTGTTAGGAGGTTAGCAAAAACGGGTGGCTTAAAGAGCGTTCAGGGGCCTGAGTGACCAGAAGCACTTTTTCTTTTCTGCCCCCGATTCCTGTATCTTATAACTGGGTGGATTCTTAACCTCCGGTGCTGGTAAGATGTTAAAATTGTTCAGCTTGGCTAGCGTGATAATTGGTCTGGAGGTTGTTAGCTAAATACAAAGATGGAGAGGTAAAATTATTTGCTGCACATCTTACTCAAAATGCTTCACAACAAAAATTACATTTGTCATATCTTTAATGATTCTGATTGTACTCCTTTTTCTCCTCTTCCACAAACATAACTCTAACTTGATTTTGAAAATATGTATTGTGACTAAACCAGCCTAACAAATGTGGACAGTCAGCTACAGAATATAAACTCTGAGGCCAGCTCAAGACAGATTGAGCCTTCTACTTCAGAGGAGCTAAAAAGATTTTTTTTTTTTTAATAGTAGAGCTATGAAAGAAAATTCTATTAATAGGACTTGATTCATTCTTGCTGAAAGTTGGTGAAGACATTCAGTTACCATTGTGCTTTACAATACACAATGCCAAGGCACCATGGGTCTACTATTTTGGCAGTATAAATAAAATACAGTATGTTGTTTTGAGCTGCATGCACATTGTACCTATCACCAGGATACACAACATGCTTTGTACAGAGAGCATTAACCCCCCCCCCCCCCCCCAATATCTGGATTGTAGCTGCTCTTTTATTATCAATGATAGGTAAAACATGATAAAAGCAGAGTAAACATATGTATGTGACATACTAGCAGACTGTTTCATGTCTGCATATGTGGAGAATGGTATCAGCTTTTTCATTTACTGTGTTACGAATCAAGTAAAAGGCTTTACCCCCTTTCTCTTTGCCCTTTTCTCTCCGAGCGAGTTGCTGTAGAGGACTGTATTTCACACCTCAGGTTAAGCCTGGAGTTTCTGTGTTGATTTATTTCTCTAATAAATATTTTATGGATTGGTTCCATTGTTATTTAGGATGTGCCCTCTTAATCAAATTTCTATATTTTGCTTAAATGGAGGGGATTAAATTTATGGAGTGTGGAACTTTGATACACTGAGAAAGGGCTTTGATGAAAAGTGCCTTTTTTTTTTTCTTTTTTTTTCTTTCTTTTGTTGTATTTGTACTGAAGTAGTCCAGTCTCTGTCATCATCTTAATAGGTTTTTACTGTTTGTGATTGCAAGCAGTTGTAGCATTTCCAAGCCTGTGTCCTGGCTGGTCACCTGCAGGCTACTGTGAGGGAATTAAGTGACCATTACGACTTGGTGGAGGTTTCAGGCTCTTGGGGTTTATCTCAGAAAAAAAGAGCAGTGTTAGCTAACGTGGGTGTCTCTCTTGCCTTGACAGCCCTTCGTTTTAAAAGAAAATAAAAATAGTTTGAAGTTTCATGTGAAGTACCATTATTGGGTTTTATTTTGTGGTTCATTTTTTTTATGGGTGTGTTTTTGGGGGGATTTTGGGTTTGGTTTTGTTGGTTTTGTTTTGGTTTTGGGTTTTTTTTGGCTGAAGCATAAAGCTTCCAGATTTCCAAAATGCTGACTGTTTGACATGTTTAATATCTTCCTTTGACTCCTCAAAGTATGTGTGTATTACATAGTTTTTAAACTAATTAAGGTGGCTCGCTGATTGTTAACAGCAAAATTCCCTATCTGTTCAGTGGTTAGCAAAGAAGGGATCTTGACTACTTCTGTCATTTCAGAGATTTATGGTCCTAAAAAGACAGGGTCATTTTGGGCCCACCCCCACAGTGAGTGCAGTTCTTCCTGTAGTTCCACCAGCACAGTTTGCCCTGGTGTGATTGTTGGGAAAACCTGAGATCACTCAGTTAACCTGAAAACATCTGTTTTGTCTTTGCTCCCTCAACAGGCGTGTCATCTTTGAGCATCCAGTTCGCCAAACTTCCAAAGGGACTGAAACATTTAAATTTATCTAAAACCTCCTTGTCACCTAAAGGTATGTTTTATACGTATGCCTCTATTTCTGTTCTAAAGTTTCAGGCTTCCATCCTAGTAATACTTTTTGTTACCAGATTCTAAAGTAACTTACATGTGTATTCTCAACAGCGCAGCTGCTTTTTTGCAGTCCTAGGTTGCTGGACTGTGGGTGGGGTTCTGTGTCCCCTTCCTCACTTTGAAAAACTCTTACTTGCTTCTGTAAGTTTTGGCCTTGAACCTGTATTATAAAGAAAGATTGAATTTGGAATTGGCATAAATTATATGTTTCATATATGCTTTAAAAAGGTGTCTGAAGCAAAAATGTGTAGGGAATTTTCTAAATGTTTTGCACACAATTATTTTATGGAACCAAGTGTTGTGGCAATGGCTGTTAAGTGGTTCGCTCTGAGTAAAGACTTCTTTGTTTTATAATTTACAAATTTCCAGTTTGATATTGTAATTAGACGTGTTTGTATATTTTAAAAGCAATAACATTACTGAAACACAAGCCAGAAACTTTCAGGATATTTTGCATTACTGTTCTACAAATAATAGATGCAGTGACACCTCTTAAACACACTGCACAAACCCAGGGTCTCCTGTATAGAACATGAGTGTTAAAAGTATAAAAAATGCACTGACATTAGTGCAGCTTTTTTGCAGATGTTGATGACCTGGAAAAGATGAGCGAGTTACAGTCTATGAAGGACATTAGTTGATAACAGATAGGAGCTGTGCTCTTTTGTCCTTTTAATTATTGCTCTGTGAAGTGCAGATTCTGTGTTCTCCTAAGCTTTAAGGGTTGACCTGGGGGAACATGGTGGGGGGGAGAAGTGGTTTTTGTTGTTTTTTATGAGTGTCTGTAGCTCTTGTTATGCTTAAGTAAATAGTAAATCCTAAAATGAGTTTATTCAATCATGATTTTCATTAAAAAGACTTTATTAAACTCTGGGGTTGGTTTTTTCCAGTGCTAACTCCATATTTGGTGATGTGATTGATAAAGAATCTTGACTAACCTCACATGTACTCTTGAAATTAGATGTTCAGGAATTTGACAGAAATTCCTGCAGTTCTGTTATGTTCATTCATCCTGTGATCTGAATGATTTCAGCAAGCGCTTGTGATCGTTAAGAGAACACTCTAGCTATGCTTCTGTCTTTGTAAAGAATAAATGCCAACTTGATGAAGAAGTTCATCCACAAAACTCTTGTCAGTAAAAATGAATTCTGAGGTTATGAAAAGAATTCAGAAGGTTTTTAACACACTTTTTTAAGACAATCTTTAAGCAAAAGCTAAAAATATTTTCCAGCATGTCTAATACTGGCCTCATGTGAATCCTAGTCCAGACTACATTGCAGTAACTATCTGTTCTCCAGAGAGTAACATGTCACCATGAATATTGTCCCATGGCAGCTCCTCAGAATTCCTTAAAAAAGTACATGCGATGCCTTAAAATGGGACCTGAAGAAACTCAGCTTCACCTCTTCAGTTGTCTGCAAAGCTGTCTGTCTTAGCCAGTTTTCCTTTAACTTAAGAAGACAGTACTGAATTGGTTTTAACTTGGGAGGCTATTTTTGAACTTGTAATGTGGGCAAAGTGTAAAGGAGACCTTGGATCTTGGATTCAGTAGACTCCAAGGTGCATGGATTTCCTCCCCCCGCCCCCCCCCAGCCTTTTTCTTCTTATTTTTTTTATTTTGAGCTTTTCAGTTTCAGAAATTCTGTACAGTCCCTCACTGGTTTTGACCTTATTTAATAAGCGCTTTCTATTCAAGATAAGTTTCTAAGATTGAGAAGTAAAGTTCAGGTAGTAACTTCCCAGCTGATCTTTCTTCAAATATTGTATCTCAAAGTTCCTGAGAGCTATTAACACTCCGAGCCTCCTGAGAGTGGTAAAAGAGCATGAAAGATTGTCTGCAAATGAAAGTGAGATTACTGTTAGAGTATAGCATGAGGTGGGTGAAGTTCAAACAGAAATTTATTGATTTGAAGATTCTGGTTAAATGGAAAATTCTAGTATACTCATTCAAGGCTAGGGCTTGCTTTTCCAAGCCCAAGCCAAAGGCTAATTAAAAAATCCCTCATTCACATTGTTTGCCTTCACCGATGTGGCTCAGTTTGACCAGTTGGCCCTTTTTAAACATCAAACAAGCAGCAACATTACGGATTGTTTGATAGTTGTTCTTCTCCCTCAAACTCAGACGCTGCTCCTGAATTCCCAGAATTGGTTCTTGATCGTATATGCTCAATTGTTGACAGTACATTACATTCATTTCTACTTCTTGTTGTTGCTTATAAATGCTGTTGAGAAGACTCACTAAAGTGAATCCACAGCTATAAGCTCTAGTGGTTAAACAGAGCTTTTAGATATTTCAAAGTTTCAAAAAAGTATTCGTTTGCAGTTGACCTTTGTAGGTAGGGTGTGGATTCAACAATGCAATGTTAAGATAAAATTAAAATTACACCGACCGAAAAGTTTTGAGACTTGGAAAACATGTCACTGTGCTTCGATTCTTTTCAGCATCAAAAGCCTCCTGAAACCAAGAGCCATACCACCAACACTGGAGACTTTCTTAGTATTTGGAAGCTTAGAAAACCAAAGCACTGACATAGGGTATTTTGGTCTCCAGTGGCTGGCTAGCTGCTTCCTCCACGCCCTCACTGGTAAATCTGTTTCGTAATAGTTTTTAAGTGAAGAATGGACATGTTCCATCCAATGAATGCCAGTCCATTTTCACTGACCAGTAGCTTTGAGAAATTGCCCAATATTGTGTAGTAAATCAAAACATCTGCCTTCTTCATAGCTTTAGCTGGGCACTTACAAAAAAACTACTGCACCTACTAAAGGACACGGTAATGCTTATGTATGTAAGAAACACACACATGTAGTGCTTGAAAGGCAGCAATAGCCATCTGCAATAAATTAAGAACTTGGTGATAAGCTACAGAGCCCTCAGGTGAAAGTTAGATTTGAAGGAGTCAGAAGTAGCCAGGTCCTAATTTATATTTGGAAAAGCTGAAGAATTTTGGAGGAAGAAAGCTCTGACTGGTTTGTTCCCAATGTGAGCTTTTTAATTTTAATGTGAAAAATATGTATTTGTTCTGATCAGGAACTGAGAGTCTTTATGCATCTCTTGATATTTTAATTAACTAACTATTTTTCTGAAATTACAGGCAAATACATTAATTGAAATGTTCTTAATTTCTAGGTCTCATCAGTTGCTTTTGAAGTTCTGGCAATTATAATTGTTAATGTACTTGCTCTTCCACAGATACTTTCATCTACTTCCACAGATACTTTTATCTAATCATTATTGTTTGCAGGAAGACACTAACTCAACAGTATGGAGTAAACTCTGTTTTAAAAATCTGTTTCAAAATGGGATTGCACTGTTAAAGCCTCCGTAGGCTTGGCAAAAAGACTTCTTTGCTGAATCTGGGACCTCTAACAGGCTGTGGCTCCATCAGGGCAGCTGGTGGAGCGTGGTCCAGGCAAAACCAGGCATTCTGTGGCAGGGAAGGGTCTCATATCTGCCTGGTGATCTGTATTCCTCTGCTGCAGTACAATGATGGTAACAGGAGGTCATTAAACATTTGTGTATGTCTGTGTTGACTGAAATTGTGCACTTGCAGGGTCTGGGCCAGTTTTGTCTAGGGTTGACTAAGTTGAGTCATTTTTTTTTTTGGCAGGGGTGAATAGCCTTTCCCAGTCACTGAGTGCCAACTCACTGATCGCAAACACGCTCGTCTATCTTGACCTCTCAGGGAACGCACTCCGCGGTGATGATCTCTCAG
The DNA here is from genome assembly GCF_947461875.1 of Haliaeetus albicilla. Taxonomy (NCBI): domain Eukaryota; kingdom Metazoa; phylum Chordata; class Aves; order Accipitriformes; family Accipitridae; genus Haliaeetus; species Haliaeetus albicilla. Next base: position 11,062,423 of record NC_091485.1, on the reverse strand, counting down.
TAAGCACTTTCTTCTCATTTGGGAGTTAATGAATGGATGTTTTAATTAATTGTTAAGAGAAAAGCAAAGCCATTTTGTTTAGATCCTTCTCTGCATTTATTTCAGCACAGTTCTAGTACTAGGATAGAAAATAACATTTTGATCGCTACTCCTCAGAATATAGTCAGAGAATTAAATTGCCCCACACGACTAAACAAATCCACATAATTTTAGTTTGTGCTTTTAGTCCTTGGCTTCTACTGATAAATGAGAAAACTGCAAGTGTGCCACTTGTTTCAGTGGACTTATCATGCTCCCTGAGTTCTGTTTGAAAGTGACCAAAACACAATTGAAAAAAATCATCTTCTTTTTAGGGATAAAGTGTAGTACAAATTTTTCATTGGAAGGCTGGAAACAAATGATTTCTTTTGACTTGGAAAAACCTAATTTCTAGTTTTCAATATTTTTGTTTGTATAAATGAATCTGTGTGCCTCCTTGACACATGCTGTTGAAGCTTATGATTCTTCGAAGAATGTAATTATTTTTTAAATTCCTTTGTTCAGTTTATCAATAGCCATAGAAGTGCAGCTCTGTTTTCTCCATAACAAAATCCACTTAGTTCTCAATTTGTATGTGTTCAATTTTTGACTGTTACATCTGTATTTCTCTCTCACATCAGAAGTTGTGTGCATGTGTCAGGTTTTGAATTCTTTAGGTATTGAGCATCTAAAATATGCAACACTAGAGTCACCCAATCTTATAATTTAAAGTGCAGACATGGCGCTCTGACTTTTTCACAAATCTGACTGGTTTCACATTTATCAGCATATTCAAAGAACTAGTCTTTGCAGACATAAGAGATTAAAGTTTCAGTGGGACAAGAGGATTTAAAAGGTAGCAAACAAATAGTTAAATGTAAATACACACAGTGAGTTACTCTTAAAGAGAGAATAACATAGCAAATAATGTAAAAACAAAAAGTAAAATAAAATGTACAACTTTGATAGGCAATGCTTAAAGAAATTTGATGTCTACCTACGATATTTTAAGGGACACGAATACAAAAAGTTGGGCTTTTCTTAGCCTGTCAGAGAGAGAGAAGGTTCAAAGAAAAAGATTACTAATACTGAGATCTTTTAATCTGTAGAACAGTTTTCCAACAGGAGTAAGGAAATCCTGTTATTTAGCAATTAAAATAAACCCTAGCAAAGCACAGGGATTTTTAAAGCGGGGATCTTTCTTGCGCTGTAGGTATAGGGGCTAAATGACCTAATTTTTAGGAGGATGGATCTATTTTAGAAATGTTGAACGTGCTCTATTCAGCTGAATTTCATGTGGAGTTGAGCATTCCACGTTTCTGTGAATTAGGTCATACTTTTGTCTTCTGTGTTGTTCTCTGAGACTAAAAAAAGCCCAAAATAAAACAGTGTTATAGTAAGAAGTTTTACATACGCTAACATTTACATGACATAGCCTATGCAGTACTGAAGCCATCAATGTTAAAATCTTGTTACCTGTTCTGTATTCTCCCTTAAGCCTTTAATGCACTGCTGATACTGAGAAATAACCATGGGCTTCAGAAGCAAACTAGTTGCTTCCCTCATGCTTAAAGGGGCTGGCTTAAACTTACAAACCAATTAGACTTTCTGAAATGTAACAGCAATCTGAGTGACATTGCAAGGTATTTCTAAATAAATTAATCACCATTTGCTGTGAAAGTGACTTGCAAGGTAATTCAAGAGTTGTACGTGAAGAGTAATGTTTGGTAAATGTAGTCCGAGCACCATTTTTCCCCTGTTACTTTAAAAAATGATAGCCTTGAAAAGTAAACCAGGTTGTACTGATTAGGTGAAAAGAAGTTTCAGACACAACTCTTGCAGTGCAATTTTATAATAAAAGCCTAAAATGCAATGAGAAGTAGCGATCCAGTAATTGGTGTCATGATATCAAAATTAACATGGATAATGCTCTTTTTTTTCTTCCATTAATTATAGAGCCTGTACAATTTTTTGGCCCAGCCAAATGCCCTTGTTCATCTGGATTTATCCAACACGGAGTGTGCACTAGATATGGTAAAGATGGTTTTTGTCGAAATTCAAATACCAAGGAAACATTCCCCACCTCCTATCCCTAGGTACTTTTCTGGGTTAATATAAAGTAAAATCAATCTTCTTTGTTTTAAACCAGGTGTGTGGAGCCCTCCTTCGTGGATGTCTTCAGCATCTAGCTGTCCTTAGCCTCTCTAGGACTCTCTTTTCCCACAGGTACAGTTTAAATGTCAGTACTGTCAACTCCTGCAGTATTTTGTTTTATAATTTCTTGCTCTCGTGTTACACCTTTCTTTTCAAGAAGAGATCTAAGACTTTATAAAAGTCTTGGAGGACTTAGTGCTCTATGAAATAGGTATTTTTTCTTCCAAGCAAAATATTTTCTTTCCCTTTCTGCTCTTTGCTAGATGGCTGTAAAATAAGCTACCTTGTCTAATACTTTTTTGTGATACTGACGCAGTGGAAAGTATATATCCTTAGTCTCTAAGAAGCATAACATTAAGCTTTGAAGTCTGACTGACTTGACTCCTCTTTAAATTTGGTTTTTAAAGTTTGTATTTTCATGACTTCATCATGGTTACAAATGCCTTTTTTTTTCCTTTTTTGTCCTTTTCTTGGAGGAAGTCCCTTTGAAAGTCTTTGAGACTGAACATTGACTTTGTAAAATACTTGCATTGTAGGAAATATTAACATTAGCTTCCATTTTCTTCAAATCAGTGTCTTGGGTCCATATCAGAGTTGATACCTAATTGGGGGTAAGCCACTCCATCATTGAGTAATTCCTTCTAGTGGTGAAATGGCAATTTCAGGGTTTTTGTAATGTCCTGTTTGATCTTCTGCTCATAAGATATAAGTATGTTCACTGTTATCCAGAGCTAAATGATCATTCTTTGTAGTTCACCAAACAGAAGCTAGATAGTAATGTCATCTTTGCAGCAGTGCAATGCTGAGGATTGTTTGTTGAATCAATATTTTGATGACATTATATTTCTAAGCTAATTGAGAGCTACTGATTACAGAGCTGTTGAAGGTAGAGCAAATTAAACATGTAAAAGATCATTACAGTTCTGATGGCTTGTCTTCACTATTTATTGGAATGAGGAGTGTCTAGATGCTACTTCTTAATGAATTTGTTTACTTACAGAAAAGGAAAAGAAGTCCCTCCCTCCTTCAAACAGTTTTTCAGCAGCTCACTTGCTTTGATGCAGATTAATCTTTCGGGAACTAAACTCCCTCCTGAGCCTCTAAAGTAAGAATTTAATTTCATTTTCTCCTGTTGCCTGAAACCTAGTTTGCGTTGTTATTATGTGAGTGCCTCATATTAAAAATGAAGGGGAAAGGATTCTGCCTTTTTTTTTTTTCCCCCCCATTGTACATTATTGATATTGCAAGAGTGTGTTTTATAATGACCACATATTCAAGAAATGTTATTTCCATCTCACAGTTGAGACTATTAATCATATTTTGTTCCGTGGGAATGTCACAGCTGTTTACCTTCCATCAACATTTTTTTGTGATGTATTTCTTTGTGGCTTATGAACAAAACTGTTTGCTTCACAGTAAAATGGGATTATGTACTTTTGTGAGTGCCATTCCTTTGAGGCTGTGGTGTTGCAACAGCCGTTATGAAACTGAACCTGTTGCAATGCTTGGGAGGAGAGACCTATTGCACAGAGCTATGCCCTTCTTTTGCGGGGAGAGGCAATGGCAGCAACTTCTAGGAATGCTAAGTGTAATGCATCTCTTTGCTGTATGTCACCCATCCTGTGGCTAACAGGTTCTGGTGATGTGGATTGGGTACTGGAGAGAAACTCTTCCTACAACCTAATGCAGGCTGAGGGAAATTGTGGTGCACTGTGAAGTGTGCAGTTTCGAACTGTGTTGAACTTTTCACATGTAAAATTTAAAGGTGTGTTTTAAAGTCAAGATAGGTCTCGATAGGTCTAATCTAGATAGGTCATTCTGTGATTATGGCAGAATCCTTGTGTTTAATGGGCTAAATTAAAGGGCTCTTTCCAGAGTGTCAGCTTGCTAGTTAATATGCATTAAAACATATCTAACCCTATCCATAGTATACATCTAGACGTGTTCACTAACCATTTCAGGGGACCCACCTCCAAAATCCTAATCTGGACACAGATACAGATATATATGTGTATGTATGTATACTTGTGTAGTTGGGAGCCTGCCTCCTGAAGGAGAACAGGGAAGCGAAGCGGGCAATAGCTCCGCAAGGGAGTAGCTTATGAATGGGAGTCGGTGGCGAAAGTCAGAGATGTGGGATATAAAGAGTAGTTATAGTTAGTGAGTACCAGATGGAAAGCTTTTGATACAATCTGGGGGAAGCTAAGGGAGAGAAAAGGAGCAAGTGCCACACAGGAAAGAGTAGTGTACATTGTTTTGGGATATTTTTTTCAATGTATTTTGACACTGGAGAGGACAGTACAATCTGATGCTTAAGTAAAATGCACTGGATTGAAATCAATATTCAGCTGCAGGAGCCTATCATTTTAGCTCTGAGCTTTCACTCTGTTCTGTGTGATGCCCTTGGTTGCTGTCTTGCTTGCTTAGACTTTGCTAGGATTAGGAAGGTACGGTACTGATGTGTTTTCAAACAGAAGGTGATTATTGAGAAACATATTGGGTGATTCTGATTAATTTAGAGCTGTTGATTCTGTGGTGGAGGGCAGCAGGGAGCTATGTTTAATGAAGCAAGAAGAACGGAGGATGTATGTGACTAATACACAAGATAATCTTAGTGCTACAGGAGAAAAAGAATGCTGTGAGACACTGAATATGTCTACACAGATTAGGGAAGGTGAGAAGCCCCAAACACTAAGGTTCATATTTAGCGCTTCTCCTTGGCATGTTGAGTATCTCCTGGGGTGTGAGGAGTTTTGGCAGATGAGTGCTCTGCAATAGTCTGTGCTCATGGAAGATGTTACTGTATTCATTTATCCCAAATACTTGTGACCCCTTGATCTGCCAGCTGTGCAGGAAATGAGATCTTCCTAGTCCTTTTCAGCCAAAATGATTTGTATTAGTAAAAACCTACTCTGGTAACGTTTAAGCTAATCTGTCTCAATTTGACTGAATTGGGTTGAGCTCGCATGACTTCCATGTTGGTGGAAGTAGAGAGGCAGTGATGGTTAGTGTAGGATGAGCTGAGAGCAGAAACCTGTTTTGCCAGCACAGACAGCTCCAGAAAGGAGCATCTGTCCAAAGTCCAGCTGGACACGGATGGTCTCAAGAAGTGTGCATGTCGCTCTCAGCTGGCTGGTATTTTGGCATGGGCTTCTTTTGTTTTGTTCTAATGGCAGTGTCCACTTCTCCCTAGGAGGTAGAACAGAGCTCTTAATACTTTTTGGTAGTTTCCTTGATGTGTTTTTTCTCTGACCTGAGTTTTTTTCTTCAGTCTGAGCTGAGTGTATTTCACAACAGTACAGAGAACTATGATCTGCAGTACACCTTGTTCTCTCTCAAACCCTGTATGGCTTGACTAATACACTTCAAAAGCATCCTGTGGAAGTTAATCTGGTGTTAGAAGGACTGAGGTTGTGCTATATCCTGGGGCAGCTGCTTAGCCTTTTGGTCTTAACTGTAAGAAATTACAAAACTTCTACAGAACAATCAAGATCATAGGATTTGTTAAAGACAAGAAGATGGAAACACCTTTTTTTCAGACTTGTTTGTCATTGCTAAGATTACAGTAGCACGTGAGGTATGATTTCTAGAAGGAAAAAAATAAATGACATGGTGTACAATAATATTACTTCTCTGCCACCTTTCATCAATGCATGCCAAAAAGCTTTGGACAACATGGGCCTTGGAACTGTCCTGTGACAAAGGAGGAGTTTCTGGTTTGGGTCCATGAACCCGAGTCACCAAGTTGGATGTGTGATTCAAGGTCAAGCCTGCCTACAGAAAAAAATACAGATTAAAATGCAGATACCTGATACCCTGAGTCCCAAATTCCCCTGATAAATTGTTTGATTTCTTTCTTATCAACTTCCTTTAGATCAACAGTTGTGGTGTGTTTAATCGCATATGCAGACTCAGTGAGTTTAAAGATATTGGTTAATAAGTGCAGTCAGCGAAGGAGATGAACTTGCTTGGACAGCGATGGACCTGTTAATATAAGTCAATCCTTTCAGGGAAGAAGTTTGCTAGTAAAGCTGTACTGCAAGGATGCCACGTAGTGGGTGGGGAAAGGGTCCTTTTAGTTCTTGTACATAGTTAATACAGTTAACGTTCCATCGCAGTTTGCTGTGTTTTGTTTTGTTTTGTTTTGGTTTTTTTTTTTTAAACTGAGTGGAGCAGTTTATACTCTCTGTTCCTTGTTTAAGTGTATGTTGGCGGTTTTGTTCATTTACAGACATTGCCAGAAGTTGTATTTTGATCTGTCAGTGCTATAACAAGACAAGTTTCTGATATGCTTCTCATGCAAATGCTAATTACAAGGCCAATTCTTGCATTCTCCATCTAGCACAGTTGACAAGACCTTTCCGTGTATTGCCATGTGTGTGATTTAAACGTAGTGGCTAAGTATAGCTATAATATGTCTGCATTCAGTGCCTTTGAATGCTGGTGATTTTTCATGACAAAGAATTGAGAAATCATGAGATTTTCTTAGGATGAGTTTATACGAAAGAGGTTAGGAAAAAAAAACCACCAACCCTTTTTTCTTCCTGTGAAGAGAGTACATATGAAGCAGCACTGTGTCTCCTTTTTAATCTGCATTTTTTAATGGTTGCACTGTATTTTTTATGTTACCTCAAAATGTTTAGGAAGTTCTTTGCAAAGTCATCATCAGCCAGACTAACTTTGAATAAAAGCATGTTTGGGAAGGAAATATACACAAGGACCATCTAAAAATTTGCAAAAACTGTTGCAGAGCTTTCACGTTTTTTCAAAGTCTGTATATTAATAGCTTAAGAAGTAAATAAGCACAAGATATTTGCCTTTGTTAACAACAAAGGTCTGATTAACATTTATACCGGGAGGGCAGATATAAATAGGTTTAAATGAAAAACTTTCCTGGGATGCGTACATTTTAAATATGGCTTTTATACACTACTTGCATAGCAAGTGTGTAAGCAGATGACTCACCAAAATGGATTGGTTTTTATCTTTCTTTATGCATCAGTAGTTTGGATTCTGTTAGCTTGCTTTTGGCTGAAATGGAGTTTGGGAAGTCAGTCCTTCTGTTTGTCTGTTCAATTACTAATTCAAAGCAGCATCTATTCTAAAGATACTAGAAGGTATACACAGATTGTGTTTGCTCCTTCTCTAAGACAGATACTGTTGTGCTTTCTGATTCGACAATACTAATACATCTGTGATATTAACGCTAACTCTTATATGTCGAAACAAACTTCTGTAAGGGTTTAAAGGTGTATTTATGAAAATCATGATCAGTTGTTGCTACACTTGTCTGCCATTCTGCCTAAAGACAAAGGATACCATTGTCTGGGAATATAATTTTGAAATCTGAAAATATTTATTGGGTTGTAGAAGTGGAGAAGTGTGTGATACTTGAACATGATCCAGCATTTGAGTGCTACCAGCACTGTGCCTGGCTGAAATGGCTGGCTGCACTGTATCTTGTGTATATTAAAAATCTAATTTTTTCCTGAATTTTTTGAAAATCGGAGAGTTAGTGCAGTCATACAACAGAACGCTCCTTTTGTAATCATTTGATGCTTTTTGAAAACAAATGTTGAAGAAAAGTCATCTCTGAATGTTATTGAATGTTGGTGTAGCATTAGCTTTACAGTTTCTTTATTAGGCTTGCATCCCTGCGGTTTTTGAAGCTGCTGGAATGTTCTAAGCATGGCAGGTTTATGCTGCCACTGTCATTTAAGAAAAAACTGCTCAGCTGGTGTGGTTTTGGTTTGAAATGGTTCTGTGTGTTATAGGTGTATTAACCTGTGATCACTTAAATGATGATGTAAAGCTGCCTTTTTTTTCTTTTCTTTCTTTTTTTTTTTTTTTTAAATGGTTCTAAAATTGATCTTTTTCAGAGCGCTTTTATTAGGCCTGGCTTGCAATCACAATCTGAAGGAGGTGTCTTTAGATCTCAGTAGCTGTGAGGTAAGGAATATTTACCAGGACGTGTTCAAAAGATGCAATGATGTGGAATTAGAGTTCCCCTGATATCCACTGGGTGAGGTATTCTTCCTCTGTAGTCAAAAGTTGTGGGAAAGGTAGAACTTGGAGAAGCAGTTATGGTAAAAATCAGCTGCTGTGTGTTACAGCATCCTAAATAATCAGCACAGAGGTTGAAAGCAGCTGATTGGCAAAACGCTCCTTGCAGTGTAGCTGTTGTAGATACTGAAGCAGTGTGCTGTTTGCTGCTTGGCAGCTTCTGCCCTCTGGGGCTGTGATTACACAGGACCCTGCAGCAGGACTCTCCAAGGTGCCCAAATTCGGACGGGTTGCAGGAAGCTGCATGCCCTGAAGGCATGTCTGTGGTTTGATTGTCTTCCTTCAAAACCGGAGAGATGCTTCCTCTTCTGCAGGTTTGCTTTTTAACCTTGGGAGAAATTTTGCTTTCCTAATAATTAATCAATTCAGGCCAATAGGGAACTTTGATCAAAGTTGATTGAAGCATGCCATTAACATAAGAGGCACAGTGCAAATGGCTTTAAATATCTCAAGAATAAATAAAAACAATTGTGGCAGCTTGATTTGCTTTATCTTGTTTCCTCTTGCTTCTCTGTGCTTTGCTGTGCACTTCGTTTCTCAGGACTGTCCGTACTCTTGCAGGATGATACCTGCGTGGCTACAGCTTATGACAAAAGATCAGCCACGACCGTGGGGAGACAGCGAGGCAGTTACATAGAGGACCATGTGGGCTCTTGCCAAAACCATCATGAACCCGCTTAGGCTCAGCCCTTCTCTAGCTGTTAGGCCACCTTTTCTTTTTTAAGCTGCAAAGAAAGCCTCTGACTTGTTAGGCAGATCTTTCCAACTCCATCACCTGAATATTAACTGTTCTGGAAGTGCCTTTCAAATGCAGTGGTTTCCTTTTGAGTAGAAAACATGCAGTTTGATGAACATGTTGAGGTGTAGTAATCCTTGCCTTAGGTTCGTGGTCAATTGCTTTTGGAATGTGCACAGATTTCCTTATGAAGGACAAACCAAATCACTGTGAATGCATTTCATAGTTCGTTTTGATATTTTACACTTTAAAAAAAATGGTATTACTTTGAAGAGCACTACATGTAAATTCGAGATAGAAAAGCTTTCAAGTCAAGTACACATGCTTCTGACTTCTGAGTAGAGAGATCAGACGGATGATAATTTTTCTTTCAGAGGGAGAAAGGAAAAGGGAGGAGTAATTAAAGTAACAAAAATGAAGTCCTGTAATCATAACCTTAAAAGAATAGATCAATAAAACACAAACATAAGTAATGAGAGTATAAATCAGCATGTAAATCAACCCCCGGGATGGGATATGGAGGAGCCCTTCGAGGGGCGTTTTAGCTTTATTGCACACCAAAGCATAGGTGGTCATGGCTGACTCTCATGACACAAAGGAAGGACTCGTGCCCAACTAGCAGCGTTGCATTCCCGTAGTTGGTCCCTCCAAACTGACAGCACTTCCTTAGGTCCTTCCCTTAACATTTTTTTCACCTCACTGAGCTTTATCCATTCTCATGTGCTTTGGAAAGAAGAAGTTATGCTTCCACCAGGAGGGGAGTCGATGTGCCAGGAGCTGGGAGTACTCTCAGTGGGCCCAGCACCACAGGGTTGTGTTCCACCTCTCCCTGACCCTCTGTGAGCTGGGCAGGGTAATCTGCACCCCGAAACAGAGCCATGGGAAGCTCAGAGCCGGTGACCTGCACTACTCCCAGTTCCTGCAAGCACATGCTGGTAGGAGGCTAGAAAGCTGATGCTTTGCCCTCCTCTTTCCTACATCAGGCAAACTGTACTCAACTATGGAAGGATAAATCTCTCTGTTCCTTCCCTCTCCCACCATTTTTCATTTGCTCCCATAATTTTCTGGTATATTGACTCCAAGCTTAATCATTTTATATTGCTTGTTTGGTTTTTTTATTATTTTTACTATGAAAATTACATTTTTATTTCTACCTGCTCAGCACTGATGTATTTCACTCTTTTCCCTTCTGCTTCCCTTAGCTTGGTCACTGTGTAAGTACCCTCCATGCTTTACCTTAATTGTTAAATCAGTAAGCAGCTTTGTTTGCCCTTCCCATATTGGTACCTCATAGCTTTGAACACGCTTGGCGTTTTTAATTGTTGAAGGGTTGTTCTTCATTTTCTGAATAAGAGCTTGTATTTGTAGTCTCAGAAGTATGTCATATAGGAGATGATGCAGAGGGTTGGGTTTTTTATTTTTTCAGTATCATGGTCCACATTGACAAATAGTCCTTCAATTAATCTCTGCTTATATATAAATATAAAATTTTTATACAGCTGCAATAAATTTTGATTCTAAAAGTCAACTCGTTTTCATCACCCTTGGATTAAATAGATATCACCATTTGTGCACATGAAATGTTTGTGCATTGAAGATTTTCAATATAGAGTTATCGGTACAAGATTGAAAGCTGCTTCTGAAAAATTGTCCGCTCCAACCCTCAAAGTATATATATCATAAGCATTTGGATTCTACTGTGAGTAAAATTTTAGTGTATAGAACTTCTACCGTACCAACAACCAATCCAAGACTGCATATAATCTGACAGTTCCATAGATTCTGCGGTAATAGATGTGACACTGTGTAAAATGGTTGTCTTGTGGTTGGCCATGCTGAGAGAGCAGCACAAAGCAAAACTGAATAATTTTGGCATTCATAAGCGGATACTACAAATGCTCTTACAAAAATAAAGTTGAGTTAAAATTGCACGGCTTCTGGCCCAAATACAGACTTTAATCTGACCACTTCTTGAGGGGATAGGGTGAAGGATAGGTAGGCTTTGCTTTATGCAGAAGAGGAAAGGTGCCTTACATTCTGTATCTCTTACACTTCCAGATGTGACTTATGATTTAGACGTTGCCTTTGACCACCACTGTTCTTTAAATGCCCAGGCCAAGTTGTTGAGCTGCTTGTTAACCAATCGCATATCTCAAACTTTTGAAAGTGCCAGATCAAGTCTTTATTGAAAAATACTTCTGAAGGCATTTGTGGTTCCTTAATTATAGCATGGATAAAAGAGAGTATTCACAGAAATATCAGCAGGTTGATTCAGGATATTTAGCCAAGTAAGTCAACTAAGTAAAATATTACTCATTCATTTCTGCACAGGAGGTGAGAAGGCTATTTCATGTTTGAAAAAGCTTTCTGTTTTTTTGAAGCAAGGAAAGTGAAAACGGAAAATGCAGAAAGAGAATTTTTGTAGAACTTTTCCCCTCTTTTGCTTAAGTCTTTTTCTGGGGGATGTTCATAAAGTGAGATGCCCTTTACATAGTTTGCCTAGCTGCAAGAAACAAGAAAATGCTTTTGGTTCTTCGGAAAAAAAAAAAGTTGCATTTTTAATTCAGTAGCGTTAGTAAATAAGTGTGTAAGTTTTAACAACTTTGATTCTTAATGTTGATGTTTTCCCCTAGGCCATTTCACTGTTTTTTCATTAAATCCTGACATTTCTTTTATATTAATTTAATATTTCAGATTAATAATATCATAATTGATATTTTCCAGTCAGGCATTTTTGTTATTGTTGCTGTTTTTCTCTTTTATGACTATTTATAAATTAAGAATAAGGTAAATTACTGACTTTTCTTGTTTATGGTCTTTTGTGGCCATTTTACAATTGGATTATTTAAATTTTCTTTTCAGTGACAGAGGAACAACTCTTTTTTTCTTTTTTTTTTTTTTTATTTGCTACTCATCTTTGATCTGGGCACCCTAGCATTGTGCTAAGAGCTGAAAGAAAGAAGATGCTAACTATAAGCCTTGACTGTAGTGGAATTCAAGGGTGACAGTGTTGCACACTTATAGGCTGGGCTAAGTTTATTTTTGTTCTCGCTAGATGTTGGAAATGTCCTGGCCTCTTCATGTAGAGAACCCGCACCAAAGTCCTGCGGTCACTGCCTGGCACAAGCGCTAAACGATTCATTGTGTCTGCACCATTTAAATCTTTCCCTGATTTAACTGCTGAGCAGTAGTTTTAAGAGAAAGGAAAGAGTCCCTTTTCTCATTTATACGCAAATAGCGAGAGAGAAGGATGAGAATAGTAGGAATGCGTGCATAGGCTGTCATGTTGATGTGCGTAACTTCTGTTGCTGTTTTTGCCGCTGGTAGTGCCTTCTGTATTCACAACGCTTCTACCACTGTTTTCTGTGTGATCTTGAAGCCATAACTAGTTTGCAAAATGGATCCTGTTTTGTCTCTAGTTAAGATCGGGAGGTGCACAAGTCTTGGAAGGATGCATAGCAGAAATACACAATATCACCAGCCTAGATATTTCAGACAATGGTAAGTACACAGAACAGGAATGGAGGGTCATGCAAGTCCAGAATCTGAGAAATGCTTTTTCTTTCAGCTCATTGTGTAATCAAGGATGATCACTCTTGCTTTATGATTGTTGGCCATATTGGCTATCGAAATCTCTCAGACCAAGAACTCTTATGCTATAAAGTATATAAGAAATGTTTATAGACTAACTGTACCCTCAGAAGTTTATGTTTGAGATAAATGTAACACAGCAGAATAAATTGACAGCAGCAAGCGTCATATTAGATCTAGAGGAAAGTCAGTTTAAGTATAAGAGAATGAGAAGCTAAATGAGAAATGAAAGTGCAGTGAAAGAAGAAAGGGAAAGACAGATACAGAATGAAGCTGAGGTTGTGATACTGAAGAAGCGAGAGAGGGAAATTTGGAGCAAACAGTCAACCAGCTTCAGGTCAGAGAAGGCCTGTTTGAGTCTTTGGAAAAGTCTTGGAGTATTCCTGCTTTGGAGGCTTTCTGCATCCTAGCTGGGAATACCAGCTGGCTTCTTATCTTGCAAACGCAAATTGTAGATGTATGGGGTGGAAGAATTCACCTGCTGTGTTTGCCCCTCTGACAGCCAGATGTGGAAATATTTCAGAAGGAGATTCCCAGCACAGTTGAATGCCCGAGAAAGGTGGCATGGATTGGCAAGCGGAAAGCTTTGAGAGCTACTGACTCAGCCCAATTATGTAAACGGATTGATTGTTATAAGTAAAGATATTTGACATCTAAATTGTCCCGCAGATCTGGATCCTAAATCATTGTAATCTAACTGGTAGACTCTTCAAATACACCGCTAGTTTGGGAATACAATACTACAGCAAGTTATTTTTCTTACTCAGGAGTAGAATAAAGTCTGGCTTGTTTTCAGGTCATTTTATTCATAGCCTGTTATGTTAGCCTTTTGCATTTGAAGGCTTTGAGACCTTGTTGGTACACAGCTCTACTAAGACCAAATAGCAACTAGCATGGTCTCAAAATTCTCAAAGGAACTTTAAACTCTGCCTGACAATGCGAGGAACTACCCTTGGGTGGTTGGGCTATGGAGAAGGGACTACATCTCTCTTCTGTGTTTCTGAGAGGTGCCTTCAATGGCTGATTAGGATGGAGATTTAAAGGGCTGATTAAGATGGAGATTTAAAGGGTTTTAGAGAAAGCAGTTATTCTCATAGAAAAGCAGAGGCAAAAAAGAGAAAAAGATTTTGTAATACAAGATGGGAAATTTTTCTAGAGCTCTTGGAAATTTGTACACCAGTACGGTTAGCTGAATGAATATAGCGTTAATAATTGGACCCTGCCTGGGTCTTTTGTGAAAATGTGTTTTAATTCTTAATCTAATCTGATTCTTTACAGGCCTAGAATCTGACCTCTCAACCCTTGTAGTCTGGCTTAGTAAAAACCGATCGATAAGACACTTGGCGTTAGGCAAAAACTTTAACAACATGAAATCCAAGTAAGGTTTTTCTTTCTTTTAAATAACAAGAGAATGGATGAGGAGAAGCTGCTGATCTCATCATCTTCCTAACTTTTCTTCCCTCAGAAATCTCACTCCAGTACTTGATAATTTAGTTCAGATGATTCAAGACGAGGATTCAGTGAGTATCTTTCTGCTTATTATCATCATGTGTATTTGTACCCGCACAGCCTATTTCTGATGATTTTCTTCACTGTGTTAATTTGCTGCATAAGATTTAATCACGATCCTGCACAGACACATCCAACATTTTGGGTTTTATTTTTTCAAATAGTAATTTGGATTATGTGTAGCATGTAGGTAAACGTTTCTTAGGATAGTCTTAGGATCTGTGCTTGTTGAAAAATTTTCATTCTAAATAGTTGGATGTGCTTAACCTAGTTGATTTAGGTCTAAATTATAAAGCCCTGTAGGCACAAGTTTTCAAAACTTTTGTGTCCTGTTAGGAGATTACAATGGTAGTGTTCTCTGGGTGGTGATACTCCTTCAATAACAGAATTTCTATTTTTCATTTTTTTAGTTAATAGAACGCACTATTTCCTGATAGCTGTTCTTGAGTATTAGCTTTTTTTTTTTCTTGACAAAATGCAAAGTCACTGCAGTGATCTCCTAGAACTCCTTTCTCCTTCAAAAGATGCAAATAAACTGTTCACAGTGCTGTTCTTTACTTCTCCTAGTACATTCATCACAGGAGCAATTTCATAAAACCCTTTCAGAGTGCCTTGCTGGGATCCTTGCCCACTTTCTTCATTTCTACCCTCTCTCCTGATCCTGAAAGACTTTTGTGGTTGGATTTGTGTTCTTGCTTTATTTGGCATCCTGGTTTTGGCTATAAGGGAATCTTAAGATGCTCTGTTACTCTCATGCTTGTCAATCTTTATTCATCTCTTCCTAGTCCTTTCTTTCTCCTTCATTCCCCATACAAGTAACAAGCAAGCTCTGCTTTTCCCGTTCTCCAGAAATCGCTGACTGTAGACTTCAGTTGTCTAAACACCTGCTATTCCTATTGTCTTTATTGTCTCACCTCCAAGTTCATGGTCTCCACACTAACTGCTTTTTTATTTTCTCCTCCCATCTGTGTCTGCACCCTGCAATTCAATGGACCAGTTTTTACCAGGGTTTCCAATGTCTCCTTCCATACAAGGTCATTAGACCCATATTCTGTGTTCGTCTTTTCTTACTGCTCAGTTGTACTTGAAGTGATTTGTTAAACTCTCCTCTCTGTGTTGTCTTAATTGGGATTAGTGGTACTGGTTTTTTTTCTTGATTCTTGCCTACCTCCTCACCTTATTCTTTAAAACATGGGATGTCAGTGTGACACAGTGAAGTGCTGCATATGGATACCAGAGCTGATTCTAATTGAGTTAATACCTGTAATGAAAGCAGTAAGTCCTTGTTTGCACAAGTTAGATGGAGCATCGTGCTAAGAAGTGTACTGGTCGATGTCTGTGTTACTTCTTGTACCAAACTAGCCTTTTCATTTTGTGGTGTGTGACCACCTCCTTCTACCCTGTCTCTAAAAGGAATGGTGCAGGGCTGTTTTCGCCTTCTCTCCTTTTCCTGTTGATACCGTACTGAGGGGTGCTGTCACTTCATCAGGTAGCACCTGCTTCTTCCCTTTGAACATTTGTCTCTGTCCCGCATCTCATGCTTAATCTTTCACAGCTATCCTGAAGACTGTTATGTCAAACTAGATTAATCACAAGCAAATGTAATTTAGTACGTTTTTCTTAATTGCCTTCATCCCTTTCCTCCGTTGCAGATGAACATTTCGTCCCACTCAGGCCATATCCTAAAACACCTTTTCAACACACTCTATGCATCTTTTCAGTATCTAGACCATCTTCTCAAACATGCTGTTGGTTTTTTGTTTTTTGTTTTTTCTATTTATATGACTATCCTGCTCATATTATCTGTTCGCAAGGATAAAAATTCCAACTTTCACCTTATTGTTTCTATTAAGTGTTACAACCTTCTGTTTATCTTTCCTGGCTTCTGTTCTTTAAGCTTCCAGGACAGCAAAAATGTAGCTGCTAAATTTTGGATGTATCATTCTCACAGCTCTCCCTCCCTTGCATCATCAGCTTTAACTTCTTGTACTCCTTTTCAGCCCATAGACAATGTCAGCTGTCGTTCCACTTTCTGCCTTTGCCATAATCCAGTGGTCAGAAGTGCTCCTGTAATTGTTACTCACTGTGTCTGTCCCGAGCTAACCTACAGAACATGCTCTGTAGTCTCTGTTTTCAGTGTTACAATGAAATAATCCAGCAAAAAGTTATTTTATTTAGGTACTTATAATAACTGTCTCTCCTTCGTGTCATGCATTAACCTTTGGGATACAGCATGTGATCCTGTTGGTGTTAACCTGTCTCTTCTCTCCCCATGTTCTTTTCTCTTGTTAATCCTCTTCAGCAAAGAAATCTTGTTTGTTTCTGTTTCATCAGGTGCTAAAATCAATCTGAAGCATTTCCTAGCAGCTAAAGAGTTGAGGATGTAGACCCTGTAGCACCATGGGAAAAGCATGTGTTGCAGATAGCTGGATAGTCCTCACTCTACCTTGAGATAGTGCAATGCTTAGAAAATTATTTTAAGTTTCTAGTTATTTTCATTTGGGTTTGAATCCTAAAGGGGGTGGTCCTTGTTCTGCCGTTACTATGCATTTACTGCCACAGGACATTAAAAAGTAAGGGTGGAATTGGAGAGACCAGGGTATGATGTTGCCCAGAGCATACTGCTTGATCAGTATTGCCTGCAGGCTGCTACAGTTTGGGGACCATGCATTATATGCATCAAAAGCTGAAGCAAGAGGCTTTAATCTGAAATAGTCATCTGCCAAACACTTCTTCATGTATTTATACAAGCTTTAAATAACATCCGTTGCTGTGTTAATATGAGTCACGAGTAAAATGATTTAAACAATCAATAGCTTGGTTTTATGACTGTAAAAATACAGCTAGATGCAAATGTAATTCTACACAATTTAAAAGCAGTAGTAACCTAAACAGTAACATTTCCTAAGTGTTTTATATCGACAAGAATGTAATATTTAGATTTGCTTTTTGGTTTTGTTTTGGTTTGGTTTTTTCTCTTTTTAAGTAGATGCTGTACTGTGCAGGCTAGAACAATGTATTCTTATTAGCGTTGCTGGAAGTGTCTGAAGCTGTGTGCTTACTGTGCCATTTCTTTTCTTGCAAAAATAGATGTTACACTGCAGGTGCAGTGTACCATTACTCAGAGTGATAGTCAGTCCTGCATAGGTGCAGAGAATTACTACAGCACTGAGTATCTTTAGTTACTAATTCAGTGTTTGTTGCAGAATTGGCCTTTTGAGGGTTTTTACAGCATTTTTGTTTGTAGGAGGACAAATTTACCTTGATTTAATTCTTAAATGTTTTCCAGCAGTATGAGAAAATCACTGAATACAATCATACAATTTCTAATTATGTTCTTTACTTTAATAATTCCTCTTCCTTAATAAGATTGTGTTAAGACATCTTCACTGTATTGGCAAAGTATCTGTTTTCTGCAGCAGGAGCACTGAGGTGTTTGTCAGACTTTGGTTTTCTCACTATCCAGCTAAAACTATTAAGTTGTTAAAAGTAGTAAATGTTTGTAGGCTATGTAGAGTATTGCCCCTGTTTATGGGGGATTTGGTTTTCATGGGTTTTTCTATTTGTTGTCATTTGGTTGTGTTTTTTAATGTAATGGTCAGATAATTTGATGAATATTTAGCAGCCTGTACGTTTAATCCTACAGAGTTACATTCTGATTGTAGTTTGCATTCAGGGCACCAAGTGAGTCCAGAGGTTTTTGCTCCTTGCTCATTGAGTAAATGGTAAGGGTAGCTGTGCAAGAAAACTAGCAGTTCATACACTTCAAAGACACTGCTAATACAGCAGGTGCTTTACTGTGCTATATGCATATTCTGTATGTGGTAGTAATGATGTATAGGTGTCAATCCATGCAGAACACAGTGCAGAAGTGTTTTCAGTCATATACTGTTTTGTCAGAGCGTTGGAACGCGAGAGGTGAGAAATCCTTTCCTGGGAGGATATTTGAGGTTCAGAAAAATTGGTATGCAGGAGGGAGCACCTCCAGCTAAGTTTCTCAAATGCCCCTTTTTAAAGCAACACATGAGGAGCAGAAAAAACTTCACTTTCAAGCTTATTGGCGATTTCTGTCCACGTGCTGCGTGGTGCTGCTTTTCTGTGAATCTGTCGCAGGAGGTCTTCTTGAGTGTGTGCCAAGAGCTCTAAGTGCCATTCTAATGTGATGCTAATATTCTTTAGGGTACGTTATGTAATAAAATGGGGAAACATAGACAGATTAAGGGCATTAACATAGTAATTTAATAACTTCCATTTAAAATAAAACCAGTATGTGGCTTGTGTTACTGTTAGACTTTTTAATTATAAACCTGCTGTGCCTCCAAATTTTTATGCATTTCCTCATTTATAAGTGCATTTCTTATTGTTGCAAGCTTTTTGGTTATCACTGTAATCCAGTGGTGTCTGGAGGCTGGAGTCCCATTGTATAGCAGGTACCATGCGAGCATCTTGGACCCTGGAAGGTGTGCACAGTTCAGTTGGTTTACTTATATTAGTCTAAGCTTTAGGCATCTAATGTGTGTGCCATGGTTCATCCTTATGAGATGTTGATTTTCCCATGCTGGCAATTTGGAGATTTTGGGCTCCTAAAATTTATCCTCCAATACATGCCTAAGTGGGTGTATAATGACAATATGTTCCTCTGTATGAACTCACACTTGAGCAAGGGAAATGTTTTGTGGAGTTCTCATACATCAGCAAAGACAAATTACAATTTTAGCAGCTGTAATACCTCTGCAAGGCGTGGTGGTGGATAGACTGTAGTTCTTGAGCTCCTGCCATTGAGTGCTGGGACACTGAGAATGGAGGGAATACAGGCATTTTTAAAAGAGGTTTTCTTAAGAGTGTGATTTATCAGAGCCCAATAAAGTAGTTTCAGATTAACAGAGTGTGTGTGTGTGTGTGTGTGTGTGTATATATATATATATATAAAAGTTACATAAAGATATTGCAATCACAGGTGTCAGAACACCACTGTGAATAATATCCATTGACTTACTCATTTTAATAGATACTCTTCTTACTGTTTTTAATTTCAGAACTGCTACAGTTTTCTGTCTCTTTCCTCCAAAATGTCCATGCCCTTAGTTGAAGGAACAGATATGCAAAATCACTCCTAAAGTTGAAGTAGCAATAATAAAACAGTTTAAAGGAATTTTTTGTTGTCTTAAAAATGTCTCAGCTCCTAATTTGTCCTTGGATAAAGCTCTCAGTCTGAGGGAGAGGAGGGGAATGCTAGATATTTTTTATTTCTCACTGACAGGGAAGCATCCTGGTTAAGCAAAACCCACTGGACACTCGAGGTTGTCTTGCGAAGCTGGTTGTGGCTATCTTGCCTCTTCAAGTTCCCACTGTATTCTGTACTTAATAGGACCCAGGAAATTAGAGGCACTGTCACTTAAAAATCTTTTTTTCAGGGTGTTGCAGCTTAATCTGTGCATGTGTATGTTTGACAACTGTGCTCTAAGTTGTTGACTCCCAATTCATCATGTGTTGTAGGATCTGCAGCAAACACAGAAAAAACTCTTTGATGCTTACTGCTGTCTCCAAAAGTTTGGGGATCTTGTAACTTCTTTTGGTTGATCTTTGAGGAATGAGTGCACTATCAGTTGCTGTTATCAGTGCCTTTTCTATGCTCCACAGCCTCTGCAGTCATTGTCCCTCGCAGATTCCAAGCTGAAGACAGAGGTTACCATCATTATTAATGCCTTGGGCAGCAATACTTCTCTTACGAAAGTGGATATTAGTGGAAATGCCATGGGAGATATGGGAGCAAAGATGCTGGCAAAAGCCCTGCAGATAAACACCAAGCTCAGGTAAGGGAAATGTATTTGCAGTAAAAGATAGAATGGCTTAATAATACTGAAATTGTTGGCTTATTCTTAAGCTATTTCTCTTCAGAACCCTTCTAGGTACAGCCACTTTATAGTGCTTCCATTTGGAAAAATTCTCATCCTTTTTTCTTAAAAAAACCCACAAAACAAAAACAAACAAGAGAAGCAAATTGTCTCTGCAAAAACATTCCATAACTGGAACTGGAGAAAATTACATTTTCTGAATTTAAACAGAAAAACCTCTTGTTGGAACAAGAGAGCTCTAAAAGTCTAGAATCCTTGAAGAAAAACTACCTTGTTCTAGAGCTCTGGATGTCATCTAATCCAATGTCCTTCTCAAAGCAGGGCCAACTTTAAAGCTATATGAGGTTGCTCAGGGCCTTGTCAAGTCAGGTTTTGAAGATCTCCAAGTACAGGGATTCCACAGTGTCTGTGGGAACCCTGTTCCAGTGCTTAGCTACCCTTCTGTTCTGCTCTCTCTTTTCTACTGGAGACCTTCCGCGCAGAGAAAATTCTAATACTGGGGTGGGAAACGAAATTATTCTTTGTCTTCTGGAGTAGCAGTCTGTAGGAGAACTAAGAGCATGTGGAATTCAGAATGGGTAGCAGCATGGACCATCCCTCCTTCCCCTCTCCCCTGCCTACGATGCTGATGGACCTTGGCATCTCTTCTCTGCAACTTCATCCACCCGACAACTTCACTGCTTTTTAGCACATGTCTGGCACTGATGACTTGAAAGTATCACTTTCTTTCTATCCAGCATGTGATTAGCAAACAGTAAAACCTTCAATCAGCATGAATCTGGATGGGGACCTCTAAATGTGTCGCCGTCATCAGGAAAGCTAATCCTCATTCCTCCTCTTGTCAGACTGTGCAGATGAACCTTCCTCAGTGTATTGTCTCTGTGAAGAGACTAGTTTGTGCTTGGTCTTGAAGCATTTGTTCCCTGGAGGATAAGAAATTCTCCAGAACAGTCCTGGCTATTTTGTTCAGAAGCAGGGATCCTGGTCTTTGAATTCCTATGCCCAAACTGAATATTGAAAATGTCAAGAAAACACTGGAGAGGTGGCTTAGGTTTATTGAATGTATTAACATGAAATGACCACAGTACCTGAAGAAATAAAACCTTGATGGATTTCAGGATGGCAAACAGAAATGTTTCACAGTACACCGAATGTCACAGTTGACATAATGTCACCACAGTCTGTGGTGTGATTACAGACTGAATAATGCAATGGTTACTGGCTCTGCTTGAAATGTTATAAAATCACATCCAGGCAGAAATATAAACACACATTCCAATGAGAAAAATATCCAAGATTTGACCCTAAGCATATCTGGTCTTTGCAGAGTGAGTGTAGAATCTCTCTCCCTTACCTCCATCTTTCTATCTAAAAAACAAAGGGATAATTCTGCAACAGCACAAGGGTGTCAATACCTGTGAAACCCTGCCATCTGTCTTTTTTCTTTTTTTTTTTAAATGCCAGAAATCTTTGTTTGTTTTTTTGCCTTTTTCTTAAGAACAGCTACAACTAGTGCTCTTGCACAAGCAAGATTTATCTGCTTGACTGTCTCTTCTGACTACTAATGAGATCTGTGAACATGTGTTCGCAAATTGCCGGGCAGTTTGCTTGAGTGGTCTAAATTGGGGGAGGAGGGGGAAGGCTTGATCACTCTTATCACTATTGTATATTCAAAAGAGCTACAATTTATGCACCTAACCTAAAGGTGTCTATTGGCACCTAGTTATGTTGCATGTGGGATCATAGGAACTGTGTGATGAGCTAGTACAGGATTGAATATACAATAGCCTGCAAATTTTTACCACCAATCAGTATGAAATTTTAAACACCTTTTTTTATAACTGTAGCCATATAGCCTATGTAGAACAGAGATTGATCACTTACTGCAGTTTTCTTGTTTTTCAGTGTGGGCTTGCAAAGCAGACATTTGAACTTTATTTTTTTTAGACTATTCCTGGAAAAAAGCTGGAATTTTATCTCCAAATCTTTCTATTAACTTGTATTTTAGAAAAGTTATGGTTTTTATGTTAATCATGGAAAATATAGTAGAGAGTCCCCTTTAAAGAAAGGGAAACTGAAAAATTTGTAGTATCTTTGTCCCTAACTTCTGTCACTTCAAGGTTTTAGCATATAACTAAAACCAGATTTTTAAAGTGCTGCCTTCCACTGTACAATTTTGAACATACAGTGCTGTGTTATTTCAATATAGATTTATTCAGTGGTTCTCGTTTAACTTTTTTTTCTTTCCTTTCCCCTCCACCCCTCAGAACTGTGATATGGGACAAGAATAACATCACTGCGCAGGGCTTCCAGGATATAGCTGTGGCACTGGAAAAGTAAGTTCTCAAGCAACTGAATGACTGATGAAGGGGCCAAAGACCTACATCCTGAATGATCTGAGCAGCTGCAGTTCTCACTGCAGTCAATATGATCTGAAGATGCTGAGTGTTCTCAATTTTAAGCATTGGGGTGCTTAATCTAAAGGAAAATTTATGATTTCACTTACTTCAAAAGGATGGGAAAAGGCTCTGTGCCTCTTTCATCCATACTCTGCTATCAGCATTAAGGCCATTGAGTTCTGCTGTTAGCATTAAAATTCTGAATTTGGGAATATTTTCCCTTTTCTTTATTCTCTTGTGTTGACAGCATGCAGAAATTCTATTCTAGTCAGTGAATGAAGCTGTATATAATGACAGAAAATTACTGAAGCATGCCTTTGTGGTCTGACTTTTTTTTCTTTACCCCAGCAAGTTGAAACTAATAGTGATGATCTCAGGAACTGCAGTTGTTCATTGTAATCGCTGTGGTCTGGGTCATTTTGCTTGCCCGAGCTTATTCACAGTTGCAGCTATTACCAGTGATAGATGCTAAATGACTTTCATCTCTCTCCATCTCCATCTCATTTCTTCATATGTTATTATTACTCTTCTTAAGAGGGAAGAATTACAGATTTAAATTAAGCAGCAGTTGCAGTTGTTTCGTGTCATTAAATCCCTCAGACAGGAACAAAGGCTCTCTTTAGAAGGTGAAGGTAATGTACAATTGCTAGTTTCTAGACAAGATGTCTTGCAAAACTGTGTAACTACTTAGGGGAGCACCTTAACCCTTGGAGGGGTCATGAGGCTAGACCTTATGAAGTTACTTGTTTTATGAAACTGTTGTAGTTTATATACTTGGTTTCAAAATGAATTCAGTTGCACTGATGGGGAAAATTATATAAATGATGCATAATTAAGCAAATCATCTTGGAGTGATTCCACTGATAGTAGTGAATAATAATTTGCAAAGGTTATTTGTCAACTTGCAGACATTTCTCTTTTAGAGAGCAATAGGATGTACATTTATGAGAAAGTCTGGTAGAAAAGAAAGTATGCTTATTTTCTGGTTAGCATCAACTTCTTTTCTGTTCTGAAGTGCTTGAATAAGTAAATAGAAAGGAGGGGGAAATCCAAAAGCAAAAGCAAATCATCTAAGCAGAAAAAGAAGAAATGCTGCAGATAATTCTGTGACACTGCACTTTGTTGAGGTGACATCTCATTTATTTAGCTTGGAAGCTGAGGTTGTGTCTACTCTAACATTTTAAAATTGTTAAAACCATTGATAATATCAGAAACTAAGCCACAAGCAACAAAGGTTTAAACTTGCAGGAGAGGGACTGTCAATACTGGCTGAAAACAACTAGCCTTTAAACAATCCATCTTGAAGACATATTGAGAACATCCTCCACCATATGTTTCCTAAAAATACATGAAACCGTCAATATTCTGTAGGAAGGAACTGTTGTTCAAAACGGAATGAAATATACTGAAGATGCTTGGGGGTATGTATGGGTGTTGTGTGTTGTTTTGATTTTGTTCTTAAGAAAAATAGTCATATACTAAACCACAAAAAAGAAGAAAGCTAGGCTTTTGTAGTATGATGAGGAGGCTGAGGAGAATTGTGAGGGATTGTAACAGATTTTAAAACAGGCTGGGATAATCTGAAGATTGTTTTTTCCCTTCCTCCCAGCTTTTCTTCATCTGTTTATAGTTGTGTGAAAATGTTCCTGCAAGGGAATTCCAGGAGCATGGCTGTTGGCAGAGTTGCCCCAAGGGTGTCCCAGCCAGCTGATGTGAGATGCTGAGAGGATCTTCTATAGAGTCTGGTACAAATGTCAGTTCAGGAGAGCGTTTGAGAACGGTGGGCATTCTGTTCAGCCTGGCCATTAAACAGGGACTTGAATCTCTGTAATTTTAATACGAAAATAATAATGCGCTTGTGTGCTTTGCAGCTTGGAGCCCACTCTGTCATAGAACTGTACGATATTGCCCCATGTTAATTTCTAAAAGACGTTTTTTCTGTATAGATTGGCTGAAGAAATAGCTCAAGTTCTAAAATCTGATGGGAAATGCTGGGATTTGTTAGAGGGCTATGAATTTTTCCCTTAGCAGTGATGTGATATTCACATGCCCAAGCCTGCAAAACAGATGATCTTACTCCCTTTTTAAAAAAGACATAGGCAGTAAAATCATCACTCTGCAGCAGAGGGTGTATGTCATGAATGGAGCAGAAGTTACTACAAGGGAAATAACGTGTGATGAAATGTAGGACCGTTGTCACACATGCTGTATGTAGAGGGAGAGACAGGAGGTTTTCTGAGACATCCTTTCCAGTCTCTGAGCATGTCTCTGAAATTTAACATCTTTTAAATATAGGTATTTTGCTGAGAGTATTAATGCGTTATGAAATAACTAGATTATTATGTTGGTAGAGAAATGTACTCCATTACAAGAGACAAGTGGAGTGTTAATAAAAAGAAGAATGGAGGAATATTTTAGACTTCAAAGGGAGCAGAGAAAAATGAAGTGTGAAGATAAATATTGCTCTGATGATCAAAGTTGAAAAGTGAGCTTTAAATTCTTGATTTTTTTACCCCTAAGAGCTGGTTAATTCTTAGGTGAAAATAAAGTAGCATTCTAATACAATGCTGCCTGTCTGGAAGGAAACCAAGTACAGAGCCTTCCTCAGGGTAGTGGTCTTCTAAAGTTCTGCCTCTGTGATTACGTGTCCATGAAATCTCCTTGCCTTTCATTCCCCCCCGCCCTGTTCCTCTGTGTGTGCAAGAGAAGGTGCACTAAGTCTTTGACTAAATTGAATTTAGCATATAATTACTAGCATGAGAGCTGGCAATTACAGATTTCAATGAATGGCATGTATTAAATGTCAAACAGCTGCAGAGATCCTTGGAAATCTACCTTTGTTTCCTTTTAACTAAATAAATACCCCACCTGCCAGGTAGTAGTCAGGCAATTGGCAAATTCTATAATTATTATCTGTCTTTGAGCTTGGTGTCTTTGACATTTTGAAATTTTCCCTATGCTGGTGGACAGCCAGTTATTTGCTGTTTAGTATTACGTGAGGACACATAACAGGGTCTGTAAAGTTTGCGTACTTCTTTTGAAGGACAAGACAACTAGAAAGAAAAGTTAATTTTCTGGCTGTGATGCAGTAGGCAGTTGGACACTGTGGAAGGACAGGGACCTTGCTGACTCCACGTGCGTAACTGCCTGCTACTGACAGCTACATGTCACCATGTTTACGTTGGGGAAGAAACGTAGAAGTCTTCCATTATCATTTAAGGTAAAATGTTGGGTGGTATCAATGAGGACTCAGTGTGTTTGGCAGTTCAAAAGACCGCTGTCTTTCAGAGAGAGGTGTTTCATGTGGCTAAGCAACTGGTGAGAGAAGAATTGGAAGAACCTTGCAGTTTCACAGTAGTTAAGGTGTCTGCTGTTGGAGTTAGGGCATTTAGTGAGGGATGGGTCCATTGAAGTCAATGGAGTTGACTCAGTTGAAATTGTCATCTTTAAAGTGCTCAAAAATAGAGGGTTCCAACCATATTTATGTAGCTCAGGATAGAATAGGAACAGACAGTTAGTGGGATGTTTGCAGACACCCGAAGAAGGACAAAGAGGTGTTTGCAGGAAATTAAGGCTAATTGAAAATAGGAAGAATAATTTCATTTCCAGGTTTTAAGAACTTCCTGCTCTTTTTGTTTTCATTTATCCAAATCTGAAGGTGTGTGGACATACCACTGCATGTGGCATTTTAGGTTTAACTATGTCATGCTAGCCAATTTATGCTGTCAGAGTTTAAATACAATTTTGACTCAAGACCAAAACCCTATCTTTATTCTCATATCCCAGCAGATGGACAAAGCTACGGAAATATTTTGCAAACAAATAAAATGCAGGAAGCAATTGTTTGCATAAAGGAATATAGAGATGCTATGCTTGTTTTGTCAGCTTTTATTAAAAATTCAGCAAGTGTTTTCAAATTGTTATAAACACAAGACGTTATTACGTAGTAAATTTTAAAAACTTGGTCTCTTAGTCGCTATCTATCTGTTACTGAATATTTCTACTTAGACTTAGATCTGTTAGAATTGCCAGAAGGCACTGACACTCCCTGTTCTGGTTTGATATAGGAAAAAGTAATCCAACCTTGTGCGCAAAGGTATAGAAGACAGCTGTGCCTTTAATTGACAGACACTGGGCCTTGGCCACTTAACTGTATTTTTTGCTTTTCAAGATCTCCACCTCTGTCTAGTGGCAAAGAAGAATTAGCAGCAAAAAGGAGCATGCGTGCCTCCAGTTAGTCCACTTACAAATGTGAAAAATACATTCTTAGTACCCTCCATGGACAAGCTAGATGCATTTTATTTCTCCCTTCCAGTTTATTCTTCATAAAGAGATACAGTAATTAGGTTAACTTTTACTCTTAAAAAAATCTTTTCTTTTTCTTTAGGAATTATACTTTGAGATTCATGCCTATACCGATGAATGATGCTTCCCAAGCACTGAAAACAAACCCCGAGAAAACAGAAGAGGCACTACAAAAGGTATAGCATATACCACTGCCATACAGAAATAAAATCACTAGAAATAAAGTAATAATTTTAAGTGGCTGTGTTTTCATGCTTGGCTGAGTAAGAACTCTAGGCTAGTTTCATTGATTGTTTGATTTGCATGGATATATATGTGGTAATCAAGTTCTGCAAGAGCGTGTAATGCTGTTTATTGCAAAGAGTGGTTGGAGTGAAGGCTGATGGAATGCAGTGGTGTAGTATCAGAAAGTCATAACTAAGTAAGTGCAAGCTAGACCTTGTATTGCTGTATGCATAACTATGAAAGGGAGAGTTAGCAACTGGCATGTTTGTTACATATGTTCTTGTGTGTATTTCCATGTGTGTAGAATTACTGGTATGCGTTTTTCATTTTGGCATAAAAAGTGCAGTCAGCACTCTAGAAGACAAAGGATGGTCTTTAATTTGGAGGAGGATAAAAACATTTACTGCCTGCGTTTTATACTGTACATATAAAATTCACACACTATATTGCCCTAAATAAACAACTGTACCAACATGTTCTTTTGGATGAAGAGGTGTTGACAGTATCTGTAGCTGTTCCACTTGCATGAGTTATAAAACCCCCAGCTGAGCTTAAATACAGTAAATCCTGTGAGCTCAAAATGAGCCTCCTGCTCAATCAGAAAGCACACAGTTCACATCTCTTTAATCAGTAGTTTTCCTTCAGCCAGGGTAAGGTCATAAAAACCTTATAAATAGTTCTTACAGATAACTGTGATTAAAAAGCAAATCTCTTATGATCCTTATTAGTAAAGAAATTTTTGGTAAAGTGATTCTCACAGGGAAAAGTGCTGGTAGTTAGCGCCTTTTTCTTTGATGCATGAAAATGATCTAAATTCTGCTTTAAAAAATCTGAGTCATGGGGGATGGACGTATTTCTTGCATCTTGTTTAATGTAATTGTGGATAGGTTCATATCTAGAATGATAGATGCATCTCTGAAAAAAATATCACGAAGCTTCTGGCCCTGGGGATTTAAATTCTATGTGTTAATTAGGCATTATGTACAAAGAGCATTTTCTTTTCATTTCAAAGTTGTTAAAACTGTTTGGCCCTGAGTTTGTTTTAACACGTGTGGTTCAGGCTTTCTTTACACAACACGAGGAAGTTCTCTCCAAAAAAAGGTCATAGTCTTGGGAGTGGTGCTGTGAGCGCAGCTAATTCCATGCACATAGGAATGCCTGCCCGCATGGACTGAGCTGTCGTGCCCAGTGCAGGGACACCTGAACTGACTGACTGACATCTCGGGAGAGTCCGTAAGCTTCAGCACACCACAGCTTGAGTACAACGAGAGTGCTCCTGGCCTTGGTCCAGCGCCAGATGGACATAGCAGCTAGCCTCCTGAGCTCCGGTATCTCTGCAGCACGCTTTACTCACGGTGTGGGCAAACTGGATAAACCCTGCGTTACTGTGGGGCATGGTCAGACTGTTCCAGCTCTTGCTGCTGATGCAAATTTAGAGGTGACCATCCCTATTAGCCTCTGCCTCACAACCTGCGGGCCACTCCACCCAGCCTTTTCCACTCTCTTCCTTTCGGACCAGACCCATCACCTTTGATGAACCTTAAACAGTTTACTAGTAGGGTTTTTTGATGTGACTAAATTTGATAGAGCCAGGTTAGGGGGTTATTCTATGTGCCGTTAAGCTGGCTGATGGTAGGTCTTTACTGCTGGTGACAGTTGTGGTAGGCTGTGACCAGCAGCTGTGAGTAGGAATCACTTGTCTTTGAAGAGTACTTACGTACTGCTTAGCCTTAAGTAGCTTTTGAACTGAGGCTCCTGTGTCAGTTAGGCACTTTTAGATATTTTGTCTTCTCTCTAGACCGTACTGCTATTTAAATCTGCTGTGTCTTTGCAGTGAGCCAAATGCATCTAAAAGAAATGAATCTACTATCTTTTGTCTTTATGGTCTCTACAGCAACGCTTTATGGACAGAGTCCCTGTAAATATTTCTCAAACCTGGTTCTACTCCCTTGTCAGCGTAACTTACTAAATTGTTCAAAACAGAAGACTAATTCAGAAAACAGTGGCAAAAGCACAGTGTTTAATGATGTTTCACGAGTTCAGTGAGTGAATGAATGTTGTCCACTGTGATTATTAAGCATTGAGACACACAGAATAAGGTTTGCAGATAACAAACAAATACTTAGGTGGTTTTTCCTGTCACTCCCTATTTCTGATATGGCAGCAAAATTGAAAGCAGATTACAATGTGGAGAGTGGAATCAATTTCCTAAACTGCCTTTGTTTTTTAGATAGAAAACTACTTGCTTCGTAATCATGAGACCAGAAAGTACCTACAGGAGCAAGCGTACCGGCTGCAGCAAGGCATTGTCACTAGTACCACTCAGCAGGTGAGAACTTGTTATTTACTGGTACTTGTTGGTGTCTAAAATCTGCTTGGGGACAGAGTTCCCTCTCGTTCTGTCAGAGTAGCTTAAAGCAGGATGGGCCTCTTGGATGATACTTCATTTCCCAAGAAATAATAGTTATGAATGATAATATTTTGGGAAGGAAAAAAAGCTTTTGTGAGAGGGAGGTCCTATGTATAGTAGAGAAAGACCCGAGCTATTTCTGAGTGAACTACTGTTGGAACCAGGAACGGTATAGTTCATCTGTGCTCAGGAGTCTGACTTTTCAGCAGGCTCTCATCAGCGTGACAAGCATCATCATAAGGCTGTGCCAATTCTGGTGTCTGAGTCCGTTCCAGTCTCTCTGGCTAGTACTGAGCAACCATGTAAACGTGCCCTTAGGTACCACCAGAGCAAATAGCCTTAGAGAGTAAGTTGTCATCTACCTTACACCTTCAGAACAGTGAATATCATGGGAAGCTTTATTTACAGGAAGGGAGCAAAGGAAGGTAGAAGTCTTTTGTGCTCTTTGTAGTCTGGACAGCTGAAAAGACTTCCTGTCTAACACAGCCCAAAACGTTGCTTGAAGCTGGGAAGCTTTTGTGTTTTGTCAACCACTGCCAGGTTTCCTAAATGCCACGTGTAGTTCTATTTTGTTTTCCTTTCTCTTGAGAGGACTACAAGCATTTTCTGTGGTAGCTTACCATTCTCTCTGTTCTAGTGCACTTCTTGCCAGTACGCCTCAGGGCTGTTTTCTGCTCCAGTACACCACTGAAGCAAGGTGGTGTAAGCAGAGTAAAACTTGTCACAGCCTTTGTTTTAAATTTACTTCCGTGTTTGTTGGCACCGGTTGTGTTCCCATGCAAATGGGAGACTCCAGCAAACAGGAGAGGAATATCTGTTTTGCTCTTCAGCTGAGTCAATGAAATTTCTCTCTGTTCTCCGCATATTTTTTTGGTGAATCTTAATTCAAAGTGGCCTTCTTCTACCTGTGTTATTAACATTTAATGGGACAGAGTTTTATTACTAGAGCCTGAAATTATCCTCTAACCTCTCGACAGAGAAAATGGTACGTGGAGATGTACTGGCACTAAAAACTGCAAGAGCAGCATCACTTTATTTTAGTAATTTATCTGTTCCAATGCCACCTTTTTTACTCAAGTTAATAATCTCCATATGAATTAAGTTTAGATCTTTTTATAGCTTGGTGGTTTTAGTTGTGCTTTCCTCCAACAATCACACACACATCAGGTTTCAGTAAATGTAATTTATTGTTATTTTGAAAGTAGAGCAAAATTACGCATTTCTGTATTAAATTGTGTGCAATAGGGATGGATTTTAAAAACAGTTTTGAGAGAGAGCTGGAAAAGATTCTCTAGTTAGTATGGTGGAATTGCATTATTATTCCCAGAGTGTATTTTTTTTGAGTCCAGATGTCCCGATGAGACTTTCCACTGTCTAATAATTAATTAGCTTTTTGTACTTATAGAAAAAAAAAAAACCAAAACCCTTTGAAGAGGAAGAGTCATGTGGAGCAGAAAAGGAGCATGCTGTGAAATTATTTCAGTTCTCGTTGCTAATGATATAAGATGTTAGAGCTCTAGACTTTCTATGATGATGACACGTGCACTCAGATGTTGCTTCAAAATGTCAGATAGCCTGTTCTAATGAATGCTATGGGGGCTGATAAAGACTTTTAGCTATTATATCTCCCTGCCCTGTATATCTTAATCAAAACTGACTACATGTCAGGCATTCTTATTGGTTTGTCTTGTAAGGATACAGATATACCACCTGCCCTGTATTTGCAGCATACTGAATGAATTGTGTTGCAGATACAGATTAAGCTCAATTTATCCTACTGTGAAAGGTCTGGTGGAAACTTCTCCTTTGGTACTTAGAGTTCACGTGCAACTAGGAATATTTACATTTTGAAATAATATCTCAGAAGCCTATGCAATTGCATTTTGCTTAGACAGGAGAAATCTCTGTTGGTGTTTGAATGGATAGTGACAGAGCTTTCTTTTACTGTCGGAACTTCTTAATAATTCAGGGACCTTCAGAGCTAAGCGTCTATCGACAACATCTTCAGCATTAAACTTGCCTGAAAAAACAGAACAACACTTGAACTGGATAACTTTTTGATTATTTGCGTTATCCTGGAGGTAACTGTGAGGGAAATATGCCAAAGCTTTTTTCTTTTTTTAATGGTAAAGTTTTATTTATTTTTCCAATGTTTAGGTATGTCTTTCTGAGATATAATGCTTTCTTTCAGTAGCATTGATATACCTCCAAGCTCTGATCATGCATTTCCAGATTGGTATATTGTCACTACAGATCTCATCATGCTACTATTGATTTGCTATCTAGACTGAATTCAGTTTGTTTGACCAACTTTCTGATGTTTTATGTTTTCTATTTCTTTTCTTCAAGTAGATGATTGACAGAATTTGTGTAAAAGTGCAAGATCATCTCAACTCTTTAAGAAACTGTGGTGTGGATGCTGTACAGGAAGATGTCAAATCTGCAGAACGGCTTATGCGGGATGCTAAGAACTCCAAAACAGTAAGCCTTTCCCAGCATACTGGTAATACTGAGAGCAGTTCAGTGTGTGCTTGCTTTTGTCTTTTTGGGGAGTTAAAATAACAATCTGTCACAAAAGAGTATATGTTCAGATGATCAGCTGTGGGTAGTATTTAAAGTGACAAAATAACTCTAATTTATAAAGACTTTGATTTGGCAGAGGGATTTCTGCCTGTTCGTCCAGATTTGAAGACAAGTAGTGATGAGCCTACTTTCCGAAGATATTCATTCTGTCTTACAGCTCTTGCCAAATCTGTATCACCTTGGTGGAGCTTCTTGGGCAGGAGCGAACGGTTCACTCTCCAATCCAATCCAAGAGACACTTGAATCCATGGCTGGAGAAGTCACAAGGGTTGTGGATGAGCAACTTAAGGTCTGTGGATAGATGTGTTACCATCTCTCACTTGCAGAAAAAACTAAATCTGACATCTGTTGCTAACTACAAATGTGCCACACTTTTTTGTACTTCTCAATATAATTGTACATAAGCTATCTTTTCATTATTAGTTTCTTATAACTTTGTGCTTTATTATCTGGGTACTTGCCCAGTTGGAATGAAGAAAAATGCTTTAGAGTTTGCAGTAGGCAGAAGGAGCATATACTCTTTATTATCATCTCATTTTATCTTCTAGAAGGGGAAGACTTATCAATTGCTCCTTAGGCCCTTAATAAAGGCATCTCTCAAGCACCCTGAAAAGTCTCATGCCCTGGAGAAAAGTACTCACTAGTTAAGGTATTCCACTGGAGTGAAAGCTGCTTTTCTGTAGACTCCATTGCAGAATTTTTTTCCCAGTAACCACTTTTGAACCTGGTGCAGAATTTCCACTTTAACTGTTTGGTTTGGATAACTTGTATGTATTGAGAACACCCCAAGAATTAGTACAGGCAGCTTTACAGGAAATCTTTCCACAAGTTGCCTGTCAAACCTCAGTTCTTCAAATAGATGTCATTGATCTGTAAATATTCTGACCTGTGTGTTCAGTGAGCTGTTGCTCAGAAACTTCTACCTTCAATTATGTTAGATCTTACTATATAATAAGCAAGGAAGAGTCATCCATACAGTATGTGCAAAGCTATTAGTCCAGGAAGAAGTCAAGGTGGGGAAACTTTGGCAACTGTTGGGATCTGTATGGAAGCTGATGAATTTAAGAATATGGTTCTGAGGCAGTTCAGATCAACTTAAGTTTATGACTAAGATACTGTGCCTGTGTTTTGCTATATTTAAACTTACCGAAGAATTTGAAAGTGAAGGCTGAACTTGGGTTGAAACAACATGAAAATGCTTCAGTCAGTGGGAATATAATGAAGAACAATAATAATACCACATTACTAATTACTTTTTTGAAATTAAAAAAGTTAATGAGGAGGAAAATGGTGCTGAATTTTTAGTATTTTTCTCCCTTTCCCCATTATATGAAATAAGGTGAAGATTCTTTATCACTTTTTTAATTTCTGCAGACATGAAAGTGATTTATTCACAAGATTCTTCGCAGCGGAGCTTCTAGGCTATTACTGGGACAGGAATAGTCAGGTCAACCGTTCATGCAGGGGTCATGCACTTAAATAAGTCCTGTGAATTTTGGAGAGTCTTATAGAAGGGAGGAAAAAAAAAAGCCTCTTCAGCATTTGGAATGTTATTTATGTTATTTATAGTTCCTGGCGTAAGATTGAGTTAATGGGCCTTCCATTTATGCTTTTACACATTTACAGCAAAAGGCACTTTAGCTCAACCATTCTAACTTTTACATTTAGTTTTGATTTGTGTGGCGTTAAAGTTTAAGTGCCTTACAAGAAACTATAAAGTCATAATGCTCTTTGTATATTGTAACACTCATTTTTATTAATTTTATGCTCAAGGCTGAAAGGTTCTTCTTTAAGTTCTATGGTGTTGTACTTTGTGTGGAGGAGAAAATGTTGAACATGGATTAGGATTTTTTTTTTCCCTTAGTTGTTTAGATCAATTCAAAACATCATATGCAGTTTATTATTTGTAAAGATAAGGGAGCTCACATAATTACAATTGTTTTTGTAATTGTTGGGGGAAAAACGTCATGTGTGTTATAAGTGGAGTTTTGAATTTTAGCTTCCATAGCAACCAGAGCCTGATTCTAGAAAGAAATGTTTGGAAATTGGGTGAAATCAATGAATGCTCTTCAGGCAAATAAGAGATTTTTTTTTTTTTTTTTTTTTTTTTACCTCAAGGAAGGGAAGAGGGGGAAGAAAGAAGTTAGAATAAGGAAAAGCAACATCTTGGAGTGAGTTGAGTTGGCCAAAGGAGAAATTATAGGAAGGCCCTTCCTCGCATTTCTGTTCTCCTGCTGGTGTCACTGTGGACACACAGAACCCAGAGATGCTTTGTTTGATTGGCAAAGGCTCGAGGGAGAATCGTAGGCAAGACGAATGGTCCTTAGGCAAGAGAATATTGTTTTGTAAGGACAGGAGCACTTAACTTTGTCCTAAATTCTGTCCTAGTGCAAAGGATTTGTTGGCTTCATCACCGGTTCCATTTTTTTCTTTAGATATCATCATCCTCCAGTCCTTTTACTCACTGTGTCTTTCTCGTGAATGTTAATAGGCATTAATTGTGGGCAGGACATTGTTCTCTTCTTTCTGTACGTCTGCTGACTGGCACTTGTGGCCTTGTGACTGAAATGTTTGCCCCTCCACAGTCAGTATTGGTAGCTGTGAGTTTCCGTCACTGAAAGGATTTGGGTTGGAAGTAGGGGTTGGGGAAAGGTTTCTGTAGATATGATAATAGTCATGTGAAATCAACAGATGAAGTCTGCTACTGAAGAAATTATCTTCAATTGTGCACTTAAAGAAGTGATCCAAACTCCATTTAAGTTGCACATTCTCTGAGTATTTTGAGTAAAAGTAAATTTTGAAGCTTTCAGGTAGGGTCTTTAGTCTTTCCTCCTACTTCCCACTGACACCTTCACACAGCATTTTTTCACATGATCCATTTTGAAAGACCATGCTTAGACTGCAATTGTAATTCAACATAGCAAGTCTTTATAGCTTTTATGATTGTGATCCATCAGTAACTCTTGGGAGGCTGAGTGTGATTTTTCAAGGTAGACTACACAGTTGCACCAGTGAATGAATGCCATGGGAAAAAAAAATGCGTGTGTTGGAAATTCTCATTAGTAGTTTACCTGGCTCAGTTGTCTCTACCATTGAAGATTTTCGTCTTCCATGTGGATATGGCTGCAGGCGCTTGAAATTCTCTTCATTAGTGTCGTGGCCCCAGAATCTGCTTGGGGATTGAAGGAGGGAGTGTGGGAGCAGTCCTTAGAGTGCAGGGAGCTTGGGAACCCAGAAACAAGCTCCATATTAGCTATAGTGGCAGTTGTCCCTTATACCTGTAAATCAAAGGATATAAAGATCAGACTTCCCTGGATGTTGTGGCTGCTTCATGCTGCTGTGTTGTCCTTGTGTATCTACACTTAAAAATCAGTCAATTAAGAGCCACAGACTGAAAGATGCTGCTTTGAATCATTAAAATTATCACACAGTAATGGCGGTTTTGTTTCTTACTCGGTATCTACATACACCATCAGCAGGGGAGACCTTATTTTAATAAAAAGAAAGTTGAGGGAGTTGGAGGGTTACATGGTCCTGTTTCTGGAGTGTGTATGCTTTTCTTCTGTCCTGGTTTAGGGTTTTGATCAGTTGTTAAAAAAAGAATAGAAATTGTTGACTGCACCTAAGGTTCACTGTGGACTTCCATGTATGTAAATGAGATCCATATATTAAAGGTTTGTATGCCCACTGCAAATCATACTTGTAGCTACTTCTTAATATTTGGCTAGTATATCCCAGCCCTGTACAGCATGCCAAGTTCTCATGAATCTCCTTTCTTCATATACTGATGCCTCTTACAAATTGGCAGGTCTGGAGCATTGATGAAAATTGCTGATTCAGGGCACAGTTTAGAGCAAAGGCAGCTGCAGCAGAGCATCCACTGCTTCTCCAGCATGCAGAGGCAGCAGTGGTGGGTGCACAAGGGAAGCTAATTTATTGTTCTGACAGTTAAACACAGAGATGTAAATGTTTCATATTTGAAAAGGCAAACAAGTACAGTTGTAGGTCATTTTCAAAACAAGTATGTTGCTCCTCCTTTATTTTGTAAAATGCCTTTTAGATTGCAGCTGAATTGCAAGATGGATTGGATCTTAGGAAGAAAAATTATAAAAAATTAGCAGTCTAAAGGCGTCATAGTGCTATGCACCAGAATAATGCTGCGATCTTCCAGCTAATGAAAATCTCAATACCTGATGTTAGCTTTTGCTTACTGTGCTGCAGACGCTCCTTGAGTCTATGGTGGATGCAGCAGAAAACCTTTGCCCAAATGTAATGAAGAAAGCTCGCATCCGTGAAGACCTGATTGACGCTAGCACTGAGAAGATTTCCATCCCACGCACTTTCGTGAAAAATGTCCTCTTGGAGCAATCTGGAATTGATATCCTCAATAAAATTAGGTACTTTTAAAAGACTAAGCAAACAGAATTGGCTATAGAATTTGGATTTTGGGTTGCGTGTCTGTGTGTCTGTGTAGTGAAAGATTTTTTTTGAATGCTTTCGTGACTCACAAGAAACTATATTAAGGCATTCAAAGAGCAGGAAATTGTCCTACAGGTCTGGTGAACTTAGTTCAGGAGATTCAAATATTTGGAATCTCCAGGGATGTTAACTTGATCATTAAGGCATGTGCTTCTGTTTTATTTAGTAAGAGTTTTGGTTTATGGTACACAAATAACATTTTTATGACTTGATACTTTTTTTAAAACCTATTTATGTTCTCAGGTAACAGTGAATTACTGTAATAGAAGGAAATTGCACTTACTTGCTTTGAGTGTTAACAGTGCTTTGTCTGTTGCTGCATTTGGTCTTGTCCTGTAGCTGTAGCAATCACTTTAAAACTTTTTGTTTGCGTGGGAGTTGTGCACAGCAGACAGACATACTTAAAAAATGGAAACTTGGCAATTCAAACCACAAACCTGGAGCGGAAACAGTTACCTTAAACAACTCTTACTTCACCCTTTTAAAAAAGGGGAAAAAAAAAAAAAAAGAGGCTTTTACCTGACCTTTTACTGCATTTTTTTTTTTAAATTACATATATACCAGGGAATATATTTATGCAGTATAATGTAGTTGACCTGTACTTAAACCTTTGCAGTTGCCATCATTTGGCTAAGGAATCCTTTCTGCTTGATGGAAAAGCATGTCATTTTGCATTGTGATGTTAATATCTGTGCAGAAGAAGAAAATAGTAAGACTTAGAAATTAGTTTTGCAGAGTGCAGCAAAACTGGCAGAAAAAGGTGTTAAAGACTTTAGCTATGCCTTCGGAGTGTTTAAAATGGTTCAGGGAGTAAGTTTTCTTCACTTCAGTCCAATCAAACAAATCTTGACCCTGAGACAATAATAGTGTTCCTTCCACCTGTAGAAGCTGCAACTGTCAGTGAGGTGAGGGTGCCGCACTGTCACCCTGCCTGCCTTATATTATTTGAAATTAATGTATAGGTAACTGAGGGAAATCCTTTACTCTCACTCTCTTCTCACCGTGGCTTGGCCACCATTCTGCCTCCCTCCCTATGAATTGCATTGCCTTTCCAAGGAGTTTCTTACCTTTTTCCCAGGCTTTCTGCAACAGTAGTGCTAGCCCCAGATAGAAATAGCTTTGTTAGTCCAACACAACTCAGTCCAGACATAAAAACCTTAAAACAAAATCATGGTGCTTGCTGGCAGGCGTCAGGTGAAGCAGCTGGCCTTGAAACTGTAGAGGCAGGAGAGATGGAGCTTTGGGCTGCATCTCAGGCATATGTGCTTGTCAGCTGCACATCAGCTGCACCCCACAGCCTGGGCCTTTCGTGCTGTGGCCAAAGACAGGACCCTAAGGGAGCAATTCAAGGTACACATTTCCTTGATAGGAAGTTACCAGCGAAACCTCAATTCCGTGTACAGGTTGTGTTGGCGTTCCACGTACATCTGTGTAATGGCAATGGCTGACGTGGAGTTCTTGAGACAGAAAGTGGCTACCTAGAGCAAAAAGAGGAAGCAAAGTTGTGATGGCAAAGGCTGGAGAACCAGCATTGGACAGTTGTCTGTCAGCTGGCAGACAAACACAAAAAAGAGTTGAGGAAGTAAGTGGATTGTAGTTGTTCAGTGTAGTAGTGTTAAACAGGCAGCACTGTCCCAATCCCATTCATCTGAGGTTCCTGTTTCTCTGACTTCAGTGGCAGAGTGTTCCTTACTGAGTTTCACATGTGGTTTTTATTCAGCTCTCTTGCCCAGATGTTTTCATTTCAGCTCTTAGAAAAATGTTAGAAGCAGGTTAAATATGGTACAGAGGGCTCTTGTGTTTATTGTGTGATTCATGAGTTTATTTCTGAAACCTGCAGTCATGTATCCTGACACCCTCTAATGTTTTACTTCAAATAAAGTGACAGGACTGTGGATAATTGTCACACTGCTGAACAGTAATAAAGACAAAATTCTCCTGCATGAATTAAAAATCTCTGTCTCATTTTTAATCCTCACACAGTGAAGTAAAGCTGACAGTGGCTTCTTTCCTGTCTGACCGAGTTGTAGATGAGATCCTGGACGCACTTTCCAATTGCCATCACAAACTGGTGAGTATTCGCGTGGTTGATATCTGAATGTGCTGGGTATCTTAACAATGCCACTTACATTCATAAGTTGTTCAGTTTCTCCTTAGCACAGCTCTATTTTGAAATTGGTCTTACTTTCATTGGCATCACTGACATAATTTGAAATATGATGATGGGACTATTGCCTCTTCGCTTTAAGGAAGATACAACCTTGGAAGAGGCTGCATTATATATTTGTCCTATTATCTTTTCCACTACTGTCAGATCTAAAACTAAAAATGCCATCAGGATGCAACAGTGAGTCATCAGTTAAGAACAGTGTCAGTGCTTGTCCTGGTGAGATGATAAGGGTTGGTTGCTCATGAAATGAGAGGTAAAATTGCATTCTTTAGAGGAGGGGCTGCTGAGACCTTGTTCCCAGAATGAGTACCTCTTGAGGCTACCTCAGAAACGTAGGTGTCAAATTTGAAGAGAAAGGGGTAGAAACGTAGGAAAGGAAACAGTTTGTTATTTGAAGGTGCTGAGCTGTCAGGAGGCACG
The DNA here is from genome assembly GCF_947461875.1 of Haliaeetus albicilla. NCBI lineage: Eukaryota > Metazoa > Chordata > Aves > Accipitriformes > Accipitridae > Haliaeetus > Haliaeetus albicilla. The sequence continues at coordinate 11,023,506 of NC_091485.1, read as the reverse complement.
GTTATTTATTATGAAGGTACTTGCTTCATCAAGAGAAGAAGAAATAAACAACTGTGTATCCAGAGAAAAACATATTTCTTTCTAATGCAGTGGACCTCTGTAGGTCAAATCCAGTACTGTTTTTTTAAAGAAGCCAGGGGGTGGTCATTCTCCTGATTGAAATTGCTCTTCATTTCTAGTGGAAATTTCTCTGGCTTCATCTTGCAGTCATGAATTTTTTCAGATGCTTTTCCCCACAAGATGAGGGAACCATATATATTTTTCTCTATTTCCTCTCCATGAAGTCCTCATACACAGAAAACAAATCACGCTTTCCCCCCCCGCCCTTTTTTTTCTTTCTTTTTTCTTTTTTCTTTTTTCTTCTTTTTTCTTTTTTCTTTTTTCTTCTTTTTTCTTTTTTCTTTTTATTCTTTTTTTCTTTTTTTTCTCTTTTTTTTTCCTTTTTTTTAATAAATTAAAAGACTGGGTTATTTGAGGGTACATCTTCATGATAGAGAGCAGCACTGTGTAAAGATACAACCTCTGGTCTCAGGAGCTATGCAGCAGCATCAGTCTGCTGTGTGAGTGGCTACTTTAATTAGCTCCAGTTGGTCCTGGAGCAGGCTCAGCTGGCATGAGTAGTGGGCCGTTTCTCTCCGGTGGTATTGCACAACTTGGACAACTCTTGCAAAGTAAGTCATTTTGTCCAGCCTTTGAGTCACTTCAGTAACAATTCTCTGCACTTTCTCCAGCTGTTTTAAAAGCCTCTTTCAAAGTTATGGTCCCCAGAACCAGACAGACTATTCCAATGTTTTAACCAACACCATATATAGGAGTGAAATTGTTTTTCTCCTCACGTTCCTTACTCCTCGTATTTATATAACCAAGGAGATAAGAATTCCTTCCTTTTGTCAGAGATTCAGTGGTAGCTCATTTTCAGGACTGGGTTTGCTAGATCTCCCTCCCAGTAATCACTTCTGGATGCTTGACACTTCATGCTTTTCAGGATTGTGTCCATAGGTAATTGCCAGTGCTTTTAGTTCCTAGGAATGATTGCCTGTACATTTTCTTTGAGTTGATTTACTTTGTGATCCATTTTGGCCTGCATTAGTAACACGTCCCTTTCACTGTTTAACTCTCCTATGTTTGTTACCTGCAGATTATTTCAGATAGTATAGCACTGATGAAAACACTGAAGAGTGGGAATCTCAAAAATGCTGGTAGAGGAACTCGTGTCTAATTTGTCAGTGTTATTCTTCAACTGACAGCTGCAATCTGAGAGCTGGCAGCTAGTTAATACAGCAAAGATTAAATGCACTGATAGACTTCTGTGCCAGCTCCTTCAACTGGAGTGTCACGTACTACTAATTCAGCCACCTACAAATGTCTGTGTATGTTGCATTGACATAGCAGTGTTTGAGGCAAATTTGAAAAATAAACGTTGTTCAACAAGACCTGAGTTTGCCTAATGGGATGACGATTAGCGTTAATTATTATTCTAGCCATTTTAGTGTGATTAAAGATAAATTCATAACAGCTTTCCAGTTGTTTTTCCTGAGTAGACACTATGCTAAGTGAGCTATAATTGACTCAGGTCATCTGTTTACCCTTTTGATGGTTAACAAAACTACAATCCACTGGTTGTCCAGAGTCGTGCTGATGTTAAGCGGTGGACTACAGCTCTCTGTAGCTGCCTCTTTGAAGGCTTCTGTGACTAACTGATTTGGGCCAGCTGATCTTCAAATACTTGCTTTTAGCAGATGTTACTGAATTTTCTCTTCAGTTACCAACAGAACTAGAAAATACTTCATCATTTTCCTGACAACGTGAACCCACTCCATTCCAAATACAATCTAGGGTGGTTTATATAACTTTCTCTGTGTACTTCTTAGTAACCATTTTTGCTATGCAGGTCTAAAAATGGATTTTATTATTGTTAGAGTTTTTCCTCTCTGATACTTTAGAAAGATATATCTTATACCATAGATCTATCAATGATGATTTTTTTTCTTTTTATGGTAACCCATACCTATTTCTTCAGTGAAACAGAGCTGAGGTATTTAACAAAGCTGTCCTGTTTTTTGAATAGCAGGTGTTAACATTTTGGCCATCTAATAAATATGAAAATTATATTAGCTGAAATGGTACATGTCTTTGTGTTATTTAACTTAAAACAAAAGGTACAGGACAAAGCTTCTCTTCCACCCTTTTATTTTCTTTATAATAAAGGTAGAACAAATGCTGAGCAAGCCCTATAATACATAAGTCAGAAGTGGGATGGCTTTTTATCTGACCTTTTTCCTTTTCTTTTTTCCTGTTAGACTTTCTCCCTTCCTTCTTAGAATGTGTGATGAAAGGGGTTTTCCATCCGAAAAACCTAAAAAAACAAACCCAAAACAAAACAAACCCTGTGCAACGATTTAACACTCATGACTGAGCTTGGTCTTCTAGGATCTGTGATCACTTAAGTTCTGTAAGCTTTCTGGTTGGGTTTGGTTTGCCTTTTTTAACAGTTTGGTTGACGTGCTCCTGTCTTTATCCTTGTCACCAGGCTGACCATTTGACCAGACGTGGCAAACCACTTCCACAGCAAGAATCACTGGAAATTGAGTTAGCTGAAGAAAAACCAGCTAAACGCTCTGTCATCACAGTTGAGGAGCTGACAGAGATAGAACGTTTGGAGGATCTGGACACTTGTATGGTAAGACACATTCCTCAGCCCATTTGGTTAAGCATGCAAGTAACTGGAAGAAAAATGTTTTTCAAAATGTCATTTGGCAATTTCATGGTATCAGGAAACTGAAATTAGGAATTGGCTTCTAGAGAAAATAGAAAAAATAAATGTTAGCTTGTTAACATTTTGTCTCAGTTGCATATTGCTGTTCAGCAAAGGAAAAGCTTTTCCCTTTTCTGCACTTATCCTTTCCTGGTACCTATTCAAGGGCCCTCACCTTGCATAGATTGCTACAATCAAGCTAATACAATAAACATCTCTTCCACTGGCCACAGTTTCACAGAGATTCAGTTGCAGTAATAAATTTGATCATGCTATCCTTTGACAACATGCTGCTTTCTGCCTTTGTCTTCATTCTACTTGACATGGATTCCTCTGAACAAAAAATACTTCTGCGTGGAAGTTATATTATTGACCATGAACAGAAGTTGATTATTATTTTTTTTTTTCTAATTAGCTTTTAAATGTATGGAAGAAATCTTAAAACCTTGAGACTGGGCTGCAAGTGATCCTAGAGGGCAAGCTTTTCAAAAGTAATTGAGTTAGGCGTGTGAGATGCAGTTAAATGCTGAACATAAATCACTGAAGCACCTTATAAAATCCCATGTGTGACTTTTATTGTAAAGATGGTTCTGTGCCATTTCATGATTATTTGAGATGTAAATCCACAGAATTACAAATAAATGGGTTGCTAACTGTTTTCAACCTCAAATTCCCCTCCACCCAGCTCAGTCTGTTGAGGAACTCTCAGTGGACAGGAACTTCAGGGAGCACTTCTCTATTACAACTTAGTCTAATAGGTGGTCACTGCTGCAAGGGATGGGCTTTCTCCTCTGCCCTCCTACCTGGCTCATTGGCCATGTGCTTAAAGCACAGGAAGCGAAACGGGCAGAAAAATTGATTGCATCTTTTTGTAGAAGAAGTTTTGTTGGTTCAGCTCCCTGAACAGACGTACTGCAGAGTCAGCCAAGTACAGCTCAGGAGAAGGAGCAGCAAGGTTGCTGCTTTCTGCAGCAGCTATCTGTTGGTCTCACTTAGCTATAAAACAAAAACACACCTTCACTGGAAATACCAGCTTAAAATAGTTCTCTCTCCCTTCCAAATCTCCTTCTTCACCAAGATTTGATTAGATGCAACATTTGTCTGAACATCACAAATTCCTGAGGCATGTGGTTGTTCATGGCATCATCTGGCTCATTGCTGATACTGTCAAGTTCTAGAAGCTTTCTGTAGCCAACATTCAATAATCATTTTGAGCCCTAAATCCTATGGGAGAGAGACGTGCCAGTTAAATATGTGGCATCTGAACACTGTACCTGTAAGTTAGTTTTTGTATGCTGGCTTCATATATAGAAAAATAAGCTAAGCGCTCATTTTGACACCCCACCCTCCCCCTTTAAATTTATTCTTGCACCCTGTTAAGAATAATAATACTGGAAATATAAAAAATAGCTCCTGTCTTTATCTCATATCACCATGGTTATATGAAAGGATCATATTGCTGTGCTGTTATCTTTCACTTTGGTCATACTAAAATAATGGAAATGTGATGATGCTTACACTCTTTAAAAGATGCATTAGATGCTAACTGTACTTATCTTCAGAAGTGTTTATATGTCTCTTCATTCCTCTCATTCCCTTCATCTTGCACAGAGATTCAAATACCTTTGTGACCCAGATTCTCATCAGCGTCTAATTTCTGAAAAGAATGAAGCATCAAATAAACACAAGGCAGTAATCGTAGTCAGTGCTAAAGAATCCACTTACTAAAAACTGTAATCCATTTATAAGAACTGCTTTTTGCATCCTGGGTGCAAGTGATATTGGTTGCTGTTGTAAAAATAGATAGGTAAATAGATAGCCCCAAGAGGCTGAGTAATAGGGGGATTTTTACTGAGCTATTGTTCTTACCGTGTTTTTGCAACTAAAAGCATAAGAATGGATTTCTTGCATCTTCTGGATGGAGTTAGTAACTTCAAAGATAGTGCTTTCCAAGTGATGTATTTTAGCTGTGGAAAATCCTATGGATTTTACATTCTGTCTTGGAAAAATTAACCTGATTTGCGGTGTCATACAGATATTTATGTGGAAATGAGGAACCTTCTGAAAGGGGCATCAGTGAATGCTTTGTGAGCTGGTCAGTGCAGGAAACGCTTATGTTGCTGAAAGATTTTACTAGATAGAGAAGCATATGGTTTTATGAACTATAGCTATGAACCTAATTTCCTTTGATTATTTTTAATCTTAAATGAGAAATAGCTCTTTAGATCCAACTTCCAAAATGGCATTAGTCTGGAACGATGCCTTGTTTAGCCATTGGAAATCCCTAAGCGTTATGAAACGTGATGATAAAACAGATGTGAGCCTTGCGAGTAGATGATGCACCTGGCTGTGTATTCTGCAAACTTCGAACCTGAAGCCTTGAACTGCAGCTTGGTGGTGTGCATGTTTGGGAGCCTAATCTCCTATTGCCAAAAGAATATGGAACGTGGGATGAGGCTGATCGTGTTGCTGGGATGCCAGGAAGAACTCGCCTTTTCTAAGTTCTGTCTATCAGTTTGCTCCAGCTAGTTGTCAAGATGCCTGGGGAGGAAGAGATTTTGGTCTTACAGAAGAGGCACTGAGCTTGGACCACTGTTTTGGGGGGAGCTGCTTTTTTTCCATTTGCAAAACTGGATTCATTTTGCAAACCCATTATTTCAGCAAGCCTGTTCTCTTCGCTCTTGTTTTCTCCAGTAAGCCTATCGAGGATCAATATTCTGGCTGAGGCAATGTGTACAACAATGTGTTGTTCACCAGCCTCCCTTGAAGCTGTATTTGAACAACCTGGGGAAAAACTGGATCCAGGTTCAGTTTTGACTCTCTGCTTACAGATAGATTATATAGCACTGAAGCTAGGTGAATGACTATGAGTTGAGGTAAATGTATTTGTAATAAAATGCTTATGAGCTATTTGTTCTTATACGTGGATTGAAAGTGGAAGACAGGAAGGTTTGTTTATAAAAGTTGGACTGGCAGCACAGGGATCTGAAACCTCCAGTGAAGGAGCGAACAAACGGGCACTGGTGTGTTTCACAGCCTGCCCACCTATTCTCAAGCAGGACGCAGACTGGCTGTGGCTGGGGGGATTTTCCTGCCAGAGTAGAGAGTTGCCATCCATCCACTTTGAAGTTTGATATGTATAAACACCACAGACAAGACAGAAGGAAATATCATGAATAGGCCCATGAAATGCACCACTGAAAAAGAGATTTTTAAATATCATTTCTGGTATTTTTTGTTGTCGGAATTAGAACTTACTAAATACCAAACTGTACAGTTAAAGCTTATTAGCTTCAACTTAGGATATGATTCTCATCCCGCCTTTAATGGTGGCCTAAGAGTCCATAATATGAAAAATTTGTCAATCATACCAGAATTTGCTGTCTGTTATATGAGTTCTGAAGAACGCTAGAAGCGATTGAGTGGTCCAGCATAGGACGTGATAGCTGGAACGTTATGGGCCCGAGAGTTTCTGATCTCCCTGAGCTGCAGTACAGTAAATTAATGCTTCCCTAATCTACAGCTGTCTTAGTTGTCTACATTTAATTAGAGCTGCATTGATGGTAATAAGTCATTGGATAAAAGTTGCATGCAAGTAAGATGGAAAGAAAAATCTTTATGCAGAAAATTAGTTACTATTCTCAGATTAAAGGAAAAACCATGGCCTGCTTTTCAGCGCTTAGACTCAATCATGAATTAACTTCATAAAATAGTGTGGTTTCTCTAAATTTTTCTGTGCATATGTGATGAGAGTCACATTTCAAACTAATGCATACATTTTAAAACTACATAAAGCACCCTTTTTTACTGAGATTGAGTATCATGTATCTTGGTATGTGTAATTGTGTAGGTAGATACTAACTGGTTTAATTTTGCATAATGCTTTTAGTTGTACTTTATTCTTTCATAGCCGTTAGTTCTTTGCAGAAGTAAGAGAATTAAATAGTGCTCAACTCCCCACCAAAAGGTAAAGGAGCATCTTTGTTAGATTATGTTTAAGAGTTCTGTTCTAAAGCTTTTTTTTTTTAATCTATTTGAATGTTAGTTTGGCTTCCAGAATACTAAATGGAGATCACCAGAGTTGAGCCACTATTTAAATAAAAGTTTTGAGAGAAATAGCTTTTTTACTAGAAATCCATGTACTCATCATCTTTAAAATATACATTTCAGCAATAAAATTTTATTACTATGGGTAGTAACAAGCATACAGCCAGGATAAGTATTGTTTTTAGAGCACAGAAGAGGTTATTTGCATTATGAGGGGGTATGGTAGGAAATAGTTTGAAACATGTAAAGGAATTGTAGGTTGTAATACACAAGTATGCTTGTAAATCTTCTTTAAAGCATGTCAGAGTAAGATTGAAATGCTTGGATGGTAAATTATGTGTTTGCAAAAATGCTTGTAGCTAATAGAAAAGGACTGCCTGTGATGAATATTGTATCTTAGCCATTTCTCATCTATTTCTAATTTTAACCATAGAGATGGTTCTATGACTTTAATGGAGGAAAGATTAAAAAAAAAATCCCATGAGCAATATATTAATGTTTTAGTCTTTATTGAACAATAGATTTCACCTGTACAGTAGAGGAGAAGATTTGCAGAAGTAGCAGAACACTTGTAGATTGGTGGTGTATGTTTTTTCCTGGGAGTGTACTAACTAACTATTGTCAAAAAATTAGCAGATTAGTCCAGTATCCAGGTGAAGACTTATGAACCTGTGGGTTCTGAAAGACAGGGAGTGCATGGACCTCGTTTTTTTCAGAGAAAAGGGAGAAATTGCACTTACCACACCAGGATTAAATTTATTTTTTTTAAAAAAGAAAACTCATAAAACACCACCTGAAAGTTTTTTCTCTCCCCAGCCCCTCATCCAGAACAAATTAGAATTAAAACAACAGAAACCCCTTCAGTTGCTTTCACTGGAGGAAGGAGAAAATCATGGTACAGACTCATGTACATGTGCACTGATACTGTAGGGAGAAAAAATAAAGTAGAGATTCTCTGGTATGCCCTGACATACTACCACATCTGATTCTTGTTGCTCTCTGTTTACCTGCAGCAGAATTGTCTCAGGCAGAGATAGTCAGCTTTTTGGATGAAAGACTGAACACCTACTGTAATAAAACCCCAGTTCTTGTTGGACTCTATGTGTTCTCCTGTGCTATAAATAAAGCTCTAGCTCTGCGACTGGCTTAATCCAGCAAAAATCATTGGTCTTGCTGAAAAGAGCATTTCCACTTTCCCCGGTACACAGCGCATTCTTTCCTGCCCACACCCTCACACCTGTACTGGTGTTCACACAGCCTCACTACAAACTGGGTGTGGGAATCGATTCAGCTGAAAATTAAGCTTTTTACAGAGGATTTCTCTCCCAGGTTAGTTTACAGACTGACTAGTCCTCTGGTTGAATTCACAAAACAAATCCTGAGCAGCAGGAAGAAGCAGGCAGGGATGACAGCAAAGGCAGCAGCCTGGATGAATGCCGGATTAAATTGATTGTGACACTTGAGTTTCTCTCTTGTATGCATTAGCAGAAATAGGCCTTTGATGTGTAGTAAATACAGCACTCTGTGGGAAGCTAGGAATTGGCATTATGGTATGTGAGAGTATTCTTGGCTTCTGAAAAGGCTCCATCACAGGCATGTGAGCAAATCTACTTCAGTGGGAGTCCAGTAATATTTCTGGCTCACCCCGAATTAGGACAGTTTATGAAAACATCACCAGGAGGGGCAGAGCACAGTGCCCGCATGCTCCCTAAGCCCTTCCCTACCCACGCAGTGCTGTGCCTGAGAAAGTACGAGACAAAGGGAGACGGTGCGACAATTTTGCAGAACCTGTTTATTTGCAAGTTGTGTGTTTATATGTTAGCCTCACCATTAGTATTGTGATTACATTAATTTTAATTGTGGATATTTGTTACCTAACTTTTCCTGGGTTCCTTTATATATAGTTTTGCAGCATTCTCACTGCCCTTAGAGGTCCTTGTCTGTGTTTATTCAATGATTGTTACATGTATAGACTACAGGCTACAGTCTCTTCCAGGCTCATGAGGGGCTATGTGTTCCCAGCTGAAACACTTTAAAAGAAACCTGGCTTTCAATGTCTTTTCCGTGGTCTCCGAGTGGAAGGAGGTGATGGGTAATTGATACGTAGTATGTCTTTCTTAAACCAACTGAGATTTCTTAGTCAGAGTTCAAAGCTGTTTCTCGTTATCTAGGGTACATTATTGGCACAATATGAAGTAAATGAAGAATGTGCTAAACTGCTTCTAGAAACAGCACTGCACGCTTGGTGAAGAAAAAAAGTAGTGTAAAATTGGAGACTTTTCTGCTTAGGTTAAAATGGGAATTGTGAAGTGCAGCTGCTGGGTATTCTGTTTGCATGGTGGCACTTCTGTATCAGGAGCTTGTCTTCGCATAATGCTGATGATTTGTTTTACCTTGGTAGACCCAGACTTGTATTTGGGGTGGAGGGGAGGGTGTGTAGTTAAATCCTTTGTGGCAGTAGGTGTCGTACTGATACTGAGTTTCCATCATTTTACTTCACCTGTCGTGAAAAAGCCACGTCGAAAGGAGAGTTCAGTAACAAAGCACCCACTGAAACACTGGTCTTGAGAGTTTAACTTCTGTGCAGTGGCTTTAAGAGGGAGTTCACTGCTGAGAAGTTAGCCTGTGGCAGACAGAAAGGTCTTGAATATGTAGCTGTGCGGTCTATAGGTAGCGTCAGCCCTGGCTGCTGAGTCCCACCATTTGCCGCTCTGCTAGCAAGAATTCGAATGCCTAGGCTGAAGGCAGAGTCATCTCAGCAGGCACCAGCTGGCCGTTGCAGGCTCTAGCCTGCTGGTGGGCACCCGTCCACCACTTGGTGAGAGAGGTGACTATCTGGGTCACCTGGGTTTGCTTGCCCTGCCAGCCAGCAGCAGGGATCACCCAAGTGCCCGCTCACTTCAGAAAAAGTGGACAGGTTATGAGGACAAAGCCCCCGTGCACGGGCTGGATCAGGGGGCACGTGTGTGATCCCTTTTGCCAGCAGAGCTGTGGAGTCCGATGATGTTCAGCACAAATAGATACAGAATTCATCTTTCTACAGTCTCTGTTCATAAGAACCTGCTGATTATTTCCCATGACAAATTAGCAAGAGCTCCTTTGGAGGAGTTCTTGCCAAAATCTAGACTCTGTAACCTTTGGCAGAGGGACAAAGCAAATACCATGAGAATAACCTCTAACAGTGCTGTTTCTGTAGCACGCATCTGTCTGTAGCCATAATGCTTCTTGATTCAATTAATATCTGGCAAGTTGACCTTCTTAAGTGGTTGAGGAGTTTTCTCTCTAGGTTGCATGGTCCTTTCTGCTGCTTTTGATTCTTCCAGCGTCTCAAATAAATAACCTGGCATGAGTTAGTTATCTGTGTTATATGGGGGAGTCTTGTTTATTCTGAAATCTGGAAAGCCTACTGAAAATAGCACATGCAGAAGTCTGTCCCACTGAGAGTGCTTCATGGTTCTCGCTTCACCCAGAAGAACAGGAGGCTTGTGATTTTTTTGCTCTGCAAAACCGATACCTCATATTGCAGGGATAAAGAATAGCTGCTCACAGGAAGAGGGGAGAGGAAGTCTGTGCTAGGGCAGTCAGTTATAGAGTACCATTAGATTTTGCTATATTTTGTCAAGGAAAAGGAGGTTAGGATGAGCTGTGTTACTGGAATAGAAACTTTGAAATAAATAAATAAATGAAGTCAAGAGTACCTAGTGCCAAAAGGCTAGAAGACAGCTTTCAAGTCATCAAATGTAATCCCTGCTATCGCTGACAACTGCATCACACAATCCTATTCATAAATTTATCAGGCTTCCTTTCAAAACATCTCTCTCTCAGACTAGAGGAGAACTTAGAGGTAAATAGATTCTTTCTTTTCATTCTGTACTTTTTAGCAGTGGGCCATTTCCAATATCATGGTATTTAGGTACTCCAGGGGAAATTTGTGTCCATACTCTCTGAGAAATTGCAGAATCCAGTGCCTTCTTGCCAGTCAGCACTTAATTCCACGCTTGCAGGTGAGCAGTCCTGCTTTGAAGGGTAGGCATCTTCTTCTTCTGTCATGGTATTTCTGTCCTTCCTAGGCTCATGTTCTGCCCCATGACAGTATGACCAAGCACCGTTATTTGAATCATGTATCACACTTAGGTGCTGGCACTCCATAGACCTGCCTTTGAGTTTTGCCATCCTCTCTTGGGTAATTATGATAGACCCTTTTGATCAGTTTGTTTGAGAGAAAAAAAATCAAAGACTCAAGAATTTCTGTTTCCCATGCAGGGTCTTAGACTATTTGCTAGTTGCCTATCAAGATACCTCCTGGTTTTAATAGGGAGATATCTTGAAACAGTAGTTCCTGACAGGACTTAAAATTCAGAAGGTTGGGTTGTTGGGGTTTTTTTAATGTTGGAGTTCACAAAGTATATTGCAAAGTGTCTGAGGGATATAAAGATTTGCTGTGTGTGCTGGAAAGATGTCTGAAACAAACTTCAATGAGAAAAGAGCAGCAGCTCAAGTATGCCTGGGTTTTCAAGGTTTTCAAGTTCTAACTTCCCATCATAATTCTGAGCAGGGAGGCTACTAGTCCACTTCCCCATCCAGGGCAAACGTATCTGATTCACTGTGGTGAGTCTCCCTGTAGCATTTCTCCTTTGAAATGTCACTGCTTCAGTGCAAATGATGCATCACCTGCCCCCAAAGGGTTTAATGATGGTGGGAAGATGACTGGTTGTTTTTGCCTGAATGACTCCTTACCCTTTTGGTAGCTGTTCACTTCAGGTTGTCAGAAGAAAGGAGAGATGCAGAAGTTGTGTTGGTTCTCAGTCCCGGGAGGCTGTAGGGCAGGCAGATACAACAGTTCCTCTTCATAAAATCATAGAAGGGTTTGGGTTGGAAGGGACCTTTAAAGATCATATACTCCCCCCCCCGCCATGGGCAGGGACGTGTTTCAGTAGATCAGGTTGCTCAAAGCCCCATCCCACCTGACTTTGAACACTTCCATTCAGGAGTACCTTGCCTCAAATTTGCTTTAGTGATGTTATTGCCCAGGGCACCTGATACATATGGTAGCTGTCTTTACAGAACTAAGGATATCTTAAATAGCTGTCCACCCCTCCATATTTGCTGAGGTTAAGAGCTTTTTCTTCTTACTATATGGAAGTTTAGGTCATGAACAAAGTAATGTTTACATCAGTGTTTGCCAGCTGAAAGTAATGAACAACCACAAGCAAGCGGGTTGTGGTGGCTTAAAGGGATAGTTCTGACTGCAGCTGCTCTCTGATGACCTGCAGCAGCTCTCTGTTCTACACTTAGTTTTTAACTAAAATAAATCGGTTGGAACTATCCTCTTTGTTCATCTTAAAGCCCAGCTGCTGTAGAAGATGCTGCTAGCCTCTTCATGAGCAAGTAGAAAACAGAACTGATGATACGGAGAATTGCTTTTTCTCTTGCAGGTGGTAGTTGCAGGCAGAGTTCCTTGCAGGATACTCATTCAGAACATGAAGTAAAAGATTCAGTTTAATAGTTTTAGGAACTGCTCAGTTTAATTCATGCATCTGTTTGTTTACTCTTCACAATAAAAGCTTTGGAGATTTGTATGCAGGAATATTTATCAGCAGGAATTCTACATGACTTGAGAGACGCAAGTGCAGAATTATTAGTTGAAAGAATGTATTGAAGTACTTGGTGAAATATCATAGAGTACATGCGCCACGTCTCAGCAAGTAGAAAAGCAAAGGTTCCTTGGCTGGTAAAATGAAACAAGCTCAAGGGCAAATCTATTGAGCTTATCTTAGTGCAGCACTACTCCTTTTCTTTCAGAAGATGTTGCTGTACAAAGTAATTCTAAAGGTCAGGCTGGTTTAGATGAAACTGATTGAATTAATTCTGAACCACAGCTAGTTTTCTAGAAATTCAGCTCTTGAGGAAGGGAAGGAAATAAACATACACACCTTAAATTCACATATGGATTATTTGTATGCCGTATTTATTTACAGTATCTATATTTATATATAGTATTTCTATATAGAGGACAGAACTCTGAAATATAAGGTCAGGACTAGATCCTCTGCTGGTGTAAAAATGTGTAGCCACCACATTCAGGACAGCTGTATCAACAAATAGCAGCCTATCACAGCTTGGCTTTGGTTTCTGAATGATGCGTTAGTGGCTTTGCTCTCCTGTCTCTTGTAAAATACTCCATTAGCTGTCATGGATTTTAGCATTGCATTTCACTTTTGAAGGACAGTGGCACTCGAGGGGAAGATTCTAAGGATGGTGATTCAGGTTACTGTCGTTGCTAGTGGGAAGTACATAGCTAAATTTCTGCAAGCCCTGCTGAGGGTTTTACCCTGCAAATCATGTTATAAAATCTTCATAGTTGAAGTAAGCAATAGGAAATTTCTAGTTTCAAAGGCTTTCTGTACAGATGGTGAGACACTTGTGTGTCCAAAGATTCATCTGCAAAAAGGCAAAGTTGGTCAATTTACTGCTCTGATTTATAAAGAATACCTGAAGTTTGGGGTGGTTTTTTCTTTTTTTTAAATGAGAAAACAGACATGTGACATCTCTGTCAAAGGTAAGTAGGAGACTAGAAGAAGCATGGGAAATGTCAATTGACTTGAAATGGTGTCGTGGCAGCTTTACAGGTCAGGACTCCTTACAGCAAAAGAAAACAGCAGGACTTGTGATAAAATGCCTTGTTTTCTTATGCCTCTTTCTTAAAAGCATACCCCACAAAATACAGATAGCTGAAACAATTTAGCACTAGTTTAAAATGTTCTGGAAGAATCCTTGAAAATACTTTTTCTGACAGCTCCTTCCCAGTTGGCACGTTGTTATGATTCCCTGATCCAATTTCTGGTTTTATTTGGGTTGAATTTGGTTGGGATTTTTGGTTGTGGGTTGGTATTTTGTCTTTAGCAATGACCTGTGTATGCTGGGAGGTGGACCACTTAATTTTGCAATCATGCTGAGAGCAAACGAAGGGAGGAATTGGGTGGCTTCGTGATCTGTAGTACTTCAGGGGTGTGAAGACTGGCATTAGGTTCCCTGCAGAGCAGCCAGATTCCTTGGTGACTTCAGGCAAGTCCCTTAGTCTCTGCTTTGCTTAATGGTGCTTCCTCGTCTAACCTGTTGCCTGCTGTGTGCCTTCCTCTCCTCCTTCTCCCTCCTTACTCCCCACCCACAAGCTGTTTAGCAGCTTTTAACTTTTAAGAAGCTCAGTAGTCACACTCACTTAGGTGAGATCACTAAAGTGTGGAAGGTAGGAGTTTCCATAAGCCCTTGCTGGATCCAGGACCATAGGCTGTAAACTCCCCCAAATCCTGGGATTGCTTCCTCTTATGTATGTATTGCTTTGCACTTTGGTCCTAATCACGTTTCTAGCTGCTTCTATAATATAAATAATTTTCCTGCATATGCATTAAATACACAGAACACACTGGAGTACTAACACAAATGCTGTCTGAAAGAGAAACCGTGTTGCAGATTGATTTTTGAAGTGTGCTGGAGATTTATTTTTAAGATGGTTTCAGTTTTCAAGATGTTTCTCAATGGATTCTGCAGTCTGTCCAGCAATCTCAGAGCAGCCCTAGTGAACGGTAGTATAGAAGATGGGCAAGAGAAGAGACAACATGGATTACAGCAGGGAAATGTAGTAAGAACGTAAGTGTGTATGGATACCGTACAAAAATGAGAGTAGTGAGGAGGTTTGCCTGAATCAGTGTTAGCTGAGAATTCCTGCATAAAGCCAAAGTTTCTGGAGGTAAAAGAAAATTAAACAAACAAACAAACAAAACCCACCAAACAAACAAAACCCCTGAGGACAGTAGGAAAATAAGGGAGTGGAGCTGTGTGCAAGAACACTTTTCTTGCTATTCAAAGATAGCCCATGATATCATTAAAACTTTTAGCTACAGTTAAGCTTAGAAGTATGAACCGCGAGAAGTGGATCGTTATTGTTGAAAATGTCAAAGCATTGAAAAACTGACCTTAATATCCTTTCAACAATTAAATAATGAACTTCATGTTATGTGCAGACTGTTTTCACTGCTGATAATTAAATGCCAGTGCAATGTCCATTTAAAAATGCAGTAGTTTCTTGCCAAGAAGTTTAATCCAGACCATGACTTGACTTCTGCCGCAAACACTCTGCTAATACCTGCAGTGTTGTTATAGCAGCAGTTCCTATTCAACTTAAAGACAAACTGCACTTCTAATAATTGTTTGTCCTTACTCTATATTAAGGAGGAGCGTGATTGGTCATGTGCCACACAAGAGATGGGATATGGCATTGCTTTATTTCATATGATGGCTGTGCTGCTTCCTTTTTTTCTTTGATTTTTTGAAAGAGAGGAAAGGTAGTGCTTTATTAATGGAATAGCATGCTTCTAATATGCCAAAAGTGCTTGAAAGCCTGTGCCTCTAAACCTCCTTGTGGGAAGGAGAAATACTGTTGCTTTGGATTAGGTTGGTTTAAATATCAGGAGAACAGACTTGCATCCCTTTTCATTCTTTCAAGAGAAGCGTTGTTTTGTTTTGCTTTCCTTACTCTCTGGCTTTCCACAACAAACTGCTGATTTTTAATTCAGAAGCTTCCTTCAGACTAGGAAATAACAGAATTACATTTTTTTTTTCTCACTACTGGTGCCAGCAAAATGAAAAAATACAGTACATTGGGACAGCAGGTGGCAAGTTGGCACAATTGGTGAGTGCCATATATTGGAAACAAACACCTGAAAACCTGAATTTGTCCCAACATACATAAAACAAGAGAGATCACATCCTTCTCTGGTTATCCTCTGGAAACACAAAGTGTATAGCACCTCCAAATGCAAGGGATTTTTATCTCATTCTTGCATGTCACCTTTCCTGCTAAGACTTCTAAGTGTTTTGGCTTTAGTTTTCTTTATTTTGGTGACTTCTGGTTTTGCCTCCTTTCCTGAGAACTGCTATTGCTTTGTCTTCCCCATTCATATTCTTTTTTCTTTCTTTTTTGCTGCATGGAGACTCTCTGCTGTACAAGTGTAAGTATTTTTTTAGCTCTGCTGTTTCTGGCCTAGTTGTTTACGTTTTTGTGCTCCATTTGCCTCTGTACTGCCTTGTGAGTCTCCTGGGAGACTGTAGTGCCATCCATCTGCACCTACAAATGAAATAGGCAGCAGTTCAGGGATGAGATTGGATTTTACAAAAAGGTTCAGCTAGTGTAGCATCTGAATGTAAAGCATCCTTTGGCTTTAAGACCAAACCAAAGCAGAGCGCTGATGTCAGAGGTATAAGCACAAACATTACTGCTCAGAAAGAAAATCTATTGATTTGGTTTTATATTCAAGTGTCATCCAGCTTAATGAAAGGATGGCTTAAAAATGGGCGTAAAATAGGGTTTTCTTGCCACTAGGGTGGACAAGATGTTGGGTTATCTCAGCTTGGTCAGTTGTGTTTTCTTTGTCTAGTTGAATCACCTTGAGCTTTTGACTGCTGTTCTCACCTTTTGGTACTGTTACCCTTAATGCATTCTCGAAGCTGAAAACCCATACATTATTTTGCAAGAAGGAGGGTTGAAGGGAGACTGGTTGGGGAGCTGAATTTCAAGAGGGAGGGGGAAGTTGTTCATTAGTTTGTTTGAAGTCTTTTGAAAGGGAAGTGACAGGAGGGTCACAAAGCTTCTTTGTATCTAATAGGATTGAATATAAATTACTTTAGAGGAGGAGAAGAAAAACATGGAAATGAGCATATCCCTCAGTACTGAGAGTAATTTCAATTATCTGTATAATCAAGGAATGTAGAGTATCTCAGACCCTGTTGCTAAAAGCACTCAAAACAAAGTGATTTTAGTTGTTTTTAATTCCCAAGATACTAGTGTTCTTCCACAGTTGGTAATATAATTTAAGAAAACTCAAGAGAGTTCAGATAGTTTTGTGAGGAAGGGAGTCAGAAGGGAGGAATCTGGAAAAGTGATCATGGGAAGAGGTCCTGGGAATTTAAAGTTAGCTTGGACATATGAGAGTGTCTAACTCTGAATAAGCCCTTATTTGGGAGTGTGGTGGAGATTTGCTGGCTCCCGTCTACTGCAGAGGGGTACTTTCTTGGAGCCATCTTCGGAGATCTTGGTGGCATAGGTGCACGCAGACTTCCAAGAGGACCTCCCAAGACCCAGAGATGCAATTAACCTTTTTAGCTGTTCTGCCAGGCAGCCTACAGTGTGCTCACAGAAAAGTAGGCAGAACAAGAAAGAAGTTCAGGAGGTGGTCTGCTAGAATGGAAGGTCCCTGGAAGATATAGGAGAAGTGAAGGAGGGGAGGTTAATACTAACAGCTATTCCCCTGTAAAAAGGCCATGAGTGAAACGTAAGGCAGGAGAGCTGCATTGTGCTTGTGTGGCCAGAGGTGGTGGGAAGGCAGAAGGTGCGCGTCTGCCAAACCTGAACTGCTTCCATGAACTATGGCAAATGGGGCTCAGGCTGGGGAGAGGCAGAGATCTTTCCCTAGGAGTTCAGATATCTCCTCTGGTAATGACATGTGCTTTGCTGTTGTAGCATACTGCATGGTGGCTGAGATATTAAGCTGAGATTAAGTCTAATATTTTGTAAAAAGAGCACACTGGCCTATTTAAATTAATGCTTTGACCCATTTTGTTCTGTGTGTGATGTAGAAAGTTCACTTGGCAAGAAGCCTTTCATCTGTGCACTTCCTAAACAGGCTAGAAAACAGAAGGTTTTCAAATAAAAGTGTATGTATAGCTGTTACTCATGCTGTTAAAGCAAATGGGAGGCATCTCTGTCCCTCTGCCTTTATCCCCAGCAACCAAGCTGATGATGGATCATGCCAAGCTGACAGTAAGTTATAGCAATGATCCAGAGACTGGCTTATGGTCATCAGCACAAGCTCTGCAGGGTCATCTGGGGGCACCTTCTTGCCTGGGAAAGAAGATGAAATCATTCTGTTCCTGGCTGTCAGGGATGTCTTGGAGCTTTTAAGTCCCTGCACAGGAACCTCAAAACTTGCCCCATACTGTTTTGCATTGGTGCCCTGGGCCAATGCAGCTCTCAGCTTGTCTGTGATCACCCAGGAGCACTCTGAACACTGGCCGTGGCTGTGAAGTTACTGAGTGGTCGGAGGTCTCCCATCAGCTTTGTTTTCTGTCCTCCTTTCTGATCTTTAGCGCATGAGTTGCTGCATTATCCTACTAGCTGTAATTTCCAGTCACACCACCCAAAAAAGTGGCAAGCAGAACAAAATGCATGCAAATACACATTAAGAAGAGAAATGAGATGCGGCTGGAAATAAAACCAGGGAACTACTGATAGTGACTCCTAATTGCTGAGCTGCTTCAACTCTTCCTTACATGAGGTGCGGATGCCTTTTGGTTGTTTCAGTTTGGGGTGATGGATTGGCAGCTGTCAAGGCGTGCAGCTCAAAGGCTGCCCAGCTGCCTACCTGTTGCACAATCCACTGCAATTTTGGCTGAAAAAGTTCGGCACCTCTCCAGCCACTTGCCATCAAATCCATTGCATTTAATTTATTGGTAACTCTGAAAGTAATGTCTGACCTTTTGATGCCTGCTCATTAGTTTCAGGGTAAGTCTGCTCAGGTGGCAAGCTATTTCCTGGCTGGTTTTGAAACTATTGTCTCATTTACTGATGCTTGTTAAATGTGGAAGTGTGAACTTGCAACAGCTGAAGGTATCTTTTTTTGCCCAGCGATGTGCAGGGCCATAAAAACAGCTCTGTTGCCCAGACAGCGCTATCACCGCCTGCTCTGTAGTCTGGAAGTCCTTTTCTGGTCTTGAGAAGATGGGTAATAACTTTCCTGTTACGAAAATCTGTCATAACCCTAGGCATGTGAATAGTGGCATAATAATCCCCTGACTACTTTGGATGGGAATATGAACTCAGTGTCAGTCTGTGCACTGAACTTCCCATGCATAAAAACTAGCAAACGTTTACCTTAAACGATTCATGATTTGTCTGAAATGTCAATGCCAACTGTGTCTTTTCTGGCTTATAGAAAATTGATACTACTAAACTTGATTAACAATTCTTTTAACGAGTTGTGAGCCATAACAGCTTCCTGACTGACACTCCAGATTTGACGCCACTAGGCTTCAAAACTAGCAGGTAAATGCAATTACGTGGATGTCCCTAAAGCCAGCATGTATGACTCTACAACAGAAGGAGTCCATCCTTGCAGAAGCTGAGTCATTTTAAATTAGCTCTTTAGAAAACCTGCAGGTCATCTTTTTGTTTCAAAGTCTTACAATGCTGAGCTATGTTGAGAGGGTCTGAATTGGTGACACATGCATTTCCTGTAGCAAAACTGTCTTTCTTGCCATGCAAACTTTCAGAAGAATTCAGGCAAGAAAATAAGGGCAACTTTATTCCAGAAATAACAACCTCAGGTCTCAAGTCTGGGTATTTGTGCTCTTAAGGCAATGTACTCCTTTTTTCTGGGAATGTGAACATGAGAGAATAATAGTGTGTAACTTTCACTAACTATGTTAAATGTATGCCGAGGTAACTTTCCACCTACTCTCAGCATACACAAAGTCCGGGGAAGTCATGTGTTTGCTGGACATACTGCTAACACTGACACGGTATTTTTGCTTTTTGAAGAAAGGCCCTGTGCTCCAAGACTGCATTTTCCTAGGGAAGTTGGGTGAGCTGTGTGGTAGTGTCCAGAGGCATAGATACCTGAATTTTAATCATTCCCAGTAGCGTGTCACTAACAAATGAACTGAGGAATTGTATTTTGTATGAAAAATAAAAGCCAGAACGAGGGGGAGACTATCCTTGGTATCGTCATTAACTCTGCAGTACTGGACACAGTAATTAAGTTTTTTGTGCCTCATGCTCTCAAATGCAGAGGTGAGGGTTTAGTAGTTCCATTGTTTTACAGTTGGGGATCAATGAGTTAATGCTTGGACAATTCAAATAATCATCCTGTGTACAGCCTGTAGTTTTAATGGGAAGAATAAACTACCTCCCTGCTTCTGTTCAAAGTCAGTTGAACAAAATGTCCATTTAGAAAAAGTTCTGAATGTTTGAGAAGGGGAAGAAAAAAAACCCATTCCCTTATGGTGTTAAACCCAATGAGATCTTGAAACGATACATAGGCTTGAAGAACTGATTTGTTGGCTAGAAAGGAAAAGGTGTTCTTTGTCATTTCTTCTGTCTGCTAAAGTAAATTTTGTTTTGGTTTATGTTTATAGATGACTCCTAAATCAAAAAGGAAAAGCATCCACAGTAGAATGCTCCGGCCGGTGTCCAGAGCTTTTGGTAAGTGAGAATTTCTTAAAATCTTTTTGCTTCTTTGCCTGCCTAAGACTCTTCTAGGTAGTTCTTGATCAAAAAGCACAGGTGACTCTCCCTCCCTCTGGATTGCATTTGAGGCCCACACTGGTTGCTTTGTTTTGTGATGCTTCTAGCATGTTTGGTAGTAAATATTTCCTCACGGTGTTCTGTCTGCTCACAGACATGTTGTGGCTGAGATCTTGAAATGTGTTTATAAGTATTTACCACAAAAGAGAGGAATGGCATTGACTTTTGTTTTAAATAGCATGTTAAGTCTAATTAGAAAGTTTTGATTTCTCTTAGAAATGGAATTTGATCTAGATAAAGCACTGGAAGAAGTACCTATCCATATAGAAGACCCACCATTTCCTTCCAGCAGGCCGGACAAACGAACTTCTGGATTCATTTCAGAGCTGCCATCAGAAGAAGGGAGAAAACTGGAACACTTTACAAAATTAAGGCCCAAAAGGAATAAAAAGCAGCAGCCCAGCCAAGCAGCAGTGAGTCTACATTAAAATATTGCTGGCGATGTCATCTGTTGATTGCTTTTTGCCATGAGTCAGGTCTTGCAATGTAATGAGGACAACTGTTAAAGTTTTGAAAGCCATAAGCAACTACTTAATTTTTCTGCTGGTATTCATGTCTTTCAGTGTGCAATTCCTATTACAAGCTTCTTATCCTCGTTTTAGGCTGTGTCAAACAAGACATGTTTTATCCTTTTTTAATTTGCTTTTGTTTTTTCATGGAAGCAGTTTCTGGAGGTACTTGGTGCTTTCACAGGAAACACAGAAAATATCATGAGACTTGTCAATTATATTGCAAGGGTTTGTTAAGTCTTAATCCTTTTTTCTGCCTGCATTAAGATGTGGTAACTTGGCATGAGTTCTTATTTCTATCAGCTCTTAGAGGAGCTACTCTGTGACACCCAGCTTCCCACAGCTCCTTAACTAAAGATGGTGTTTGGGCCAGCGAATCTGCATAGTCACAGATCTGCTTTTCATGCTGGAGCCTGCCTTAGAAAAGCAAAACAGAAGAGCACTGTCTGTCTACGAAAGGCATTGGTGTGAACCCGAGTACATGTGTGTGGAGTTCTCACAGTTCCATTTCCTTGGCATACCACATCAATAAAGATTTATTTCTGTGATGGTGTGTCCTTGGGGTATGTAAGGACAGATCTGGAGGAGTTACAGAGCTATCTCAACAGCAACAGTGCACAGCTGATAAAAGTAACGTTTATCGAGGGGCAGCCATCGCTTCTCTGAGTTATGCTGGCTAGTAATGGATGCCTGTGGCCTCTTCTGCTCCCTGAGGACTGTCGGCAGAGAGGACCCTTGAAAATTTCCCTGATGCTGGGAAAGATCATATTGGGCAGTAGAGTGCTTTTGGCACCGCTTGGAAATGGAGAAACCTTCAAGCAGAGGGGATATTCAAGCCAGCTTTCCGTTCCCTTGCACTTTACAGGGGAGGAGAGAGGTAGCAGAAGGACGGACTGATCTCCACGTTGGAGTGAAAACACATCTGTGTTTACTTCTTCCAATTCCAGTTCTGCAGAATGCACATGTTTTCCCAGTTGCTAAACTTGCCTCTCTTCCAAACTTACTCAGCTCATCCTGTGCCATCTGCGCAGGGGTGTGGAAGGAGTGGGGGCATGGGAGGGCAAGTGCTTCGCTACCAGGCGTGGAACTAGGCCATACAATATCTTGCTCAACAGATAGAAAAAGCTTACTTCTTGTGGAGGAGAAGTGTTACTTCCCATGATGGTGCAACGTTGTGGGAATGCTCATCCATATTGAATTAATTAGGAAATTAGGTGTTTATTTAGTTGCAGAAATTGAAAGGAACTTTTTTACTTAAACTCATTTGTCCCTGTCTTGTTTTTATGGATCGTTTAAGTCCTTACTAGTTCTGACCTCATAACAAGTCTAAACAACTTTTTGAAAGACTTGAGATGTTTGCTTTGATACTTCCAAAATGAAACAGCCAAATTTTGAAGGCCAGAATCATGAGTGGACTGTGGCATTGTTTGCAGAATTGATTTGCTGCTGGTTTTGCTACTTTGAGAATACAGAAAGCAGTGGTTAGGAAAAGCACTTGAAATGTGAGAGGCAAAATCTTGACCTTTTCTACCGCTGAAAGCAGGTCTGTTGGGTTGTTTGCTGTTCCCCTTATTTCCATTTAGTAATTTAAGGGATCTCACATGATCATAGCTGTACTTCTCTGGTCTTGCTGGAAAACAGATTTGTTCTTTGTAAGCTGAAAAACATAAGAAACAAGAGAAAAATGGAGAAAAAAGGGAGAAATGTAAACTTTTAACTTGGGGTAGGTGAGCAGGCAGAAGAAAGATTTACAGTTTTGTCAGAGTTTCTACTGAAATCAGTGTTCGGGGCGGGGGGGGGTGGAATAAAACCTCAGCACCACCCGACGCCAAGTAGCTTTGAAGCAATATGATGAAACAGTTGTTTATCATTTAGATTTTTTGTGAGATTTTAATCTCATGAGTTCTTCCATCGTATGTGAAGATTTAGTACAGCAAAGAGGTGAATCTTATTTATTTCTGCTTCCAAGCCTTTTTTTTTTTTCCTCAATAAAGAAATATAGAAAGCTCAAAAAAAAAAAAAGGCAAATGAAAACTTAACACTTTTTTTTTTTTTTAGGAGCGTAAACCATGAAATAAACCAGGGCTCAGTCTTTTACATTAACGTTGGTCACTAAAAGGCATTACAGTAAACATCTGTAAGGAAATCCTGTGCCTTGAGGACCTTATTAGGCCCTCAACATTTACGTATGTCTTTAGGACAATTTTAGGAACTTGCTGCTTTTGCAGATGCAGACTGTTCTCTTTTTTGAGGTAGACCTTTGTAGATCATTGGATTCTTGCATTACTTCCCCTTCAGGAGATGCTCTTGCCTTTGATACTTACATGTTTGTTCCTACTATCTGGAGGGCTCCAGTATCAATATTAAATAGTTTCTCATTTCTGTTGAAACATGTCGTCCACTTTTGGTTGACACGTTTTGGTTGAAACATCAGTGTCAACTGTTTTTTGACTGAGAAGGTAAATGTTTACATCGAGACAACCAGCACTGGTGTGACCAACCCAGATGTTAGTATATGCATTGCTGCCTAGTGTCAGATGTTCCAGCTAAACAAGTTCTCTACAGAAAACCCCGAAGGTAGCAGAGTTGGAAGTCCGAGAAGTTGTTGTGCTGCTTAGAATAAAACTGTTTTTTATAGAAAATATGCAGTTTGGCTGGCAGCAAAGCAGTCGTTACCGGGTGGACTCTTTTCTGATCAGTATTACATTGCTACAGCAGGTATCAATAAAATATTAACTATTATCTTTGAGAACAGAGTAAATACTAGACTTCTAACATGGTTCAGCCATGGAAAGGAAAAAGTTTCCTGGATGTGTCAAAGCATTAGTTCATATGCAATCCGTTGTCCTGGCTTAATGAGGCTGGGTTTGATGTTAACAGCAGCTTTTAAGAGTATTTATTTTTCTTTTTAGAGGCATAGAAAAGAGCGTGCATTCCAGCTGAAACGGGAAGCTGGGATTACTCTGAGTTATCGTGGCATCTAGGAGATTCCTTGATTTAAATTGCTTCAAATTACAAACCCTGCTATTTTGTGGCAGACTGATTCCTGGTCAATAGTACTACCAAGAATACAACTGGGTTGAGTCTTGTGGAGTCCTCTGTAGTCACCTAAAAGGTTTCCATACAGCATTTAAATTGAAGGAAGTCTGCCTACTGGTAATAAGAGCTTTTCCACATCAAAGCCACATACGGGAGCTAGACCACATGAGAAATCCTCCCAGGATACCGTGTGTTTCATCTTCAGGAGGTTGCAGAGTCACCAGCTAATCTTCACAGGGCCTTTGTGGTTGGCAGGTGTTACTAACTCAGCCTGGTTTAGATGCCTCCAGTCACCCACATTCAAAATGAGGGCATTGAAACCAAAGAAAGGGAGCAAGTTTTTCCATTTTCAGACACTCCGTGAAAATCTGTGTTCGGTTCCTAAAGTGAAACATCTGATTCTGTATTTAGAGTCTCTGCTTGTGGAAGTGCTGGACTGAATGAACTATAAAAGGCTCTGTTAGCCTGCTGGAGCTCTGTTTCTAAATCTCTAAATCCCAAATCCAGAACATATGGGGTTTTTCTGAATAGGGAAACAACTAGCTTTTGAAAGTACTTTCTCTTCAGGTCACCACCTGATAAGGAATTAATTTTTCCTTAACTGCTTTTTTCCTTTCTAGCTGACCTAATGCTCTATTCTCACAAGCCCAAGGCATTTGATTCCTGGCCTCGTGCATTGCAGTATCTAATTTGTCACTGGTGTTTTGGGTTACTTTACGTTTGATGTAGAGTGTTGTCTGGCCTGTCTAAAGGGGGGATTCCAGTGGTGATTTCATTGTCTGCAGTGGGGTTTGGTTGGCACATGCAATTTTTATGTCGTCTTAACTCTTAATTATTATCATTGAAACAAATACGCTTAGATTACTGCATACCAGAGAGAGCTTTTTCTTCTGTCAGGTGTCTGCTGGAGTGCCTCCAGAAGGGGATCAGAATGGCCTCATGGGGAGAGTGGATGAAGGTGTGGATGAATTTTTCACGAAGAAAGTGACAAAAATGGATTCAAAGTAAGTTCAAATTTAATGTTTTCAAAAACTGAATAAAAAAATATTCATCCTGATAGCTGGGCAAGTAGCACTTCCAAGTTCTATTTGACTTCTGTTCCCAATATCCAGGGTTGCTCTTGCCAAAGTCAGAAAATACCTTAGTAGTCAAGACATTGTGAATTCAATTACCCTCCCTTAAAAATGACTACTTTGAAATAAATTGCTTTAACACATCATGGTGAGGAGGATTATTGACTAATGTGTATTTTTATAATTAAGTTGACTTCATTTTACCCTTCAGTAGAGCTCATTAGAGCTGAAGTAGAGCTGTGTGTTGGTTGAGGATCTCCTCTCCGGTGCTAGTAGTACACACAGGTGTCTCTGTCTAGTAAGGACTGCTGTTGGACATAGTGTTTTGATAGACGACAGTAGATTTATGTTGTTATAGAAATATGTTAAGGACATGTTTGACCAGTTTGTCAACTGTGATACATTCATCTGAAAGATATGTCTCCTTCAGCTTTGTATAAGGGTTATACAGCTTATACAATTGCTTTGTAGCTGGTTGTATTTTTACAGAACCATGCATCTAGATGTTGTATTCATGCATGTTCATGCACATACACACGCACACACACGCAAATACTTACATAAATAAATGAGAAAGCTAGGGCGATTTCCAGACAACTTGGAATGACCCCTTCTGTCATGTGACATCCATTAAGGAAAATGGTGGGTCTTAAGCTGTGTCAGAAAAAGCAAATGTTTTAAGTCACTGTGAGTTATAAATATCTATAGTGACATGTGAAGCCATGTGTGATATACTATGTATAGTGGTAAAATTATGGTAGCTTTGAAAAATGGATTAGCCAGGTTAAGTTCAGGGTGCTCACAGACTACTGCATCCTCCTGTGCTTCCCTTGGGTGCCTGCCAGCCGCTCGTTTCAGACGTCCCCATGAACTCGTGCCATCCCTGCATGCCCGTCCCTGGCCATGCCCGTAGCTAGGGATCTTTGCGCCATTTGCTACACTGGTGGCTCTCTCTCCGGCTGGGGTGCTCTTAAGCAGATGTCTTACGTGCCCAGCTCTCCCCCCAAGTGTGAATACTCCGCTTGTAGGATGCCTGTAGGAAATCTTACTGCAGGTGGGTTGTTTTGGGGTTGGTTGTTTTTCTGAGGATGACCATTCCACACTATAGAGGTGACCTCTCTGTGTTCCTTATTGAGAGAAGGTGGCTATGCCAACTAGTTCCTATTTCAAGCAGGGTCCTTAAGGGATGAGATCCCCCAAAGCTGTGTGAATCATGTGCCTGGATCAGTTGTTCTCCTTTTACTAATGGGCAGGTGCAAACCGGAGGTAGCGCACTCTGGAAACAGAGCAGAGTGAAATTTTATGTTGTGGTGGGTTGACCCTGGCTGGATGCAAGGTGCCCACCAAACCTGCTCTATCATTTCCCTCCTCAGCTGGACAGGGGAGAGAAAATATAATGAAAGGCTCATGGGTTGAGATAAGGGTAGGGAGAGATCACTCACCAACTACCGTCACAGGCAAAACAGGCTCAACTTGGGGAAATTAGCTTAAGTTATTACCAATAGAACCAGAGTAGGGTAATGAGAACTAAAACCAAACCTTAAAACACCTTCCCCCCACACCTCCCTCCTTCCCAGCTCAACTCCACTCCTGGTTTTCTCTCCCTCTTCCCTGCCAGCGATGCAGGGGGACAGGGAATGGGGTTGGGGTCAGTTCATCACACGTTGTCTCTGCCGCTCCTTCCTCCTCAGGGGGAGGACTCCTCACTCCTCCCCTGCTCCAGCATGGGGTCCTTCCCACGGGAGACAGTCCTCCACCAACTTCTCCAATGTGAGTCCTTCCCACAGGCTGCAGTTCTCCACAAACTGCTCCAGCGTGGGTCCCTCCCCCGGGCTGCAGTCCTTCAGGCACAGACTGCTCCAGCATGGGTCCCCTGTGGGGTCACAAGTCCTGCCAGAAAACCTGCTCCAGCGTGGGCTCCTCTCTCCATGGGGCCGCAGGTCCTGCCAGGAGCCTGCTCCGGCGTGGGGTCCTCCCCGGGCTGCAGGTGGAGATCTGCTCCACCATGGACCTCCCTGGGCTGCAGGGGCACAGCCTGCCTCACCATGGTCTTCCCCACGGGCTGCAGGGGAATCTCTGCTCCGGCGCCTGGAGCATCTCCTCCCCTCCTTCTGCACTGACCCGGGGGTCTGCAGGGCTGTTTCTCTCACGTGTCCTCACTCCTCTGTCTGGCTGCCATTGTTGCACAGCAGTTTTTCCCCCTTAAATCTGTTCTCCCAGAGGCACTACCACCATCGCTGATGGGCTTGGCTTTGGCCAGCAAAAGGTCCATCTTGGAGCCGGCTGACATTGAGTCTGTTGGACATAAGGGATCATTCTAGCAGCTTCTCACAGAAGCCAGCCCTGTAGGCCCCTGCTACCAAAACCTTGACGTGCAAACCCAATACATATGTGCATAGACAGCTTGGGCAGAGCTGTCTGGTGTTGGAAATAGCTGGGTGCCCAGTGCAGATGAAATGACTGCCTCTCTTCATTATGCCATGCACAAGGCCAGCACAGGAATCCTCAAGACAGTATGATTAATGTTAATTGTACAGTTTTTAATTTAAAGACACCAGCTAATGACTTAGCCTAGGGCAAACATACGGATCATGCAAAAGATTGACTTTGCCCGGGAGAAGTCACTTGGTACTATTTAAAAGAGAGGGAGCAGGGGAGTGGAGGAGAGTTTAAAATGTCTGTGCTTGTTTTTTTAGGAGACCATCAACTAAAAGTTCAGACAGCAGTGAGCCCAGTGAAGCAGGTGATGAGAAGAAGAAAAGGGACTCAAGGAAGAGTGGCTTCCTTAACTTAATCAAATCAAGAGGCTCCAAATCTGAACGTCCCCAGACTGTGCTGGTGGCAGAGGAGCCCTCCTCGCCCAAGGTTGCTGCAAAAAGTCCAGCTGTGGACACAAGCAAGAAGGAGGTAAAGCTTGCAGAGCAGAACGGTGGTACTGAGCGATCTGAAGAATTAAAGACGCCAGACTCGCTGGAGGAGGCACAGCCAGACGATGCGGCAAAAGCTGAGAGGGGTGACAGCAAAGGAAGCCCCCAAGGAGGCCGGAGGTATGGCGTGCAGGTGATGGGCAGCGGACTTCTCGCAGAAATGAAAGCCAAGCAGGAGAAGAGAGCAGCCTCTGCTCAGAAGGTGAAGGCAGTTTGATTTCTTTTGAGTTGTTGAAAAAATGTGCAGGAGCTAGGTGTCTTCAGGGGAGGTGGGTTGGTTCTATAAGGGTTGGTGGCTTAACACAACAGTCCTGCTTTCCACCAGGGATTATGGTGTTCCTGCAAGAGGATTGCTCTGTGCTGTGGTGGTTGAACACGAATACCCTGGCCAGGGGTTAATGCTGCACATGTGGAGCAGGAGATGCACCCTTAAGCCTGCACTGTCTCTCCTCTTGTGGAGGAGGTGACACCAGCTCTTGTGCTCCATGTCAGGCCATCATAAGCACAGAAAAGGACATGTAATTGTTTGCATGTATTACAGAGTAATTTTGGGTGACTAATAAGCACAGCTTGCATGTCTCCACTCTATATGATGCGTGGTTTGTTCATGTGTAATGGAAGCATGCTTTACAACAGGTAAAGCTAGGACAGACTTCTTACTCTGTGCCCCCTGCACACTGGTACCTCAGGTGTTTGGCAGAGTTAACTACAGTGGTAACTATCTGTACTCTTCTCTTTTGGAAGGTGGTGTAGAAAGATGGAGAGATGCACTGTATTTTAAAATGTATATTCCATGCAGAGAAGTAAATCTAGCTTCCAGACACTGTTTACAACTATTCAGCTTATACTTTTCTCGTTGCACTTTTTTATGTTCTTTTGTACCACACCTAATTATTTTTATGCCTTTGATTTCTGTATTTCAAATACTAACACTCAAAGAAAATAAGCATACATTAAAAAAAATTAATCTATTCCCAATTATCTGTCTGGATTCCCTTCACTCTCTCTAATTTTTTCCTCTGTGAAGTGATGATGCTGGGCAGGAGCACTGCTTCACTTCGCAAATGTGCAGAGTGGAATGTCCTGGTGTTGCTCCAAAGCATTTTGTGCCGACCTATTTTGCCTAATGCCCATTTCCCATTAAACTTCCCCATTATCATCCCCTGCTTCCTCCCAGCTGCAGTTGGCATGTTCTAAAATTACCAAAGGATCGGCCTTTTTTCACTCCTCTCTTCGTCTTCCACATGCAGGGCACTCAGATGCTATCCATTCCCTGCCATTATCCCCTGTAATTTGGAAGGTGTAACCTTATGACAAAGCTTATCTGCAAAGCTTTGCTGTGTTTTCCTTCCTTTAACACATTGCAGAATTCTCTTGCTGTGACCAAGGAAGGCACTAAAAGTGCATTTTTACCATTCTTCTTAGTCTTAGAATGCTTGCCCTGATGTCTGAACCATTCCTGTAGACACTGGAGTCTTGTAATAAGCAGATTCAAATTAACACAGTAGTCTGTGGCTCATTAAAGGGTCCTCAGCATAAAACCGATTTTTCTAAAGAAATGACCAATTCCCACCTTTCTCATTGGTGCTGAATAGTGCCCATGAATCTTATTGATTTCTAAAACGCCAAGTTTTCAAATAAAATGCTGTATGATTTTAAGTAAGTGTTACGCTCTGCCTGTAACTTTTAAAATACCAGGCTACTCCAGATTATATAAATTCTTATAACTCCATAAATTGTGTATGCTTGGTGCTCTTCAAGTTCTTAACACTTGTCATCTGAAGTTAGTCAGATCTGGAATGATGTGACTGAGGTAGAATATAGCATGTGTAATTTCTTTTTAAGTGGGGAGAGTAAAAGTCCTCTTCAACTGATGAGCTTTCGTAGCATTGATTGAAAACTTGGATTTCATCTGTCAAAAATAAAAGTTGTTGCCTTTTCCCAGGTTTTTTTTCCCCCACCCTTTGCTTTTTTACTGGTTGGGAAGGTTACCCCTCTTATTTCAGGTTTAATTTTCAAGAAAATAATGTTAATGATCTTATTTCTTTGTTGGATTTTGTAAAAATTGATATTTATGGAATGCAAAAGTAGGTCGTCTTTCATTTAAAGAGAGACAAGAAAACTGAATTGAAATAGGAATCTGTACACAGCAGGGCACTGAGTTATCCATTCTTAATGTTGCCCAGACCACACAAAATTGAACTGCTGTTCAAAAGAATTTTTCACATACTTCATCCTAGATCGCAATGTCGAATAATTTAGGTTTGCGCTTTTATTCATGATATTAATGAAGGTGAAAATCATACAGTATCCTGATGGTTGAGCTACAGAAGACAGCATCCCACTGCTGTTACATTGTTTAGGATGGGTATGACATCAACTTGCCTAACATCTTCAAATTTATCAGAATTCCAGTATGATAGAAAATTTAAGGTACATATGGCTGCTTATATTCTGAGCTATTTTATGTGAAAACAAAGCCAGAAGGAATTTACTATTTCATTCATACCCTACTGCAGTCTTGTTACAGATACAAGTGTGAGCAGGTGCACAGTAGATGGAAAGATGGTAAATGCTTTTTTGTTTTCTTTTGCTTAGAATACAACGTGCAAATTGGCATTAATGGCAGAGACGAGTATATGGAGATTAGTGTTGCCTCTAGGCATACATAAAAAGATCTTTTAGCTCCATCTAGTGTTTACAACCTGAATTTTTAAATATCTTGAGCAGGACTTATGAGCAGACCAAGATCATCTGCAACCTGTTTACTCACTCTCGATGGCACCCAACTGTGCAGTATTTCCCAGCCTTGCACAAATTCCTATTAAAAGTAGAGCCTGGTCATTATTTATCTACATGATAAATTCACCTGCAGTTATCTAACATGACTGACAGCTTCTCAGAGTAAACTTTTGCAGCTAGTGTTTAGAGTTCTCTTGGGACCGTACGCAGTTTATAATGTGTGTACCATAGGTAGCCAACTATGCAAACATCCTAATTGCATTTTTAAGTACTACACTAATAGATAGCAGCGCTGGCTTTTGTACTTGTCTCTGTACATGGTCATATTTCTCCAGTAGTCCCATAACTAGGGAGGGAGGAAGGAGTTATGGTGAAGTTAGTTTTCATACTGTCATACAGCTCTCTTAAGTCATTTACTGTAGCTAAGTGTTATGCATATATCTTCAATATTTACATAGGAAAACGAGTGTTTTGGTGAAAGTTCATGAGAATTCACATTCCATGAAGAAATTAATGGTAATTTCAGTTCTCAAAAGTTTTTTTTCCAAGGTATGGAAGAAAAATCCAGTAAGTGGAGAGTGGTATTCCCTTCAAAAATATACAGCCAAGACAGTCTCACAAAGAAACACGTGACTTTAGGAGGTGGAGAGGTGAGAATTCAGCCAAAATATCAAGGACAGTCAAGAAATGGGAATAAAAACTGAGTTTTCACCCAGTGGTACAAAGCATAATGTTCCTGCTAGCTTTGGAGGGGAGTTTGTTTTGTCCGTATGGGCACCATAGCTTACCATTCTGGCCCTATAAGTCATGGCATTTCTAGAGTGCTTCTGACCAGAAGACTTGGTTGTTTGGCTTACATGTGGCTTTTAACACACAGATGGTTTTATACTTAAAATCTGTAGAAATATAATCCCTTAGAATGGATAGTTATATCTATATCGGGGTAGGTTTACAGTACAGGAAGTTTAATGACAATTCTAATAGCATCCTCCTTAATGCAGTGTACCATTTTAAGTGCGCACCTGTACTTAGTGGAGAGGTTGGGAGGTAGCATTGCCCTGCCAGGTCTTATACAGCAATAGCAGGCACTCAGCATCTCCATCCTTTTCTTTGTTGTACTGAAGAGAGTCTTTGTTTTAGGAGCCGTGAGATTACATGAGCAAAATGGAGGTATCAGTAAATCTGTAAGGCCAATCACACTGTTTTCTGCATCGCTTCCCAAAATCTGCTTCTCTTGAAATGCCTGTGTTGATTTACCACCGCAGGGGAAAGATATGTGGCCAGTGTGGATATTTAGAGATCATTCGCTTTATGTTTATATTTAAAATACTATTTTCATTCTAAATCCATCAAGTTTTCTATAATTAGTATGTGCTCCTGCTACTTGTAACCATTCTGTTCCTTCCTGCATTTCCTGTTGTCCAATTTTTATCTACGTGCTATACCTAGCTGTCTTTCGTATTTTAAGCTCCAAAGAGCAGGGACCATATTTGACGTGCGCTGCATGGCATGTGGTGGAGGTTTCTGAACGCTATAGGACAGTCGGATCCCAGCATGAGTCATGCAGAGTTGGTGTTGGAGCAGTGATAGCAGTGTCCTGAACGTGTCAACGTGACTTACTTGTGGGTATATAACCAAATGCAATAGTCACCAGCACAAACCATTTGCTTTAAGTCATTTGCCACACTGTCTTGAAATAGCGGATCAAGATTGAAGCTGCCTGCAAAAGTCTATCTGCACTTTTTTAGTTTCAAAAAAATCTCACTTTTTTGCCTAGCCTTATCTTTATAAGGCTTTCTGTCATACTGTATCCTGCACTTATTTCAATGCACTTTTTGTATCCTCTCGTTTATCCCTCTGCTTAAGCTTTGGTAGTAGGTAAGACAGTAAAAGGAGGCTGGTTCTTCTTTACAAGCACATCGGCTGTATATCTGAGCTTCTCCTGGTGAATACATAGGTTTCAAGATCACTTTAGCTAGAGCTATGATATGACAAAAGTCTTTGCACCTTTTCTTTTGAGACTGGGATGTTAGGAAAGCTATTGTTGAGAACAGAAGGCTTAGCCAGTATATCAGCACATAAACAAGAAGCCCCCTTTCTTTAGAGCTGCTGAGCATTCAGCAGTACTTGTGATGGGTAGCTTTAAACACCTTTCAGTAAGTAAGGTCTGTTTGGTTTTAGAGGAATCCTGCAAAATATGTGAGTGCTGCTAGTTCTGTAGTTGCAGGTTTATCTAAAATCGGTTATTCTTGTATGTGGAAGAGCATAAAATCCATTCAGCAGCCATATTAAAAACCTAGATCTTCAGAAAAAGGCTTTTTATTTTAAACCTAAACGAGGAATTTTTAAATTCTATCTTTGGAGAGAAGACTGTTTCCAACTAGCACCTTCAGTTTCCAGTCCTGTACATTAGGAGACCTGTTGCTTAGGAGGCAGGGTGTCATTGCAGCTTTGCTTGACGTGTGGCAGTATTAGTTACAAATGAGCAAAGTTTTCTTTCTGCTTAGATCTCCCAAGAACTGAAAGAGAAACAAGGAGAGAGAATCCACCATTTATTACTATCACTGCTTTCTCTGCCTTATGGCTTCCAAATCAGAGCTTTTTTTCCTAACAGAACCACTGAGTTGTATTAATTACAGATATATTATTAATATGAGAGCTTTTCTCACTCTTTCAGAAACTTGGGAATGACACAACTCCCAGAGAGTCTTTTGACATGGCGACGAGCTCAGAACGACTGGATGGAAGTGGTACAGGTACAGTTTGAGTTTCCTGGTATAAACTCTTTCTAGAAAATACAAAATACCTAACCTCAAAATCTCACTTCCCCCTCCAGATTGTGTGCCTACAATCGCTTAGGCAAAATATGAGCTTACGCTACATGAAAAGGATTAGAAACAAAAGCACACTTTTTTTGTGTTGTGTTGGACAGCAGTTCTCATGAAGTCAGCTCTAGGGCTGAGTTGACAGGTCAACTTTTGTGTTCCACGTTGCACAGGAGGGAAAGTACTTGGTGCATGCGCCTGGGGCGCCTTCGAAAGGATGCTCGCTTGTAATGGGATCAGCAAAGCTGAAGCTGAACCCAGGGAGCCAGCAAAAATATCTGTGCACAAAGAAGTGAAACTCCTGAAGTTAGCTGATGACCTGAATATGACCAATTTACAAGGTAGTCTGTGCATGTACCAGCTTGAGTAGTCCCGGTTTTCAGCTGTTAGAACAGACATCTCGTGTGCAATGGCAGCTGGCTCTTCCTAGGGTTTACCCAGCTTGACTGAAGCTAGGGCTGTCTACAAAGCTGCGGAGGCCCCTGAACACTGCATACATGCGCAAAACAACTCTCCATCACGTACAAAGTGGAGTCCAGCCTTGCAGTGCTTACAGCACAGATTCCATCTGCACCTAGTCCTGCTGTGCCTTTGTCAAGCTTTAGTCCTGGGCCCTGACATGGCAGTGCCTACAATGCAGCTATCTCAGGACAAGACGAAATTCTGGTCTCTGCGCATACTTTTGGGACTGGCCAGTGAAGTGTTCAAAAGGGGTTCAACTCTGGGTTTGTGCGTACCACGTTCACTGGACTGAAAGTAGTGGGCTGAACTGGGAAGTCCAGGTCTGATTTCTCAACAGCAGTGGTACGTATCCTGCAAGCCCAGCACACAGGGTTGCCAAAACATACAGAAGCAAGGCTGAAAATAACAGGCTGAAATCAAAATCCAAATGTGGCCATCTTGGTTGAGCACTTCAGAAATCGATTTTGAAGTTTTGCACCTTTCTAAAGCTAGTTTTAAAGGACAGCATGTTCAGAGCATGCTGAACTTTATAAATCAGCGCTTTTAAAGCTTATCTTTTGAGGAGGACCTTGTGTAATATCTGTGTCTCCTGATATCATCAAACTGAAGTCAGAGGAGCAAGAATAGTCTGTGCTTGGGGCATTAGAGTAGCTGGGGGTGTCTGACCCCAATTTTTCCTCTGGTCCTTGTGTCTGTATATGACACGTTTCACCCCCACCTCACTGCACTGTGCATGCCCCTTCCTTTTGGCCTCCAGCTGTCAGTTCTTTCTTTACCACTCTTGCTTGAGAGCTCCCTGAGGCTGCTCTTCACTGTTGTGACTACAGTTTGTCTTTGTTTTGGGTTAATTTATTTTAACTTACTGGGTTCTAATAATATTAGAAGGCCTGAGGTTAGGAAGGTAAGAAAGAGAGTTAATGGAAAATTGCTGGATGTTGCTATAGGAAAAGTATAGATAGTGATGCAGAAGGAGAGTAAAGGGGTTTTTATTCCTTGCTTCATGTCTGGATGTTGCCTGGTTTTTTGTATGCACACACGCACAGGTGGCGAAGGTGTCCTGCTGTTTCGCTTGCGGCATGAAAGTCTATCGCATGCATGCAGACAAACTCTCCCTGTCACGCACTCACACAAATATATATGCGCCACACAACTCTCTATAGTTTGCCAGAGGTTTAACTCCAGCTGAGCTGAAAAACAGCTACATAAGCTGGAAAAACATACTGGAGATTGGCTTGCAACAAACTATATCAACACTCCCCTCCCTCCCACTGCCATTAAAATGTCTGTGCTCAGCACTTTTGTAACAAGTAGGATTTCTGAATGGGAATAGCAGGTAGGTAGGTCAAGTCAGCATCTGTAAGCACATACTTGGCTTTGCCAAGTACCGAGGCTACCAGCGTGCATTTCAGTTAGTCCGTAATTCTCTTCTGAGAATAAAGATGTGACAATTACTGAAAGTCCCAAGCTAGCATACAAGTTCCAAGATTATTGTTATACCTGCTACATACAAGCCTTCAACCTTCTGAAAGCAGCAGAGTGAGAAAGTAGGGCAGGCATTTTGCTTGTTTGAAGCCTACAGTCCAGCAGGCTTTCTACCAACATGCACAGCTAGATAGGACTGATTCATTGCTTGGAAGTCAGTCTAGCTTTATCTGTAAATACCTTGGTCTTTGTTTGGGATTAATAATATGTTGATAAACTTGCTAATGTGTGGAGACCGTAATCCATATACAGTGTTATTAGATAAATCAAAATATTATAAAAAGAATACTTTGATCTTGGCTAAGTTTCAAAATCTCCTCTAGAGCTTGCTAAAAGCAACAAATAAAAAGATGTAGCCTGCTGATCACACATTTGGGATTTATTTTCTGGGCCAGGATTCCTTTGTTGATCTTGGATACCCAGCCTTTTGTCTGTAGAGGCACAAAACAGCCAAAGGCTGCCTTTTCCACTGATCCATCGCTGTTTTCTCAGCAGGTAGGCTGTACCATCTGCTCCCAGAAATACGAAGGAACAATAAGGTCCAGCCAGCCATCACCCCAAATATATTAAAAAGGGGGAGATTCTGTCACCTCTGAAGCAATCGAATTATGAAGCTTAGCACGTGTAAGAACTAGCAGTTCTAGATGTTTTATTGCAGTGATTTTTGAATGAAATGTTAGGGGTTCTCTTACACACTCGCACAGCAGTGCAGCAGTGAAATATGTGAGCTAATGATGGTATTTTCCACACAGGCATATCTGTGCACAGAGCCTTCTGTGTCGCAGGAGACTTTATTTTATGTGTCTGTTTATTTTAGTGCCTAAACTCCAGCAGACCCTTCCAGAGAGTCGGTTTGCCTCAAATAAAGGTGACTCCATCTCAGCATCATCAGAAAAAAATTCAAAAGCTGAACCAAAGGCAGAAGCTGGTGCAAAGGCAAGAAGTTCTTCCAATACACCGACCAGCCCAAAACCCCCACTGCAGTCAACGAAGCCCAGCCTGGCAGGACGACCCACAGTGCCACAGAAACCACGCTCTGCCTCTCGTACTGGTGAGGAGCACTTCTGGGCATTCGTTATCCCCAGCTGGGTACTTCTGAGTGGTGTTTGTGTGGGCTGTCGAGGACATGCCCATGGCCACATCCTGAACAGAAGTTAAATGTAGAGGGACAGGTTCTTCAGTCACTTGCTTTTGACTTGCATCCTTCTTTTCCACCTCCCTTTGCCCTGATTCAAATAAACTTATTAAAATGGTTTAATCTGTGATCCGCAATGGTAAAGCCTGAGGAGAAGCAATAGCGACAGAGCTGTTTTGAATTAGCCTGTTTTCACAGAAGAGGTGAGCATAGAAAGCTACTTCAGCAGCAAAGCCTTGTTGTAGTAGCATTGACAAAAATGACTGTTATTTTCTCTAAACACCTGGCTCTAAATACTAAAGTCCTTGGGATTTTCTGGCAGGCAGCTCTTAGTCCCTCAAGCAAATGCCTGTTAGTCTTAATAACTTGCACAAACCGATTCTCTCACTCTCTTTTTCCTTGTTTTGCCTTTATTTCTTTCCTTATTGCTTTTGACTGGAAATAATTGTAATTGTGCTTTTATAACCCTGCAAGACTGCCAGTTGAATGACTATTAACTTCTGCTCTGTCCTAACCTCCAGTCCCAATATTATCTCAAGGTTTCCAATAGTGGGAAATATTTCAGCAGATCTCCCATGCGTTCGTCTGTCTGCTGTTTAACAGGCCAATGTCACAACCCAGTCTTCTCAAAGTAAGCCACTGCAGTTAAGGGGAATTAAATGCTAGTTACTGACTCCCCCAGTAGCTATGGCAAATACATCTTATTAATTGCTAATGACTGAAAAATGTGAGCATAGCCATCTGTAAGAGCTTGCAGACCTCTAGGCTTTTTCCATACTTGCTGTTGACCTTAGAAAGATGTCATTTCTGGTGAGGATGAGGGGGCAGGGGGATATTACACCGTCCTCCCTGCCCTTGATGTGTAACCCGAGCATTACTTAGTCTCTGCACTCCAGTGGGTAGAATGTTGTTCAAATACAGAATCACCTTCAGGTTTTAGATGGCTTTAAATTTATTTTATTGACCATTTTAGAAATGGTCATAAAAGTGAGTGGTGTCAGGTAAGATGCTCACAAAGATGAATACAATAAGAAGGCATGGCTTATTTGGTGATGCTTAATCTGTAAAATAGGCAGTGTATTACCTCAGAATCTTAGCTGTCAGAAAGACCTGAGCTATCTGTTTCTGCCAGCTCCTCTTTCCTGCAGAGAGCACGTACTGTGGGTTTAACACAGAGAGTAATTAGTATTTACTTGTAATAGGCCAGCTCCTCAGGTGGCAGTAAAAGCAGCACCATCTCTGTTGCAGTCTAACTTCTATCCTAGTACTTGTAGGAACTTACTGGCTAAGCACGCCCAGGCAACGCGATGAAGGAGCCAAGCAATGATCCTATTTCCACTCTTGCTCCCACTGTTGTTTCCAGCAGTGTGGCCAAACTAATGGTAGCAAATTTTTGCTAAGTAATCTGAGGGCAAAGGAACACAGCTTGGATGTCCACAAATCATCAAGACTGAAAGTGGTTCCTCAATAAAGCACATAACAGCGTCAGTTCAGAAATACATAGCGTTGTTTGCCAAGCACTGTGCTCATCCGTATGTTGATATCGAGCTTCCCAAAGCAACTGGCCTCACAGGCACATCAAAAGCATGGAGAAGGTCCAAGAATTGGTGTATCTGTTTAGATCAAGTTACATTTGGAAGGTCATTAGTTTGCTGCAAGTAAGAAGATTGACTCCTTGGTGGTAGCTCCTCAACAGCGAGATAAATTCCTATTAGTTTCCAGTATGCAACTGAATTAACTCATTGTACAGATATGTAATACAGGTGATACTCTGAGTTCCTTTTTCCTTCTATCAATACTAATGTATCTTCCTAGTTCCTCTGTTGCGTACACATGCCATCGATTACTCCTTGGGAAGCAAACATACAAGCAGTTTAAGTAATCTATTGTAGCTGTACTTCCCTACTGTCCAAATGAAGGCTGTCTAGTGTAAGACTGAAAGGATCTTCCCAAAAGGACTGTAAAGATGGTAGTCAAATTGCCATACATAACGCATATCCAGTCTTTAGACAAACAACATATCCAGATGGTTTAAACTATGGATTTGAATTTAAGTTCCAGATTTCCTCACAGTCTAGAAGACAAAGTATTTTTTCTATTTAGAAAATATTTGCGGATGCTATCCTGTTCTGCGCTGGCAATTTATTCCTGGAAGTACAGAGTTCTGCAGGCTATTTATGAAATCTGTTTCCCTGGTTCACTTCTATGCCTTATAACTGTGAAACAGGACATCTAAATTGATCAGTTCATTATGTTTCAGGACAATAAAAATATAAATAGAACAAATACTTCCAAAAATCCATCCCAAATAATTTTCAGCTGTTCTTTACAAATTGCATACTTATATCTTGCAGGAAATTCAGTTGGTCCCATCAGATTTCTATTTGTGCTACAATAGCAGTACATGTTAAAAATGCTGAAATTGAGATCTTTGCTTTAGCTGTTGAAATTCTTTCACCATTCTTTTGACGCAATGTAAATTCCTGAATCCTTCTTCTTCTGACACAGATTCTAGCTGTTTCTTGTTTGTGTATTGTGTTGAGGTTTGACCTATCATAACAGCACCGTTTCTGTGAGCTACAGCACAAATGTAACTTCTCACCCTTTTGTTCCTGGTACTCCACAGAGGATGCTCCGGAGTCTCCCTCTGGCCCCAGTTCCCCAAAAGTTGCCCTGCTTCCACCTGTGCTGAAGAAAGTTCCTTCTGATAAAGAAAAGGATGGTCAGAGCAGCCCCTCAGTCAGATCATTTTCTCAAGAAGGTAGGAGTGTTGTTATTGTTGTTCCAGCGTGCTTGTCTTCATTGCCCCCTGATTTGTTTTCACGTAGAAGGGAAGGGGGTTATTTATTTGGTGGAAAAAAGAGGAAGGGAAGTGTATCTGGTCACCTGTCCCTCATCTCCTCCATGCATGGGTTGGTGCTCTGTATTTTCTTCCTTTGATCAAACCAAGTGAAAGATGAATCTCTTGGTATTAATAATGTAGCTGAACAATTAAGGGACTCTAGTGTGGTGTATATTATGGTTTGGTCTGAATCGAGATGCTGATTGGTGTTGGTCACACATAATAATGTGAAATGCAGCTCTGTGGTTCAGCACGTTTCCAGGGAGCAGCCATGACTTTGTTCCTCGCAGCCAGCCTATCGCTTCGTTTGTATTTCTCCTTTCTGTGCTGCATGTGACTGAGTTCTCCTCCTCCTCGGGCAATGAGTCTCTGTGTGCCAGGGCAGGGCTTGGTACCTTTTATGCACAACAGTAGGCTGCTGCCTTGTCTTTGCTGCTTTTCATGTGTGCACTGGATTTCTACTTTTGCTGATGCATTTCCTTGCCCACGGTTGGCTCTTAGAAGAGCTAAGGCTTCCTCTGATAGCATAGGATATGTGGAGAAGTAGTTACAGAAATGTTGCTCAGCGTGGTGTTTGCTGGCACAAATGACAGCGTTTGAACTCGGGGGGTGAGACCTCTTCCTTCCTGGGCGTCTCCTCAAGAAAGACATCCAAGGTGATTCCCATCACTTAAGCTGTGAGACAAAGGGGTGTCCTTTCACACTCTGCCAGCAGTTTTTCGTAGCGTAGGGTGGGGGCAAGCGAGTCAAGGCAGGTACATACCACTGGGTTGCGAAGGCTGAGCAGTTGTGCTGCCCACAGAGCCCACCGTTACCCTCTAGATGAAAGGAGGGGCAAAGCCATCCCCAAAGTGGGATGGTACATTTTGAGAAGCTTCTCCCTTTCTCTCCTAAAACTACCATTTCCTTTATGAAACAACTTACCTCGCAGTCTGGGTGTTGCTCTGCTTGGGAAGTTGTTGCTGTGGTGGCTACTATTTGGTGACCGCATGTCAGCACATGTGAAGTGTTTGTCTACAGGTTTTGAGTCTTGCTTCAGCCACGTATATGATGCCTTTGGGCTGCTCTTGTGCCATAAAGATAGCCCAGCAGAACCCCCACAATCGAAGTGAATTATGTAGAGCTAGGAGGACACGACGCACCCCAGGACCTCTCCTGTGTCTGGAAAGGGCTGAAGGTTCAGACGGTCCATGTTGGCAAAAGCCACCACAGCCTGTGGCTCAAGGTCCAGAAAAGACAGCAGGGTGTCTGAAGTGCCTCCCAGTGGCTGTGGCATTATGAGGACTGCAAAGCAGAATAGAGCCTGTTTATTGTCCTGCCCTTAGTCCCGTCAGAGCTGGTGTTGAGACGGGTGAACTGGGCTACAGCTTAGGGATCAGGCTCGCTACACCGGTGCCATCATGTTGGGAATGGTTGCACTCAAAGGCTGTTGCCACAACAGACTCTCTCAGCTGCTGTCTGGTAGCTGCATAGGCTGGAGTCCTTGTTTTCTCACCAGCTTTTCACCAGACTGTGAGAGAGCTTGTTACTACATAACTAGAGAAACACAATGTAATGGGACTTGTTGCAGCTACGTGTTAAGGTGAGGTTAACCTCCCCATTTCTGTGCTATATGCCTTCTCCGTCTCCCTGTCGTGTGAGGGGACATATTGGAGAAGCAGGGAACGTGGGATTGTAACTACAATCCTTCTGCGTTACAGCAATTTCTAACGCAGCAGAGATTTGACAAGTTTTTGCAGTTTGTGTTGTCACATGAGAAGAGGGGACAACTGCTTTATTTTTAAAATGTGTTTGCTTTTTCCAGATCCTTACACAAAAGCGGTCAGACACAGTGCTTTCCTCACTCCTTGCTCCCTTAGCCAGACTTCCACAGACGACCTGGCCAAACACAGGGTTTTCTAGTTGCCGCTACATTGCACTGTATGAATTTTATCAATAATAGTTCAAAATGGCTAAAATTGGGTTTCCAGGTCCTTACGGAGCTACTATGCTTTGCATAAAATTGTTCGGGAAAGAGTAAATTCTGTTTCTTTTATTTTTTTTACTCTTTTTCATGTTTTCCTTTTTCTTTATTACTGTTCTACTTCCTCACTCAGTCATTCCTCTGGCCTTGCTTTCTGCTGCCTTTCAGGCTAACATGCTCAGGTTTTTTTCTGCAACTGGTAAATCACTGCAAATCTGCCTAAGTTAGTAAACTGAATTATATCTCCTGCAAAAGCAAGCTGCAAATTAGGTGATACTTGATTTTAAAATTGCTTTATGTTAATGAGTTTAACTGTACTTTGTGGGACAATCTCGAAATACACCTCTTTACACAGCACACCTGTAAGATCGGGCTGCAGTTACCGACATACACAAATATCTGGACTAAATTTAAGCAAGCATCTGACATATTGATTACTACTCTTTGAACAATTGATTAAATGGGTCGGATAAGTGAAATTATTTGTATTACTTTCCATATGTGGGTCTACAGAACAGCTTAGGGGTATAAATGAATCCTTTTCCCTGCTAGAGCAAACAGGAGATTGTCAAAAAAGAGATACAGCTCATGACTGTGCCAAGCCATCTGGCAACGTGAAAACCACTTCGGGGCAGTATGCTACCAGTGCAGAAGAGGAAGCTAATGTGCTTGGGCAGAGGAAGGCACAGCCAACTTCTGGTTAGAAGTTTTCATTTTTTATCGAGGCAGTGCTTGATAACTGGCACTAACAATTGTTAAGAAACAATAATAGCAAAGAAACCACAAAAGGGTGTGGGTTTGTCATTGGATTAAGAGAAGGGTAAAAATCTCATGGGATGCTAATCATCTTTCTGGCCCCGTGGGAACTACGTGACCTGAAAAAATTTCCAGATAAGAAATGTGTGTGCATTTTTCCTCTGTGGCAATGCCAGTGACCAGCACCATACAGCCCCTGCAGCCCCTCTGCAGAAGAGGGCTCATTACAAACCGTGACTGCGCATTGCAGTGATGCTGGCACGCTGCTGTGTAAGTACGCTGCAGGTAGACTATCCGCTGCTTTGTGTGCTTACATACCTTTCCTTTTTAAGAGGTGTGCACTGAAGTATTTCAAAATACATTTCAGCCTGAATATTGTTAGTGCCAGTTTCAGTACGTCACTCACAAAACCATTTGAGAACTAGGTAAATCAGATTATTTTGACGTAGTACTTCGATTTTCAGCTGCGTAAACAAACAAAAAACCTCCAAAAGAACCCAAACTCAGCACTGTGCTGCACGCTTAAGCCCCGCTTCCTGAAGGGCAGCTTTGACTCATAGTGAACTCATTCAGTAAGCTATAAAATGGTTTGGTTGATCTATGTATTTTTAAAATATAAAAGCTCCTGTTCTCAAATGGTACATGTTTACATGCTTCTCTTTACCTCTTCACTTCTTTGTTTAAACAATGATTCAAAATTACTTTTTTTCTGAAGTATTTTAATGAGGTATGTGAACATCTTATGCAATTACATTTACCTGCAATTTTTCTATTTATAAGACATCATGTATCCCTTTTCTAACATCCTCAGCCCCAAATGTATAAACTTGACGTCCTTTTCGTATTGTAGAATCAAACTTAGCCCACCTAAACTTGGAATCTCTCCTCCCTGTCATAATCAAACTACTATATTTTAGTTTGTTCTAAGGTATCTCTAAGAAAGTAAGTTTCAAAAGCCGAGGTGCTGCTGCAGATCTATGCAGGTCACCTGTGTATGGTTTCATCAGGGCAAGAGTATAAGCTCTTGTGGCAGAACCCTGCTTGCAGTATGTGGACTTAAATGCCTGATATATTTTTCAGGCATTTTTGGGGCAAGCTACCTGTCTTGATTTATCAGGCCATAAACTAAAATGACTGCTGCAGGATGTGTTCTGGGTTTTGTTTGAAGAGTGAACGAAGGCCAAACAAAGGCGATGTAATTACTCGGAGGTACAAGTATCAAGAATGACTCGAAAATTTCCAGGCACTGATTTCTTTGAAAAGCAGTGGTGTTTGGTAAGGTGGAAATGCCTAAATTTTTTTTACAGAATTTAGGTATCTTAATCCTCTCCAATTCCGTTAAATTGCTTTAAAAACCTTTCTCAAAATCCTTTCCTCTTCTTTCCCAACTTGCAAAGCCGGGATAAGAATGTACTGAGCACATAGCTGCTGGCTCTCACTTCGTCCCATATTTTGGCTAGCACGAATAAGGAAACAGGTATTTTGGACTCAGGAGAACTACTTGGGTAGCAAATGGTGCCGCATGTGCGGAGGTAGGTCTCTGCAAGATGCGCGCTGGTTGTGTCCGTTCTGCTTTCATCACGGCAGAGATCCAGGACTGGACAGTGTCTGTGCCAAACGAAAACGGGCCAGAGCTTTCTGTCCCCTGTTTCATGGCCTGTTGGCACGCACCAGCGCTGCCTGGGGAGTCGTGCTGGCCCCCCAGGGATACAGGGAGCATCCCTGCCGAGGCTGCCCCAGCAGCATCGGCTCCCTCGGGATTCCTCCCTCCCGTTTTCCACATTCCTGGCAAACCCTAACACAGCCTGGCACAATTTGAAAGACCACGGAGACGAGTCAG
Source organism: Haliaeetus albicilla (assembly GCF_947461875.1). Classification (NCBI taxonomy): domain Eukaryota; kingdom Metazoa; phylum Chordata; class Aves; order Accipitriformes; family Accipitridae; genus Haliaeetus; species Haliaeetus albicilla. Next base: position 10,979,752 of record NC_091485.1, on the reverse strand, counting down.
CGACAACCTGCTGCTTGCCTGCCCCTGCTCCGGCTGGAGCCGCACGCTGGTGACAGGGCAGGCTGTCCCTTGTGGCGGTGAGGCTATGGGTGAGTGGTACTGTCGTGGTTTAACCCCAGCCAGCAACTAAGCACCACGCAGCCGCTCACTCGCTCCCCCCCCATCCAGTGGGATGGGGGAGAAAATTGGGAAAAGAAGTAAAACTCGTGGGTTGAGATAAGAATGGTTTAACAGAACAGAAAAGAAGAATAATAATAGCAGTAAATAAAGCAGTAATAATAAAAGGATTGGAACATACAAATGATGCACAGTGCAATTGCTCGCCACCTGCTGATCAACGCCCAGTTAATCCCCGAGCGGTGATCATTCCGCCCCCACTCCCCCCAGTATATATACTGGGCATGACGTCCCATGCTATGGAATACCCCTTTGGCCAGTTTGGGTCAGCTGCCCTGGCTGTGTCCTGTCCCAGCTTCTTGTGCCCCTCCAGCTTTCTCGCTGGCTGGGCATGAGAAGCTGAAAAATCCTTGACTTTAGTCTAAACATGACTTAGCAACAACTGAAAACATCAGTGTGACCAACATTCTTCGCAGACTGAACTCAAAACACAGCACCGTACCAGCTACTTGGGAGACAATTAACTCTATCCCAGCTGAAACCAGGACAGGTCCGCAGGGAAGGAGAGGTGGTGCTTCATGGCCCCCGCGGCTGCTGGTGCCTTGTTAAGAGGGGCATGCGCAAATGTGAACGGGCACAAGGATCCCTGTGAACCAAAGCCTGACATCCTTATCTGAAATGGTGGCGCAAAGAAGGTCTCGTAACTGTAACACTTGATTTTGCAGGGGCGAAGTGTGAGATGACTTGCAACAAAGTCACATTGAAGGGCCACTGTGTGTTTAAAGGTTCATTTTAATTGGAAGTATGAGATTTCTGAAGCTATCAATCCTTGCATAACGTCACCCCCGCTGATGTGTATAATAACTCTCGTTACCATAGCAATTGTAGACCACTGATTAGATCAGAAACCTTAACAAGGTTTTACAACCTTCTTTCCAATTTATTTCAAACCTTATAGGTTTGAGGAAAACCCTGGCCTTGCCGAGATTTTAGAGTGCTGGGCGAACAAAATGGGTACTGTTTGCATTTAGGGGATGGGAAGTGGGTATGTCCTCCTTCTTTCTCGGCTGCTGAGCACAGCAAGGTGCAGAGGCCGTGGTCTCAGCTGGAAGAGATGCACGTTAGGCTCAGAGCCATGGGTGTCCCCTCCATCGGGGAACTGGGAAGGCATCGGGACCTGGCAGTGCTGGTGGGGCAGGGAGCAGCAGTTCAGGTAACTTGGATGCCGAGGTGAATGTCTGTCCTGATGAAGGCTGCTGAGTCAAAAGGGAGAATAGAGATGTGTCCTGCTAGGGAGACAGGCCTGCCTGGAACCTGTGCCACCGGTCTGAGGGGTGCCCAGCGAGGATATCCACCTGAGCAGTCGGGAGTGCATCGTCTGAGATCCAGCCCAGCTGGAAAAAAGAATGCTGTTCTGGTTTTCACGTGGTGCGATGAGAAGAAAGTCTTTAGACCGTTTCTAACCATAATGTTTATCCATGTCACAGATAACAGTGAAGTACTGAGTTTCATATTTAAAGTTTACCTGCTTGCCAACCAACAGTGGCATAAAGTTTGCTCGAGCTCTCTCTCTTTTCTCTGACCTTTTTCTGGGTTGAAGAATTAAGGGACCTATGCTACTCCCGCTAGTGCAAATGAATCCAGTGGGAGCAGGAGCAGGTCCTTTGTGCATGAATGACTTTGTTATTATTATTTTTCTTCCTCTCTCTTCTACAATCATTATTGAGACCCATTTCTATTTTATACAGCTGCAAAAAGAAGCCCTGGGCAGCAGTCTCATGAGTTCCAGGAACTGAAGCAGAGGTCCTTAAGTAAAGACGGCCATCAGGGAAGCAAGTCCAGTGACTCTGGCGAAGAAGCAGATAAAGATTTTATTTTTGTTTAGCAATCAGTACAAGTGCTTCATAGCGCAAGAGCTTTTTATAACAATCAGGGTACAGCAATCAACAGCCCTTCTAGCCAGCTGCTCTTTCACCGCAGGTACATTTCCATGCAGAAAACCTGATCTTCCAATCGTGATTTACAGTACACTCACATGGCGTTGATTCGGTCCTTAATTTCTGTTCTGTACAAGGCAGACGTTCCTTTCCACGCCTTTGCTAAAGCCAGCGATTCCTTCATGTATTCTACTTGAATTTCTCTGAAGCAGCTACAAAGAGTGCCCCGCATTAGGGCATTTAGAAAGCAAAGCAAATTAACTGGGCACTGTCTTACACTAATACACTGTACAGCAGGTAATGTGTTGTACTGCTGAATGTAAATGTGTCAAATCTGCACGTGACTTACCTATAAATATATTCTTGCGGTATGCAATTGCACATTGTAATTATATTAAAAGAGCACACTAATAAAATAATTTGTATAGATTATATATATTAAATGCTTGGGTATGGTTTTTACATTCTCCCATCGGGAGCTTCTTTCTTCCTGTTCTCGTACTGTACATAAAGCTCCAATGCTTACATTTGTGTACTGTCAAAAAGCACAACAGAGAAGGATTTGGATGACGTATAATCATGGTATGCTTCCACATTCGTATATTAATGTATATAGTTGATTGGAATGAGGGCAATTGAAATTTTATTAATATTGGTGTTTTCTAGAGGCCTTCCTCAGTTCTGTCTGCATATTAGCTTCCTTTCAATGTGTAATTCTACGAGAAAAATAGCTCAACATCTGTAAAAACATTTCAGCTTTTGAGGGAGGGTGTGCAAATTTCACAGCTACCCACTTACATTACAGGTTGAGGGGATTTTATTCATATGTATATTTGTAACAATAAAAAATGATTTTACAACTGAAACATTAGTCTTTGTTTTTACGGCACTATTTGTGGTCTGACGGTCTCTGCTCTTTGAATGATGACATTGTGCCAGGTAGAAAAAGCATGCAGTTAAGACAAAACCCATATAATCTTTTTCTGCTTCTAGTACAATGTCTGTTCCTGCTGAAAGGGACACATCCACATCATTTTTGTAAAACTGCTGAGAGAAGGACCTCTTTGCTAATCTCCCTTGGGATCTTCAGCAAAGCAGCCTTCGCATGAGCCAGAAACACCTGCAATCTAAATTCTCTATTTTGGTTCCATTGGACAGAACAAAATTGTTTTGATAACTTTCTCCCAAGAGCAATTTCCCTGGCCCTGCCATGGCTTCTTGCCTGGGTAGAAATTCTCAGCTACCTGTCTCGTCAAATGACTTTCTGTCTGGTCCTTGCTCATGTGCCTGCTATTGCTGCTCCTCCTGTTGCAGTATGAAGGACTGCTAAGACAAAACAGTAGCCTTTTATACCAGAACATCTTAGAAGCACTTTGTAGAGGTTCACATCTCAAAAGTAGGCTATGGGGCTGTGGGAAAGAGGTCCTGAAGGCTGGGGGTTCATACCTGGGTTTTACCCTGTCTTGAAATTCTGCACTCATCTAAAATCATTAAGAGAAAGTTCTTCATATTCACATATATATATATATATATATACTTGATTTATTGGGTATCAATGAGAACGAAAGACAAATGGCAAAGGAAAATTTGAGATGCTTGTATGAGAAAAGAAAAATAATCTAGTCACAAAATAAAGTGCAATTTCTATTCCCATAGGATGTGGAAGAGACAACTGTCTGAGAAGTGTAAGTATACAAGAAGCGTTGCCTGATTTGTTGGTTTTGTGAATTTAAGAAAATGAACAGCAAGATTTGTGGTATTAATTAAAAAAAAAAATTAGACTCTAACTTCCAGCTGCTGAGAATTTCTCTTACTTGTGCTTGATGTTCTTCTCACCAGGCGTGTGAGATACTGTACTGGTCCCATGGTGTGAAGTCATGTGTGTGCCCATCACCCTGGTATCAGTAAACCAGACAGGGATGTCTGAAATGCTGTAGAGAGTATGTGTTTGTGCTGATAATAAGAAGAAAAGCTATGGTGCTGTAATAGTCTGCTGGAGTGTAAAGGTTTCATTAGACAGCAATGTTTTTCCGTATTAGTTATGGAAAGCCTTTTTCCAGCCATCAGTGTGTTGTGGGCAGGCTGAGTGGTGGAGCAATGACTTTAGGGGAGTGCTGGTGTGAGCTCTTGGAGACCTGGGGTTGGGTTTTGTCTGCACTTGTGGTTTTGGATGTGGGGAGGAGTGATAATTTTCATTGTTTTAGTATCTTTCTGCCTCGCCAGCCCAGCACTGTCAGCCCAATTGCAGAGAATTTACGTTGCATCCAGAGTACCCCCGTTGTACCTCTTCTCCATTTATGAAATAGTGACTTTTATTTTCAGTATCCTGAGAGCCCGTGGAGGCCTCAGGTAAGTGCCAGTGTGTTTTGGGGAAGTAACAACCACTACACCCTGGTGCAAAGCCAAGCTGGTTGGGAGGTTTGGGGGGGGGATCACAGCTCTGGAGTGCAATGGAGGGGCTTCCTTTCCACGAGCTGTGGACCCTCCGAAGCGGACACGTGGCTGGGGGAACCCTCCTCATTTCTCTTGCTGCCTCCCTGCTGCCTCAGCCGCCCTGCGGACGCTCTGCGGTCGGTTCCCCCGTGCTCCCTGCCTGTCCTGGGCCGTGCGCTGCCGTGGCAGAAGCCACGTTCAGCTGCTTTGGTGGGACACCAGCAGGAGACATCCCTGGAGCTCCTGGGAGGCAGAACAGATCAGCTAGTGGTACCGCTGAAGAAAAGCACTGATGCTTGTTCTCCCGGGGCATCCATAGCATCTTTGAGTACCACCGATGCTCCGCGTTTCCTCCCTGTCCCGCGCCGGGCCCTGCCGCAGCACCGGCAGCGGGAGCAGAGGTTGGTGCGGGAGGAGAGGCGGCTTGCTCTCCGCAATGCCGTGCTGCACGGTCTGGCCGCTCAGAAAGGGCTCACGGGGTCCAGCTGGGGTTACGTCCGACGCAACGGTTTGGTCCTCGGAGCGTGGCTGGTTGCTGGCAAGACGGCAGCTGCGTGTTGCGTTTGCCGTGTTTGGAGGTGACGGCGAGGGGGTGGCAGCATCTGAGGTGATGGCGAGGTCCTCTGCATCCCTCCATCTACCTAAGCACGTGTACTGTACGACTAAATCGGAGTGAAGGACCCACCGGCCCTGGTCACCCGGTTAGAAATACTGCCCTGGAAGAGGTCCTACCACCAGCATCTCTGGTCAGAGCTGCACCTGCCTGATCCAGCCTGGGGGAAAAAGGGGTGAGAAGGTCTCTTGGAGGGAGCTGCCCTGTCCTTTTCTGCTCCTAAATCTGGTTTTCAGGTTTTGCCATTGAAGAATTTCATCTGTGATGTACGTAGCGGGAGCACCTCCCCGTTGAGGTGTGCCGGAGAAGGGCTGTGAACTCAAGACAGCTCTATGCCACATCTGCAGGACCTATGTCCCGCTCCCCACTACAGAAGGTTAAAATCTGGCTGATGGATTTTGAGCGTTTTAAAGTATTCCCCGATGTGCAGTAACAACAGTAAATGGCTGCTTCCTAAGATGGAAAGAGCAATTGTCTTAAATCTTCCCCCTCCACCAGAGCCATCCAGCCGGGCTAAGATGATTTGGGAATTAATGTGGCCCATTAGTCACAAATCGGCGCAACCCACCGCGCTTAACTGAGAGCTACCATCGGCGCAAGCTCTTGCTGCCGCTGCTTATTAATTGATCGATATGGAGATGATTTCTCTCTCCGGTTGCACAGAAAAAAAAGCTATTGAGAAACGTTTTCTAGGAAAATACTAGGAAGCTCTGCTCCCATTTGCAACGCTGCTTTCTTGTGGTCGTGAGAGAGCCGTGCTGCTTTCCCCATGCCCAGGGATGCTCATGCTGGGTGGGCCGTGCCTGAATCCCACCTCTGGAAATTATCCTCTGCTCGTGCTGAAACTGAGGGGTTTCAGGTAGCGACACTGTCCTTCGCTTCTCCTGGAGCCCAGGGCATCTCTAACAAATACAGCGCAGGTGAGTACCAGAGCTTATCGTTTATTGCCAGACTCTTGCTGGTCAGGCCTGGAAAGCAGAGTGGTCCTTCCCTGCCCTAAGAAAGAGTCTGTAAATGGGGAGGATGAGAATTGCTACATCAACACGGTGACGACCTCCTCTTTCCTTCAAATGTAGATGACAAAACCCAGTTGTCCAAATCGTTCCCTCAGCACCATCAGCCCCTTCCCTGTGAGCCCTTTCCGTAGCTCCGTCAGGCAGCTGGTGCCCAGGGCCTCGCTGCCCAGCCCGTGCCCAGCCAAAACCCTCCCAACTCCTTTGGATGCCCCCATGGCATTGCCAGCAAGTCTCACGACTGCTCACCGGATAATTAAAATGCCTTCAGCCTGTCGCATAAACATTAACTTGCGTCCTGCTTAAGAGAGAAAAGCGCTGCCTTGGGTTGGCCTCCACCTCCCCATCCTGGATATAAGAGATCATAGGAAGGTTTGCCAGGCACCTTCCCAACTTTCCTCCTCATCCCTGTGCCCATCCTCCCGCGGTCCCTCGTGCCTCTTCCCAACGTCAGCGTCTCGCCAGCGCCACAGCGGGTGACTTTCCACCTCAGCCTCCACCAGCGTCCGACATTTCCAACACCACCATGACCACAGGCAGGGCAGGACCCCGCAGTGGCGAGGGTGACTTCCCTGGGGGGCAGAGAAGGGTACGTTCATTTTTTGTTGAGAGCAACCAGCTTCACCAAACAGCCAGGGCTCCCTGACCCTTGGGCCACATCTGCGCCTCACTTCAGCAGGCACTGCTGACGGCTGGCGGCTCAAAAAGCTGCTCCCATCGTTGCACGTGGAAATCTTCTTTTCCCTTCATGAAACTGAGGTTTCCCCTGCTCTGAAGGGTAGTTTTTCAGCCTTGAGGGTTCACTGGCAGTGTTGAGGCTTCAATGGATTTTGCTGTGGGACTCCTGCCACCTTGTGCTCTCCTTCCATGCCCCATTCTGATCCCTTGAGACACAGAAATGGGTGGAAAACTCTCCGGAGCACCTCAGCTGAAGGCACTGGGGCTGCAGGCTTGTCCTCACGGGGCTGCTCCTCGTCCTTGCCCATGGCCGGGCTGTAACAAGGGCAGAAGGGCCGGAGGGTGTTGAAGGCAATACTTCATCTTGGAGGCAGTGCTTGTTTAGTCATTTACTTTGGCTATTTATTTATTTGGGGTTATTCTGAGAATTGCTGAAAAGCTAAACGCTCCCGGATTGTCCGAGGCTCTGGGAACTAAGCGGTGCCAGCTTCAGCAGGGCCTCCCGTGCTGAAACCCGGTGGTACCTGGTAAAAGATGTGGAGCCACATGTGGTGTGCCATCGGGAACTCCCCGGCCGGCGTTGTGTGTTCAGCGACCCGCGAATTTGCATCTGAATGGGGTGAACACATGCAAAAGTGAGGTCTCACGGTGAGCTGCAGGGCAGTGAAACAAGTCAAGAAGTGTAAAAACTGATGGCAAGTCCCTAGAAAGCAGCCTGGCGGGGGTGCGTCCAAGTGCTCCTCGGGGATGCAAGACATCCCAGAGGCGCCGGGGTCACACGTGGTGAGGGGAGGCAAAATCCCAGCTGGTGGAAAGAGGCCAAGGCTTGGAGGAAGAGAAAAGAGGGAAGGGATCAGCTTCTCTGTCTCTGCCTGCTGAAATGAAATCTCTTTAAAACAAGCGACTGTTTTCCTCTGCATTCAGGGCAGAGCTGTCGGTTCTCCATCAGCACGCAGCTGGGGACAAGCTGGTCCTTGGCACAGGGCGCTTGCCTGGGTGGGAACCGGGATTGCCGTCCTTTCCCTGCCGTGGGCAGCCTGTGGCAAGTCCCTTTGCTTCGCCATACCTGGGCTGCCAGCTCACCCCCTCCCCGGGACATCCTACCCGTGGTTGCTCCTGCTGCATCAGAGAGACCCCGCAGGGGCTGCCACTGCCCTGGGGGTGCAAATTCCCCCGGTGCCAAGTACCGAAGAGAAATCGCTGTAAGAGCATCGATGCTCATCAGCACCAAGAAGCGGAACACTGAGGCCCCATATTTTCAAAAAGAGAGAAAGCGTGAGTCTCTGCATGCCAGATGAAGGGGGAAGCGCATTTTTTAGAGGCATCTTGGGCACAGCAAGGGCTGTGCTATCACAAAACTTAATTTCTTATGTCATATCCCACAGCAAACTGAAGAAGAGGCTTCTGCTGACTTGAGGAGTCTCTTCCCGACATGAACGCTACTCTGCCTTTGACACCCCTGCATCAGCTGTCCTCGGGCTTTGTTAGATGTGGCTTTCAAGCACCCGCATTTGAGAAGCCTGCGTGGGAAAGCAGAGATGCTGCCATGGTCCCTCCCAGCCCCGTGACGGGGTCCTCACTCCGATGCCACTGTGCTGATGCTGCTTTGGCCATTTGCGATGAGCTCTGCCAGCTGACCCCAGCCTTGACCCTTCAGAGCCTGTTTTTTCTGCTTTTCCAGTAAGTTGAATTCAGGAGAAGAAAAGCTGCGTGGGAGAACGAGCATTTTAATTAGATTGATACCAGCCAGAGAAGGCAGGAGAGGGGCTGCTAGCTTGGCAAATCCAATTTAGTTTCACTGAATGGAGGAGTAAAGTTAACTCTGTAATCTCTGCTCAGCATCACCTTGGGGCTGCCTCTTTCCCTTCCCATTTGCTTAGGTGGGTAAGACTCAGATAGCGGTGAGTAGAGGAGAGCCCCGTGGAGGCTGTACAGCCCCCACTTTATTTGGACAACACTAAATTCTAGTAGAAGACTGAAATAATGAAAGTCGTTAACTGTAACTGAGATGGTAGCCCCTGGCTGGGTAGGATTGAGCAGCATATGGTTGGGGGAAATGTCGGCTTTTCCTTTGGGAAATCTCTTCTTAGATCCCATGCGATGGCCTGAGCCCTGACCCCTGCTTTCCAGCAGCATCCCGGTGGGAAGAGGTTGGCTGCTCCCCCCATAACATTCAAGGGATCCCCATTGCTGGTCCAAAACAGAGAAGAGGACAGAGGACGGGTGCCTCTCAGTTTGGGTAGCTGCACGGAGAAGGCTGGAAAAACCCAGCCTTGGTGGGAATCTGTGGATGGGAACATCTGTGGGACGGTTGCCCTCATGTCACATCCCATCCGTCGGTACCGGGACCTGAACTGCCTGCGCACGTCCGTGCACCCCCGCATCCCCACACCCTGCACCAGCTGAGCCAGGAAGGATGAAGCCAGCATCCAGCCTGGCACAGGGACGTGGGATTTGCTGGGCAGCTTGTACCCCTCTGAGGGTGGGGTTGGAAAAAAGAAGAGCCCGTTCCATTTCTGCGGCAGACAGCTTTATCTCTGACTTGATTTCCAGGCAAATGGTAGGGGGACTTACTGTTATTTCTACTTTGTTTCCCTTTTAGTTTGCCTTTCATCCGCTTCTCCAGTATTTTCCTTTGCTGGGATGCTCACAGACCTCAGCATCCCCAGCTGCGCGCAGCACCTCGTCTGGCACGCTCGCCTCCCACCATGCTTGGAAAAATGGGTCGCACCGAGGATCTGGGCTTGGGCTTCCTGCAGGATTCGTGCAGGACCCCAACTACCTGCAAAACACACACTGGGTGCACGAGGAAACACTGATGGGTGCCAGCGGGGGCTTCCTTGGTGTCTCCGGTCAGTGCTAAGCTGAGGGTAGCTGAAGCCATTTGGTAAGGAAATTTCCATTTATAAATCCATTCCTGCATCTATTGAAATCATCTTCTGAAAAGGTGAGGGACAAAGTCGTGCCACAAATCCAGATGCTGATATTTTTTTTTTTTTTGGTTCACTATTCTGGTCATGGAAACCCAAATGTGTGGCACCAATACTTTGAGTCTGGACCAAAGAAAGAGGCATTTGTCGGCTGCCCCTCTTTCTGTTTCTGAATCAGCAATCTGCACTTTTATGCATGTTTTCCCAATTACAGTTGCTTGATTAAGCCTTTCTACAAAGCTAGCCCAGCCTGGGGTTTGGCCACGTGCTCCTTACTTTGGAAAAATTGCCATTTTTTAATTTATTACTAGCATCAGCTAAATAATATGGCGTTGCTGGTGTCCCCCAGCTGGGGGGCCCCCCGACCCACGGTGGGGCTGCATAATGGCCCTGCAAATGCTTCCAGCATCAAGGCACTTACTGAAAATCTGAAAATAAACCAATAAAAGAAATATCTGAACTAATGATCTGCCATCACAAAGCCTTTATGGAAAAAATCATCCTGTCAAGTATTATTACGTTAAAGTCATTTCTGAACTTAAGAAAAAAATAATGGGACAGTGGTGTGGTTTTCAAAATATGTATCTTTAAAAATCTATAATGCTCTGAAGCAGAAGAATTCAATTGCCTTTTTTTTTTTTTTTTCATTTTCAGCTTTTCAAAACATGGATTTGAGAACTTCTACCATGAGTGTTACTGCACAGTGCAAAGCCAGAGCCAAAGGAGAAGTCCTTAATCAAAAGCATTCCCTACTTTTTAAAATACTGCCTACCTTTAATTCTTATTTATTCCTTTAAGGAAATAAGCCAAGGCAGGGCGGTTGCTGAGTTTGGTACGTGAGCTGCACACACAGCAGCTGCCTTCAGTTTGTTGCTTTAATACTAATGGCAATACATCCCCAGTTCAATACGCTCCTCAAATTTACGGTACCCTGCAGAAAGCCCTGCCAAAGCAGTAAAAGCTGCTTTGAGCTGGTTTGGGTTTTTTTCTTTCATGCTTTACTGAGTCACCTAAAGCAACTGGGGAAGCTGAACCATATTTTTGCCATGCAGTGGGGCAGCCAGATCCTCACCGTGGGCTGGGGTTTCTCTCACCTTACCTGGTTCCAGTCACTTTAAGCTAAATTTCTGCAATTCCACCCCTAAGACCTCTAAATCCATCTGGTGCGATACATGGGGGGGCAGAGCGGTTAAGCTGTCTGTCTATGGGGTGGCCCCTATATCTACAGGGTATGTTGGTGGAGGGTTTTGGGGGGGAGCAAAGGCAGAGCTGGTGCAAACAGAAGAGGAGGCCATCATCTCTGCTCCTCTTTTTCCCCTTTGCAAGCATGCCCTGCTGCTGTGTGAAAGGAAAGCCCCTCTCTGCCGGGGCAGACAGCTGCCACTGAGGGTGCGTGGGAAGACAGGGATGCTCAGACAGACGGACACGTATCATCGACACCCTCGTGCACAGGTAACGATGAGTTTTTGTGAGAACCCATTAAGCTTTAAGGTCCTTTTCTGTCTCCACCCTGGACCTGGTTTCGCTGAGGTTGTGTGAGATGCTGAATAAATATTGGCAGTTTAAATGAGGTGATGCTTCTTGCCTGCTCTTCCTCCTGTGAGGGCTTGGGGAGAACCAGCTGTGACAAGCTCTTCTCAAATGCCCTGAGGTTTGCATCAGTTCCCATAAAACCTCGCTGTCTCTGTCCCTGTCGAAGAGAAGAGCGCTTCCCCTTGCAAGTATTTCAAAACATGGGTAGTATTTCCTTTTAAGTTAGTTTTGTTAAGAATATTTTTAGTAAGAAACTAGTCGTCATGCTCATACTACCAAGGACCCTTGTTGGTGTCAGCCGCGGTGATGCTTTCCAAAGCCAGGTTACAAACCTTGCTAGAAACTGATGGATAGCCCTTTGCTGAAAATCTGGATCGGGATGCTCCCTGGCTGGGCCAGATGGGCTCTTGGTCCTGGGAGGAGACCCGGGGCCAAAAAGTGGCCTTTGGGCCCCACCGTGCCGTGGAGCAGCACCCCATCCCACGCAGGAGCTCAGGCAGCTCCCGCGGGGCACAGAAGCCACCGCTGCCGATGAGTTGTGGTGGGAAGCGCTGGGGAGAAGAGGCTGCGGGAGAGGTTTCACGGGGGAGCCGTCAGCCCGGGGCCAGAAATTCAAAGGGAAACCTGTGGAGCGGCTGGTCATGCCAGCGAGGCGCTTGTGTAGGTGTCCCCTAAAAATTTAGACTTGTGTCATTACCTATGGAACATACACTCCTCTCCTGCGCTGGGGTCCCCTGCCTGAGCACGGTCATGAAACCCGGGAGTTGCTTTTAGCCTTGCCATTGTGTTAACATCTTAAAAAAGTGTTTTTCTGGAGTCTGAAGGTGACCCCGGGCTGCCGGCTGGGGAACCCCCGTACCGAGCCGCTCACACGCTGCTGCTTAAAGACATCAGCTCCGCAGCGTCTCCTTTTCCTTTGCACACTGGAAAAGCTGGAGATCGCTGTTGTGATCTGAAAGAATTGAATTTGCAGACCTGATATTTCCTGAGTAAAACACAACTTTTAGTTCTTCACGTTTGGTTTGGTTTTTTTTCTCAGATCAAATAGGAGCCTGCTCAGGGCAAACATTAAATACTACTTTTTAAAAGCCTTTTCTGCGCTGCTTCTGAGAGCCTCTCTAAAGCAATCAGTACTTGTGTAAAATCAAAATACATGTATCGAATCAAAAGCAACCTGAAAAAACCCTATCTGTAAGGGATCTCAAAGGAGATAAAAAAGTTGCTAGAAATGCTTCCGGGAGCACACACAAAGACAGACACAAAGCCTGGTCCTAGGTGCTGGAAATCACTGCAGATGAATACATGGGTGACGTTCAAATCACACGTAGTGCCAAGCAGGACCATTGTGAATATAAATATCAGCCTTTCTCTATCAGCACTGAGACCTCTGACCCCAGGGTTTCTCCTTTTGATTAGTATTACAGGAGGAAGGTGGTGTAGATTTCCATCCGTCTTCATTCCTGCGAGGGAAACCCTCCTGAGGGCTTGGGGGGGATGAGAAGGGGCGAGATCCCTGCCTGCTGCTGCTTCGTTTTCATAAACCGAGGAGGAGGGTTACAAGTTGTAGCGAACTTTTTTTTTTTTTAATTTTTTTTTTTCCTTCCCCCCCCGCCCCCAAACACCACTTCTTCTCTGAAGTCGTTTCCCTCCGGCGCTCCTGCCTTCCTCTGGGGGGGAGTTTGAAAACTTTTAAGGCTGTCTGCAAACGGCGCACGGCTCTTTCGAAGCGCCGGCTGAGACGGTCCCCATGGGACTGACCCTCACGCGTGGCCGGGGAGGGGGGGGTGGTGTGTGTGTTCGTGCGTGTCTTCCCCACCCCTTCCTCTCCGCGCCCCCCCACGGGGCCGCCCCCGGGGCGGAGCCGCCGCCCTCAAAGGCCGGGGCCGCCGGCGGACGGCGGGCAGAGCCTGCGCGGGGTTTGCGCGGGGGTTGCGCGGGGGTTGCGCGGGCGCGGGGGGGGTGGGAGAGCGGGAGCCGCCGGCAGCACCATGGAGAGCGGCACCGACCGCCGCCTCGACGCCGCCGCCTTCCTCGGCGCCTGGCGGCGCTGCGACGCCGACGGCAAGTGGGAAACACGCGGGGGGGGGGGGACACGCGTGGGGGACGGGACACCCACGCAGGGGGTGTCGCCCGGCTGGGTGGGTGCCGCTTAGAGGGTGCCCAGGCCGGGTGGGTGCTGTGTGCGTGGGTGCTGGGGTGGGTGGGTGGGTGACACGCGAGGGGGGGGAGGGAGACCAGCCGGGTGGGTGGCCGTCTGGGCGCGGGTGCGGCGTGGGGTGCCTGCCAACGCGTCCAAGCTTCACCCCCGCGGGGTCCTGCGGGTGTTTCGGAGCCCCACTCTGCCTCCCCATCGTGCCCTGATACGGGGTCTGAAAAATCCCCCTTTTCGCTCCGAAATTGCGGCCTTTTTATCACCTCCATGTTCCTTCTGCCGTTCCCTCTCGTGGTCCCGGTTTGTGGGATTTTTTTCCTGGAAAGTTTTCTGTAAGGAAAACTCCGAAGGTTGCTCTGCAACACCGTGCCCAGCACCCACATCGACGTGAACTGATCAAATTGAATAGGAAACCCCCCGAGGGGGCAGGCAGGGCCCCCAGCTGAGACCCCTACCATGCAGCCCACGACATGATTTCCCAGACCTCTGGCAGTGCCGCCTGACCGTTAATATATTTGACTTTTCTTTAGACAATGGTTACATAGAAGGGAAGGAGCTCGACAGTTTTTTTCATCACCTCCTGGAGAAACTGGGACCAGAAGTAAGTACTGCGCTTCTGCATTAGTTGTGCACCAAGTCCAAGCAAAAGGGTCGTTATGCTGAGAGGTGATTTGTATTTGTTGTTGTCTGATTGCGAGCTTCCTTAGCAATCCCCGAGGCAAAGAGCTTTTCTCTTGGCAACAAGGTGGTATTTAAGCAGGTATGACAACAAGCGCAATCACTTGAGAAGTTTGATCAGTTGCTTTCAGTCCAACAGCTGCTGTCACCGTGAGATTGCAGTTGGCACCAGCTAAAGGGGCTGGTTGGAAGCGCGGAGAGAAAGTCATTTACTGCCATTGAATAGAAACAAATGGAAAAGCACCGGCACACAGTCTGGCAGGGCGAGCGGGAGGACAAGGGTCCTGATGTATTCAAGCAAGCGCTGATTAGTTTTGTTAATATGATAGGTTTCTTTCCAAGGTCAGTTTTAAACAAATATGCTGTCATTTATCTTAAACGGTGCTTAGGAAGAAGACGTATGTCTCTATTGCTGAAAACGGCTAGAAGCCAAGCAAGAATCTATTCTGTTGCTCGTAAGGTCAAGACCTGGCTCTCATGTGTTTCTGGGATTCTCCCCTGGTTTCCTCTCCTATTTTTGGCAGCATTTCCCCTCTCTCACTCTCTGCATCCCAGTTCTACCAGAAGTTGCACGACAACTTACAGGGGCTGGTTTCCTTAGCTCCAGGTCATGCGTTGCCTTTGACTGTCACCATCAGTGAAAGAGAAATCCTACCACTCAGGTCAGCTGCTCAGAAGTATATTCTGAGAATATATTCTGATAACGGACTTAATATTTTTGCTACACAGCGTGCACCCAACTAGGAAGAGAAAATGAGTAAGCATCTTCCAAATGAAAGGGGAGGGTGTGCCAAAAAACAGAGATGAAACAATTGCTTTAAGCAAAAAGTAATTAACAAAAAAGGGAAAAGGTAGCTCATAAAAGGCATAAATTCATGAGTATCAAGTGTAAAATCAGAATTATACTGACAAGCTAATTAGGATTCTTTGGTCTTTGGTGCTGCAATAAAAAAATAGAAGCTGTGAATAATTTTTCAAGCATGTTTTTGTTTAATTTGCAAGTAGATTTCGATAAAAATATCGACAGTTTCTGCAGAAATGTCTTTCTAGTGCATGGATGGTTAGATGAACAGATAGGCACGTAAAAAGACTGCAAAGCGAAAAAAAAGATTCAACAATAAGCACTAAGAGTCATTAGGGACACAGAAAAACTGACTTGAAGAGAAATTGAAAAGCTCATGATCATTTACTCAGGAACAAAAGATGAAATTGGGAGCTGCTTGTTTTGGGGTATTGAAACACCAGCACAAAGCACGCTCAAATGAACCCAGTGACAGCAAACGTGAGATCTTGAAGGGGAGGCTTAAAATGAGGCCGCAGAGCTCAACGCTGCAGTGGGTCGCTGAAGCAAGGGACCCCCAAGGTGGGCTCTCTAGAGTGAGCTGTAGCTGGTGATAAAACCGAGGTTTAGCCAGGGATCTCATGCTGCAGGCAGCTTCCTAATGATGAGAGGTCAAGAGGAAACTCCCAGCCCTGCTCTCGCCCATAGCTGCCCTTACACATCCCTCCCATGAGATTTTGGAGACAGCATCACACCAGCTGGGTTGCAAACCCGGTGTGTTATAGCAGGTTTTGTGGTCTTGCCGATATCGATGTGAACTCTGTTATACTGTGTTAGGTATCAGCACACAGAACACGCAAAATGAGGGTGTTCTAGCAATGAATGGTTCTGCTTCAAGAAATCAAGAACAGTTTCACTGATTGCCAAAAGTCATTGCTCACATGGCTCCAGCTTAAACCAGCACCCTCATCTAGCTTGTATCTCCTTTGGTTCTGCTGTCTAGGTTTTGCCATTAAAAGAAAAAGCTTAACAAATTGAACAAAGAAAAGAACCAACTCCTCCTCTCCGTATAAAACAGAAGAAATAGGCTAATTCCAGAAGACAGCGCTCACTAACTGCCAGGGTGCTCAAACAGGCTCTCAAGTGGTTTCGATCTTCTACCCTGGTTTTCTTGCCTATTTTTGGCAGTATTTCTGCTCAAGTAGTATTACCCTGATGTGTTGCCTTGTTCCCCTTTGCCAGCAGTCTGGTTTCGGTTCTCATGGTCGTGTAGGGACAAAACGGTCTCCTATCCAGCAGGCAGAGCAGTCTGCCTCGGTGGCGGAAAACCCAAGGGGAGCTTTGTCCTGGGGGGCTGAGATCCTAGGTAGGGGGATGGCCTGCAGCGCTGGATTAAAGAAAGATCTCTACTACCTTTGTACAATGTGTTTGTCTAACTGTATTGAGCCATTTTTCTCCCTTTCCCGTGATTTGTGTTATACAGGCTTATTGTTATAGTAAGAGGGGTAAAGGATCCCCTTTGCACTGGTTTTCACCATCCTTCAGAAAGAAAGTGTCCTTCATGATACAAGCTGTGAGCTGGGACTGAGCTCGTTTTGACCTTTACTTCTTCTTTGGGCTCTTAACGCCTGTTTCTTTGCACAGTAAAAGAGGGAGACAGTAGTACACTGGCATAACTTCCAGATGTGTCACAAGGATTAATTAGTGACTGTGTCTGAAGTGCTATACAAATGATAAACAATGTTATCAGCACTGGAAGTTGTCTCTGCTTGAATAGCGAATGGCTTCATAATTATATTTTTTCAGCCTGCACTCTCTAAGCTGTTATTTTTCTTAATGACCACTGTACTCCTTCAGATCTGTTTTTCTTCCCAGCTACTCTGCAGCATCCCCAGCTGACACTAAATGCCAGGGGAAGGGAGCAGCTGGGAAAACAATGCAAAAGGGAGCCCGTTGGGAAGCTGAGAGGCACAGCTCTTCCTGACAGCTCTGACCGAGGAAGGAAACTTGAAATACCATCCAGGGAGGGAGGCTAATTCATCATCTTTTATTGAACCATCAAGAATTTGGAGGGGGGAAAGGGAAAACTTTGCAACAAAGGTAGGCCTACAATAAACCAACCCAAATTCCAGATGCTGCTTTCTGTCCCTCCTCCTCCTCCAGCAACAGGCAATTGCTGGAGGCATTGGACAATGTCCTTAATAACATGCTTTAACTTTTGGTCAGCCCTGAAGTGGCCAGGCAGTTGGACTAGATGATCGGTTTAGGTCCCTTCCAACTGAAATATTCTATTCCATTCCATTCCATTCTAAAGAAAATGCCTTCAATTTCCAGGTGCGTGTTACATATCCCTAACGCTTCAGTGATTTATAACACTAAAGTTTATATAAATTCTCCATCAGCTAGAGGGGCTTCTGTGATTTGGTTTGTTTGGGGGATATGAGGCAGAATCGAGAATAATTCAGCCATGCACCAGCACAGATTTGTGAACTGCTGGCATTACCCATCTGCTGCCATTATTACTCCTATGACTTCTCTCTAACTATTTGAGCCTCCAGCTTCCAACCTGCTGCTGCATGGCTGCTGTGAGCTGCCTGTGCTCTCTCCTGCTCGCTTATAAACTTCTTTCTTCTACATTATGGCCACCTTTCTATGCATTTTCTAGAAGTTTTTATACTGAGGTGAAAACTTAGCGGAAAGGACAGTTTCTTTCAGCACTGAAGAAGTAATTTTATTGGAATAGGAACTACAGCCTCTGCCTTTCTCTCTTATATTGCTGTACATCTTTCTTTATCAGTATAGAGATCATTCAGCACCTTCTTTGCTTGCTCTTTGCTATAGTTTTAATGAAGCTCTATGTATCGTCTCATAATAATTAGGCAAGAAGAGTTTTATAGATGAATGGCTATAAATTTGGGGTTTGGATTACTGAAAGTTTCCATAAAACCAATGATGTCTGGGCAGATACAGAAGGAAATGCACATTGCCCTTATGCTTGTAGGGCTTTCACAGAAAGGTCCTTCACTTTGCTTAAATTGTGCTAAAATTAGACAGGAGACTTTCAGATAAAAGTCGGTTGCCCTCACCTAACAGTAAGTCAGTAAGAGACCACGTGTAAAAATTTTTGAAGTATAAATTTGATCAGGCAAGACAGGTATGAGCCTTGTTATAATGCCCCTGCCCCCAAACCATAGTTTTGATTTGGATAGTTATGACTGAAAGGGACTGAAGTTAATCTTCAGGAGCTCACCCTGAATAGCCTTAAAGGATTTGTCTTTGCTTTTTACTTCCAAAGAAGATGAGCAGTCTCCAGCTACTCTTGCACTTCATCCTTGCTTTGCACAATGCATTGTCTATGTAAATTAGGTGTTCAACTTAGTATGGTCAGGAATGCAGCAGCTAGTCATTCAAACAAAGTTTAATGGCCAAAATATCAGCCAGCCTCCAAGCCATCCAAAGCAGACTTCCCCTATTTTTAGGGGGGGTTTGCCACCCTAAGAGACCCAGGATCACAGAGCATGTGTCTGGTGACCAGCAGATCAACAGCAAGAAGACCCCTAGCAGAAAGCATTCATCTTGCATCCTCCTTCAAACTAATTCAGAAGTCTAAACCCTGAGTCGATCCTGATTGTTTAGACGTGAGGAAGACATTCTTTTCTGTGAGGATGATGAGGCACTGGAACAGGTTGCCCAGAGAGGTTGTGGATGCCCCATCCCTGGCAGTGTTCAAGGCCAGGTTGGATGGGGCTTTGAGCAACCTGGTCTAGTGGAAGGTGTCCCTGTCCATGGCAGGGGGGTTGGAACTAGATGGTCTTTAAGGTCTCTTCCAATCCAAACCATTGTATAATTCTGATTATTGCCAAATACAGCTATTTCTTTAGGTGTGTTTTTTGTCAGCCTTGATTAGCCTGACCAGGTCCTATTCCTGTTCCTGCACATTAAGGCAGGGCACTGCAAGTGCCTGGAAGTATCTCTAAATGCAAACTCAACATGCCTGTGAGAAAAAACAGACATGATGTGTTTTCATTGCCCAAAGGCATGTCAAAAAACTTTCAGCCTAGCAGAAAGGGCAGAACAAAGAACCTATCCAAAGCCTAACCACAAAACCGTGATGGCACAGGGAAGGCTGTAATAGCCTTTGTTGGATGCTGATGTCTACTACGTGAAAAAATATTTCCCACATATGTGCTGATGAGAGCTAAAAAAAGAACCAAAACACAATACGGGATGACAGGATAAGCGCTCATCTATTGTAGCATGCAGGATTACAGTAAATCCTAACCAAAATACAGGGCCAAATTCTCAAGTGATAGCACTACAGTTAAGTAAGCAAGATTGGTCCAAATGAGAAGTTGGCCCAGGAGCTGCAGGGTGAAATCCCACGCTAATGCAGGCAATCCAACGTGCAGCTGCATGGATGAAATGAAGTCATTCGTGTGATTCATTTTTTTAATGCCACGGGATTTAAAGAAGAAATGTTTGGCCAAAAAAAAGGTTCTTCTTCTAAGGTCAAAGTGTATGTTACTGATGTCTCATCTGGTCTTTGCTGGCCTCCTGTCTGTACTGTGTGGCTTTTGGCATGGTAATAGTTGTTGAGTTTGTTTTCCAACTAGCCTTCTTGGCAGACATAATTTATTTTCATAGATCTTGTAGGAACTTGATATCGCTGGAATCCTTTGCCCTTCTATCAATTTTGGCTGAAACGTTGTTAGGAGAAACATGTGCTTAAGCCAGCATTTTCAGATAAGCCTCATTTTTTTTTTCAAGAAACAGGCTATAATGGTCACTTTTACATTTAGTTTCTTCTTGCCTTTTATACCCTTATCAATACTGTGGCTTGCTTCCAAAAATCATGTCAAGGAGGAAAAAAAAAAAAAAAATCAATTTATGACAAGACTGTCTTGATCAGCACGAATTAAATGAGACGTCCTCTTTCATCAAGTAGGAAAGGCTCCACACTGCTCCATACATTCGCTTTTTACCCCCCAAAACAAATGACTCATAGTTGTGTTTTCATCAAGGCAAGCTGCTGCCAAGCACATGGATTCCTTAAGGAGCAAAAATTTAATTAGACAGCACAAGGCAAAGAGTACGACAATATAAAAGGAATGGGTTAACAAAGAAGACAGATTACAGCCAGGTTTCCAAAGCATCATAACCAACCATGACAAAGAAATTAAATGCTGTGGAGAACAGAAAAAAAAAATGTGAGCATGCCCTTTCCATTATTACAAACAGTATTAAAACTAAGATTACCTTTGTGATGCTAAATACTTCTAAAGGGTTTTTGCAAAAGGGAAGATGAAGACTGGACATGGAAAGGCGAAAGCAGAAAATTAATTTGTTATGGCAACATGAAACATAGAAGCTTTTCTCTGCAAAACTCTGTGGAAGACCATCCATAGTTAAGACATTTACTCCTTAACCCCGAGAAATGTATGAACAAAGCCATAGCAATATTTTAAACTGTGTGCTTTTATGAGGACAAAAAGGACATGGCCTTCTCCTCATGGTACGTAGTAAGGATTTCTTCCTTGACTGCACAGTGAGAATATGCAGCAGCTCTTGGAAACCACGCAGCATCCGACCTGTGAGGGACCAGGGCAGCTGAAGCTTGACAACTCCTATGAAGCAACCTGAAAAGGGGTTAAAGCATCTCTCCATTCCAGGCTAGCTCCCATCATCATTATAGTCCAATGAAGATCGTATTTCATGGAAATTAGCAGAAGATTGGGGTGTTTTTTTCCCTTAAATTAGCATCAGAAAGATATTGCTGGGGGTTTACTTCTGCTGCAGAACCCTTTCTTGCCAAGTACTTGCTCTCCTAGCAACCACACTCTTCCTCAGTCCAACCCTGAGCAAAACTGGAGGCAGGTCCTAGTTCAGGTATGTTTTCCAGACTGTGGCAGGGAATCCTTTTCATTACAGTGTTGACTGATGCTAAACATAAGCATCTCTATAGCTGTTTCTGCCTTAAGTAGGCAGCAGTTCAGGGGAAATTGTGCTCCTCTGTCAATTAGGGCTATTACTTCTTGATTAACTCAGAGAGGTGCATTGCAGCAGGGAAAACAAGAGATGACAAGAAAGGCCTCCCCATACAGACAGCTACCAGAAAGGATGCAACAAGTCTGCAAAATTTTAGCCCAAGCAGTGAACACTTCAGAAAGCTTTGCAAACCTTTGAAACTGGGGTGGGATCTGCTGCTTGAGACAGGCAACCCAGTCAAGCCAGCATTAGCTCTGATAAAAAAAGCTGGGCTCAGCTACAGCCATTACTTGCTGCAAAGCCATTTCCCCTGTCCCAGATGATAGAGACAAGAGGCACAAATTTGTATTGTGCTATTTGTTCAGTTGCTTTCCAGAGCAGAAAGGTGGTGTGTTTTTTTTTTTAATTACCCCTCCTGTAATACATAGCATTTGAACCAATGAAGCGTGAGCCTGAGGCATTTGCAAGCAGAGCATGTTTGGCTTCTAGGCTTTCCTGCTTGTTGCAATCTGTAGTTGAACAGCGAGTTAATAATTAAAGGGAAGGAGGGAAAAACAAACTTCCCCAGGAAACTGGTGGCCATAGCCCTTGGGGCAGCACCTGTGTTTCCCTGTAAACGCCTGGATGTCCCCCCCTTCTTGCTCTCCTGATCTTTCTGCCTCTATCACAGAACTTGCCCCGATCTGGGAGGCAAGGAAATATTTGTAGGAGCCCAAAGGCAGAGAATAAAAAAAGTCAGGCCTCTCGACCAGTGAGCTGCCAAGCTTTTACCTTCGGCCTCCCCTCAGCAACCTCATCGCAGGGTGGCCGAGGCAGCGAGGGGGTCCCCGTACCCCCAAACCAGCCCCGGCCCCAGCGTTGGGTGAGGGATGCCCTCTGACACTGCCAGCTGGTTGCTGGTTCCCTGCCCAGGCTGTGCCTGCAGAAACTGCTTCGACTGTAATTTCTTACCTGTGCATAGTTATTTTGTCCCTTTTAGGAATACCTGAATCTTGTCTGTACAAACCACCGATACTATTGGAAAAAAAAAATCTGCTTAACATGTTTACATGACTGTAATTGGTTGCTCTATCTACAAGGCTTTTAAAAAATTTAATAGTCTTCATATTGTCTCTCTTTAATTTCCCCACTGACTGGCTTTGCTTGCTATTTGTCTCTGTCCGTCTCCTTTCTTTGGAGCAGAGCTTGGAGCCCCAGCAGGGATGTCCCCTCCTGAAGCCTTCCTAGGGCTGCCGGGACATTGCACCACTACAAATAATACCAGGGACAACACGTTTGGCTAGTAAAATCCTGCCTCAGCTCCATAAATCCTGGACTATTGCATAGATAGTACTTTTGCCCAAATGCTCTTCTCCCTCTGTTTCTGGAGCATGCTCTTGTCTAGGCATGCTGAGCGCTGAACCACACACAAGCTTCCCAGTGCCTCTGCCTTGCTGGAGCAATGCTGCAGCCCTGGTTTGGAGGCAAAACCATACACGAACAAGATCTAAGCAAGCCAGAGAATTGAACTTGCTCCCTAAGCCTTCAGGGAAGGATTGGCAACTCTGGCCATCTGCCCCACTGTCCTGGCTCTGCCCTGCAGCCTCCAAAATCAAATTACAGAGTCAGCAAATACAGCAGGAGTCTGCAGTTCATGTCATTGCTTGGACAAAGGGAACAAATCATGCAGATTACGTGAGAGTTTTTTTCCAACTATTTAAATGTTTTTGGAATGGAAGGGCAACTGGAGCAAGCTACTGGTCTGCACCATGAGTAAGTTGATCTTGGAGACTGGATCTCCCAACCTTGGTTTCTGCTTGGAAGTGGCATGGCTTATTTTATTTATTTATTTATTTAATCTTCTGGGATTGGGGTATTTTTGGTAAACATAAAGGTCCCCTTTGAAACCTAATGGTCATAAACCAAGTTGTATCATTCTCAGTGTAAAAATTTGTAATATACAAATAATTTTGCCTTGAACGCGCATCTTGGGAAAGCCAGTTTGTGCAGTACCTTTTAGTTTGCTTTTATTCTTTGGGACTAAAGGCTGGGTTTTAGTAGATCCATTACCACTTGTGTTTCATAAGTAGAATATTTATGAACAGAGAGAGACTGTCCAATTAAAAAAAATCCACTGCAGTGTAACCCATTGGACTAAAAGCAGTTGGAGCTATGTAAATATTATAAGTATTTCAGGTATTTACTTGATGTATCCCATGGTTTAAATCAGTTAAAAATAAAAAAAAGAGGCAGTCCTATTTTTATGCAGATAACAATGTTCCTGCTACACAAAGCTCAATGAAGTGGTGGTTAATAGCTGACACAAAGTTAAGCAATAATCTTTCTTAACAAATGACTAGTCTGAACTCCACAGCGCACTTTTCAAATATCAGCTATGATTATCGTTTCAGAAATAACTTATCCTACTGGGCACGGAGGAGGATAATTTCAGAGTACTTTGCAAGCCTATTGAAGTCAGCAACTGATAGGCTTGCCTAACTCCTGGGAGGTGTCTCAAAGCGTCAAGGCGCCGTCAGAAGGCAATTTAAATAGCACGAGGGCGAGTTATAATGCCAAAGGGAAAGAAAAACGTACGTGCGTGTTCAGTGGTGTGCTGTGCCCCCGATGCCCGCACCTGGGGGGCCCAGCAGTGAGGACCACCCGGGGCAGTGGTGCGGGCAGCCAGCCACGAAGCCTGCAGGGCTTGCTGGCCACCACCGCGGGGATGGAGCATCCTGCAGCCATGCCCTGGGACCTGCTCAGGGCCAACGGCAGGCCACCTCGGGCACATCCCTGTGGGATCGCTGCTGGACGATTCATCCCCTAGCTGGGAGCTGCCAGCCCTTGGCTTTGTAACCCAAGGATGCGCCCCAGGGGATGCACTCGACCTGCCCTACAAAGATCCATGTGTCCGCCCCTGTCCTCCCATTCCCACTCCCAGATTCCCAAACTTTCCACTATCTGGCACATCCTAGTCCTGTATTACCCTAGGTAGTGGAGAGATCAAAGAGTTTCGCTTGTTCTAAGCAGAGCTCCCTCTAGGTTGTTTTGACTTGCCATTTATAAATCAAAGCCAATTAACTCTTTCTCCCCTGATTTCAGTGTAGGATCCTCTGCACTGACAGTGCTATTAAAGATTTCTCTCTAAGCCCAAAATGACTTTGTGCAGGTAAGTGCTCATGAGCTCTGAGGCTGCTCTGAAATAAGGTGAAGGGAAATTAAATTATATCATAAATGATCACTCACACTACCTGCCTATCCATCCACCTATAGAGATCTTTTTTCTGTTATTACTAACAGCAAATTAAAGCTTTTGGGAAATAGCAGTCACATCTAAACACATGGGGAAAGGTGGTGACAAAGTGCGTGCAAAGGTAGACCTTAGCTTAATGAGCCTAAGCCAAAGAGATCTCATTTTCTTCTTGCTTACCTCATCTGTGACATCCTAGTGCGTTTCTACACCTCTGACTGTGGCAGCTGCTGCTGAGCAAAGGCTCTGCAGCTGTACTGCTTGAGAGGAGCTAGAAATTGCTATCATCAGCTGGCTGCTACTGAATGTGGGTATGGCCAAGGAAGTTTTGGGGTGTGAGGCACGTTCGGTTTCCAGGGTGGTGGTTTCAAATACCCATCCGAAGTGAGAACGTGAGCTGCAGTTGCTGAGCGTGCAGCCCGGCCATATTACTCTGCTCAGAGGTGACAAACCTTACAGAAAGATCTTCGGCCCCATGCAACTTTTTGCAGAAGAGCACAATTGCTGCTCCAGTTCATGCAGAATCACGGCCTAAAGGAGCACATAAGGCAGCGAATTATCTGAGGCTTGGACACGTAACAGCCAGGGCATCACGCAGAGTGTGCACACCCGCTGTTCACTCTGCCTGGACAGGGCAACGGGGTCCTTTCCTAAGAGTGGGGTTTACATTTGCTTAGCCTCTGAACAGCCAGGTAGGCTGCACCGAGCTACGCACTGAGTAAATTTGAGAAAGTCACTCATGGTCTTTCGTCACCGTTTTAAGAAAGGGCTCGTACAACCTGATGGGCCTGCGATAGTAGCTGAAAGGATGAGAAACTGGGTTAGAAGACCCAGAAGACACAGCTGTAGGCCTAAGTCCACCTGGACGTAGAAATGATAAAACCTTTGAAGGGCTTTTCTTCAGGGGTTGGGAAGAACTTAATTTATTATCTTGTAAAAAATGCTGCAAGATGCCAAGGGCCTGTCTGGGTTATCCTCCTCCCTCCCTCCTCTCCCGGAGAGGGCCACCTCCCACGGGACTGGAAGAGGAGCCAGGACCTGCTCAGTGCGGGTGCAGAGGGTAACATTGGACTTCATTAATTGCTTGGGTGAGATTAACTCGATGAGCTTCCCAGCCCAGCCACAAAGCTCATTTGACCAAAAGCTTTTCCCCAGGGTGGGGAAATTGTGCTTTGTGTAGCCCAGTCAGACCACATACCCTAATGGTTACTGCTAATAAAAAGAAATCATGCCTGATGAACCTAAGCATTGTATTTCACCTGTCACAGCGATGCCTGTGGAAACATATAACCTGACAAGTCCTGAAAACTCCTCACTAGGTATAAATTGATTATGGGCTTAAGCAGATGCAAAGGGAATATGAATTGCTTGGAATTCCATGCTATTAACCCAGAAACACCAACAGGGCTTGGTGCCAAGTCTTGAACCAGTTGACAGGCAATAATAAGCAACAATCTAACTCCACTGACACCTTTCAAGGCTGATGATCTAATGAACTACAGAGATGTAGTTCAAGGATAAGGACACCCTCCTGAAAAGCACAAGTGGAAAATGAGCTGCGTGGAAACCGCTGTAAGGCACACTCAAGCAAAACCAAACCCCAGTGATATTGTGGGAGCAGTTGGCTAAAGAAGTAGGTGTCACTGAAATATTTTGGGGTCTCCAAACTCTGGTCTTCCAACCAAAAGCTTAGCTGCTACAAAGCTATGTATAGGACTTATTTCCAGAAATTCAGCCGCGGTGGTGTGTTTGTGGGCTTTTAGAAGCATTATCCCCAATTGTAAGGATGCAGTGATCCTGCTGGTTATCTGTGAGTGAGAGATTTCCTCCGGGAGACTCTTCTAGTGCCCTCAGCAATTTTCATGTGTGTGTTGTTTTCCCCATGGTAGAACACCATCACAGAAGAAGAAGTTCAGAGGATGAAGGAGCAATTCGTGTCTGCCTACGATGTCACCACAGATGGACGCTTGCAAATCCAAGAGGTATCTCTTCCCAACCCCAGCCCAGGATTTCTTTTGTAGAAAGACAGAGAATTAGGACAGACTTTTTCTTAGGGCCTGTAGCGATAGGACAAGGAGTAACAGTTTTAATCTAAAGGAGGGTAGATTCAGACTAGATAGAAGAAAGACATTTTTTACCATGAGGATGGTGAAACACTGGAACAGGTTGCCTAGAGAGGTGGTAGATGCATTCAACATCAGGTTGGACGGGGGTTTGAACAACCTGATCTAGTTGAAGATGTACCTGCTCATTGCAGGGATGAACTTTAAAGGTCCTTTCCAACCCAAGCCATTCTATGATTCTATGTTTAGGGCCTATAGCAGACTTGGGAGATATGCAAGACAGAGCTTGGGTGGGAAGGAGGTGAGTCATGGAGTACTACATTAGCCAGATCTGTTGGTCTCGGGTCTATTTCCAAGGCAGCAACATGCCCAGCTTATATTTTCCCATATTGGGTCAGCAGCCACCCAAGTGTTATCTTTACTTTCATGGTTTGGGTTTGTTTTGGGGATTTTTTAATGTGTTTTTTTTCCAGCTTGCAAATATGATCTTGCCAGATGATGAGAACTTTCTGCTGCTTTTCCGACGGGAAACTCCCTTGGACAACAGTGTGGAATTCATGCGGGTCCGTATCCCCACATTGCCTCTTCCCCTTGCACGCTAACAGTTTCTTCAATACGTACACTTCCACCCTCGGTAGAACATAGCATGGGAAATACATGGGTATTGTGGAAGCAGACCTCGTTCTGACCTGTTCAGGTAGAGAAGGTTGTACATTATTTACACCAGCGAAGCAGAGGTGTGGTAGCTGGGACTGGACCAAGGGCACCCGGAGACTTCATTAGACTTTGCAAGTGCTCTCAGCCACCTATCAGTCATGCCACCAGAGACAAAACCTTACAGTAGTACCTACCCACTGATAAATCCAGCCCTGTTTGGAACTACAGCCAAAGCTGCAGTTCCTCACCTGCAGCATAGCACAGACTGAGGAGGGCAGACCAGGCATGTTTTAAGCACCATTTTATCCCAAAATATTAGCCTGGCAGGGCGTGGAGTGGAAATCTCCATAAGTTGGGCCAACTGAGGAGCACAAGCCCATAATATTTCCTTAACCTTGCCCAACCTCCCTCCAATGTCTGCCCCTAAGTATCCCAGCACAGAATTTCAATTTTTCCAAGGCTGCTTGCAGGAACTTTTATTTTACATCCAAACTAGGGACTTCTGCAGATCAATGGCCAGTTGTGTACAGCCTTGACTTTTACTCAGGGCAATAAAAGAAGCTGCATGTACAAATTAGGTAAGAAACACAGAGCGGTTTCTTAGTCTTTTCTTCCTTTTATAGACAGCGTGTCTGCATTAAGTATGTGGTAGCAGCATGTCACATGTATAACATCCAAGTAAAAGCTATTGTGTAGAAAGTTTATTTTATTTCATCTACAATTAATTAAATATTGGATAATGCCACAGCTTGCTCATTATGGAAGTCCTGATTTGAATCTTTACGAGCTATCACCCAAGCAGATGATTAACTGCAGTATTTATGTGATTGTATCACTCTATCCCCATTCAGATCTGGCGCAGTTACGATGCTGATAGCAGTGGATTTATTTCAGCTGGCGAGCTCAAAGTAAGTTACTCTAACGAGTCTCTTCGGGCTTGGTCTACAGCTCACTGATGTCAGTGGGAGCCTTTCCATCGGCTTTACTAATTTGCTGCCTTTTTTGTGCAGTTGCCAAGTGGCGTTTCTAGGCTGTTCACAGTACGTTTAAGGACTGGGGACCCTCCAGCTTTCTGACACGGTTGCAGGGACCCTGCCAGGAGGGAGGATGCTCTGCTGTTGTCCTTGTTGTCGTGCTTCCCTCTTGACTTGTCCCACGACCTCACTTGTCTTGGTGACCCCCAAGCACCCAAGGAGCCCACCAAACGCTGCCTCACCTTGGCTTTGTGCATGTGCCTCTCTCCCAGCTAAACAGAGCCAAAGCTGTTGTGTTTTATTAATGGGACTTCTTCACAACCTCTCCCTGAGCCTGCAGATTTTCTGAACACTGATTTCTTTCTAAAGCTCAGGCTATCGAGGCAGAAGCCTGTTCAGAAACTGTAACTCAAACACTTTGAGCCAGCCGGGCATAGAAGTCCATCTGCAGACCCTGTGCTGAAGTCTCAGTGTGTGGCTCCAGCCTGTGGCCCAGCGAAAACATAAGAGGATGTTTAAGCATTTTGCTGAATGGCAAATATTTTGATTTGAGATCAGTTAGCAAATATTGCAGGACTTCTTATGTTATCTTTTGCTTATTTTGTGAGTTAATTATGACTCATTCCGGTATGCCTGCTCTGGGGAAATCTGGTTATTTTCTAATTTATTTGAAAAAATATGTTTCACCTAAAAAAATGTGAACTTTATGTGAAACTGACAACATTAATACTAATTAGGAATGTGAAATTAGATTCATGTAACCCTGCTGAATTTGGATTTAATTTCATACTCTTATTTCTTGAATTTACTCTAAGAGTAAAATTTGTCTCTTTCCTTACTACAGGATTTCCTGAGAGATCTCTTTTTGCAGCATAACAAGATGGTTGCTGAAGTAAAGCTGGAAGAATATACTGATACCATGGTAAGAAAAGATAGTGTCAGTATTGTTTAGATTATAGTACTGCCTCAAAATCTCCTTCAGGGTCAATGTCTATAAGGCCATAAATGCCCTCTTAAAAGGTGTATCTTCTCCAGGAGATCCCTGTGGAAATTTAGCACATGCTGCTGCTGTTTCTTTGCTCTGCATATCGGCTGTGAACAGCATTTCAAATATTGTGATTTCAGTAGAACTGTTTCCTATGAGAAAACAGCTCGACTTTACACCAAAGCAAACTGAGCTCTAAACCCCTTTAAAAAATAGGTGAGGTGCACCCTTCTTCAGGGTATGTTCAGCCTCAGCCGCATCTCCAGGTCCTTCCCTCCCTCCCTCCTAGCAAATCCTTTTGCTCCCAAGACACACAAGTATCCGGCTCTTCTGCTCTGCAAAGCTCAGCAAGCCTTGCTGGCTCCCTGCTTCTTCCCTGAAAGACTGTGAGGTTGAAAGCTTCAATTCTTCTCCTGCCTTATCACACTATAGTTTTTGTACTGCAATCAGCAATATAATATTTGGTGTAAAAGTTTAGCATCAGTCACCTGGATTTCAGAGCAACTTATTATATCTAACTGTTTAAAAACAAGAAAATTTTAAAAAAAAAGCTCATTTCTGAAGTCAGTCTCAAGGGTATTATTTGAGTTCCACTAGCAGACATCTACCATTGCAATTTTCTAAATGATTTTCAGATGGGACTGCCTTGATTCTTGGCACAAAATCTGTGTTTGTACCTAAAAAACAGCTTGGTATGCAAGCAAACAAGGAGCTCTCCACATATTTTGCAATAGCATGTTATGTATGCATGATGCATCTGTGCCTAGAAATGTAACCCTTTAGAGCAAAGTGAAAAACTGTACCATTACAGAAGAGTGTAGATTCTTTTTCACATTTATAGGACAGTGACGGGAGAGGAATGCAAGCTACAGAAATTATTTTCCAACTGGCAGAGCTTGACAACAATAAAATGCCAGAAGCTACAGCTAGAACAAAAACCTTTCTGGTAGTATTTGCAGGTAGCAAATAGCTTTTATGCTACTCCATTAAGGTTTCCATCCCCAATGGCTAATCTCTGATCAGGTGCTGGGGAACAGGCGATCTGAAGCTTGTAGACATTGGGCGGTTCATTTCTTTCAACTCCTTTCCCTTTCCCATAATGTCCCAAGGAAGATCTGCGATTTTTGCTGCCCCAACACAGCTAGATATCAATGCAGCCCAGGGCAGACAGCCAGGAGGTCTGGTTTCTATTCCCATGGTTTTTTATAGATTGGCTTTGTATCTTTGGAGAGGTAGTTTAGTCTCTACGTTACAGGATAAGATTTGATCTGGGAAAAGGGATGCTTTGTATATCTGGGGAAATCTATGATCTGAAATGCAAACCTGGCTCGTGAGCACAAAAGTTTGCAAAGCTGCAATGCCAAAAGAATCAGGGATGTTAATGGTTATTAGAAAATAAGGATATGGAAGATGATTTTTTTTCCTTGTGATTCTTTGCTATAAACTGAAGATCAAGGATGTTTACAAACACACTTGATCCCAAGAGCTAAGGCAGGGTGGAATTACAACACACGTAATCTTACCCTGTGATATGCTGTAGTAAAATAGAGGATATGAATTCTGTACGTCTCAGCAAAGTATCCACACAAACGGCATCTCTATAGTAGCAGATACGCTGCATGAAGTGAGTGCATGGGAACTTATCTGAAGCAGGAGGGAAAAATTATAAGTAGGGAAGAAAGATTCAGTCTTACATCTGCAGGGCTGGATTAAAAAGCGAGAAGTGACTCGAGGAGCCAAGAGCAAAGGTACGATGTGAAGGCCCAGGGCAATGAGAGCTCTTTGCTTTCTCTCTGCTTTCAGTGTGGAGCAGGGAGATGCTGAAGTGCAGAATCCTGATGGGACTCTGCCACCATCACCACCGTCTGGGAAAACAGGTGGACAGTGGCCCTTACATTTCATTCCTGAGGCTTTCGCAGACTTTCTGGTGTATCTTCAGCAACCAGCAGCACCAATTCCTTTACTGCAGAATGGAAACACTTGTATTTCTCTCCCTTATTACTTTTCTCCCACGCTTTTATCTGTTTAGAGCCCAAGGTCTTTGGGACAAGGACCTGTTTCTGCTGCACACAGCTACAGGGTCTCTCAGGGTGGCCTGTCTATCCAACTCAGGGCTTTCAAGTGCCACTGTAATAACATTCAGTTGAAATCAGCTGTGTCCTAAGGAGCTATAAACCCATCTGTCTCCAGAGGAATTTACAGATCTCTGCTCTCTTTTCTGTACATCCATAGACGGCTGCACACATCTTAAGCAGCTCCTGATATACAGAGTGGACCCTAGAGCCTTCTGGACACAGGGATAAAGGGAAAAAGAAACTATAATTTTCAAGAAGCTAGCCCAGGCATGAGGAAAAAAAAAAAAGAAAAAAGGCAATTTATGATTCTGTGTTGGGTATTTGCAGCTTTAGCTTGTGCGAGGTGTGAGCAGACATCATACCCACCAGGGCATGCTAAATACTTGCCACTTACTTATGCTGCTATGAATGATCTTACACCACATTAAAAAAAAAAGCTGGGAAGAGGGAGAAAGTATTTCTTTTGGAAGAGATTTGTTGTCTCTGGAAAGGAACATCACTTTATCAGGTTGCTTAGGAGACATTTCTTAAGAGGCTATTCTGTTTCCTTGTGACCTTGACATCCTCTCTTCGGAGAACACTGATACAGATCAGGGATTTGATGAACGAGTGATGAACCCCTGGAAAGAAAACAGGTAGTGAACGCGTTGGCATTGCACAAGCCTCGTGAGTCTGCTAAATCAAATCTTAAAGAGCACTAAAACCACTGGGGAAAGTCACGAAAGAAAAACATTCGAGTTCTCAAGACTCTTCACGGGGGAATTAAAGTAGCAACCCTGTGCTGAGGAAGCCCCTTTGCAGGCACAGTTCTTGTTAGTTTTCATGCCTATGTATATATGTGTTTGTATTAATAGTCATTAAGTGTGTATTAATATTTATTTACATGCACCCACTTGCATGAGAAGATACAAAGTCACGTGCAGTTCTGAATCCTTGAAAAGATGCTGTAGGTTTGTTGCCTTCCCATGGGCATAGACTGAGCTGTTGGCGGGGAGCAGGTGCTCGGAGGCTGAAGCGAAGCCTTGTATTGCTCTGAGCCTCTCGGGGCCATGAGAAGATGCTCCAGGGGTCCTGCAATGTGTGCTCCTGGAGAAAGGGTGGGCATAGCTGAAAATGGAGGTTTTTAAGAGCATGGTGAGAATATTCTGCCTTCCTGAAGTAACACAAGCTGGAGAAATGAAGATTTGCCCCCTTGGTGCTTCATGATGAGGAGGCTGTGGAGGATGACAGTAGTACTAACAACCTCTCCCAATCCCTCCCAACCTCCCCTCAGCCCCCAAGGTCAAGCTGTTATTAGGCTTCTGGGTCCCGGTGAAGTTTCAGCCCATGACTACCCAGCTCACACGTGTGTTTGACAACATTTTGTCATGAGTGACAGCTTCCATACCTGTGCATGCACGTAGCTGGGTACTTAAGCAGAATATTGTAAATGCCAGAACATGAACTAGAATTAAGACATAGTTTCTGATGAAATTAAGTGTTCATCCTTTTTTGTTTGGTAAGAACAAAATTCTCACCCAACTTTTGCATCTTGGCATATGCTATTACCTTGTTCATAGAAACACTGATAGCTCATAGCTTCCCGGATAGCAGCATGCTACTTCTAGTTTGTAATCCCAACGTCTACTAGCCACATGCAGGGCAAGGTCATTACTGAGGCAAACTTCAGCAAATTAAGTTATATATACTGCTGAAACAGTCACACCTGCAACACTGGCATTCACTTTTTGCATTGCCTTATGTTGGTAATGTCAGACTGAGCGTATAAAAGTCCTTTAGTTTGAGCATTATTATATTTTAGCAAAATGTGTAGGATAAACCCCCTCAGGCCAGCATAACATCTTTGCCTACCACAAGCTAAAATTCTAGAGAGGCAATAACGTAAGTGAACTAATAATTCAACAAGCATTGGTCATGAACTACAGCATTTGAACGTTTGTAGATGGAGGTGGCTGAGGATGAAATCTTAGCCCCAGAGAAGTCAATATAGAAATCCTCCCAGCTGTAATGAATGATGCCAGGGTTTTGCCGTGCTTATCTGCAAAGGTTCTCCTGAGGACTGAGCTATGTACCCCGAGCACACAAGCCTGCAGCTGACTAGCTGAGGGCTCCTCATCTTCTCAGTGCAACGGGGAACAGGTTGACTTCTCCCTGAAGACAGTCTGCGTCCTTGAGTATGCATTGCGGACTACCTTTACGGTACCTTGGGGGGAATTCTGGTGCTTTTGTGGCTGCTGCCTGTCCCCGCGGCGAGGACAATGCTAGAGGCTCAGTGTGGTCACTTGTTTGGCTGTGAAAGTCTGTCTGTCTGTCTGTGATCAGTGCCAAGGCCGGTGTACTTATGTAGGGAGATAGAAGTCAGAGCACAGAAAATCCAGGTGATTGAGCCCCTTAACACCTTACTGGCCAAGCTAGCTTATCTGTGTTAATGAAGTCTCTTATGACCACCAAAGAAATGGTGTAATAAAGGAAAGACAAATATTTACTGTATTGGCAAAAGCCTAAGCAGAGTTCGTTATGTTCGTTAACACACGGAGCACACTTCCCAAAGCTCTAGAAATACGACAGGAGTGGAGTATAGCCTAAAAGACTGGTTGCCTAAAGGAGCAGTCTTTGTGCATCCCTTCTCCTGGTAGTGGTCCATGCTGGCCTCCCTCCCAAGTAGCTCCGTAAGGATGCCGTGGCCCCCAAGAGACTGCATCTCTAGCGATGCACTGGCACTGCAACCATCACATCTCCTAACCCCAGCCACCCTCTATGGGAGCCCCCCCATCCTTGAAGAGCTTCCTCCTGGCTTTGGGGGGGTGCGATTCCTCTTGTTGCTTTGCTGTGTGTGATAAAGAGAGGACCCACACAGCTGATGAACGCGATGGAGGGAAATCTGCCTCCCGCCTCCCTTCTAGACTTAATCCTGGCAGTGCTGTCATCTCCAGGTTTGCGCCACCTTCGCTCCTGCATAAGCCAGGGGAAGCAGAAAATCCCATTAAAGCTGAAACTTCATTTCTGAAGATCAAAACCAACAGAACTCAGGAGCCTGCAGGCTTTTGAAAACTCCAGCAGATAACGCCTTGGTCTTTTAGGAACCAAAACACTCTTAGAAATCCTGCACTAAATGACTCATCTAGATTCCACAGGCGATCTGGTCGGGCAGAGCACTGAGTTTTTGTCCTGAGGGTAACTTGCTGGCCATAGGGCCCTCCTGTCGCTCTGCAAAAGCCTTTATGCCCCTGTCCTTCCCTAAGGAACGAAACTATAGGCAGTCCTGCAGCTCGAGCACGTGCCTGTCTTTATACACCCTTAATAACTTTTGTACTCACTGGCCAATTTTAGTTACAGCTGTCAGGTATAGGTGCCCCCAAGGTACATATCTGTGAGAGGAGGAGGTCAGGCAAGAGCCGACTCTTTCCATGTCCCATCTGAGGGATAAAACACTTTATTACACACAGAGAACCAGAACCAGAGAAGGTTTAAAAGCAGGTTTTAGTGAGTCCAGTGATGGCAGAACTATTTATTTTAGTTGTTTACTTCCTTCCTTATCTCTGTCACGGAAAATAATTCAGATTTATAATCTTATATTGCTCTTCAAAGCACGCATGTGTTTGTCATATCACGGTGTTTCAGTGGCCTTCTTTACAACACCAGACTGGGAAAGCAGAGGTATTTCCTTTGCTGAATCCAAAGCCAATGGCAGTTTTGATTTTGCTCTTAAAAACCCAAGATGTAACAACTTTTATTTTGCAAACCCAGCTTTTACTTATGCTCTGTCTGCCTCAGAGTGCATGGACTACATTCAAACAAATAGAACTAAGGCTTCCCCGGTGCACTGCCATTAAAATGTCAGTGAATTAATTTGTGCAAACACTTTAAAATACGGGGTAGCTTGACAGTAAAATAAATGCATCATTTTATAAAGTATACTGCTAGATGCAACAAAGCTTTTAGTAAAACGGAGTGCTATTTAAACATGCCAGACCTTATCCTTAACCACATGGAGATGTTTCATATCAGCCTGGCAGCATAAATATACCTTTCAAGAGTGTAAACTGAAAATCCATCAAGTTTAACATATCAAGATGGTCTGTAAAGGCAAAAGTTTAAATTAGAAACAATCTCATAACGTCTCCCATGATGTACACTTTGTCACATGGGGTGGGTACCCTCTGTCATTCTTTGTGTGCTTACATACACAATTAGCAGATCAGATCAAACACTCGCGTGCTTGAAATTCGAAAGTTTAATTAATAAACATTTCCCCAGGCTTTTCCGGAGTAATGCAGCCCAATATTGCCATGTAGTGGGCATGCATGAGCTCCTTGTCCAGCTAATAGGATTAGGTCTATCTTATTAGCTGTGGTACCTGAACTAATTCAGTGAACGCTAGTCCATCTTCCCTATATGTTTTCCATCTTTCATATGGAAGTCACTGGACAAGAATTAGCTCAGCCTAGCTCTTCCAACCAGACTTTTATTTTCTCTCTGTTGATTGGTATGGATAATCAAAATACTGCATATGTTTGAAAAATTCATTCAGGATACTTGTTGCAGAAAAAGGCCAAACAACTTGAAAACACAAAGTGCTTAAGATAGCTCAGCAGCTTTATTCATCTCTCCCGCTCTAGAGCAAAAGAGATTCAGAAGCCTTTCTTCTGTCATTTAGTGGCTCTGCACAGAGTGCGTGCTCGGCAGAGGCCGGTGAGACAGAAAAGTGGCTTTCCTTGTGCCACTGAATACCTGCATGGCTATCAGGGTGTCATTTTTCCAAAGATCTCAATATGGGCCTTCAATCATTTATAGGAGTTTTATAGTGTCTTTCAATGGGAGGAAAAGTGAGCCCATACTGAGTGCTTTTCAAAAATCCCATCCAAACCTCAGTAGTGTAAAGCACTTAGAATAATGAATAGAATAAAATCCTGTCACAGAATCTTAACCTAAACCCAGTCCAATAAAGGCTTACCAGAGACTCCCTGTCCTCAGCATAGCTGCCTGCCTTTGAGCAAGGGGCAGGGAGGAGGCAGCACTGACAAAATAGGCAAGGTCCCCCTGAGAAACGGCAGCTCTCCAGATACTATCTCTCCTGATGCAAGTCTCAGGCTCTGTCCTGATTTCACTGCTGGGAAGTGCTTGGGACCTGCTGCTGGCTCCCACGTGTTCGGGCTGTGTCATAGCGGATGGTCCTCTCCCTCCAAGCCTCCTGAGATAGGGACTGGTATGGGCCTTCTCTAGCACGTGTGCAATTACACCAAAGATTTGTAGTGACTTGATTACTTATAACCACTAAATAAGCAAATGAGATTTATCAAGGTAAGATTAATGCATATCCATTACTGAGTATCTGGCAAAGAACGGCAACCTGTCTCAGTAGAATATTTATCTTCCCCCCCAGCTTTGATGTGGAATACATTTTTTTCTAGAACTTTGAGCCATGAGTTATTCAGGTTTGCAACTCATTAAACTTCTCCCCCTCTTTCCCTGTAACAGACTAATTTTTGTGCCTTGCAGAGAAACACAGTACCAAATACAATAAATAAATAAATAAATAATTTCTGGTGGTGACTCATCAGAAAGATCATATTAAGGAAAAGGTACTATTAAGGAAAGGAGAAGTTTTATATTCATTTGCACAGATTAACCTCTTGACATTGGCAGCCTGAACCTTCTTCCTAGTCTTAGCACTTTCCGATGGCAGGCTTTGAGCCAAGCAAAGCCCACTGGCTTTAGCAGCGTAAAACCCTGACCTGAGTGTCTATCAGAAGGTGACATTTTCACCTCAGCCACTCGGTAGGCACAGCAACAGTCAAAGATAAGGATGGAGCCGAGCTGGAAGTGTTCGGAAGTTCCCCCCTTTTTTCAGCATTTTTTTTCAGGGGCCGTGGCAAGGCCAGTATTTGGTTTCTTAAGGTGTTTGCTGGAGACCTGCCTTTATCCCCATGTAAGGAGGGAAGGGAGCGGTGCTGGTATTTGATTGCTTGGGTTTTCGCTGTCAGAAAGCAGGAGGGTTTTGCTGTGCTCTTGGGCCACCCTTGCACCTGGTGTTAGCAGAGGATGCTGTGCTGGCCGAGGCTCAGGCAAAGCACCCTGAGCCAGCAGAGGTGAGGGCACAGGGCAGAGCAAAATGTATGTTGGCTTTTTTGTATGTGTGCTTTCCTCATGGCCTATCTATCTTATCTCTGTCTTCTTGATTTTTAGATGAAAATCTTTGACAAAAACAAAGATGGACGGCTGGACCTGAATGACCTGGCAAGGTAGGCTTTAATAATATTGATGGGGTTTTTTAGGTCACAATGGCAGATCCAGGCAAGGTGATGATCTCCCTGTGGGCATTTGAATCCTACCTCCTTTCAAATTAAATCGGGTGCTCTGATGTAGGTATCCCAGGTCACTAACGCATGGTCCCCATCACAATAGCCTGAGAACCTAGAGCTGGTGACACTGGGCAATGCCAGGACCTGTTTGTGCATCACCAACACCCTCTGGCATTACCCGTGCTACCTCTGCGATGCTCCTCAGGACGCGATGAAGCAGCCAGTGACACCATTTCCCCAAAAGAAGGATGACAATCCCCTTCAGCAGGGTCACAGATGTGCATTTATTTCACATCATTATGCGCAGCAGGGACTGCAAAGAATTTTTCTGCTTGTTTGAGGAATAAAAGTGGCCCCACAAAGGAGTTTGCCAATGGCAGTAAGAAAGTATTTGGAAAGACAAGGTGAAGACGCTTGTGAATGAAGCTGGGGACTCAGTCACGGGCCTCTGTCTCTTTTCTGTCCTTGATACCTCAGAGGCTTTTATGGGATTTTCACTGCATACAGATAGAGAGTATGCCTCTGTCTGTAAATGTACATGCAGTGACTGGATGGGACTTTAAACATGCAGGTACAGTCTTAAAACACTGGTTTGGGGGGATGAGAGGAGACAGGTGCTGGTTTGCCGCTGTTACTTTCTGCTTGGGATCACAACGAATGCCAGCACAAATAACTGCAGTGCATGTGGCACTTCCCTTTGACCACTGACTATATGAAGAGAGAGAGAGCTAGAGGCAGAATGGAGAATAAAGGGGCTTGCCCTTGCATTTTCCTCTTAAATATGGTTCCCTACAGGCCCATTACCCAGGGCGGCTGAGGCTCCCCTCTGGTCTGAGCGCATTTCTTATACCCGAAACCCTTCAGCATATGGACACAGCTCAGCATGCCCTGTGCCACAGGCTCTAAAACCCTTGGGGTCAGCAGAGCAGCTGGAGAGAAAAAAGATTTTATCGGTGCTATGAGGGGCTTTGGGAGGGAGGAGGGGAAAGGAGAGGAATTTGGCTGGTCTCAGTGCTCAGGCCAGTATTACTTTGTCCTTTACTTTTACAACCACCAATTCTCCCTCCAACAGAGAGTGATAAATTACTCTTTCCTTTAGTGCAGCACAACAATCCAGTTACGAGCAATGATTGTCTGGTAGCTCTTGCTTTGGAGGCTGACCACCTCCATTGGGCTGGAGCACCAGAAATGCTCTGGGAGAAGCCATGGTGCTAAGAAACACATTTGCAGCGAGCCAAAGGGTGCTGCCATTCCCAGTCAGACAGGGAGGGAAGCGTGCGTTCCTGTAACAGCCCTCCATAAAAAACCCCGCAGGCGATTTTCTTTTTTAAAGGCCTATAATCTAAATTCCCTTTGCTTTACGAACCAAAAGAGTTCAGAATGGTTTGTGTGCAGATGATAAAGCGGAAAGATTGTAATTTAAATCTCTCCATTCAGGATTCTGGCACTCCAGGAAAATTTCCTTCTTCAATTTAAAATGGATGTAAGTAGCTCAGTTTTATGATGCATTGTTCCCATCTCTCTCAGCTAAGATAACCTGGGCCCAGACTTGAATCTTTTTTTTTTTCATTTGCTTGTCCTCTCCACATGCAGGCTTGCAGCACAGAAGAAAGGAGGAGAGATTTTGAGAAGATCTTTGCACACTACGATGTTGTGAGTCCCACAGGCTGTTCCCTTGGGGTCTTTAAATGACACAGATTTAGCACACACTGCTCAGACTTCTTCCTCCCGTGGGGTGCTGTGGGGTCACTCAGGAGCCGCAGCTGTGCCCGAGCCCATGGACCAGAGGGGCCCAGGCACCAGACTGGGGATAAGGTGGGGACAGAGGGGAGCGATGGTCAGAGACCTCCTGGCAAAGGACCCGTTTTGACTTTCTCCATTGCCATGGCCAACACTGCTCCATTAGCAGTATCTCTCTGCAGGAGACGCGAGGGCTGTAGAGGGGGTGGTGGCTTTAGCTCTAGCAGTCTCGGGCAGTTTGGGACCTGCATCACCACCACTTTGAGAAATAAAACCGCTTCCAGTACTGAACCGAGGGGTTTTTAGGGAGTCTGGCCCAGGACAGACATGACCACCTAGCTGCCTGTTAGAAAGCAGCAATTCGGTGCCGCTTCTGACAGTAGCGTAACTCCCTCAGGTTGGTGGTGATCAGCAAGCCTCACAAAATGGTGGGAGATGTTGCTCCCGTTTGAGGGGAAGAGATGGTTGGGGAAAAAGGAAGGGATCTTAGTGCTATAGAGCTCAGTGACCAGGTGGACCTACTGAGCGGTAAACGTTGTGGTTTTGACTTACTGGAGTGTTTTGATGTTTATTCCATCTTTTAGAGTAAAACAGGAGCACTTGAAGGCCCAGAAGTGGATGGGTTTGTCAAAGACATGATGGAACTGGTCAAGGTAGCTTTATGGCTCTTTCTATTTACTAATACCTTATATTTCCAAGACGAAGGTGGTTGTTTTGGTAAAGTTATGTAAATAGAGAGGCTAGTGAGAACACAGAGTCAAATTTCACTTGGATCAGCAGCAGAAATGAATGTCATGGTCTCAGCATAAACACTATAGAGCATTTCACCATATCACAGAAATTCTGCCTGACAAATTAATACACCTTCACTCAGCAACTGTGTTTAGAAAGGTCCATTCTAGCTCACACTATGAATTAGGCAGATGTTACAGCATCACAGACTGTGTCAACATGGATCAGCCATCAGAAGTCCTTTCTTCTGTTTTCACTGCGGATATGGTCCTCACCAGCATGACCTCATGGTTTATTAGGTCGTCACAGAATCACAGAATCATAGAATTGTTTAGGTTGGAAAAAACCTTTAAGATTATTGAGTCCAACCATCAACCGTGCCCACTAAACCATGTCCTGAAACGCCTTGTCTACGTGGTTTTTGAACACCTCCAGGGATGGTGACTCAACCACTTCCCTGGGCAGCCTGTTCCAATGCCTGACAACCCTTTCAGTAAAGAAAGGGCTACACTTGAAAATGACTTGAGCTCTACCTCTAATCAAGAGCACCATGCCCTGTGTGTCACCAGTTTCTTAGAGACAGCAGAATCAGTCTGCATTGGATTACCTTGAGTTGCCAGGTACAGTCCGAGATAGAGCTTTTGATGCAAATATAGTCTGGTCTTTGGCTCCCCCTGAGCCTGAGCTGGTGCATTTCTACACGATGTGACCCGATGCAGGGATGCCTGCGTTCCCATGTCCATTTAGCCGAGAGCAGAGACTGCAGCTGTGTACTGATGGCTGCGTGTGTATGTATATTATAGCCATGTGGTGTGTAAGGAAGGGTGTGAGGACAGGCAGGAGGTTGGATTTGTGCTCTATGCATGTGTGTTCAAAGGAGCAAAGGTTGTACTTTCCTTCATCGGCATCGTCCTTGGGCACTGCAAGCTGTGCATGGGAATTTGATCTCCTCCTGAGCAAGTGGGAAGCAGAGGAAGTGGTACAGCATTAGGAGCATACAGAGACAGTATAGCCTGTAAAGTATGTCTTCAGCATTTGTTTGATCCACTAAAGGTATTTTTAAGTTGCTGGCTAGCCTGTGAAATAGTAGCCTGTAAAGTATGTCTTCAGCATTTGTTTGATCCACTAAAGGTATTTTTAAGTTGCTGGCTAGCCTGTGAAATAGTAGCCTGCTGACAGAAATGCCGCATCACTCCTCACGTAGCAGGTTTGAGAGAGGAAACCAGAGGAAAGCACAGGTCCAGTAGTGCAGGGATCTGTATTGAACAACTTTCTGCAGACTTTTGTTTGATACGGATCAGGTACTGATGGCCTTGACTAAGCACAAAAATCACGTTGCATTTCCTTTCAGTTACTCACAGTCCCATACCTCTTCTGTTTTTGCAGCCCATTCTCTGTTCACTTCCCCACCTTGTATGAGCTGATGTGGGGTCAGGCTGTTTGGTCACTCCTCCATGGGTGGATTTCCCAGCCGCTGCACAGCCTGCTGCTTTACAGGGCTGGGGAAATCCAGAGCTGTTTTCTCTCTGAGCCACGTTTTTCTCTTTTGCCTGCAGCCCAGCATTAGTGGGGTGGACCTGGACAAGTTCCGCCAGATCCTGCTCAACCACTGTGACGTGAACAAGGATGGGAAAATTCAGAAATCCGAACTGGCTTTGTGTCTCGGGCTTAAAATGAACCCGTAGCCAGGAGGGTGCTCGTGGTTGTGTTTCCCTTGTGAGATTTGCTTGCTGCTCCTCGTAGAAGTGTGTCCATGCTGCCATGCGAGCGGGCTGGAGAGTGGCTGCACAAAGACATGGCAGACTGGGATTCGTACGGAGGGCCTCCCCGTTCCACCAGTCCCTTTGTGGTGTTCGCTTGCTGCCGCCGCTTGTGGGTCCCCCTAGCAATGTCTCTGCCCACGAGCACACCAGCTGCTCAGAAAAAGGGTTGCTTTTCTTCTCCTGCTCCCCACAAAATGCTGCCCTGCCCACCCCCTAGGATAGGGACAAGCATCTCCTTAAAAATGCCGTGTTGGTGCTCCCAGAGCGCAGCTGCTAGGTGTTTCTGATGGTCGCCTTATGTGTGAAGTCAGTCCTTTGGTGAGCATCGCGCTTTGTTTGTGCATCTAAAATAGTGGATGGATGACTGTGTATATGTGCAGAAATAAAAAAATGGCAATTACAGAAATTCATTAAGATTGGAGTTTATGTGTTATGTACGGAAAGCCATCTGCCGCAGACTGGCAGACCATACATTGTAGCCATTTTACGTAAAACACATTAAATGGCAAGAGGTTTTGTGATGCCTATCAGCCTTTCTTCCAACCCAAAATGAAACAGTATACAAGTTTTCCATAAACTGAAAAACTGGAAGGACAGAAGCCTGATTACAGCAAAGCTCTTAGGCACATGCATAGTTTTTTAAATCTGTAAGAGTTAGTAAAGACTTTTAACCTGTATTGAACTTAAAGCTACCCATCACTCCCAGGCCATGAGTCTGATCCTGGAGCCTAATGGCAGCATCATCATTTGTGCCACATATATCCCTATTCCAAAGGCTTTGACTGTTTTTTTGGAAAGTGCCACACCTACACTATCATGCCCAAATGATCCTTTCTTCATTTCTGAAGAGAAAACTGTGGAGGAAGGGTTGTTGGCAAAATTCCCGCACATTTCAGCATTTATGTCTCCAACAGATGAGAGGCCCAGATTTGACACTACAAGTGTCCTTCTGGTTATGTTCTTTGCAGAAGATGGTACAATGAAACACTCCTTTTATACTCAGTTTTATAAAAATTAATCAGAAATTACCTTCTGTCGACACAAATAGAGATGGAGACGTGAGTCAATAAAATGCTTAAGAACATACACAACTTTAGGGATGTGCTTATTTTCTATTTACATTGATGATAAGAACAAGTGCTAAATGCATCACCAACCATCTTTACATCGTACCTGCAATATGATGTGACTTATGGGCCAAAATAATTATGCCTTGAAGTATATTCTTCTGTTTCTCTCTCTTTGTTCGGTCTTTATATCATTCTCATTGTTACTATTATTTTCTTAAACTACAGTTTCTATTAGTTTGGACACGGGAGCAATTTCTGTACCATCCCCTACAATATGTTTCCACTCATAGATGTATGATCTTTATGCTATTTGTATTTTTCAGTTAAAACATGTCCATTCTGTTTTACCCCTGTTTAATCCTACTGATATCAGTAGTACTTCTTCTCATTTATTAAAGTATAAATTCAAGAATATCCTGCCTTGCCTTGCCAAAAATACAGGAACTTTTAACCTAAAATGAAAATAATCTTTTAAAGACTGTATACAACCGCAGCTCTCATTTCAAGAGTTATACAACACTTCATTTTTATTGAAACC
The DNA here is from genome assembly GCF_947461875.1 of Haliaeetus albicilla. Taxonomy (NCBI): domain Eukaryota; kingdom Metazoa; phylum Chordata; class Aves; order Accipitriformes; family Accipitridae; genus Haliaeetus; species Haliaeetus albicilla. The sequence goes on along the minus strand of NC_091485.1, from coordinate 10,936,774 downwards.
TTATGCTTTTCACATCCTCTACAGACAATAGTTTTTATTCAACAGACACTGAGCAGTAATGAATTTGATATGTTGGTGTCACAATGTATTTTGCTTCTTTTGTACAACTCTGGGATTTTTTTTTTTTTAATACTGAGTTTGCTGAAGCCTTCCTCTCTGCAAGTTCATGCAAATAGTTTTATTAGCTTTAAAAAAGTAAGTGCATAGCCTTCAGTAAGTGAGTTTACAAGAACATTTTACAAAACATTAGCAAAAAGTAATTGGGGGGTCATAGATTAAAATTTTATATACAGAACTCAGAAGAGGGTTTTTTATGATTTTAAAAGACTTAGTTTTGCATTCCCATGAGGATATTTTTTGTGTCCAGGGCAGAAACTAGAGAGCAGGAAAACAATCATGCATGCTGCCTTGCTTGTGGGGACCATAAGGGAGAGCCATATCCCAGTGGGACTCCAGCCCAAGTGAGCCGCAGGTCCCCTATAAGCAACACAAAATGTCAGTAGATGCAGTGGGATCTGAGCCCACGTTACAAAATGTCAGCAAGGCAATTATTAACGAGCCATGCTCTTATAACCCTTTACCCTCTAAAAGTCAATGTTATTGCAGGAGATAGGCATTTTGAGACTTCCCGTAGAGAAGATGCGTTCCTTGCTTCCAGAGATTTTTTTTTTTTAATTATTATTTTCACTTCAATAATGAATGATCTGTAAGGCCTTTTGGTGTCAGGCTCTGGTGATTTCATCCCTTTAAGCTGCTAGATATACAGATAGGCAATGCAATACATTTTGACAAAACATAGCTATTTGCCATTTTGCAAATTTGAAGGGTACTTTTATGTGCAGTGTGGATTATACACATTTGAATGGTTACATGAAAATACCTGTTTTCTGTTAATTATATGAAAACTTAGTGCCTACAAAACCAAAAGCATTTACACACCATGATGCCTTCTGCACTGTAAATATCTTGAAGGTACACAAGGAAGGCTTGGGGCTGTTTGATCAGTGCATCCTCTGCCAACAAAATTTTGCAGATATCACAATATTTAGGAGCCTGCATCTTGGTAACTAGAATTTGAATGCAGAAAGTGAATGAAAATGTTTGCCAAGATATTTTCTCTTGGTATTATCATGTTTTTCTCTAGAAAACTGGGCTTAAGGGATTCACAGTTTCCTATTCCTTCACAGTATGCAAATTTACTGAAATCAATTTTAACTGACTTATATCATCATATTTAACAGGTGTATTTTCAAAAGACATTTAGCTACCCCAAGTGTAGTGGTCAATAAGCACAGTGCTCCCAAATGTGTCATTTTAATGTTGGTTTCTTCCTTTCCTTGTTTAATTGGCAAACTGCTGGATCTGGAAATCAATGTGTGAAATTCCTTGAAGCACAGCTGTTCCTTTGCCTCCCTTTTCACTGTGAGTTATTGGAGATTATGCCCTGTACTCCCATCATGCTCCCTGCTCCTCTTGCCCCTTCTCATTTTTGGCACTTGACATAGTTTTTTTTCTGGATGACTTGTCATGATAACTTTATTCAGGAGATGCTGCCTCTAACAGTTTCAGTTGACTGTGTAGAATCAATACCCATGAAAAATGAACATTTATGGGGCTTTTTAACTCAAATCCATCCCTCGTTTATCTTCATTGGTTTCACTGGAAATGATGTTACAAAGACACAATCTTTTCTCCCATCATTTTGGACCTCAACAAGCTGCTTGCTTATCCTGCACCATCACCATGGAGATCTGCCACTGGAGACCCCCATTTCCTGAGCCAGCCTCACAATGCCAAATTGCTCATGTGCCATCTTGTCCCTTGGTCTGTGCAATTTTTTCCCCATAATAATGAACCCAAATGCACATGCTCTCACGTCATTCCCCAGTCTGAACGCACTCCAGCAGTCTCACATCACTGACACCCAAACTGGAACCAGATGAGATGTTTAGAAATCGTAACATTTGAGTTTCGCCAGTGCTTTGTTTTCCGATTTGCAGTAAAATAATTCTCTCCCTTTGTTCTCACAATATTGCTTTAAATAACATGGATGAAGCTGCCTGCACATCTTACAGAAACTGCTTTTTATTCCTACTGAAAGCTGAGTTGAGCATCAGCCCCAAAGAAGGGCTCAGAGCATAGGAAACCAGCACAATATTTTGATTAATCTGCTTTTCTGTTTGTGTGGCAAGAGAATAGTGTCAATATTAATGAAAACAGTTGTGACTAATGCAGCCAACAAGACTATCAGACAATCATCTGCCACAATATAATAGGAACCCATCATGAGAAACACCTTAATTACAGCTATTATCTCTTAAAATGGCTGGGTAAACTCTTACATTAATCTGATTTGAAACAGAAAGTTGCTGTTACGTAGTGGATGTTAAATGGGGCTTTGCTGTGTAATTACATGGGGTAAAGTAATTGTGAAAGTCATTTTTGTATGAGGGCTACACTGACTGCTAATGCAAAGCTCTCATTTCGTGGCACCTGTATTTTCAGTAATTCCGTGGAGAATTGTGTCTCATTTTAAGCAACATTTGCACATGGGAGAAGGAGGAGAAAAGAGTGCCAGTTTCAACCATTATGAGAGAAAATAAGGGAACCATTTGCCTAATGCCAAGAGGCATCTACAGGGAGCTTCCACTGGGTCCCAGAGGTAGAACCACTTCCCTGCCCTCCCTCACTTAGCTGGGCAGCACTGATTTTCACGAGCTCATCCCATGGTGACGCATCCCGCTGCCCACTTGCCCCACACTCAGCCTTTACACCAGCTTCAGGCGTTGCCCTTCCTCTCGGGTTTGTTCCTTCACATTTGCTGTTCTCCAAAAAAAAAAAGCTTTTCCCTGCCCTGCTGCTGTGCTGGAAACTTTGCAGAGGTGATGGGTGAACTGGAGCAGATGTCTCTGCCCAGGAAAAACAGCTGGTGCGATGGCACGCATGGTGCGGACAAATGCTCAGGCTGCATTTCTGGCATCTCTTTAGATTAGCTGTTTCAGGAAAAAATGAATTCGATAGGATGTGATGGAGTCACCACAGCCCACTAGAGCTACTGTTATTAGGCAACGTGTCTGGAGAACAGGCATCTGCCCCAGGCTCAAAGACACCCAGTTTGGGGTCCCTGCTCTGCCCGGCATCACGGCTGTGAGGCTCAAATGATTTCGACATGCTTGGTCTTACTGGGGGAAGGTTTCTGTTATGGATGATGAGAGCACGTAAACGCATGTTGAAAGCCAGATGCCTTGGTTTGGAAGTGTACTTTCGAGGGGTGTGTTTACAATAGTGGCCACCACGTTCCCAAATAAAGGAGAGCTAGAGGTGTTGCTGACGTGAGGGACTGCATGGGCTGCACTTTGGGGTGAACCTGGTTGCCTCTTTGAGGTCCTCCTTCACCAGACCGTGGTTACAAAGCCCAGGGAAGGACCTCCAGGCGTTATGGGGGAACACAAGGAATCTAAGCCCTAAATTAATTTTAAATGCAGCTGCAGCCCTTATCCCTGTACAGGAAGGTTTGTACCAACTCTTCACAGTCCTGCTTTGTAAAATAATCAGTGCCGGAGTGTAAAGAGAGAAATAGGTCTCCACTGCTGATGGGGTCTGAAGAAATCATCCTTCCCCCATTTCTCTGTGAGGCGGGAGAAGGGTTTTAATGCTGCTGGGCAGGCAGAAGTTGCACGAGGCCTAGTCCTCCGTCCCCAGCTGAGCCCCCTTGGCTCTGGCGGAGCCGGACCAGCTCAGGGCAGACAGAGACGTGGCCATGGCTCCACTACCAGATGCATTTTAAAGCTTTTAAAGCTGGGGTTTCTAAACTAAGGAGTGCCAGCGCTAAAAAGCGGCAGCATCAAGGCTCTCTCAAGTTGACACCACAGTCGAACACCTCTAGATCTGAGAGAAGCCATTACTAGGCCCGTGTCTGCTTTATACGAATAAAGGCCTGTAACTCAGTTGTCAAGGGGTTTCTTGAGGTCATTGGAGCTAAGGAGAACATGTCCTCGTCTTTTGATTCCCTGCGGAGTCTCGTGTAAGACATCCCTCCCAGCACTTTATAAAGACAAAGATGGGGAAGAGGGATGCACCCAGAATTCCCGTTTGGGTGGCTGTTTGAACAGATTGTTGTCATCTGTCACTTTGGCTAACATGCCTCTAACGTTGATGGTGTGGCCAAACAGTTTTTATTTACCATTGTTAATCCTTAGGAAAGGGGTTCATTTCTCTGGCACATAAAAACCAGGAGCCAACAGACTGCCAGGGCTTTCCATGCCAGCAGGATGTGCCTGGAAAAATCTTGTTTTGGGATGAAGATCCAGGCGGGAGCCGGGCGGCAGAGCCTGGAGGATCATAGCACCTGTGGTTTAGGGGAGCCCTGCTTCAGCTGGCAGCCGGAGCGAGGGCAGCTGGTTGCCGCAGCTTAGGGGAAGAGCAGCCACTTCAGACATGCTCACCAGATCATTGGGAAACCCATGAACGCACGTGAAGCTCAGGCCAATCCATTTTTTCAGTTCTTCCTGCAAGCGGCGAGCACGCACGCGACGGCTCAGATGACACGTGGTGCTTGCCAAGGCACCACAATAACTTGATTGTTTGCCTAAGACCTAATTAATGAGGTCGTCAAAGGCAACTGTTTCCTCCTTCCTGATGAGTAAATGTGCACAGGAGCACGGGCATGAGTCTGGGATGTTTCCTGGTCATTAAGCTGAGAATGATCTGCTTGGGTTTGGGCTATGTAGAAAATCAATAGATACTTCAACTTTTATCATAAGGCATAAAATGCTAATAAGAACAGCATATTACAAGGACCTTAAGTTTGATTGACAAAATGACAGGATGGCATTTAGAGACTCATTCTAGAATTTCTTTAACCATCTCCGTATAATACAAAGTTGGTATTTTTTCAGCAAGGATTTCTTTTTACATCTAAAGAATGGAAGATCCTATGGGCTTACGATTAATGACATTCAGGACATTCAGATAGCTGTGTTTTAATTTTTAAGAGCTAGAAATTGCCTAGTTTTAAAATTGTCTTGTAGGTGTTATTTTCAGGTTGCAATACATTATAGTGCATGTTCTGCCTCGTCCCTCTTGCTGACTATGAAATTTAGCATATGCTTTGCCTGGCCACCATTTCCACTCTCTGGCTGGTGGGATCCAGGAGTGCTACTGCCAACACCTGGCATGCAGTGGTTATGAATCAGGCCACACAAGATCAAGCAGCTAGCTTTAAAACCTCTGAAATCTCTCATTTTCCCTTCTCTTCTTGCCTTCCTTCATCTCTGCCTTGCTTTTCCTTTTTAAAGGAACCTGTGGGATTGTTTCTATCATGCCTTCTGGGTCTGAAGCTTCTTGGCCGCCACATCTGCAAGCTTTGCTCTTCCTTAATTCGTTGCTCTGAGAGAGACAGAAATCCAGGCTGGTAGGTGGAAAGAAGAAAGGAAAGGTAACAGCATGCCAATCTAAGGCAGAGATATATGCCATGCCATCACCAAGAAAGCATCCTTGCCTAAATTCACACCTTTAGGTACCTCTGTCGACTCTGCTGGCAGCCCAGCTCTCCTTCCCCTGCTCTTGGGAGATGATGTCTCTTCTTAGAGCTGCCGGAGTGCTGGTTAAAATCTCAGCAGGCCCCATCAGAGCTCGAGCTCAATGAAGCAAGGAGGTGTACGGGTTTTTGGTCCAACACGGAGAGGGTTGTAAGGGATGGCACAAGCACAGCTCTGAGGGATGCCTGAGGCTTTCCCCTCAACTTCTTTCCACTGCCTGTGAGGTTGCTGGTGCTGGGGGTGTCCTCTGCTGCAACCTTAAATATAGATTTTGTTGGCTACACTCCTAGTTTTTAAGAGTCCTCATGATCCTGCTGGGTTTTTAGAGGCAGGGGCGGACACTGCTTGGGCTCCAGCAGAGGAAACCACATGGTTGAAGCCGTTCCTGACCACATGAGACCCTCAAAAGCTGTGTGTGAGGGGCTGCAGCAGAGGAGCTGAGAAAATACCTTGTACCTCTGGCGTTTCAAAGCAACCCAGGCAAAGTGCCCCAAGAGCAGTGAGGACATTGCCTCTCAGCTGGAAAGAATTTGGAAAGGAAGCTGCAAAATGCCTCTCCCCCAAGCACAGAGCCCCCCCAGGGCTGCCTGGAGAGATGCTGTGGCCACAGTGGGAGCAGGTAGCTGAAGAGCCATAATAAACATATAGAAATGTGTATCACTTCAGCATAGGACACTTATCAAATAGATAACAGCAATCTTCCTAAAGTGATAAATTTGGGAAGGAAATAGCAACCGAGACAAAGGCCCATGACCTTGTAGAGAAGCTTTAGTGACCACAGGCAGCAGCGAGGCAGAGCTGTGATACGTAGTAGGTGATACGTAGTCCATCTCCCCGGATCATCCCACTGTGTTGGTTGGCCACTATTGTTGGTCAGGGGCACCTGGCAGGGCTGACACCTTTGTGTCCCAGCAGTCACAAGCCCCAGAGTGTTTGCAGGTTCAGAGCTCCTCTGCTCTTGGGACTTGTTATCACTGTACCAGTCCTGTGCCTGTGTCTGGCAATTCCTTCAGTTACCTCTCAGCTGTTGCTCTTCCCGTTCTAGCTATATGATGCCTTTCTTCAGCTTTGCAAATAGACTTTCCTCTGCTTTTTGATCTCTTGCTGCTCTGCTTATGGAGTCTTAAATCACTCTGTGGCAACTACCGTCTTGGGGGGATTTGGGGTTCAGCCACGGGTTATGTGTGCTAACTGCTGCTCGTGCCAACCGCAGCTGGCTAACAGCAGCATCACAGAAAATAGAGATTGGTTCAGAAAACAGCTTGGGAAGAGGACATCTTGCTGTTTCTAGAGATGCTGGGTCTGTACAGGCTTTTTCAAAAAGTAGGTTATGCTGTACGTATCTGCTCCATATGAAATGCCGTGGACAATCCCTGCCAGGTACAGCAGCTGTCAAGCAGGGACTGTTCCCAGATGTCACAGAAATATCTCAAGTTCATCTATCGCCAATGATGTGAGTAAGCTGGCTGATTTACCCACACTCGCATTCACCCTTTCAGGCTGCACAGTCAGACACTTCCCAGGTCAAATCCTGTCCTCATGTCAACCCATACAAGCCCATTAATGTCAACTGAGGAGAAATCCAACCTCGTATCTGTAAGGAGCACCACAGTTTGGTTAAACTTGATGATCTTAAGGGTCTTTTCCAACCTAAAGGATTCTATGAAATGATTCTATGATTCCCAATGCAATAGGCTGGGCTATAAACTCCCCTGCTGAGTTGTTGAAAGCCAACCAGCAGTGCAGGTGCTACGTCTGGCTTTGAGGAGCCCAAAGCCTTGGCTGTGCAAGGTGAGGGAGACAGGGGTCCCCACAGTGGGGAGAAGCACTGAGGAGGGATGAGCTCCCTTCCCATCAACCGGGTGGGCACAGCTCTTCCTCAGCAGCAAAGAACTATTTGGCAAAAACACAGGAAAGCAGAAGTCCCCCAAATCATGTTGTGTTGGGGTAGAAATGGATGTGAAGAGAGTGATGGATTAGTTGGGGACAAAGATGTTTTGTACTTTCCTGGAAGAATAACAAAAAGAAATGGCTTGTGTTAGCATCCCCTGCGTGTGTGTGTGTGTGTTATCTTCTGCCAGATAATAACATATTAGTATGCTGAAGTACAGTACATGGTCATCTTCTTCAGGAGACTGCCTATTTTTATTTATTTTAAAGGCCAGCTCAGTAAGCAGCAGTTTCCTACCATACTGTTAACTTCTTTTGAGTTTTGGTAGGGAAGGAGCCACGCGGTAGCTGTCGGCTCCAAACTTCAGCAGACTCCTCCATCTCTGTATTTGAATCATCACCACAGCTAATGGTGTCCACAGAAAAATAATAGGAAACTCAGCTTATTTTAACAGACACAGATATGCTTCTCAATCTCCCGCACATAAATGACTTCTCTCAAATAACTGGTGGTGAATAATTGATGCAATTAAAATATCCACTTTTCCTATCCATGGGAGCAGATCATTCATTCTGATTGCTTCAACACTTTCTGGGGGATCTTTGATCAGCTTTGTAAAACACACCGTACATTTCCATTTTCTGCTTCAGATAAGTTTTGTCATTGGGCAAAGGGCTTAAGGAATTAATTTAGCCCATGAATCTGTCAGGCTTAGATTTCAGTCTACGAAGAACTGGAAATTTTTTAAATGTCAAAGCCTTCCCTTTAAGGGTCATGTAAGCCTTCCATAGGTACCGCCTTCGAGAAATGAGTGGGCTATAAAATGTAGTGCTTGGGTACAGAGATTACAAAGCCCATCATGGGTGCAACTGCACCATTCATCTGTTCTTGTTCCCATTTAATCGTCCTGTTTGAGGCTTTTAGGCTCAGACACTAAACAAACAGGCATGTGTACATGCATTTTCATGAAGTATTATTACAGTAAAGGGAATTCTTTGAAACAAAGGGAAATTAGTGATTGGTTAGCTTAAATTGCTGCACATTTCATTTAAGAGTTGTGTTAAGGGTACTCAGAGCATCCAGATCTCAATTCTGCTAACGTTCCCGTAAACCGCAGTACTACATCCATATAAAATCATCACAATGCATAACATCAGCTTTGAAAAATCTAATCTGGCTTTGAAAAATCATCTTTGCCTGGCTTATTTGAGTCCCCAGTGCAATTTTCCAGTGTGTACTATTTCAGAGTCTTAAAATTCACTTACCATGAGCAAGTGTGAAAAGCAGACTTCAGCCAGTCATAAGCGTGCAAGAAAAGAACTGAGACCAGTGGCCAAAGCTCTTTTAAACTTCAGCCAGTACTTATGGAAGTATTTCCACTTCTTCATTTCTACAGAAAACTGTGCATGGGTCAATATTAAGATGAATTATAGCTCTGGGTAGCCTCTGTCTTGTGTATGTTGGAGCTGTTTCCTTCTTGTCAGCACAGAATCTATGTGTCTCATAGCTGTACATTAAGCAACACAATCGGTGTCCGTCCTGCATAGCTCATTCTGTCCCTGCTGCTTTCCCAGGGGAACAATTAGATGTGTAGCATTACGGTGTGGTGGGATTTTGTAATTTATGTAAAGGAGTGCCAGGAAAAGCAGCCAAAGTTCACAGGTTAAATTGGTCCTGTGAATCTCTGCAACAGATGTTGCTAATTAAAATTAACATTAAATGAAATTAAATTTAAATGAACTACGTTATATTTGAGAATCAACTCACACTAAATGACTCCCCATTTCCTTCCCTTTAAGTTTTCTATTGGTAATCCTGCCACTTAAAGGTCATGTTATTTTTTGAAGCCTTTTCATGAGGTTTGTTATTTTGCTGGTGGTCTTTAAATGCCACAGTCCAGATGCGTAGCGGTCTCTGCTTGCGTGGTTGGGCCCCCTTGCCTGCAGACATGACTCCTTGTGTGAACAAGCATTTGAAACTACAAATAGAAAATTAGATGCGATTGCCTTATGGCGCTCAAGGAAATGGCCATTTCACGCACAAATTAGAGGTTTTGCAAAGGTGAACACATGGAGCAACACAGAGGGAGAGGTGCTGAAAATGCCACCTGAAGAACATACGCCCACAGTGCCCAGGCGGGAGGGGGGGGGGGGCAGATTTTGGGACATTTGTTCCTTGCTGGAATATATTGCTGTACCTTCAGTGGGCTGCACAGCCATCCCTTTATGATCTGCAATTGCAGTTAAATGTGGTATATTTAAATCACCATGTGCCATAGTCAGGCTTCTATGCTGGCCTGTGGGCTCATAGAGCATTTTGTAGCTTTGCAAGGATTTTTTTCTGGGTTTCTCTTTGAATACAGAAAAACAGCATTATCGTGCTGCATTGGGTCAGCTAGAGCCACATCCCGCAGAGTGCAGCTTTTTCCAAGGAGGATATGGCTGATAACACTTTTTAAGTATCAGCTTAAGCTTGTCTTAACCTTGATTTAACAAGCTATGCACTTGCTTGCTAAAAGCGGCCTAGGAAGATTTCTATCCAACACAGCAAAGCCAGGGGTGATGTTTGTATGATTTTGACTACAGCACAAGCTGCCACCTGTGCCTCCATCCCACAGCATGTGGCCGAATGTCTCCCGGGCGGATCCAGCGGTAGCGCAAGGGTGAGATCCTGCAGTGCCGAGCCTGTGCCAAGCCGAGCTCTTCCCTTCATTTTAAGCCAACATGCCAGTCTCCCACTGGTGCAGGATCCCCCCCCGCCATGCCATTCGCAGCTTCATTTTCCAGGAGGCAACTGGTCCCTTCACATCCCTCTCTGTTTTATTCTGTGCTTTTCTCCTTTGAGAACAGGCAATTTGGTTCTTTTGTTTCCAATTTATAAATGATGCTGAAGGATAATAAAGCTGCATTTACAGCAGCTATGCTGAGCAGCCATAGCGAGGGGCTGCTTTTTTTCATAACTGGAGACGAAGGAGCAGTGAAAGCCAGGAGACTAGTTCAGGTAATTACAGCGGGCGAGGAATTGGCTCTTAACCACGAGGCTTTCACTGCTCTCATCCCACCTTGTATGAACACTGGGAGCCAGTGTTAAACCAGCAGAAGAGGTCATGCAGAATTAGCAAGGCTTATCCAGCCATTTCACCTGCTTTCCCTGCTCTCCACAAAGCTCTTTTCCAGGGTGCTCCCAAACAACCCTTACCCGGCAGGGAAGGGAGATGCACAGGGGGCTCGTGGGGGCTGCAGGTGGTGGGGAAGGAACCGGGCACGGCAGCAGCATTAGTGCTGCATCCCCAGCTCGGAGGCTGCTCAGCCACTGTTTGGCAAAACAGAAGTAAAAAATATTTTTATCTGGCTGGCCAGAGATCATAGCTCAGTGGCACGAGCTTTAAGCTCTTTTCTGGACTGGGGGTAGAGTGTTCGGTTAATGCTACAAATGCCATGTTAACGCTTTCCAGTTGCTCACAACTGATCAAACTTGGAGCAAATATTTTACAGAAGGCACTTGAGCATCACTGTAAGTGAGCTCCTAATATGTAGTCTAGAAGCATATGTGGAGAAGTCAGGACAGAGGTTCTTAAAGGTTGATGGTTAGCAGTAACAAGATATGCTTTACTCCTACCCCGACATCAAAACAAATTATGCGTTCCAGAATTTTTCCTGGTTTCTTATCTATCTTATTTAGCTTGTTTTGCTAAAACAGGTTAATACTTCTGCTTATGTCTGTATGAGGACAGAGCCACAACCTGCAGGTTTGCCAGACTTTCCTGGCTCAGGAACGCTTTCCGGTGGGTACAGTTTGGACTGAGAGCACCTGCCTCTGACTTTTGAAGTGTGCTTGGTACTCTGCGTACCAAGGAGGCATTAGTGCCAGTGACACCTGAGGCGTGCGATAGGGCTTCACGGGCGGGAATCCAAGATTCGGTTGCAACTTGAATTAGACAACCCCAAACTTCTGGGGGCAACTTACATCAGTCACACATTGCTACATATAGTGGCTGTGTATATGCAAATATATTAATAAATGTGCACAGATTAAATGCCAGAATTTCTGTATAGTATCTACACATGTGCATATTTATTTTATTCTGAGGTTGCACATACTCTTCAATCAAACAAAAACCAACAGGGATGTCTTATTGGGACAGCCATGATGGAAGCACACTCAGGATGCCAGAGACACAGTAAAATTACCCTCTGAGCAATCCAAGTCTTCTGGAGGTTTGTTTTACACTGTAATTTAGCATTTCTGGTGTAAGCAACTCAGTCAGACCGACATTTAATTTCGATGGTTTGGAACCGTGAAGCCACTGCGGAGCTGGGAATAGATGGCTGCCTCCGAGTCTGGTCCAGCCCGCTCCAGCAGCCAATTTCTGCTGTTGGCGGGGGATGAAGGCTCTGACATCCCATCTTCCCATCTGCAGGACTGGGCAGGACGCATCCGACGGCCACATGGCCAGGGAGCTCTGCAGCGCTGCCAGGTAGAGTCCCTTGTGTAAACAGGGTGCCTGGCATTAACAGCACCTTTCAGACCAACCGATTGTTAAAGCTAGCCTACATGATTATTAGCGCACAGGTGGTAATTATTATTAGCAAGTAATTATTATATTAGGCTGGAAAACCTTGTTGTGCCAGCTCCTGAATCAATATACCTGAGGAAAGACATCCTTGCCCTGAGTTCTTACAGCCTTTTTTGGTGACTGCTCCCAGGGTGTGGCCAGAAAAACACAAAATATATTTTGAGCTTTATAGTTCAGGGGAAATTCTGTAATAAGCACTTATAAATCCCACATGCCCCTCAGCCGCTGGGTACCATGACTCACAAAGGTGAGCTGGTGGAAAGGAAGTTTGCAAAAAGCCTTGCAAACAAATTTTGGGCGAGCATCCCACCTTATAACAGCCTTACAACAACAAGGGGTTCCACAAGCAACCTGACATGAACAATTTCGTCTCAGCTCTAGGCTCTTGCTGGCTCCCTGCAACCAGTAGATTGCTGAGCCAGCCTCCCTTACTGTCTCTCGAGAGGGATAAGCACATCCAACATTTTGCAAGAAAGTGTGTAAAGCATTAAATAACTGCAAAATATAGCGAGACTAGGTGATGACATATAGATGAAAAGCATCCTTTCACTGCGTTCGGCCTGATTGGAATTGTTTCTGTGCGGTCGCAGAGTGGATTAAGGACAGGGTTTGGATTACATAGCGTCATGGTCCTAGGGGACTACTTGTTCAAAGTTGTCTTCATGTAATCATTGCAGTGTACAGTGTAAAACAAGAAAAGGATTTAAATCCATTTCTGTCTGGTTATGATTTCTCATCACAGAAATCACCACTAAATTTTTTAAGTAAAAAAAGTATCCCACCACCACTGGGATAGACGGCAGCTTTTTCTCAGGCTGTCATTACAGACTATTGACAGGCTAAGAGGGGCTAAACCATCTTGCATGATGGCTTAGAATGATATATGTAAGGGCTCAGACAGTCAGCCTGAGGGGAGTAACCCCAGTTAGGATTCATTTTGGGGAGCTGGAGTGGTCTGCACTCTACTTGGGCTCCTGCACTGCTGGCCCTTTGCAGAGCGGGTGGCCCTTTCCTTTGGGGGTCAGGGTCTTCTCCTCTTCTCAGTCCTGCATTTCAAGTGAAGATCATAAAAAGGCAAATCCTTTTGAGGTGTGTGTTTGTTGGCCGGTTGTGAAAACCTGCCTGAGCAGAAGCAAACCAGACACATGGGGTCCCAGTATCAATCCCAGAAAGACATCGCTATGAGGTCATTTTGCAGGCCTGCTCAGTCAGAAAATCCATTTACCCTCTGCTCTGAAGAAATGCTTATGTCTGGCTTGTTCCCTTAAAGCTTTGCCTTAGTTTACGAAATCTACTATGTTATTGTGCCTGGGTTCATTTGTCCATTACACATCAACATCATTGCTGTTGAAGTAATGGCATTTAAAAGGTAGTGCCCCAGGGATGCCAAATTAGATCAGGGCCACTGCCGTGCTAGGCACTGTCCATAAATAGCTGCTGGCTGGGAGGATTTCAGACTCTTTTTCTCTTAACCTCTTCCTACCAGACCTTCAGACACTTGTTGAAGACTGGTGATGACTATGGTTGGTACTGTCAGCACCTGGCTGACCACAGGGAGGGGAAAATCGCATGCAGCTGTGAGGAGGTAGAAACTCCCTCGCAGCCACGTACGGCTCATCGCATGTTGCTTTGAACATTCAACCTCAGCCTGACCAGAGCTACGGCCGGGCAGGGCAAGTAAATGTGTTTCAAGGGCACAACTAAAGCACTGCAGAGAGCCCTGTCTGCTGGGGTGAGAAGACAGACCCGGAGTGAAGCTCTTAAGCTGTGACAGTGCCATGCGATAGCTTCAGCCACAGCGCCTGAAATTCAAGCTGTTACAATGCAACTGCTCTTCATAAAATATAAAGGGGAAATTCACTTGGCCAGTGGAAGTATCCTCTGTCCCACTAACCAGAGAGCACTTTTCTCCTCTGAGCAAATGTCTTTTTTTACTCTTTTCTTATGCTGCTCTCCTCCACACTAGCAAACACATGAATGCACTGAGGTCCTTTTTCACAGTATTATGGAAGGCTGTTATTCCTGAATTGACAAGAAGAGATGCTGAGGACATAGGCAGGCATAATTTCTACAGCACCCACAGACTGGTCTATTATCTGTTACTGGTGATAGGGCTGGTGGAAACAAGTTAACCTGATTCCTTCACCTCGCACTGTGATGATCTTTCTCTGATATAAAGGCATACCCACTGCAGCACACCAATGCCAAAATAGGAAATCTCTCCCGCTTCATCTGAACCCTCTATGCACTAAGAGGTTTCCAAAGGCCACAGACTCACCACTAACTTTGAATACCCTTTGAGTGCTACTAATCCTCAGAGGGTAATGGTGGGGGAGAACACCTTACTGATCACGCACAGCTGTGAAGTTAAATCCCTGCAGAGACCATCTAGGGGAAGGAGAGAGCTGGGCAGACAAAACTGTTCTGCTTCAAAATGGCCCCCAAAGGATGCCCTGGATCAAGGTACTCCGTGGCAGGTGAGTAAGTGGCCCTGAAGGGCCAAAGTTCAGTTGGCAGAATTTGTTTCATCTCTTCAAAAAAGTTGCGCTGAGAAGAAAGCTCAGAGGAGGAACATGTGTCAGATGTTAACAGCAATTACCATTTTTCCAGTTAACAGTAGTCACTGCTCCTAAGCCAGACTTCTAGACAGCGGGAGCTAGTCTTTTTTAATATTTGATAATATTAATACCCTATCTTAAATCCCAGGTTGCGGTAATGCTGTAAAATAATTTATTACTCATTTCCATTCTGTTACTTTTAATTAATTTGGGGATTCACAAATGTACCTTTTCTACATTCTTAGAGGAGCTGAGGTGCTCTTGCTGCTGTGTGGTGTTAGCTGAGAAGCCAGGACCATTTCAGGTTTCAGTTACTCACATCTCTGAGTTAATCTACCCTGTAAAACTGCCCTGCCATCAGTAACATGTACAAGATGTACAAAAGTAGGGGTGAAGGCATATGGGGAAATTCAGGCTCCTTCAAAGTCCTTGGCCATTGCCCTGTATTCAGGCCTTCTGCAAGAAGTGCCTCACCCCCATGTCCCAGCTCTGGCAATTAATGCCAAGGCTGTGATAAGCTGTTCAGACCGTCTGCTCTCAAATTGCCAGGCCAAGGCTACCTACAGTGTTCATAGCAAAAAGTTGGTATCCCAATAAGATGAAAACTGTAATAGAAGGTCTCCATACTTGTCCATAGCTTCTCTCCTAGAGCTTATAGTTGCACATGGACTTCTGCAGGGCAGGACACCAATTCCCTGGGCCCAGGACGTTGGCTTAGCTATGAATTCACAGAAAAGGCACTGCTTTTCTAACTATAAACTCTAACTATTCAGGGCAAACATCGCTTAGCTGCAGTATCACAGGCTTACTTAATGTGCTAGTTCAGTTAGCTGAGTCCTCTCAAGGCAGAGCAACGAGAATGGCACTTAAAGGACACAATTTGCCCTCAGAGCTATTTAGATGCTTCTCTGCTGGGTAGCCGTCAAGAACAGCATACATGTGGCAAAATTCATGAAGCAAACCAGGAAAAGTTATTGTAGCAACTGAGGCAGATGCGTGTGAGGCCTTTGCTTTCCCAAGGCCATTTGCCCTGGCACCTGAGCAGAGAAGCAAATGCATCCTTGCTGATAAGTGTATGCTTGCTGTGTAACCTACCTGTAGAGTAACTTGTAGAGTTACTCTACTCGGGCACAGTGTGGCTTCTAGACAACTCCTGTCTCTGGTCCACATGAGCTCTCTCTGCTAGCATTAACACATCTTGTATGTAAATGACTGCAACATAGTCTTGGAAATAATTATTTGCTTACTTTTGATGAGACATACTGATAAATAAGCAGATGCTTGTGTTGTTAACATAATGCCAATCTGAATGTTTAACTAACTCACCTAAGTGTAATTAACTGGTGACAGCTGGGTGAAGAAACTTCCAGTATCCCTTTCAAAGACAAAGATTTTAAAGCAGGTATGAGCAGTAAAGGCAGTAACAATCGAAGCTTGCTGGACTGACTACTCACACTCACGGCCAGGAGAGCTGCTCAGAAAGGCAGCCTGGTCTCAAGGTGCTCCCGGGAAGGAGGGCAGCCTGGAGCGTGCCGCTTCCCAAGGAGCCCCTCGTGAGGCTGCAGACACCCCAAGGGGGTATCGGTTGAACATTGCTGGCCTAGAAGTCACTCAACGTCTTCATTTCATTTCTTGCCTGTAACCTAGAGATAAGGTTCTTGCTGTGACAAAGGCATAGGAGATGCATAAATAGGCTTCCAGTGGCACACGGACGATGTGGTTTTGCTTAGTATATAAGACTGAGGTTGACTGAACTCAGCCTTTGCCAACCAGTGTCTTAGCCTAGGGGTATCCCTTAATCATGCCTTGGAGGCCGTAGACAACTGCTGACGACATTATATTCATGCTATTTGATTCTCATGGTGTGTACACTGAGAACAAGGCATTTCAAACCGCAAAGCACACCTGATGTAAATAAGAAAATACAGTTGCTGCCAGGAAACAGCTGAACAATATGCAGTGCAATGGGAGCATATGGAGAGCAGAATAAACCCAGACTACAATAGAGGGCTAGCAGGAGCCACACACAGGGTCCTCTGCACCTGAGGGACAGGAAAAAGATCCATAAAAGGAAAGAACAGTTATAGATAAGGGCTTTTTCTGCAAAATCAAGGCTTCTACTGGCCTACAAGGGATGAAGTTCAAAATGGGTTAACTGGACAACATGGACCTCTCAAGGGGTTTGGAGATGAGCCCTCAGAACAGGTCTAGATGCAGCTGCTGATGATTAAAAGCTGGTGACCTCAAAGCAGCAGGAGGCTATCAGGTGTCCTCAGCTATATCACATGAAAAATTTGGGCAGCGATAGCAGCCGTCTTTGCCTGAAGATCTGATGAGATGGCAAAGCTTGCAGGAATGCCCCTTCTGATTATTCTTTTCTACTCTTGATTTACTGTCATCAGGAGAGCAACAATTCTCCTAGGTTAAAGCAAAAGTGACCCTGTTCTGCTATCTTGTGAAAAATCTTTGCTGTCTTTACAACCCTCTCAAGGCTTGGTGAAGGCACTGAACAGGTGGAAGTTATGTTGTCTGTCTCCCTGGTGTTTTTTTGGCAGAGCTGCTCTTTACTATCTGGTATCATCTCCTTAGTGTTACATGTGTTCGTTGCAGGGCTGAGAAAAAGAATTTTGTTGCAGACCTTTTCCCTTTGCTTGGCTTTATATCTCCTTTACTAACTTGTCTCTCTTCCAGAAAACTAACTGGGGCCATCTAATTGAGTAAACAGTAGGTATTTGAAAGAAAGGAGGTTTGTATCACACATTATGAGCTTCTGTCATCTTTTGTACTTCCTCTACACTGTGTACTAAGGTATTTTATGGAAGTATTAGGCCAGAGTTCTAGAGCAGGAAAGTTTCTCAAAAAATTCAGTTTGCAAATGGTTGTGGTAGCTTATACAGACTGTGTTGGCACCAAAGTCTGTGCCAATCTTCAAACTCCAAACAGTGGGAGTATCCCTATGGGAAGTGAATCCGTTTGATTTTTTATTTATTTATTTATTTTAAACATATGTAAGTTTTCCCACGGTCCTATCTGGAGGGCAAAATAAACCTAAATGATAATAAAAGGACTAACAGGACCCGTGCACAGGGGCCTCTGCATCTGACAGACGGGAAAATGATCCAAAAGAGAAAGAATGAATTCCACTTCTCGGGTAGAGAATGTCTTCATTTTATCAATATTCTCTTGTTTGTGCAGACATCTTCACGCTAATTAACCTGTCAAAAGGCTTGCTGTGCAGGATGCGTAGAAATGTAGTCAGTCCTGAATCTTGAAAATCACTGTGATCTTTATCACTTTCCTAGTTAATTCTGTGCTGATAATGGCTTGTGTCTCACTGCACAAAAACTTTATCTTGTATTGAACCATTGCTCAATTCTGCCTGCTTTCCCTGAAAGACTAACACAAACAATTCCTTCTAGGTGGAATAACCCATTGCTTGCTTAAGGTCAAAGTCCTGCAAACATGTAAGCTTGTATTTAACTGTGCTCTGGTTTCCCATCCCATTGACATCAAGAGAGCTGTTCAGACAGGGAAAATGAAGTATTTCTGTGCACTGTAGCAACACAAAGTTTTGCCCTTGCTTTTGCTATCAGTCCTGGCTCTCCAGAGTGCCTGTGAAGGCAGGAGACTGTCCAAGCATAGATGAGCCATGAAATAAGCTCTGAACAATTAAGGGGAAGTCCAGCTGTGAATCCATGGCCTCTGCTTTCAAATGCTGCTTTTAACAGCGTAGCTAGAGCTGTTTAAAAAAGCAGAAGTTTTCTTTGCAAGAGGGAGGATTTGTGTCAGAAAGATTAAATCACTCATCAAAGAGGCAGAAGCAAGCTCGATTACGGGAGGTTTTCATTCCTCCTTTCCTCCTGGTGCACAATTGCTGCAGAGAGACAAACACTTTAATGCTGGCTGCTGATGGGAGAAGGTCAAAGCCTTTGGCTCCGGAGGGAACGCTCCCAGGCACACTGCCTGCAGCATAACAGGGAGGCAGAGGCTGCTCAAGTGGTTGTTTCTGGCATGATTTATTCGATGTAACAGAAACTTAGTTGGAAAACACATGACGCAGTCACGGGCCCTGTTAATACAAGTGGGGGGAAATAGAAAGACGTGGAGGCTGTCGACCCTCGGGGTATCGCTGCGCATGTCTGAAAGTGGATCGTGATGGAACTGGCTTTGCTTTGATTAGTCTCAGGCATATCAACAGGCTGCTGGAGCGTGAGGCCTAGGGATAAACTTTGAATCAGCCTTAATTCCTCTAGAGAGCTTGGTGTCCCTTAATCTTTGGGGACCTCTTGGTTTTGTCTTATATCAGCTGTTCTGCTAAATCGGGTAACGCAGTGGGCTTCTCTCACTTGGAGGTTTTACTTCTTCATTCAGCTTAAATCTCCCTGGGGCAGAAGTCTTCCTCCTTGGGACAAGGGGGCTGAGTCGCTGCCCTTCTCTCCACCGCAAGCGACCGCACGCCGCGCTTTGTGCTGGGACGGGGAGCGGGTGAGAAGGGCTGGAGAGGAGCCGAGAGCTGCCTGCCTTTGCTTGGGAGCCAGAGAGAACCTGCGGGCTGCGAGCCTGAAACCCACGTCCTCCTGGTGAGGGTCAGGGGAAGGCGCAGAGAGGGATCTGGTGGCAGAAAGACACGAAATGTTAAAAGCTGGGGAGGGAAAGTTGATGTCTGGCTTTGCTCCCCTTGCTTAGTAGGAGGATGTAATGCCAGCTTCATCGGACTGCCAAAAAGAGGGTGTTGGGCTGCTCTCCGGGTGGTGGTCAGGCTAGGGCTGCCCAAAAGAAAGGCACCTCATCCCTGACATGGGCACACAGTGCCACAGACCAAGCTCCTCCCCGGCTGCACCTTTTGCCCAAGCAGACAGAGCACCTTGTAGGCATCAGGAGTCTCCTCCCCTGCAGGATTTGGCTTTTGTAAAGCACCAGAAGTATCATTAGCCAACCATGGGGGCAAGTCCTGCAGAGCTTGGTCACCTGTCAGCCTTGTCAGAAATGACGATACTCAGGACTGGGCAGATGTCAACAGTATCACTGTGAATATAGTGTGATGGGCATGTCCTGAACGTACCTTTACATGTCAGATGTAAGGATCCTTTGCAAAGTGGTACAGACCTCATCAACAAATTTAGACCCCAACATAACCTATCTTAATAAATTTGAAGCCATTAAAAAGAAGCTGGTCCATGGTCTTAGCTTTTCTTAAAAATAAGTTATAGCTTTTTCATAAAGGCATTTACAAAAAATTTCTTTTGCTTAAAGTATTCTACAGAAATGCAAGTTACTTAAATGCAGTTCTAGGCTGCAAACAATTTAGAAAGCTCTTCTCCCTCCCCTGCCCCAAACAAAGACTAAATTGGCAGGTGGAGCAATAAATTACTTTCTGAGCTTTTGGGACAATATTGCCTGACAAAAACAGGCTCTACCTTTTTAACTTCATCGTTTGCAATAGCTGGTCATTCACATCATTGTAAGAGAAGCAGTGTGCTACAAAACCATACCTGGAATATCTCGTACTTAACCTGCATCAGTGGAAATGACTCTAAAGTGGGCAAAATGGTAGAGCTGGACCTGTGAGTGCAAGAAAGAAGGCCTTGGCACAGCCCCTCTACAGCAGCTGCACCACGCCAACATGCAAGTGCGGTACCAGGAACAAGCCTCACGCCAACTTCGTCGTGATGCTGAAGGGGAAGAGCGAGGTGAAGACGAAGAGCATGGGCTTGGAAACGTTGCCTGTTGCCCATACTCCCCTTCCCCTCGGTGGTGCACGCGTGCTCGGGGAGCTCCCCACTGCCAGGGAGGGACCTGCTGCTGAGCTCCAAGGTAGGCCAGCGCATGGTCCATCCTCAGAAACAATTACTCCGGAGGTTCAGCTCGGTTTAATCTCTTTAATCCTTTCCTCAGCTGCCTGTTGGAACCACAGAGAACAAAGTACCTTTTATTTTTGCTAGGGGCTGATGAAGAATCATGTCTTAATTACAAACATCTACCCCAGAGGGAGACAGGTTACCTCTCCAGCCCCACTTTGGCATGGAAGAACTAGCTCTGCTCCAACCACATTGATCCCTGTATAGGAACCGCATTCAGCTGTCTTGCCTTCTGTTTTCTGCTTGCCTTTTAAGCTGAAGAATACATAGATACGGATGTTCATTTAAAAAAAAAAAAAACAACAACCCCAAAGCCCCTCAAAACCCCCACAACAAAACTGATTGTGTAAATGTTATTGAAAATCTATATTTGATGTTTTTCCCGTGGCCATATCTTTTCTCTCATTTCCTTCAATACTCCGTTCAATTATTTACACACTGTGTGTAAGACTGTCAATCAGTATGATACCTGCTGATATGGATTATGTTTTAAACTGCTCATTCACAGTGAATGCAGCTTGCTTGAAAAACAGTCCCATTAAATTGCTTTTGGTCTGCGGCTGTTAAGACAGTACTCTCCAGTACTCAGTTCAGGCTCGAGGACGCCATGAGCAGGGGCACCGTCTCTCAAAAATCATATTTAGGAAGTTGAAGGCCTTCTAGGGCTTTTTTATACACATTCTTGGGCAATTCAGTTCTTTACGCTGACTGTGTGACTCAAGACACAGTGGAGCACTGTGGTACCTGAGCCTGGGATCCGTTCTGAAGGGCAGCATGTAGAGGAGGGCTTGCAGGCATCGGACCCAGGTCTCTGCAGTGACCTGTCTGTAACAGTTTAAAGTGCAATGCAGATATCTTTTTTAAGAATTAAAAAAAAAAAAAAAAAAAAATATGCAGACTGACCTAATAAGAAAATTCTAATTTTGCAATAAAGTTAAATGATCCCAAGTATTCCATGTACTAAATCAGTCAAAAGGGAAATAAGGCTCTAAGTTTACCTTTCTGTTTATTATAGGACCACAGGCAAAGATGAGTGACAGGCAGCGGCCTCATGCTGTCGGTTCAATAAACCAAGGCTTTGTGTGTCTTAGCACGTTTAATTAAGGCCTGAAAAACTTGTGGCCAGCAACACTTGTCATGGCTGTGTTCATTTGTAATTAGCATGACAATCCTTTCTGCTTAACCGGCTGCCAGTCTGAAACTCTATAGCAAGCCACCATCCAAAACACAGATTTTTGGGTGCTGTTGGCTGTTAAGTCTTTTATGCCCCTGCTGAAAGAAGAGGTGCCTTCCCCAGCGTTCTTCATAAATATTCCTGACTCTTCTTGCCTCTGCTATTGTGTCTTGCTTGTGCAGGATTTGATTATTCATTTCTGAAGGTAATTTTAAAACATCTGGCAGCAATTACCTTGCTTTCAGGGTCTTTTTTTAATACCTGACTTTTTTTTGCACTTCAGTCAAATTCATTCAGGCACTGGGGACTCTGAAGAACCCCTTTCTGCGTACACCCCAGCACACGCGAAATAAAACATCAGCCCTTGCTTGCTGCCATGGGGCAGGTTTTATTTCAGCTTAAATCTTAACTGCTGTTCTCAGGCCTAATCCTGCCTCCCTCGTGGGCTCCTCTACGGGCAGCATTGGCCAGGGCAGGCTCTGAAAGCCTGGTGGGCCTCTGTGCACTCGTTCAACAAGACTCGTGGGTCCTGAACCAAAAAGGATTGTATTAATTCACTGTTTTCTTCAGACCTCCTGCCAAGTAGGTGGCTCTGGGGCTTCTGTGGGGACCTCTCCCACAGATCTACCGGGGACATCTCCATCACAGCCCCCTGTCCCAGCGTGACATCTCCCATTGAATCAATAAGGGGGTCTTTTCAGCTGCAGATTCACCCATAGCTCCTCTCCCTGTTTCCAGGAGCTGGTGGTAATAACAGCTGAGGGAAGAAATGCCACCAGCTGCTCATGCCCTCGGAGAACCAGTTACTAAGAGCCAGTTCTCTGGGGCTTTGGGGTACCACTGCAGTGTAGCCAGTGCAAGGTCCCATGCTTCTTTTTCTGGCTGTAGCCACCATCAGTAGTTTCAGATGAAAGTGCAGGAGATGCCACCACTCCCCACGAGAAGAAATTTCTGAAGGTGCTGAGCGCTTTGGGTTGTACGCTAATACAGGAGCGCTTGTAGCCCTTCTCGCACCACTCCTTGTCCTTGGCTGCTTGATTCATCAAACGTCCTCTTGTGTGAGCCCAGCCTGGCTAACAAACATATCTTGCTTGCAAAACCTCTGGTCCTGCATGACTCCTTGCGCACCAGGGCTGGCACAGAAAGGTAACAGCATGTTGTGCTGGAGCCCCGAATGCTGTAGGGAGCATTTTTGATATCTGTATTTAGCCTCAGTAACTATTCTCATTCTTATTGTTCTCTTATGTTTTGATTTTTATTTTAACTGTTACTTAACACATCCAATAGAAATGATTAAATCATGCAGAAAATTTACATAAAATTGCTGTATTGCTGGAACATGTAATTTCTTCCTATTGAACTGACTAGGCTGAAGAAAGGGAAGAGTATTTTCATTTAAAAGATTGCAAACACTTCTAACGTCCAACCATATAAATGGCAGAAAAGGAATAATGTATGATACACAGCTCATTCTCTGAAAAAGTCACTTCTGTTTGAAAAAAAAAACCCTGATGCTGCCTAGTTTGGGATTCATTTTTAGTTTTTCTATTCATCTAATTCAATGGCACATTTTTCCTCTTACTAAAGATTTTTGAAAGTTTTAAAATGTACTCATTCTGACTCATGGAAAAAGGCATCTCAAAGCATCGTATCTTTACATATATGTGTATATGTACATATACTCCTATACCAAATAATTGCATGTGTTTTAACACATATATGTATACATTTCAATATACTTCTAGATGCAAAACCACAAGGAAAATCCTTTTATCTCCTTGTCAGCAATTTGTGTCTTTGACAGATGTTTCTAATAAAGCAGAACCATGCAAAGGGTTAAACACCAG
The DNA here is from genome assembly GCF_947461875.1 of Haliaeetus albicilla. Taxonomy (NCBI): domain Eukaryota; kingdom Metazoa; phylum Chordata; class Aves; order Accipitriformes; family Accipitridae; genus Haliaeetus; species Haliaeetus albicilla. The sequence goes on along the minus strand of NC_091485.1, from coordinate 10,913,330 downwards.
TTCTGTTGGAGTCAGCGTAGCTTTTGCCATTAATTTCTTGTAAGGTCAGAATCACACTCCAATTTCTGCCCAGACTGAATTAGCAGAAAGGTTAACATCACAGGCTTTCCACGTGGGTTTGGATTCAGTGCTGATACCAAATAATCTGTGGACATCCCCTCCCCCCATCCCTTTCTGAATACTGTTAACAGCTTGAAAAGATCATCTCTAATGTCATTAGAAGAAGAGAAAATATTTGAACTAATAATGTAATTTGCCATTGCTTATGCCTTTGTCTTTTATTTTCTGCTATTGCAATATATTTAAAAATAGATACATTTCCTTATTTGCATATTATGTCAATTGAACACTTTTATACAACACATTAAATATGACTTTCTAGCTTTATCGCTAGGAGACAGAGCAAATATCCCCAGATTGAGGGTAACACAGGGCACTTGGCAAAGTGTCTGAATCCAGAAGTCATTTGGAAAAGTGCTGCTGTGTACCCGAGAGTGTAATTCTCTCTCAGCCTGCTTTTTCATCCCCTCCTTCAATGGGAAAAGTTTGGGGGGGCTTATTAGAAATGTTTCTGCTACCCATCCTAGTTTCTGAAACGGTTCTGTGTTAAAGCTAAAGGGAGACAGGAGACATTTCCCTCCTCATTGTTTTCGGAGTGGCCTCGGCATCGGTTTTGCCTGTGGAATGCAGGGGTACATCTGCTCCACATCAAAGTTCATTCCACATTTCTCTGCCCTCTGTCATCCCGTATTTGCAGTACATTCCCCTCTCTTCCCTTAATTTTCCTTTCCTTTTCCCCATTCTTGGCAGGCTTCAAGGGCACTGGAAAAATCACCATCGCATGTGTTACAAAAACAAAGAAGAATAAGTCTTTGTTATTTGAGGATCATCAGAACAATTTCTGATTCTCAGCACCCTTGCATGCAGCCTGCTTTGCTAATGCTGTTATTGATATAATTTCCAATATAAACTCTCTCCATCCACTGTTTATTTTATTAGGTTTGGGTGAGCTTTGCTGCAGTTCTCCAGATGGATTGCAGTTTAGATTACAAAGGTACCTTTTACACTGCAACAGCAAACTTTGCCCTATAAAACGCAAGTTTTTCTTTTGTTTACAGTGCAGAAGGTGCCAAAATCCACAAAAAAGTGTGACAAACCTCAATAAAGGTTGACTCATCAGCATAGCACATGTTTATTAAAATGACATGCTGCTGAGCTATCCAATGGCATAGTTTGCTCCTCGTAGGAGAAGCATATGGGCAGATCTCTGCAGTATTTACCTCACAAGGATGGAGCCAAAGAGTTATTTGACTCTGGCCTAGCTAACCTATGAACCAGCAAGTGGTCAGAATACATTTAAAATGCCAGATAAATTTGTTGCCTGGTCGGCTGCTGGGTTGTAGTCCTTTAATCATCTGCACTGCACAGGGAAGACTGAGTCCCAAGGGTCCCCTTTGGAACAAGCTCTCTGATTTCCCCTAGGACAATGTCTGGAGCTCATCTGCTAAAGGATTAAAGGATTCCTGTTCTAAAGAACAACACTGGGACCGCACGGGGTTTCAGTCCCACTCGCCACCACAGCATTTTGTACGCTCAGGCTGTTCCTCATGCCACATGTTAGAGCATACAATGCATTAACTTCAGCTATCCTGCTATTAAAACCCCCACTCTGGCTGCAATACATCCATTTCAGATGCGCTGAAATGAAAAATAAAGGTATTTTTGGGGTGCCACATCGGGCACAATACAGTCAGGCCACGTACTTTGCAGGGCAGGCGTCACCAGGCTGCACTGGGGGTGGCTACCATGAGCGGCATGCATGAGCCCTTCTTGGTGCCACTTGGCCTGGGCACTGGGGATCACGTCCTGCCATAGATGCTGTTGTGGCTACAGAGGTGTATCTGAAGACATTGAAAACTGCCCCACCAGTGATGTCAAGCAGCATTATTCCTTCTTATTGCACAGTGAAATATGTAACAGCCCTGAGCATCAATTTTGCTGGGCTAGGAGCGACCTTGGCTTCTGTGGTGGGCACATAGGTAATCGGAAAAGCTCTGAACATCCTTCCCTGGGTTAGTTTGTTCCCTGGGTTTCCATGTGAGCCTTTCAGTACCAGAACACAGCACTGATGGTCACAGCAGGCCAATAATTAGGTCTGCTTGTAAAACACTCTGAGAACATAAGATCTTTTTATTCTCTTCGCACAAACCAGCCTGCCCATCCATAACTAATTCCCAAAGGATTTCACTGTTTGACCCCAGCTCCCTTACCCTTTATAGAGATTCTGCATGCATAATTTGTGTGAATTTGAGACGGGAGAGGAAAAATTTTAGTTTCACACAAACTCTTGGATTAGATTTCGGCATAGGAAGCTCAAGACCAAAGGCCCAGAAGGGCCAGCTGAGTCCTACTTTATCTTGCCCATCTTTTATCCTCTTCAGGCTTTTTAACTGCTATCTCTCTGAGAACAGGCTTGAGCTCTGGCCCTTTTTCTTTCTGTTCTGTTGCCTTTCTTGCCTGGGAAGGCCACTCACCGGTGTAACACTTGATTGGCCTTCAACAGCTTAGCCAGTGTGACAAGGACTGTTGTAGCACTGAGGCCACTGAAAAGCTAGCATGGAGGAGAGTCTGTGGCTCTTCCAGGATTCATCAGTGGTGTGCTTTTTTGTAATTCCCATCTGCATTACCTTTTGTGCCTCAGTTTCCAGTCTGCTTTTGTTTTCGAGAAAACATAAATGCTTTGTGCCATCACATCGCTTTTTTTGTCTATTGTTAGACAAGGGGTAACTGGTGACAATCCATTGTGGGCCTTCACTGAGTCTCCTCCGAGCGCCTCACTTCTCTGCCTTTGAATTTCAGGAAAAAAACCTTCCCATCCCCTTGCGCCTGTGAAGAAACGTTTCAGTTTTAGTCTTGCTTTTTAGGTTGTTCTGCTCTCCATCCCACTACTAGTTTCAAAGAACACAGATAGTTGGAATATGCCATCTATGGGCCTGAGGAAGGCTTGCAAGCTTTAATAATTGGTTATACAGGGCCATTCTGCTATTTAAAGAGGAAGGAAAGCTGTATATTCCATTAAAGAAGTAATGACAATGTTTGCTGGCAACTCCCAGCCCTCATCTTAAACCACTCCCATTCTAAATATAAACCTGCCCGGCCACACAAGTGCTTCCTGCTAAGAAGCAAATACTGATTGTGTCCTATTTGATAGTGCTTTACAGTGGGGATAGAAAGGAGAAACAGAAGAAACAAAACTCTCCTGATTTGGTTTTTTTTTTCTGAAGTATCAATGTGTTATTCATATGGATTAACGGCTGACTTCACACAGCTCTTACCAAAGTCCTGGCTGCTGAGCCAGCCTAAGCTTGCCTAAGACCAGAGCTGGACTTTCTGTTACTCCTCTCAAAGTCATGCTTGGGGATAAATAAGACTCATTTGGCTGCAGCACCTTTTTAAGTGAAACAGGATTTTGTCCAATAAAGACCTCAGATACAGCTAACGGGTCTGCGCAAAGAAAGCTTTTCCTGAAAGTGCACAGCATGACAAATAGTGAGAAATCTCAGTAACTGTATGTAACCAAACCTCAGCAGCAGTGAGAGGTATTTCGGAGGGGACAGACTAATTTTCTTATTCATGAGGCTGGATTCACTGCCTTTCACACTGGAGCTGCCCAAGGATCAGTAGAGCCAGAATCCGGCCTTGATCCATGGCGTGGACTTCAGCAACAGACCAGAGGAGAAGAGAGGATTTCAGGCATACGAAGTAATCAGTGCTCCGCGTAATTCATGGTAATTACCCACATGCATGCTTTTAGCCCAATTTGAGTTACCCCTCAATGAGAGACGGTTATCTGATGGACTCAAATCACTTGAAATTTGTCTTGAGCTTAGAGCACGCACAGGGACATTTGTTATGTACAAGCATGACCCGTGGTCAGCTCTTAACATGTCTGGGCCTGCACTTCCCCACACCACCCCGTGGCCCAAATTCTGCTCTCAGTTACACGTGCCTATAAAAACAGACACATCATGGACTGAGATCAGAGGACAGTGGTTCATGTCCCAGTTTATGTCATGGCCAGCAGGAACTGACCCAGTGAGACAGCAAGAATATCAGCCAGCGCTTTCAAATTTGGAGTCCTCGGTGCAGGCCCTGAGATCTATATTTAGCACCTTTTGACAAATGAAGGGACATTGTCTGTCCAGCACCTCTCAAGAGAAAGCAACTTACTTAGGTTTTTAAATATTCTAGGCATTCGAGTCAAAGAGGACAGCTGTTGCTGTCTCCTCAGAGGTTGCCTATCAACAGTATGTCAAGCAAAGTCTTTCCTGGAATGAGCCTGTTGCTTTGCATTAGAGTTTGCCTTAAGCCTGTGCAGTTTGTTCACCGATGCCAGAAAGGTTGTTCCCAGAACAAAAACAAACATAAAAGTCCCCAAATCCTCACGGGGAACAATAATGCTCAGAATCTGCTTCCTAAAAAAATATTACAAAGCCATGCAGTAGAAAAGGCAACCTAGTCAAGAGATGGTCACCACCAGACACTTTACAGCGGACACAAGACACCAAGAATAAGCAAAGGAAGGGGCCCCAGGCCAGAGACACTCAACCTGCTCATGCCACAGGCATAAGCAACCTCTGAATTAACACAGCTGCCGCTTTCTTGACTAAGGCTCACTTTCACTGACATGTTGGTGTGGCTCACTGGATGCTCCCTCAGAGCAGAGGTGATGCAAAGCCCAGATGTCCTCCTCAGCCAGCCTCCAGGTAGTTCTCGGTTATCCCCGGCAGTGATGCTCTCTCGGGGTTAGTGGCCTTGAGAAATACTGACCAAGTCAATTATACTCACTAAAGAGAAGGACAAGGCTGAAAGGAGAAAGTTTTAAAGGTGTGTGAGAGGTTTCTGTAAACAGCAAACTAATCTACAGGGGGCAGCTGCTCTGCACTCTCATTTAATTGTTTCTGAATAGACATGTTCCTCAGCAAAGTGTGATATCGATTCTCCCGAAGGTGCCCTTGGTACCTGCTCCCTTGCTTGTCACACACACCACCACTATTAGTCTTCTGTCATACACCTACAGCTTATCCATCATCTTTGACCTGCTACGCTCTCAGTGTCTAAATCATGCAGACTTTCTGCACACCTTCTTACTCAGCTCGTACACATATCCAAATATTCAGCTTTCTCTAATCTCCTAGACAGCTGAAGGCTCTTCTCTAGGCTCATATTACTTTCTTTGCATCCCTACCATGGCTCCCACTTCTCAACAGCATCAAATACATGCATTTTCAAAGCCCTTTCATAAGTGAATTAAGGATCTGGTCTCCTTTTCTGGATATAGATAGTGATGGGCACAGCCGCTGAGAGAACTGTGGGTGTCCACCACTTGTAAATTAAAAACCTAAAGGAGTAAAATGATAGTTACTAGCTGTACTAAAATGTACTAAAGCCAGCACTCCTCCTCATCACATAGCTCCACAAGGAGGTCCAGATATAACCACAGGGAGACTCTTCTGAGCAGCACAAGCTGCATATCTTCCCTCCCTCTTGTCTTTCCCCAAAGAGTATAACTCATAAAAGAAGGAAAGTGAGTGCAAGAAGGATGTCAGGATCTGCCACAGCAGTTGCTAGTGCCCACTTGGTGGATCTCAGACCTGTGTCTCAAGAGCTGTGCATTTGGCTTGAAACAACACAGACACACCACCACCAGCACAGCTGGAGGGATGAATGTTGTGCCGTCGCTGCATTAGGAGATTCGTGCTATAGTGAAGCATCAGCCTGTGCTCTTGCAGAAGCCTAAAGTTAAGTGGGGAGAAGGGTTCCCCATGTGTCAGCTCCAGCTTCCCCTTTGCTATTCACAATTTGTTAGATGGGGCAGGTAGTTTACTGTAGAGCTCTGCTTTTCAAATCCATTTAGTTACTGGAAGTGATGGTTACATTATTATGCCAGGTGCAGAGGGGTAAATAGGAGTACTTGGCTTTTTATCCACAAATAAACATTTTTCTGGCACATGTATTTGAAATAGCCATCCCAGCATTTTGGTTTCCTTATGCTTAATTCTAGTATTTTTCCTGTGGGTTGGTTTAGGAATACTGAAGAGAGAAGGTTCCTAATTTAGCATTTACTGTAACCTTTCCAGCAACAGAAAAGAGGTATGATCATTCATACATGCGTGCTTTTGTGGAACACAGGAAGACAAAAAAAAAAAGCATGGCATGGCATGGCATGAATAGAATAGAATAGAAGCGAAGCTCAGGTTTGAGACACTGAAGATTTTTCCACAATGGCCCACCTTTATCCACTATAAATGCAATCTTCCAGATGCATGCCCTGAGTCTGATATGCGTAAAACATAAATCTAAACCATATGCTGTGAACTGTTGAGCCTGACAGTCTAAAATATCCAAGAAACCACAGGATAGAAATCTCATTATGGCCTGATGGCTGTTGTGCAAATGCTTTAAGTTCATATTTTATTCTTACCCTAACAATTGTGGACGTTGGATGGAGAGCAGAATGCTAATGTTTCATTTACTTGGCAGGAGATGGCTGTATACCCCAGACCATTCAGCGCTTACATGTTTTGCTGCTTGATTTGTGGCTGGCTCTCTTCTCCCACTGCATTGGCGCAAACACCAGTGAAGCCCAGCATTTCCAGCCGGCTGAGTGGATGAAGCCGCAGCTTATTAAAAGAGCAGCCCTTGGAAGCGGGAAGCGATTAACGCCTTTGGGAGGGTGATAAAAGGAATAACGGCGGTGGGGACATGGAGGCTTCCTGAGGTTGCAGCAGGGCTTTCCCCTCCGAGGCCGGGCTCCGGGCTCCTCTGCCCTGGCTCAGCGATGCACCACCCACCAATACTGTAAATAAGAGAGATGTGAAATTGCGGGGGCTTTAGGGTGCTACTGTAAATTATTATTTATTTTCCTTTATTTTGTTGTCTCACTAGCACGCTGCCTGTCTCATTTTACAGTTAAGAAATGTGGACCTCCATCACACGGTGCTTGTCACCTAACTCCGGACAAGCTCTGACACCACTTCTTGTTATTTCTAGATGAATAAAACAGAAGAAACAGCTGGTGTATATGGAGGAATTACACACATCTTGTGATTTCAAAAGAGCTACATCTTCATCTGGTCTTTATGGAGGAGAAGTTTTGCTGCTTCGGGAGTCCTTGGACTCCATTTGAGGCTCGGTGGATCCAGGTGATACCTAGTGCCTCCCTGCACCTCTGTGCTGGGCCCTCTGTCTGCTCAGTAAGTTTTTCCAAGTGCCAGAAACTCAGAAATTGTAATTTATGCTTACTCATGAGAACAAGCATACTTAGCGCGTAGCTCTAACAGATTTGGGCCAAACATTTTATACTTGGTAGAAGCAAAGAAACCACCAAGAGCACCTCCTCCTGAGTAAGAAACTTTCCACTTTACAGGGTGATCAGTCCTGCCCAATCCTTCCTTCCTGCACTGTGGTACCTGATTTGGAGTTGCCCCAGAAAGCCTGGTTTAAAAGCTTGCACTGTGCTTGGTGACGGACCATCCCGAGCCCTTCAACGCATCAGTACAAGTGCAGCCATAGGGAAAGGATTAAGGCTTGTGCTTCAGGTGTGCAATAATGTTCTACTCAGCAGAGGCTGTAAGTCCCAACAAAGCCAAGGAGAGACGTGCTAAAAGTTAGTTAGGTGCTTCCATATGTTACAGAGCGAAACACCAGTCTTCACTGTCATGTAACAAAATGCAGCAAGCACTTTATGGACATAACTTGGGGATTGGTGAGAACGTGAATAGAAAGTACTGCAGTAGGCAAAACAGGGTAATGTCAGTCGCAGAGAACAAATCCTAAGGAAGAGGGAGTAGAACATTAGGTTGGTTTTTAAATTGTTATTTACCAGATAGGCTGTGTGTCTATTTGAAATTAACAGCAACATTGGTCACAAAATCTCCTTAAATCCACTGGAGTGAACAGAAAAGAGGGTCTGGCACTGAAATGTCTGCCAGGCCAGATTTCATGTCTAACTAGGAAGGTTGATTTGGGATTTAAAAGGATAGTCCATACCAAAACAGGGTAGCCCAAATGCTGTGTTAAAATGTAGAATTATTTTTTCCTCCCTGTTCCCACTCTTGCAAAGAATTGGTAGGTGGGGTAAATGGTGTATGGCTCTTTCCTCCCTTGGATGCCTCTGCTGCTGGCCGGAGACAGCGCAGCACTCCTCGGAGCTGGCAAAGGCAGGAGGAATTCCTTTCGTAACATCTGCCTACGTGAGGGTCCTGGAATTTGCATCTTCCCCGAGCCTGCTTTAGCTCACCTCCCTGCCTTCTTGGCATTCCCCTCCTGTACAGCAGATAAGAGCACATTTCCAGAACCAGTTTTGCAATTACCCATCTTCTCAGTTTTCTTTCCTGACCTTTAAAGGGGATGCACCGAATAAATGCCTTTGTAAGAGAGCCGGGTTTTCTGCTGGGTCGCTATTTCAAAGGAGCTAATATGATCTTTTCATAAATACCATGTCAGGCCCATGTAACTTGCAACTTATTTATAACAGCCCTAATGCACACCGTGGAAGCCAGGGCTAGTGTTGCACAAGAACATTCATCTAAAGCATTTCAGAACTGCGAAGCAAGGTAGATGGCTAAATTTTTGAGCAAGCTGCTTAACAGTTGTTGAGTTTAGCTTCTACTTGAGTTTCATGAAACATTTAAAACTATTCACAGTTTAGAAGAAAATAATAAAAATATTGCAGCCTGTGAAAGATTTGTTAAGCATCTGGTGTTGGCATTCAAAACCCAAACTGGTCACCTAGGTACGAGGACAGAAAACTCTTCTGTGATATTGAGTGTATCATTTGTCCCTATTGACCAAATATCTCAAGCCTCCTTCAAAGCCTTTTGGGGTTCACACATTCCACAGGGCTCACCTGAACTGGACAGAAAACAGCTTTAATGAAAAGCTTCCCCATCTTTCCCATACTTTGCTGGCCGTCATGATATCCTCAGGAGGAAAAAATGGCCCCTTTCCTTTCTTTGGTGTGTATTGGCTCCGCACTTGTGTCACCAAACCTGGGCAGTGGGAGGCCAAAAAAAGCCCCTTGTTTTACTGAGCAGCTCGGCATGGACCTGTGGTGCCCTCACCTAGGTGGCAGGCAACAAGTAGTATTTGTTGGGAAGCATGGCAGGGTCACAAGCATCATCACTTCGGTTAACCCCTCCATTTCCCAAATACGGCAGTATATGGGAGGATTTTGCCCAGCGTGGAAGAGCCATGAATTCAGAGCATCACGCCCTGTAGCTGGCTTCCCTGCTACACACATGTAGCATAAACAGTTAAATCTTCCTCCACTCGTGTATCTCCTTCTGGTGTGCAAATGTGTGGTAGATGGTGAACCTTGAGGAGGTGGTGGGTCCCTGTGCTTCAATGAAGTTGTGTTCAATGCTTTTGCTCACAGTTTCTGCAATAAAAACTTAGCGTGTAGCTCTAACAGATTTGGGCCAAACATTTTATACTTGGTAGAAGCAAAGAAAGCAGCTCAGCTTTTTTTTAGACCCATTGAGTGTCCCTTGGCATTTTTACAGGGCTGGATGCTTCTTAAAAATGTGGCTCTAAGACCTTTGGTGGAAGCAATAGAGATTCCTGCTATTTGTCCTTAAGATGAGAATATGATCAAGGTCCTTTCTGTCTGCTGTCATCCCACGCAAAATCGATAGCACTTGCTACATCCTGAGACAAAGGCTGGCATGCCAATACTAAATGCATGAGGAAAAAATAGTTAATGAGCAAACTGCATAGCACTTGCTTCGCTCTGTGCTTTATGGATAAATGCATATAGACAGATCTTAGTCTAGAAAGCTCTGATATAGCATCCACCACTGCTGAGGCTGAAAACACTTGTGTACTCTTCATCTCACACGGCCTGACTTTGTTTATTGAGACACAGTAGGTGCTGGCACTTGATGCTTAGCTTTCACCTTTAAATCTGACTTTCATAACTAGTGGCCAGGCTCCCTCCATTATTTTGCTTTGATTTAAACATCAATTCTTCTTGGCGGTGGAAGTGTTTTAAAAGCAGCAACTCCTCCAAGAGGTTTCAGGGGGCTAGAGAGCCAGCTTGCTTGAGAGCAAGTATAATAAAATTGCAAATAACCTCTTTTTTCCTGCAATTTTCGGAAGGGCAGAATCAATCAGAACCACAAAAGGGACGTTATAGAGTCAGCAGAGCCAAAGCCATTTAGAGTTTAGCCTTCACTGAGCTGTTCCTTCTTTTCTCTTGCAAGACAAAGTATTTTGTGGCTCTATATCCACCCTCCCACAAATAATCCAGAAAGTTGTATTATCTGCTGAGCCTGGGGGTAACTTCATTAGTACTCACCACATCTTATTTGAATTACACATACAGTTGGGTGTTTAAATTACAGGAAGACTTTGTGTTTAAGAGTTTCCGCATCATGCTGAGACTTGGGAAAAAAAGTCAGGTTTGACACATAATAGGGATTGATGTGCTACTTCAAATGCTGGTGTTACTGGAAAGGAAGGAACTTCCACAGGAAGAGCAAGGGAAATTATACAGGAATCAATAAAGGATGCTAAAAATAGTGTTTGACTTATCTTCCATGTGAGTCAAAATACCCCACTCAAGGGATGTATATGCTATGTCTTGGCTGGTATATTCAGACTGCTCTTACTGGTGTACAGGCTGTCAGGATTTCCTCATAAGTCAATGGAGAGAGGCAAGCATCTCTAGAGGACAGTTCATCCCACCTACCTAAGGAATTGCCAGCAAAAAAAGAGAATGCTGTAGAGCCTGCCCTTTTCCTAATTGCCATGAGCTTCACATGCTTAAAGTCAAGCATGTGCTTAATTACTTTCCCGGAGAGAGCTTGGAGAGCTGAGCACCTGGGAGGACTGAACTGCTAGCTTGGAGGAAAAGAAAGAAATTAGCAAATATTCTGGACGAACCTGATGAACAAAATTGGGAAACGAGGAGAGCTTGCCTGCAAGGATGACTAAGTTGCAGGCTCGGAAGCGTAATATGTCCCAGGAGAGAGAATATGATTAGTCAGGTAATCTACAGGTAATATGCTTTCATCATTTTCTACTTAGGTTTAATTTTCTAAAACATCAGGTGGGAGCTTGCTCAGAGGGGAGGAGAGAGGCAGTGGCAGGGGATGGGGATGGGGTGGTGTGGCCCTGGGGGCTGCCATGCCATGCCATGCCATGCCATGCCTTGCTGTGCGGGACAGGGAGCAGAGCTGTGCTCCCTGAGCCCCATCACCCCCAGCCTCGTGCTGGCTGTGATTTTGCTTAGAAAGAAGCTCTCTGAGCTGCCCCCCTCTTCCCATCCATGAGGCCCCTCTGTCCGCACCAGGGCAGGGTGGTCACGCTCGTGACATTTGTGATTAGGGAAAGGGGAACCAGCACAGCCACAGACATTTGCCCACATGTTGCAAAAGACCCGATCCTTTGGGATTTGAAGCAGGAGCTTCAACTCTGAAGTTCACGGGGATTTTGGATGAGCAAAACAGAAGTAAAACCGAGCAACGCGAGTTCGGAGATGCTGCTGTTAACCAAGGCACTAACAAACAGTGGAGCATGTGGCGGGGAAAATGACGGACCTATGGCTAATTCTGGGGGGAAGGAAGGGTGTCACTCAGCTTTCTTCACATTTGGGATGTTCTTAACGTGTCTACGCTGCAGTTGCTGTTATATCTGACTTGTCTACTGATCAGATCGACTAATTAGATCTGTTTTAAGTCCATATTTACATGAGCACTCTTAAAGAACAAAAGATTATATGATTGCAAAATACATTAGTACCCAAGGTCCTTCTGCAGAATGTGAGAAAAGATGGTTTGGGCACAATTAAGAAGGAGATTTTTGTTTCTCAGACACTGTTAAAGCTTATTACACAAACTCCTCAGGGCTTTCTATGCTCCTTAATGGGGATTGTGTGACTAGGTTGAGAGCAGTACAAGGCCCTAAATTTGAAGATTATAGCCTGTAACAAGTCACAGAAAGTTTTTAACATTGTCCCTGTTAATCAGCACCAGGCAAACATGTGCAAGAAATAACCCCTCCCTGCATGCCCCCCATCTCCAACCTCCCCATCTTGCAAACAAAAAACTGCAAGAGCCAACAGATCTGTTCTGGCTTGTTTTATTTCACTTTGTGTTTATTAAAATGCTGTGTTTGCAGTTTATATTTCTTGGCACACTGTTATTTCAACGACATTTAAACAAGAACAGCATAAGCAACAGGCAGACTGAAAGAGTAGCTTGTTTCATTCTGCATTTTGGAAGGATCCTATGTAGTCTTATAATCATCAGTTATGTTATCTGTGCTATTTATTTGCTTCTGATTTACTTACTTCGGAGGGTGAACACAAGCTCAGCTGTTTCCCTTTGTTTTCTATTCGTTTCCGCTTTCAGTTTCTCAAGTACCAGCACGACAAATAGGGAAACAACCAAGTTAATCTACCAGAAGCAAATGTTTACAACCCGAAAGAATTGTCTGCGTGGATGTTTTAACTCAACAGCAAAAAAAAAAAAAAAAAAAAATCTTTATTAAAAACAGGGTTTGTAATGTGTAATTTCACTCCCTTCTCCACAAAGCCAGCACTTGGTATCCAAACTCCCTGGCATGGAGCGAGTACCGCTTCAGTGGCTGGCTGTCCCCTGGCTGCTAGCTGCTCTCTTATTCATGTGAGTTTTTGACAGGGCAGCAAGAAGGAGTGCCTGCAGCCCTTCATGGCTTGGTATCATCCAGAGCATCGCTGCAGGCATTTATTTTAGCTTGGTAAAGCCCCTTTTTAAAAACATTGCTGGTTCCCATATAGGTTGTTCGGGAGCACTCAAATCAAGCTCTGTTACCTTCTCCTCTGTACAAGCTATAGCTATGCCCGTGCAAGTAAATTCATTGTGCCCAGCCCCACTCCCTGGCACTAAGTGCCCCATGCTCGTATATTTAACCTCTCCTACCCACCAAAGAGTGTGCCTATACCCAAGCTGCCTTCTGGGAACGGTCCCTGGGCCAGGAGCTCTTTGGAAGCTGCTCTTTGGCAGGAGCTATGCTAACGATTTAACAATACTTTGTAATTGTTCAGCAATTTGAACAAAATTGTTTAACAACAGAACAAGCAAGTTCTGTCTCCTAGGAATGGTCCCTGGCACTGTTGGTGGCGGTGTGCCTAGGCTTGTAAGCCAATGTCCACGTGTGACTCCTTTTCCTGCTGCTTGCTGAAGCTCAGCTTGCAAGTCTCACCTCAAATCCCAGCCTCATGCTCTTTGCTCACAGAGCTGGATGTTTGTAGCGAGGCAGCACAAACGTAGTGTCATCCACAAACTGCATAAACTTCCCCCCCTTGCTCTGTCTTTCAATCAGTCAGCCCACCATGGGACTCTTACTTTGAACGTCCTTAATAAATGAGCCCTTTTCATGAAGCACCAAGCGTACGAACCAAAGTTCAGTTGACTTCAATGGTACACAGCTAGCATCACAGCTCTGTGGATGCTCTGCTTCTCTGGATACACGGGTGCCTTCATATGGTCAGGATTCAGGCTCCAGTTGGAAAATGTCAGTTTTAAGATAAGCAAATTCATCTACTGTGAGCTGTGCAAGGCAGCTCTAGCTCTGCCTATCTGCTGAAACCAAGCTGAGATGAGAAGGCAAAATGCTTCCTTTCCCATAGCCCAGCAATGATAACATTTTTCATATCAGGTTCTTTTAGGAAAAATACACTATGCCTGTGTATTTTATTTGGATGGGAAACAAGTTTTGCTGACTACTTCATCTCCATAATTTCTTCCCTCCCTTGTCAGCTTCTTTTTTTCCATAAGCTCTGAGAAATGAGGATTTCTTCCCTCTTTGCCACTGGAAATAAACAGCCGTTCAACATGAGCTTGTGCCTCAGGAAGCAAAGCTGACTCTACTATTCCCCTACATGCTGAATATTGAATGTTGGGTCTCTTGGGTGTAAGGTGCTTCCTCTGCCTTGTCAAGGGTGGAATCAATGGTGAAATGTCTGACAAAGGTCAGTGAAAATTTTAATCCTGTTATTTATAAAACCCGGCAGAATTCCAGAGCAGGCTTCACTGTCTACAAAGAGCTCCTTCATCCTCACGGGGAGCCCTGCATGACTTTCCTGTTCTCCACTGGGAAATACAGGCTAGCCATCTTCTAACTGTTAGGGAAGCTGGAGTGACAGTTAATCATTAGGTGGACCTAATGTAGGGTAGTGTAGAAGTGCTAAAATAAGGCAACACGTTAACTGCGGGAGAGCTCTGCCTTCCTCTTAAAAACAGAACTGGGAATGCTTCATACCAGATTGCCCAGATAGGCAGGGAAATGGGAAAAACAGTCAGAAATCATTAGGACTTGGTGAAATGAACACAGGGCATTTGGACAGTAAGTAGTCTATGGCATGAAGGAAAGAAAATCTTGTATCAGGCAAAGGCAAGATGATGCATAAATGCAGATGGAGATGGGATGATGAAGTTTGGGGTAGTACGGTCTTAAAGGCCAGAGGAAAATCTTATCATGGCATGGGGCCTGATATCAAAGGCTTAGTCTGAAATCTGAATACAATCTGAATTCTGAGGTGAATACTGTCCAGTCTGATGTCCTGCCACTGGTGCTGAGGAAGACATGAAAGAGCTGAACAACAGGTTGCAGTCATGAATAAAATACCAGCACAGATGTGCTACTAATAACAGAAAAGCTCAGTCCTAAGCTGGCAGTCAGATGCCATTAATCCAAAAGTTGCGAACACACATTGTCAGTGAAAAGGGGGAAAAAAAAATCACTATGGCTTTTTTTTTCTCGGACGAAGCATACTCATATCACAAAGTCACTGGATTATCCCCAGCTGGGGAAACAAGGAGGTGAATTGAAATCGCCCAAGCTGCCATGCAGAGAAGAACGATGGTGGGGAATGCCAAGGTAAAAGCGAGGAGCTGCGCCGTGCTGTGTCAGACCATGCCCAGTTGTGGCGGTCCCTTCAGTGCCATCGGCAACCTCACAATGAAGAATGGTAGACAGCAGAGGAGGCAGAACGTGGGGCATCTGAAAGGTGCAGTTGTCTAAAGCTATCCATTTCCATTGGCAACAAATGTTACATCCTTTATTCCAGGGTGGGATGATGCTGGATGAAACCTGAAGGCGTCAGACAGCAGCGTACTAAGCAGCTTCAGACAAATTCCTACAGGAAGAAATAAACAAACGAGAAGGACTCCTGGCCCAGATTTGATGTTCTTTCATTCATACAGGTTCCTTAGCAGCCAAAATTGTCCTGCAGGCAGTGCAGGCTCTTCTTCCTCACACTGCTTTTTTCAGCTTCTCTGACAGGAGATAATGACTTGCCAATTGTCTTAGGCTCATTAGCAGCATAATTTCACACGTTTTAACTTTCCTACTACTATGTCTGAGGCCCAAACCCTGGCTTTCCAGTCCCTGTGAACTAACTCTTCCTGTTGTAAGAAAACCCTTGGCAGTGTATTAAAGGGAAAAGATACCTTTGGAGATTTTTTTCTCTTTTTTTATTCCAGGAACATTCTTCACTCATCCACCTTGAAGCTGATTTAAGCTGGGAGACCTGCTCCTGCAATCTGGCGTCTGGCTTAAAAACTAACAGGTCATAAGGTACTGCTTATCTTCTCAGGAGTATTCAAATCACACATGCAAGCTCAGTGACACAGGGTTCCCTATTCTTGTTTTATATTTATGCCTGCCATCTACTCCATCACTTAATCTATTTCCAAAACACCTACAACTGGTAGCACATTTTCCAAAAATAATTTAAAATAGCAAAACTAGACATTTCCCACGAGAAACACCAGGAAGAAAAATGTAGGTTTTATCAGTATTAATTCTTAGCTGGCACTTCTTCCCAAGAATTATTGTTCCCCTAAGAAGTGGGTTTAAGGCAACTTTACAACATAACTTAAAACATGCTGCACATTACTCCAGTCTCATACTTTTTATGAAAAGAGAAGACTAGCATCTAGCCAAAGCATACTTTGTACTTGTCTTGCTTATGGCTATTTTATAGACTGTAACCTTTCTAAGGAAGCACAATCCACCAAACCTAGCTGGAAAGGACTAGTGTTCCAAGCAGTTATTTGTAGTTGAAAACGAACAGCAAAAATTGATCCCTGATGTAGCTCTGCTGGTGCTGTGTCAATGAACTTCCAGCCCAGAGAACTTTGTCTCAGCTACGTTGCTTTCCCAGTTGCCTCAAATGATAGATGGTCCACTTCCACAGTTGTTGCAGTGTAAGTAGAAGAACAACCATATGTGTGACACCACTCAGCCTGTAGTTTCTGAAAAAGGTTAGGAATTAATACAAAAGGAACGAAACAAACAAACAAAAAAAATCAAGGTCTAGGACCAGCATACAGTGCTGCTCTTCCTGGTGTGCTCTTCTGGCTTCTAGCAGCACAGAGGTTTCTAGAGTCAAAGGATGTATCTGCAGCTCTGTGTTTATTAGCCCTGATAGTCTTTCTTGCATGAGCCTAAAAGTGCTTTTGAACTAATTTAATCTTTCAGTCTTCACAGCAGCCTACGGCATCCCACTGTTTAATGATGTGCTATGGGAGAAAAATACTTCTTTGCTTTAAACCTGCTATCTGATAACTCCATCTGAAGCTTCCTAATTGTTGCGTTATGATAAAGTGTTAATAATTACTCCTTAGTCACCTTCTTCATTCACTTAATGATTTTATAACTTCTCCAGTTTCTCCTCTCAGTCCTCTTTTTTTCCAGACCGTGGAGTTTTAGTTCATCTTCTGTAGCAGAGAAGCTGTAGCCCACTTCCTGCCAGCTTTGTTGGCCCTTTCTGCACCTTTTCAAATTCTGCTTTGCCTTCTTTGAGAGATGGGACTAGAACCACCTACCAGATATTCAAGAGAGATGCTCACTATGGGTTTATATAAAGGCATTGCTGAAGCTTTGCCCTTCCCCTCCTAATAAACCCAGGAGTCAATTTGTCTTTTCAATTACTACTGAATCAATGTCCCAGGAGATTGTTGTTTTACAAACTGGGTAGTAAATCTCTGCACAGTGATTATCCAAATGGCCTCACATAGTCGTATGCTTCACATACTTCAAACTGCTTTGCATTAAAAAAAAAAAAAAAAAAGTCGCTGGAGCTGCTTTTCAGGTGCAAGCTTGCCAGCAGGAATTCATAATAGAGACTATCTGCCGTATGCAGCCAACGCACCCAAAATGGGCTGTCGAGTGTCCAGGCCAGCTGTGTCGGGCACGATGGGCAGCCTGCCTCGGGTTCAGGTTGCCTGGCGTTTTCTGGCACGAGATCCTGCCTTCGCTTTCTTACGGCACCGCCAAAAGTGAGCAAGTTGAAATCTCCCCCGGGTGCCTACCCCAGGCTAGCTTAGTCTTGTTGGGAGTTGATTTCAGTTTGGGATTTTTGTGGTTTGGAGGGGGTTGTTTGGGATTATTTTGTGTTGTTTCTATCAGGCAAAACAGCTCCACCATTGCCAAGGAAAAGGCTAGGGAATGTACCTCTTATCCACGTTTGGAAGAAATAAATTGTATGATCTTGGAAATCACTGTTAGTGGGATTTGAGAAAAAGATTGTCTTCACGCAGAAGATATTTGCGCAGCGTTTTGTTGGGTAAAAGGCTTCCAGCATCTAATTTTTTTCAAACCCTTAGCCTGTGAGGAGTCCTAGTTTGTACGACCTTCAGAGACCCGAATGGTTGAATTTGCAGAAAAACCCTCCCCAGGTTAGTCATGCTTAGCTCCTGCAGGTCACGCTGGGCCTGGACACCCAAAGAGGGTAGGCAGGAGGCCCATCACTCCTCTGAACAGCAGGAACCCCAGGCTTGGTGGGAAAGAGCTCCAGGCTGCACCAGGAGAAACAAGCGTCAGGCTGAGGAGGAGGAACGCAGTGAAGCAAAGGAGGCAGAGGAACTTCAGGGAAGCAGCAGGGGAAGAGCAGGAGAACCAAGATTCACCTTGATGCAAAGCCCCGGCCTGATTTGGAGACGAAAGAGAGCAATGAGGGAAGTTGTTAGTTATAGGATCCTGTTTTATTTCTGTCCTCCAGCCTGACTCCAGTCCAGCGAGCTTCCAGCCCTTACCTAGAGTACCCGACTTTGGCTCCCTCCTGTCCGTGTGTGTCACCACCTCCAGCACCTCAAACGCCGACAAGCTGGATCCCTGCTCTGCAGGCAGGCATTTTCCTGACAAGTTACAAGTTTGCAACATGGAGCAGGCCAAAACCAAATACCATCGCTCCCCCCCCGACAGACAAAAAAGCAACCAGGGCCCGTCAGCGTTTTGCTGACTCCTCCTGATCACCCACTCTCCAGGGACTGCTTTCTCCTGGCACCCAGGAGGATAACGTCAGAGCCCAGCCAGGCGCAATGGCGCCAGTGCAAGGGGAACAAAAGCCAAGGCAGTTGTGGGAAAAAGGCCATTGTTCCAAAAAATTTAAATGATGTCACTCTACTCCTTCACAGCATCAATAAAACATCCTTTCCAATGGTAAGTGCCTCTCTCCGCAGTTGCCTCCAGTGAGGTAGAAGGCATGGAACAGATTAGTGTGCTTTTTAGAGGCTAGATGTTTGTCATAAAACACCATGTTTCAGCATAGATTCCCTTTCCCCCTGGACATGGAGCTGAGCGGCACCCGGGTGTAGGGCAGCCATGACTTGAGCGTGCCTGTTCTCAGAGAACGAAGAGCCGCGCGAGCTCCTCGTTACTGCACTCCCGCTTACTACTCGTCGCCATTTGTGTTGTGACATCTGCTAGAAATCTTAATCATGGGTTGCGGCCCCGGCGGAGTAGGCCTGAACAGATGTAAGAGTTACGTTTCTAATTATCTTAACACCTTTCCGGCAGGGTGTCATAAACACAAGTTAATTAAGCCTCGTGCTAAGCCTGTGATGCAGAGATACAGCTATATTGTTCATTGTGATTTACCAATTAAGAAGCTGAGGGACCAGCTTATACAGGCTATTCGGTCCCAACCCCAAGCCCTCCCTTGGCCTGTCCCCCTTAGCCACTAGCTGCCATCCCACCTGCCAGAAGATCAACACATTTTGACCTGCTGCTGACAAAATTAACAGACTACGTCCTATGCCCCTGCAAAATCCTGAGAAAGGTTTCTTAAGAAGATGAAAATCATGAGGAGTTTCCATGTTCGTTACTTCTCCCTACCTCGGTGCCCTGGAAGCGCCTCCGGCCCGGGCTGCCCCCTTTCAAAAACCCAAGGGCCAGCCGTGGCCCTCACCATGGATGCACTCACGAAGGCACCCGTACCCATATGAGTCATTAGTCAGGCGAGGGATGACTCTTAATTGTCCGTGAGTTGCATCTCTCTGTCTTTGCCCAGCACGTGGCCCTCGTGACGCTTGCGGCTATGGATAAACCCAAGGAGCGAAAGTCAGACCCATCTCCCTTGCACCCTACAGGCCACCCACGCTGAACTGCCTGCATCGTGGTAGATCCCAGCCAGCATGAAAATCTAGGCAACGGAGGACACCTGTAATGCCTACGCCTTGTGAGAAACATCCTGGGAGATGAGGATGGTGATGCCCTCCTGTGAGGCATCCCAGAACTATGTGTTTAGGAGGACGACAGGATCCTGCCCTCCCTCCAACCTTTCACAGGAAAGGAGAAAACATCATCAGCGCCTGTCTTGGAAGACATCTCCTTTCCACCCTCTTGCCACTACCCATGAGCTGGGTCCTTTCAGAGCCACACAAATATTCCCCGGCTCCTCTAGCCACAGGGAAAGGGATGGAAACAGGGAGGCTGGGGCAAACCGGGCTTGGTGGGCTTCGTTCCTTGCCCTCAGGCAAAGCAGGCGCACCGGCAAGGCTGACTTCCTAGCCGAACAATGATCTCTTTCCATGGGCAAACATCCCCTGAAACTGCATTTTATTTTTTCAGATCAGTTTCTGAAAGGAAAAGCACAAGCAGAGCTGTCAGGGGAATCTCAAACAGTCAGATGGTGAGATCATTAAAAGAACTTTAAGGTGACTCAAAGCAGACACTTAGAAATTGAGATATGCAGAATTAAGCAACTATAGAACCCTCACCTAGAGTTTCCAGAAGTCCTTCATTGTACTTGCTAAGCAAAACTTGCTGATGTTCATGGTGATGATAAAAATCCCAGGCACCAGCCCTCAGCTGGAGGAATCTCATAAATTAAATCCTCTCTCTTTTATTTCATAATCTTTTTATTGCAGAATCACTCTGGTAAACTGGCCTAAACCTGGAGTGTTGCATTCAAGCACCCCTTGTTCAAAACTCTTCAAGCTGTCAGGGGAAAAAATAAGGAAGTCTATTTCAGCCCAATTTTAATCCATCAGTTTTGAGGTTAATGTTTTTATTATTTATTCGTTCATTGCGGATTTAGAGGAATTGGCAAAACTGATCTCAGAGAAGGCTTAATTTAGGAGTGATTGCACTACACTACTCTGAAGTGGCCTTACCAGTCAAAACAGTATTTAAGAAAATACACCTTGACAAACGTGCAAACTATTATGAAGCCCTTTTTACTGGTGTCTTATATTTTGAAGAAAACCTGATCACTGAAAACTGAGGCTCCTTTGTTGAACTGCTTACACTGGTGAGCTACAGGCAGAACCGTACTTAGTGGGAATGCTGTCGAACAGATGGGATCCCTGTTTTGCACATGATTCTGGAATGCAATAAAATTGTTTGGTTCTGGGAAACAGTTTTGCCTCCCATGACACTATCAAAATGGCCAAAAGGCCTAACTCTGAAATCCGTACTCCCACGAGTAATCCTCATTCATGCTTCAGGAAGACGCAAATTATGAAGGAAAAAAAAAAGTACAGGAATATCACCCTTGCACAGAAGTATTCTCATTTCCTGATCCTAAGAGGGTGCAAAAGGGAACGTGCTTTGGGAGGAAACAGATATAAAGAACCTACGTACGTTGCTAGCAGCAGAAACACGGAAAGGAAAATATGTAAATGCACCACAACCAAAAACCTGTGATGACTTCAGCAAACTGGCTTGGAGAAGCAGTGTCAGGAATCTTCTGAGAGTTTTCTCTTTTCAGCACCTTGAGCCAGCAATCCTGAGCACTCCCCATCCCTTCACACCTCCTGGAGAATGTCGGTGCGGGATGAAGGTTAGACCAGAGATTACAAAACCAGGCCCTTCAGCAGCAGAGGTCGGGAGAAGTCACTTGGCTGAAACGCTTAAGGCCAGATTCTTGGCTGGTATAAATCATTGTGGCCCCAGAAAAAGTCACACTGAGGCTCTGCCGCTTTACACCCACTGAACATCTGGCCCTCAGCCTGTGGGAAGAGGATATAATGTGCCTCACGCTTCATGCATTTCTAAACAGCTGCTTTGAAGGACTCCTTCAAGCCTTACATGAGACTGTTTGCCCTCGCTGAAAGCTCTGGAAAGGAGTGATTGTGTGCAAACCATTTAAAATTTCAGTGTTTGCAGGGTACAAAGGCATGCCGAAAGACATCTCTAATGTAGTAAGCCGCTTCTTGGCAAATCTCTCTGCAAATCAGGTGGGTGAGGAAGAGATTATGTCCAGTCCCAGACAATTAAGACCTTCACAGTGCCTTTCCGTACAGGCGTTTGCTTCAGTAGTTCTGACAGGATCAGGTGATTTCAGCCTGGTACAGCTATGTGCAGTGGTTTGGCAAACATCGGGTGGATTTTGCTATGTGAATATATATGACCTTTCCCTCTAACCTTTTTTATTATTATTATTAAACAGGAACTACATCTTTGAATCTATCTTTATCTTAACACTGCCACTGGTCTAGCAGGTCTGCCAAAAAAATCTTGCAAAGAGCAGACTTAAAAAGTCACCTGACTTTTTTTTTTTAAACTAAGAAGCTTTCAGCTGCAGTGTGTTACATCTTTTAGGGATTCAAGTTAGTAAGTGAACAGTCAAGATTTGTACGTTGTATGACGCACATGGCTAGGACAGTTTCTTATTATTTTCCCTTATTAGCAGGTGAGACCACTAACCACCACTTCTGAGAGGGCTTGACTTAATAGCTAGACCTAGTACCTTACAAATTGCTTACAGCTGAAATTCAGGAATATTGGGGCCATTTATTTAAAGTGACCTTTAGTCAACTCCCAAACGGCAGTTCTCAATAAATTACATTTTCATGAAGATTCTGGTTGCCCCTTCCAGTTAATTGCATCCATGCCAGGCTAAAAAGCAATATGTGTTTTTGATGAGAGACTCTGTTAGTCTGGGCAAAAGTCATATTCCCCTGCCTTGTTACCAAACCCCACGCTTCAGCTGCCAGGACTAACAAAGATGGTAGATGGCATTCGTATGAGTAAAATGGTTACCCAAAAGAGATTAAACCCAGTTTGTGATTGAGAAGAATTGCAGAGGGGTGCCACAGGCAGGTTTCTCTGTTCACTAAGCAAGTTGGATAAGCACTTGGACCATAAGCAGAAGGAAGGCATGATTACATCTTCATGATAGCAGCTGTCTCATATAGACATTAACTTTGAAAATTAACAGTACTACTTTTCTTCCCATTTTATTAATTTAAGGAGGATCTCATCAGCTTAACTCCATTAGAAAATTTGGTAACTACTGCAGTGTCATAGTTTGTGTTTCGATAGCCCTCTCAGTTTCACACAGAAAAAGGTGCTTGGGAAGATAAAGATGATGCCAACTGCATAAATTATTTGATAGCACTGGACTAATTAGAAGTTGTATCCTGCACTTGCCAACTTACAATTATGCTTCAATTTACTGTAGAAATAGGACCAACAATAAAGGGACAAAGTGAAGCACACTTTTCTCCTGGGGAAAGAGAACCAGGCAGATGCTCCCACACCCCAGGCCTGTGATCAGCAGAGCTGCCTTTAAATCAATCATATTTTTAAAGTATTTGCAGTTGTCATTCTAACATTGTAAGTAGCTGCTATCTGCACCGCAGCTTTCATCTAGAGACTCAAAGAGCTTTCTAAAAATCAACTCGGTGCTTCTTGAACAGCCATTGAATGTCCCAAACCCATACTACCAACCAGTAAAACCATCTTTGCTAGAACCTCTGCTTTCTCCCTTTTTCTTCTCCCTACTTCTTTTTTAATTAACCTCTGTTACACTTACTATCAAGCCATAAAAGCATGCAGTGGACACAGAAACCTTGCTGTGCTACGTAAGGTGTATGAGCTACCTTATGTAAAGTTTGTGTTGATTCCAGTGCTCCATGGCAAGAAATCACATTGTAAACAACATTTTTACCTCATGTGGAAGTAGAATGACCTACTTCTGGACAACTGGTGGAGGATGAGATCTATTTTTCTGCTGAAATGAATGATATCTGGGAAATGTTAATGCTTTTTCATGTTTTCCTCCTCAGTTAAGACTGGAAAACCAAGAATCAAAGCAATTGAAAGGGAGAAAAAAAAGTCATGAAATTCAGCAAATACATGTGCAGAACAAATACAATTTGAATATTTCTCTATTTTGTGGGCAATGTCTTACTCTGGCGATTCATATAGCCAGAGCATATTTTGGGGGCAGAATAAGGAGCACAACCCTCTCCTCCTTCCTCCCCCCCCAAACTCACCTCTGCAAATCAAACTCACCTTTGCCATCCTTGTAAAGCACTGTTGGTTTTAACCCCAGTTTAGGTGTAATT
Organism: Haliaeetus albicilla; assembly: GCF_947461875.1. Classification (NCBI taxonomy): domain Eukaryota; kingdom Metazoa; phylum Chordata; class Aves; order Accipitriformes; family Accipitridae; genus Haliaeetus; species Haliaeetus albicilla. The sequence goes on along the minus strand of NC_091485.1, from coordinate 10,889,703 downwards.
TGGAAAGAGGGCAATCGGTCTGATAACCCACCCTACTCCCTATCTGGTGATGCTCAGAGTTTGGCTGCTGGGACCGTAGTATGCCATCAGCTTTGGTTCCCGAATTGTTTGCATGCCGATACATGTCAATACGTAACCAGTTATAGAATATCCACCAGTTAAGCCAAAGGCGCAAATTTTCATTGAGAAAACAAGAGCGCATTGATCCGATCCACCGAAGCCAGGGTACCTGCGTGCAGACAGACCCCCGGCACGTCGGCAGCACTCACACTGCTCCCTTCCCGACGTTGTTTCAAAACAGAGGAAAATCGAGCTCTAAACTCCAGTGCTCGTGGCATCCTCTCGTGGCCAAGTTCTACCCCTTAATGCTTCACCTGGCCTTTTTGAGGATGCACACCCCTTCGGAGGGGGAAGGTGAGTGTAGCTTTTCCCCCTGGATTTGGGCAGAGCTGCCACGTGCATCATCCGGAGACCTCTCGGGGCACGGCCAGCCACCAAGCGGTGATGGCAAAGCCCAGCGGTGGGGTGGGGAGTAGAATTCTGGAGAAACAAAAAAGGGAAAGCATGTCGGTAGTGGGGAGCAGTTCTCTGGAGAAATCCTGGGAGCTGCAATAGCCAAACGCCCATCTCCGTTCTTGCTTGTGAGCTCTGCATTGCAGCTCAGCAGGTGCTGCTCCCTCAGCTACAGCTCTGGCCTCTCTTCTTGGAGTATTTTCTAGTAAAGTCATGCAAGAGGTTTCCACGATGCTTCATCATGCTGGTAGAAAAGAAGCATCGGGTTTCCCCACCCCTCGAGAACAAACACAAGTCTCTCTTTACTCTTTTTCCTATTAAATGCACATACATCTCTTGAAGGCCTGAAGGCGAAAGCACTTAAAAGGAAAGGAAAAGAAGACGTTTCACCACCACGAGGGATGGGACAATGGAAAACCACTGAAGCGGCTGGTCTCCTGTGCTGGAGCATCCATTACTGCCGTGACTGGTGGCATTATTCTTCCTGCTCCCCTCTAGGTAGGCTCCTGCACTGGGGCAATTGAAGTTCCCTGGTATTGTCCTCTGCGCTTGATGAAGTAGAAATGGTCCTTGCTGTGGCAGGAACACTGCTCGCTACAAGCAAAACAATAGTTGTCATCCCCCCTCTTCTCTCCCTCGCGCTATGTTTCATTTTGGTTTACATTTAAAGAAACCAAAACCAGCCTGACATTGCAGCAGCTCCCCCAAGCCCTTAGGACCTGCTATTTGTAACTCTTGCAAATTCAACATGGGGAGGGGGAGAGAAAATTTAATCCTTGGAGGTGAGTCTAGGGTACTTTTTCACCTCTCAGAGCATGTAGACGACTTGTTAATACTAATGAGGCATGCCGCTAGTCGGAGGGAAGCCCCTTGCATGCTAAAAACAAGCAGGAGTGCAAGTCAGGCACATGTTGCAGCACCTTTCATTGGTCAGGTAAATAAAAAGCTTTGAAAACAGGAATGTATGAATATTTTTTAAATGGCCTTTTAGGATCCCCGGGCTGTGGCATCCCTGCCTGGTTTAGGGCAAGAAACGAGGGTATTTGGTGCAGTGCTGCACGCAAGAAGGGGCGAGAGCAAACATGCCCCCACACTCGGGATGCATCTGGGGACGAAGCTGCGAGGAAGGGCTGAGAGACGGGCACCCAGGAAGAAATGGTGATTTAAAAGCTCTGCAGGTCAGAAACAGGGTAAACTAACTATGGATTACCAAACCAGATGAAGATTTATAGAAATTGTCAAAGGAATGCGGTGCCCTTGGCAAGCGATGAGAAAAAAGAACCCTGAAAGGTGCCTGAGCAAAAGCAGTTAAATTAAAACCATCTTTGCGACTGGGTTTGAGGAGGAAAACAGCTGGTAGGGGCTGCAGCGCCCGGTGCAACCGGGGGCCTCGGCAGCCTGGGAGAACACACGGTGTTTTGGTTCCTGCTGGTATGTGGAGCTGAAGTTACTGCTCATTACAGCACAGCGCGGGCATGGGAAGGGGAGGCAAGAGAAGAAGGAGTTTTCTCAAGCTGTCTTAATCATGCCTCAGCTCTGCTCTGGAGGAAAGGGATTAAACCTGGAAGTAATTTGGAAATGGAAAAAAAAAAAAGTGTATCTTAGCAAATTTACAAAAATGGACTGAACTGGATTTCAGTGAAGCTTCATTGAGAAGCATTCACTTTTAATAAACTCTTGTATGATGTGAATAAATAATACATTATTTATTCAATAATTATATTATTGTATTTTTCTGCTAATTAAAGTATACAGCCAGTTTTTCATACTGCGACCCTCTACCCATGCATGCACCTATTTTAGCCTAATCAATGAGCTATCCAGAAACCGATCATTCCCCGCATCGGAGTGGGTAAAAATTGTTTATATTAATTTACAAAAGAATGGATATTTAACTAACATTGGATTTCTTTTAAGTAAAACACTTGTATTTTAAAAGATTGTTCACCATTACATTTGAAATTATGGCAACATATATTAAAACCTGAATGAAAATGATTGAAATTAAAATATCTTTTTCAGGTTCACCAATGGAATTTTTTAGAGGCAAACAGGTCAACTGAGAAAAAGCAGCAGAAACTAGATTTTGTTGAAGTAGTTTGAAAAGAATCTTTGCTAGCAATAGCCTTTTGGAGGTATAAAGAGCATATTTCCTCATATTAGTGTTTTCACCTTGTTTACTGCGATGAGAGCTTAATGCAAGGTCAAAAAAGTGGAGAGGCAGTGATCTAGCACTTGTAAATCCTTGTAGGATAGCAGAAATAGAAACAACATTAGCTCCACTCCCCAAATACAGTAATTTCTGTCCTTAATACACCTGTTAGCTTCAAAGACAGGGTAGATGAGAAGAAGAGGCTTGCGTATTCATGTGGTGGTAGAAATACGAACAGGATCTTCAAGGGCTGCTGCTGACACGGAAGGGAGAGTGGAAGTCCCCTTAGCCCTGCTGGTAAATCAACCCCTGTCTTACGCTTTGAAAAATGTATCTTTATGAATCCAGCATGGCCTACCAGCTTTAATCTCACCCAGAAATATATATCTGTTTTGCTCATTTTCATTGAATTCCCATTCTGGTTACACAGAGCTTGGTAGGCATTATTAGTTTGAGGAGTCTTTATTAATATAAAAGAGATGGTAATGAAGCATATACACTCCCTGAACGAAGCATAAAATAAATGAAAAAGACAAATTAGTTTAATCTGTACTTCTCAAATGAATATCACAAATACAAGAAGTACCAAATTTAAAGTTAAGACTGAAATTAAATTGCTTATTGATTGCCAACTCTTGAGAACTTACTTTTTCTTAGAAGAAAATAAACAAACTAAAAATTTGAAGCAAAAATGAATACAGATCTTTTCTTCTCTGTGGTTGTGATTCTGAATTGAACCACATCGCCGCATGCCTGAGATGTGTAAGAGCACTCCCGGGGCTCTTTCCTGACCCAGGAGGTAATGCAAACAGCAGGGTCCCTTTCCGAGGGTCAGCTGGAGGACAGGTGGGCTGGAATAACATCCCACCTGAAGTCCCCGCTAATGCTCCCGGCCATGCGAGTAATACCAGTATTTCCCCCGTTGGAGGTTACATGGCTAGACCGGTCCTTCAGCTACCGATTAACTTCACTCCAGTGAACTGGCCTTGTTGCTCCAGATGTTGAACCACTAAACCATACGGATCCAGCTGTTGGATTTCGAGGTCCATCTTTAAATGGAAACATCCCAAAAGGGATGCTCAGCCCCTGAGCACCCCGGGGATGCTGTATCTCCACAGCTCGGCCTTAGCCATCGCAGCAGGAAAGCGAAGCTGCTGCATGGCTCACGCTAAGATAAAAAGAGAGAAAGATCAAGTTCATACAAACATTTCCTTCCTCAGCTCTCTAGACTTTATTTTTCCAGTTTAACTTACAGCAAGTCTTCCAAATGCAGTGCAAGCCCAGAACACGTGGCAAATGTTCATTTCAGATCCATTTTCCAATAAGCTGGAGCTGGTTTGTAGCTGGGGCATATGCTTTGATCCTCCCACTCGGAGTCACATGAAAAGTCAACTCAGTTCTTTTTTTTTGCTCCTAAATTCGCGGGTATTCCCCGTCGCTGCCATTGACACCTGCCCAGCGGGGCAGGAGAAGGGGAGGTGGGTGCTTTGTCACGTCTGCTGGGACTTCACGCTCCTTCCTCAGATGGGGCAGACGATCCTAGGAGATGTCGAGCAGCAGGAAACTGGTTGCACGGGTCTGTACCTTGTCCTCAGCTTCTTTACATCACGACTGATGTTTTGGGCAGGACCGTGTAGGAAAACATACCACTGTCAAAGGCTCTCAGTGACTAAAAGGAATTGACTGAAGGGACAAGGTCTGCTAGAATTATAAAGGTCCTTGGCAGAAGATGGAAGGAATTAAGTGCCTTCGAGATTCCCATATTAATAACCTACCTAATTAATGAGGGCTGCTAGCAGAGGGAGGCAGTCCACTGTTTTATTTCAAGGAGGGAGTGGTGCAAACTCTCCTCCCCAACCTGATGATCTGTGGGCTCAAATTAATGACTTGCAGCACTTTGCAGATCCCAACACCCGTATGAATAATCAGCGCTGTCTGGGAAGTTCGTGGGGGTCTCCGTGGCGCGCAACGGGCACCTCGCAGCACCCCTGCTCTTGGGGGCACCCGGCGCCTCACGGTCCGGCGGCCACTTTGGGTGAACTTTCTGCTTTGTGAGCGATTTCGGCGGCGGGACCGCTTGCCACCTGTGAAACCGGGCAGGTGCACCGGGGCCTAACACCGCCCCGCAACAAAACCATTTTATTTTGGACCCGCACCCCTGCCGGCCTTTCGGGGCGATGGCTGAAAGCGGTGCCCCGGCAGCCCCTCCAGCCCCGGCTATCGCCCGTCCTCGGGGGGGCGCGCACGGCAGGCCGATCCCTGACTGCCCGCACTCGGTTT